>NC_088201.1:119735587-120335587 GCF_037126465.1 Ornithodoros turicata | reverse complement strand
TATTTATTGAATCGCAAGAATATTTCCTTTGTCCGACTCTTAATGACGTTCACTTTTACAACAAAATTCAGGGGGAGGAGGAGGAGTGTCGTTGGGAGGAACCCGAGAGGTCTGCCTGCCTGATTAGGCGGCATGTTTCTCGGGGAGGCAAAGGTGGTGGAGAGGAGGAGAGGAAAGGGTGAAGTGGAAGACCGAGCGGTATCCGCTCGGGGGGAGGATAGCTGCGTCCATGGGCCGACTTCAGGGGAACTGTGCCGGCATACGCCTATTACACATCTGAGAGAGACCCAGGAAAAACCCCAGACGGCACAGCCGGCCCGCGGATTCGAACCGCGGACCTCCCAGTCTCCAAGCGCACGCGTTACCGCTGCGCCACCGGAGCTGGTGTTAAAACAAAATTCAACAAAAAAAAGCACCATGGATATTAGCGATTTTCACCCCCAAAGGCTCATCATGGTCATTAGAATCACTACACCAGTAAACTACCACTGCTCTTTTAAACTAATAAGTAAGACCACACAACATCATCACCAGGCTTATGTAATACATGACCCTTTTTATGCTGGTATACTCGTTGTCTGAGGCTACACCTGCAAGCAAAAAGGCGCGAAAGTCTGGCGGCAAAGTTCCATTCGCGCTCGACGGAGGACTAGCCAGAACGCCATTACGGGAACATGATGGCATTCCTACTATATAAATGATTTTCTATCTTGCATTGCAGTTTAGAAAAACTACACTCAACTATAATATAGGAGCCTTAGAATCTTACTTTCTATGGAAACTATAATTGCTCTGTTACTTGGAACACTATTAATCAAGTGCCCCAATTTTCTCTCTCTTCCCAGGCGGCGTGCTAGGAATGTCTGTCCTGCGCTCAGATGCAAGCATTTCTGCACGGATACCTATAACAGCTTACTTCTTCATCATACCGAGCTCCTAACAAAAACCAACAAACAAGCCGAGAAACCCACTCCTCAGCTGTACCATGTGACTTTCTTCTGCGTAAAATCGGTGGAAAAGGGAAAGGGCAACAAAAAATTGTGCCCACTTGTGCTTGACTTCAAAAACCGAAGCATACGCTAATAAACTAAGAAAAAGATACCCATTTCTGATATCAGATAATTATTGCATAACGCTACATACACAGCCGCATTGCCCTTGCATAAAGAAAGCACAGGACAAGGGTACACAAATTCCTTTAAGCGAGCAGGGAAAAGGCTTAAGACCTCGGGAATAATAGCAGAGTCCCCGTAAATCGCTACGCGGCTAACACAAGATAACAACAAGGTACTAGCGGCGGGTAAAATTGCAACTCTTCTAAACAAGTTCGGGCATGCCATGATGACATCACAAATCAAGAAAAAAAGCACGCATGCAGAGACATCAGCTCAGGAATGCACAAGGAGACGTGCTTTATAGGAATTTCTACTCCACACTCAGATACCAGCATTTCTGCACAAATACCTATAACAGCTTACTTCACCAACAAATCGAGCAAGTACTGACACTCAACAACATATAACAAAAAACAAACAAATTCAATTCTTATGAACTCTCCTTTGCCAAGCGGCGTTCTTCTGCTCTACCTGGATGCTGACTGTTTCCCCTCATCTACATTCTGAGTAAAAGCAGTGAAAGGAGAAAAGAACTGCGAAAAATTACACGCATTTGTGCTCCAATAACTATAACTGCAAGAAACCGTAGCGCACGCTAATAAACTGGGAAAAAGACACCCATTTCTGCCACCAGATAATTCTTGCATAATGCCACATACACAGCCGCATTGCCCTTGAGTAAAGAAAGCACAGGACAGGGATACACAAATTTCCTTAAGTGAGCAGGGCAAAGGCTTAAGTCGAACCGCTCAGGAATAAACGGAGAATCACCGCTTATCGCAATGAAACTCGACGGCTAGCACAACATGACACCAACAAGATACTAGCAGCGGGTAAAACTGCAACAAGAAAGACACTGCTAAACATGTCCAGACATGCCATGATGTCGTCACAAATCAGGAAAAAAGCACATGCACGCACGCACGCACACAGGACAACGCATTAAACACACGGAGCGCTCAGGAATAATCGTAGCGTTACCGCACATCTCTACGAAGCTCAACGGCTAACACAAGATGACAACAAGAAGATATTAGCGGAGGGTAAAAATTGCAGCAAGAAAGACAATACTGAACAAGTCTAGACATGCGACATCGAATGCGAAAACACTAGTGATCGGGGAAAATGGGGTGTAGGACAAAATGTCCCCCGAAAAGGCCCCGGACAAAATGTCCCCAGCTGCCGTCACTCAGCCGTCTGCCAGTCAACTGAGTTCTTGTTCGGCGGCATAATGCCCCGTGGAGACATTGTGTGCTGAGCCAACTTCTCGGATCACTGCAACTACGCCCAATTAAGAGCTACGCCCAATTAACCGACGGGCAGCGTGCCGCAGAGTGGGACAATTATGGAAGTAGGAGCAATTGCTTAAATCAGTTGCAATTATAAATGTATAAACAGTATAAATAAGTGTATTTAAAGGGCGTATCTAATAAGCGCGTTTTGGTGTATAAGTATATAGAGGTGTGCGTGGGTACACTGGGGTGTTTACACTATAAATACACTGTGAATACGAATACACTGAACCAGTTGAACAAATGTAAACGGACTGCAAAAGAAATTCACAGATGTGAAAGTTCACTAAACTCTGAGAATGCGCAACTATTGGCTGGGGACCTTGAAAGAAGTTTGTTAATGTGAGAAATTCATTCAAGTTGAGGTCGTTTAAGTGGAGTTCCACTGTAAATTCCTCAAGCCACGTATTTCACTACCTGCAAAGTTCCGAATTGTAAGCATGGCATCATAACGGAGACCTCAGTGAGATGATATAGGTCATTCTTCTGGTGCACTGAGCGACTTGTAAACGCGTGGAACATTGCTTCGTGTAGGGGTTGCAGGAGATTAGGTCAATACACTCAGTACGGCCTCGGTTGTGTAAAGGACTCTGACTTGCAGAGCACGTCATACATGAAACCTTTTGTGACATTAGGTAAAGCCCAAGGGTGCAATGGAAACCTGAAAGAATGCAGTTTACTGAGCTTTGCGTAGTTTCGTAGCCCATTTGGAGGGGGGGATAAGTCCCAACGTTCCTGTTTTCGTGCGTGCCGCTGCCAATCCTCAGGTCACTCTTCCAACCTGGTTCGTCAATTGACGTCACTAAGGCTCACATAGGAAATATGTTTGTTCTCGAAAGAGGGAGAAGTGTATGACACACATTCGCTAACCGAGAACCGCTCACAGAGTGTTCGACTTCGGCAGCGGGTTGCTTCGGAAGGTTCCCTTTGCATCTCACAGCGGTCGTCACGGCATTCGCATCGTAGGTTAAGCTTCTATAAATATTTCGCTATAAATATATAACGGTAGCTATTCACAGTTCCATGTATAGATTCAATGTTTTAACAGTCACCTTTGCTCATATACGTGCTTTTCTCATTGATTATTTATTTCAGGATGGAGTGTGTCCTGTCCAACAAGGGAACACAGAAGCTTGTGTTTGACGGCTACATCTACACCAAGCAGAAGACCCTGAAATCTGGATTTAGACGGCGCTGTGTAAAGAGAGGTGACTGCAAGGGGGCAGTCATCGAAACCTCTGGCACGTACACTGTCAGCGTCGTCCACAGCCACCCTCCCGACGACCCTGAAGCAAGAAACAGGATGAAGGAAAGCGCGGGTATTTCCAACGAAAACCCGGCAAACATTGTTCAACGATCGCTACTAGAGCTTACACAAGAGGAAAAAGCTCGAATGGCGAGGGAAGACAGCCTGAAGAGGACGATACGGCGACAGAGAGCTCTAAAGTACCCTGCGGATCGTGAACACCTTGTGCATCTAGTCATCGATGAAGAGTGGAAAGATGACTGCAGGTCCTCAGCCTGAGTTATTCCTCTTCTACGATAATGGTCCTACAGCCGACAGCAGAATTATTGTGTTCGGAACTGAACAGTGTCTGCGTGCCCTTGCGGAAATTGAGCTGTGGTTCACGGACGGAAACTTTGACGTGGCTCCAAAGCTCTTTCTGCAACTATATGTAATTCTAATCCCACTTGGAGATGCCGCAGTTTCTGTTGTCTACACTTTGATGGAAAGGAAGACTCAGGAGAGTTACAAGGAACTGTTTCATGCCATCACATCAAGATGCGAATCGCTTGGCTGCTCGCCCTACCCAGAGGTTATATTAACCGACTTTGAGAAGGCTGCGGTGAACGCCGCGAAGGAAGTATTTGGAAGCGACGTGAAGACGCAGGGATGCTTCTTCCACATGACGCAGTCCACACGGAGGAAGGTGCAAGATCTCGGTTTGGTGCCGAGGTACAGAGAGGACGAGGGACTTCGACTCTTCGTGGGTATGCTGGATGCCCTTGCCTTCCTCCCCGTTCCAGAAGTGGAAGATGGCTTTCGTCTCCTGAGATCTGTTGAGCTAGCAGACGTCGGTGAGCTGGTCATGTACCTTGAGACAAATTATGTGCTGGGGTCGTACAGAAACGTGCCCTGAAGGAAGGGGAACGTTACACTAAGGCGAGTGCCGCCGAGATTTCCACCGGAGGTGTGGAACGTACACGACGCTACGACGGCAGACGGCCACCGTACAAACAACCATTCGGAGGCGTGGAACCGTCGTTTTGGATCCCTTCTTCGGCACAGCCACCCTTCTGTGCACAGGCTCATCGACGCTCTGCGACTCGAGGAAGGCGCCGTTTCAACTGTGTTCCAGCACGAAGCGATCGGAGTCCGACCCCAGAAACGAGTGAAACCAGCAACCGTGGAGCTGCAAGCACGGCTGCGGAACCTTTGCAGCCAGTACGTCAACAATGAAAAAACCATTGAAGAATTTCTACGAGGTGTTGCCCGGACGATCTGCTTCTAGATCGCAAGCTGAAGTAATCCGAGACGTTCGGTATTGTAAATAACTGTAAATAATGTAAATAATTGCTAAGGTCCTACTTTTGAGAGATGCTCCATTGTATGGGTCCCTAGACCAGCATCACCACTTCCCCACGCGGCTAACAGTTACTAGCTAATGCAAATGGAGATCTATTTGAAAACTATATATTATGAATTACACCGAATAGTAATTGAAAAAAGAAATAACTGGAAAAGTTCTACGCTCGTGGAATGACCACCCGCCATGTGTAACCAAATTGTTTGCCACTGTGCCGGAGAGCCACTGAAGGGGTCACGTGACGCTGTTTGCGCTAAAAGTCACTGAAGTATAATATATTTCAGGCTGTGGTTCATTTCCAGGCTCAGTCTCATCTTCCCCAGCGTCTCCAGTTTTATGTTACTATTCGAATTCAAACATAACATAAGGGAGGTGATTTAAATCTTGATTAATATTCATGACTTAAATCGCGCTTAAAATCGGTGATTTAAATCTGGCTGATTTAAAGCAATCAACCCTGCACATCATAGCATGAAAAACATGTCACATTTGAGGTACCAACGGCTGTGCAACCGGACGGCATCTGGGGACATTTTCGGGGACGTTTTGTCCGGGGACCATTTGTCCGGGGACCATTTGTCCGGGGACATTTTGTCCGGATCGAATGCGAAAACACTGGTGATCGGGGAAAAGGCCTAAGCCTGCGGCGGATCATCATAGAGCATACACGAGTTCATTTTTCTATTTCGCGTAAACTAAACGCGGTCTGCTTGGAAAACGACGTACACATTTTCTTAGAGAGCAGAGAAATATAGGAATTTCTACTCCGTGCTCAGATACCAGCATTTCTGCTCAAAAACCTGCAAGATTAAGCACTGCTTACTTCGTCAACATGTCGAACACCCAACAAAATCAAACAAACAAACAACCTCACTTCCACTGATAGAACACCATTCAGCTTTTACCAGGAGGCTTTCTTCTGCATAAAAGTAGAGAAAATAAGAAAAGAGCAGCGAAAACTTACACGCATTTAATACACGCACGCTAATATTGATATATATACGCACGCTAAAATAAGAAAAGAGCAGCGAAAAATTACACGCATTTAATACACGCACGCTAATAAACTGTGACAAAGACACCCATTTCTGCTATCAGATAATTATTGCATAATGCTAAATACTCAATTGCATTGCCCCTGCGTGAAGAAAGCACAGAAAAAGGACACACAATTTATCTTGAGCGAGCACGGAAAGTCGCTTCTTCTCGGACAGCTTAATACCATAAAGTCTGAATTTTTGAAAAGAAAACAAAGCAGCGCTACGAACGTGACAGACACATACTAGCAAACAAACAAACACTCGTATTCATTTCTACTGATAAAATTGGAGCTAAAGGCGTGAACCACACTACTAGAACAAAGCACACTGCTTCAAGAAAGCATATCAAATGCAACGCAACAGGACCGGCTCTTATAGAATAGGCTGCCCACAACAAAGATTTCACCAGGTTCGCGAGGCAATTCCATTAACAACGCTCTCGGCCTATCCTACAGATAGCAATGCAAACGCAACTACCATTATTTTTTAAACCACTATTTCACGCAATAGTACATAAATGTATCACTCATGTCACACGAAAAGGCACACACAAAGAACTTACTTGTCAACTGGGGTCCCTGGTTCAGAAAAGCGCGCGCGCGCGCGCACACACACACACACACCGAGACACACACTCACATTTTCACACTCACAAACACAAAGTCTATTTTCACAACCACATAAATCCATGTTATTCCTCAGGTCAATAATTATCCTACCATCGTCAAAAGGCGGCACACACATATATGCGAACGCAAAACGATAGGTCCTCGTTCCGGATGTAATAGGATACCGCCACTCGGCCGGAGCGAACCAAAAAAAAAGAGAAAGGAATGCACGTTCGCTATACATCCAGGGAGAAAACGGTGCCGTGCTTCTACGAAGCGATCATTATGAAGGAGTGAATTCACTTCGTTTTCCTTTTATTTCCTTGCACCCATATATTTTGCAAGAATACTATAGAGTGGAACGGGTAAATGTGAACATCATTCGCTACACAATGTAGCTCCCTTTATTTTTAAACCAAACCACTTAACATGTGTTCATAGGCCTCCACTAAATAGGTGAGCCGATTATAACTCAGAATAAAATCAAATCAAATAATCATTCCAGCATCGCTGACTGCAAGCTTGGATACCCAACAGAGCAGTGCACTTCCGTCAACAGGCCTTGGGCTGCTTAAAACTTCAGACTGGGCCTGTTGGTAAGGCATGGCAGAATAAAAGCGCTAAAACGACGAGGACAACGGACACACAGCTAGCGCACTAACAACATTTATTTTTCAACAACACCGTTCCTTAAAAGGAAGGGAGTTGCCTCAGGACAGAAGCCGCCGATATTTCGAACAGAGACTGTTCTTCTTCTGGGCACCGTCCTCATCATTGGCATGGTATTTAAAGGGTTAGGTGTGACGTGTTTAAAGGTTCATGCGAATTGTGGGTCAACAATTTTATTCCATGAAATGCGGTGCTAACTATACTTCAAAATTCCCTCTCCCAGCCCCTCCTCGTGTCAGACTTCCTTATCCGTACTCACCAACTTCCTTAAACCATTGCTTTAGTGACGTCGCGTTTAAATTGATCACGTGAGACTTTCGTTCGCCAATCCTGGATCAGGACCTGTGCTCTACCACCTGCTGCTGTGAAGCCTATGGCACCGCACATAGCGAGCTTCCTACACGGCGCATGTGCATTTCACCAGAGTCTGCCAGAAGCGACGGCGGCCGGTACCTAATCCCCGGTTCACGAAGAATTTTTCATAAAATCTTGGGTAAGTTTTAATTGATATACTTACTAGAAGTACCCAGGAGACGGATTTGATAACAATGGGACGAATATTTTCTTCGAATGTTCCATTTCGATCATCCACCCAGGCTACTTAAACTGGTGGTTTAAGACCCGTGCATTTGAATGGGACGTATTTTAAACAAGGGGAGAGTAGTAATGACTGGACTCTCATAGTGCACAACGCTCAACTGTCCTGAACACGATTTAATTAGCAATTAGAGCTAATTGGGAACCTCCACATTAATCAGCATCATCCTATGAGTCATCACACTAATTGGGGAGCGTCTAACTCGTGTTCAGGCCAGCTGTGCGTTGTGCACTACGAGAGTTCATAAAAAAGAAAAAAATAGCTACAGATAGAGTGGAGAGAAGCAGTTTAGTTGAAGATCAACGACGCTATTGAGGAAAGCGGTCCGGAACGGCCGCTGACCATCGTCGGGCGACGGAGCACAGAGGCAGGTTGCAAAGCATTGCAGCTATGACCACCAGTTCCGGACATCCTGTGATGTCAGCTGTGACGTCATCATGACATGTCTGGGCAGGTTAGGACAACTCTGGACATGCGAGCAGAAAAACACTCGTAATACAGAGACTGGGAAAGCAAGAGTAAATATGTTAACCATCAATAGCTAACAATAAAAAGAATTAGTTACACAACAAATCAGCCCACCACAACAGGAGCCCAGAACGATGCGACTGCTCCATCCGGCCGCCAGGCAGAGAACTGAATCGTAATGCGTTTTTCTCCTGTATAAAGTCATGCATCTGCCCCCCCAAGCGGGTACTTGCTCAACTAATTTCATGACAAAATTATTAAGAATCACGCCAGCGCTACTCCCGTTCCCAAGGCAGAAGAAGATAGAAAATGGAGGGGATGCCCGGATAACAGCAACCAGCACCCGACGTGCACGGGTATGAAAATCGCAAACAAAGCAGGGACAAAGTTGGCGAAGGAATTAGTTACACAACAAATCAACCCACCAAAACAGGAGCGCAGACCCATGCGACTGCTCCATGCGACAGCCAGGCAGAAACTCAGCGAGCTCGGGTACTGCGGAGCAAGCAAGCACACATCTGCTCTCCGCGACAGCCAGCGAGCAACTGACTGGGGCGCCGCGCCGCGGCCGCGCTCTTAGCGCCCTCTGCAGCGACCACCTGTGAGAGGCTAGAGAAGAGCATTCCTGCGCCCTCTTCTTGCGTTGCTCATTGGTCGTGACGTCATCCCATTGTCCCAAGGCTACACCGCTTTTTCTTTTTTTCACACGGTCGATACAACTGGACAACGTCAATCTGCAATGAAGCCATGGCATGACATCATCACCTGCGTGGCTCAAGGACGCGTACGCTCTAGACAGGGGACCTATTATTTATTGGATCACTGTCCCAAGATTATTTCCTTTTCTTTTCCTTCCTTTCCTTTCCTATTCTTCTATAACGATTGCATAGGAAACTATTGCAGAAAAGCACCATGCATGAAAGCTGATCGTAGGAATTCTAAAGTCTTACTAAATGAGGCTTGCAAAAGAACAAAATATCCTAACACATAACTCCATCAATGGCTAATAACAGCACTAGGTACTCAACAAATCAACATAGAGTACGGGTAACAAGGAGCGCTGAACTATGCGTCTACTCCATCCGACAGCCAGGCACGGAACTGAATCGTAATGCTTTTTTCTCCTCTATAAAGTCATGCATCTGTCCCTCTTGCGGTTGCTTTCTGAACTAATTTAATCGCAAAATTATTAAGAATCGTTCTGGCATTATTCCCATTCAGGGCAGCACTAGCGTCATCGTCAAGACAAGAATGTTCCTTGTCAAAAAAGAAAAAATACAAAGCGTCAACAAAGAAAGCATGCATGTCGGGGCATGTCAGGACATGTCAGGCCAAATCACACGACTGCTGCGCAACAGAGAAAAACAAACACTTGAACAGAGTGAAAAGACACTGACCATCATCGTACACGTACACTACATTCCCTCATTGTAAATCTGCTTGTCACAAAATCCACCTGCATCGTCGAACACCATTCACCAGTGACGAACCACACATCCGCACCCCATCAGAGGCAGACAGAACCCCACCGAAGCTACGCTCTCCACTGACGGCCAACGCAATTGCTAGCAGCAGAATTAATATGTCCACACCCGCCAGTGTCCAAGAGAGAAGTGAATCCTTGCGCCCCGTTCTCATTGGTCGTGACGTCATCCTATTGTCTCAAGGCTACACTTTTTTTTCACTAATGGTCCTCTGGACAAGGTCCACCTGAAACAATAGTGTCGCGGTATGACGTCATCATGCAGCTGCGTGGCTCAAGGACGCCTACGCTCTAGACAGGGGACCTGTTATTTATTGAATCACTATCCCAAGATTATTTCCTTTATTCTACTGTAATGATTGCATAGGGAACTACTGCAGAAAAACACCATACATGAGAGGAGATTGTAGGAATTAAACATTTCATTCTCAAAGTCAGTACAGGAAAAACAAAATAATGGTTCAGCAAGACATGTCCATCCTATCCGAGAGCCAGGCAGCTAACTGAATAATGACGCTTTGTTCCTCGACTGAATAAAGCCATGCACCTGTCCCCCTTGCGGTTACTCTCTGAACTAAATGAATCGCAAAATTGTTAAGAATAGCTCTACTCCCATTCAGGGCAGCACTATTGAGATCGTCAAGAATGTTTCTTTTCAAAAAGAAAAACTACATGTAGAAGGAAAGCATGTCAGAACAGGTCTGGGCATGTCAGTGCATGTTTGTCAGACAACAAGGGGGAAAAAGCGAAAAGAAACACTTGAACAAAGCAGAAAATCAACATCAAACTATTTCTAAGCACACGCACTCCTCTTATTCAAAAACAGTGCTCATCATAAATCCGTCCAGGGCAATACACACCATTTTTCTATTGCTACACTTTTTTCCAGTAACGGTCAGTGCATTGCTACAGACTGCGTGACGTCATCACATCCTGTCTGAAGAAGGCAGCGGCAAAGACAAAGACTCCTATTATTTATTGAATCGCAAGAATATTTCCTTTGTCCCACTCTTAATGACATTCACTTTTACAATAAAATTCAACAAAAAAAGCACCGTGCATATTAGCGATTTTCACCCCAAAGGCTCATCATGGTCATTAGAATCACAACACCTGTAAACTACCACTGCTCTTTTAAAATAATAAGTGAGACCACACGACATCATCACCAGGCTTATGTAATACATGACCCTTTTTATGCTCGTATACTCGTTGTCTGTGGCTACACCTGCAAGCAAAAAGGCGTGAAAGCCTGGGGGCAAAGTTCCAATCGCGCTCGACGGAGGACTAGACAGAACGCCGTTACGGGAACATGATGGCATTCCTACTATATAAATGATTTTCTATCTTGCATTGCAGTTTAGAAACACTACGCTCCACTATAATATAGGAGCCTTATAATCCTACTTTCCATGGAAACTATAATTGCTCTGTTACTTGGAACACTATTAATCAAGTGCTCCAATTTTTTCTCTCTTCCCAGGCGGCGTGCTAGGAATTTCTGTTCTGCGCTCAGATGCAAGCATTTCTGCACGGATACCTATAACAGCTTACTTCTTCAACATACCGAACTCCTAACAACATCTAACAAACAAGCAGAGAAACCCACTCCTCAGCTGTACCATGCGACTTTCTTCCGCGCAAAATCGGTGAAAAAGGGAAAGGGCAACAAAAAGTTGTTCCCACTTGTGCTTGACTTCAAAAACCGAAGCATACGCTAATAACCTAAGAAAAAGACACCCATTTCTGGTATCAGATAATTCTTACATAACGCTACATACACAGCCGCATTGCCCTTGCGTAAAGAAAGCACAGGACAAGGGCCCACAAATTCCTTTAAGCGAGCAGGGAAAGGCTTAAGACCTCGGGAATAATAGAAGAGTCACTGGACATCGCTACGCGGCTAACACAAGATAACAACAAGGTACTAGCGGCGGGTAAAATTGCAACTCTTCTAAACAAGTTCAGACATGCCATGATGACGTCACAAATCAAGAAAAAAAGCACGCATGCAGAGACATCAGCTCAGGAATGCACAAGGAGACGTGCTTTATAGGAATTTTCTACTCCACACTCAGATACCAGCATTTCTGCACAAATACCTATAACAGCTTACTCCACCAACATATCGAGCAAGTACTGACACTCAACAACATATAACAAAAAACAAACAAATTCAATTCTTATGAACTCTACTTCGCCAAGCGGCATTCTTCTGCTCTACCTGGATGCTGACTCTTTCCCCTCATCTACATTCTGAGTAAAAGCAGTGAAAGGAGAAAAGAACCGCGAAAAATTACACGCATTTGTGCTCCAATAGCTGTAACTGCAAGAAACCGTAGCGCACGCTAATAAACTGGGAAAAAGACACCCATTTATGCCACCAGATAATTCTTGCATAATGCCACATACACAGCCGCATTGCCCTTGCGTAAAGAAAGCACAGGACAGGGATGCACAAATTTCCTTAAGTGAGCAGCGAAAAGGCTTAAGTCGAACCGCTCAGGAATAATCGGAGAATCACCGCTTATCGCAACGAAACTCGACGGCTAGCACAACATGACACCAACAAGATACTAGCAGCGGGTAAAACTGCAACAAGAAAGACACTGCTAAATATGTCCAGACATGCCATGATGTCGTGACAAACCAGGAAAAAAGCACACGCACGCACGCATGCACACAGGACAACGCATTAAACACACGGAGTACTCAGAAATAATCGTAGCGTTACCGCACATCGTTACGAAGCTCAACGGCTAACACAAGACGACAACAACAAGATGTTAGCGGAGGGTAAGAATTGCAGCAAGAAAGACACTACTGAACAAGTCTAGACATGCGACATCGAATGCGAAAACACTGGTGATCGGGGAAAGGGCCTAAGCCTGCGGCGGATCATCATAGAGCATACACAAGTTCATTTTTCTATTTCGCGTAAACTAAACGCGGTCTGCTTCGAAAACGACGTACAGATTTTCTTAGAGAGCAGAGAAATATAGGAATTTCTACTCCGTGCTCCGATACCAGCATTTCTGCTCAAGAACCTGCAAGATTAAGCACTGCTTACTTCGTCAACAATTCGAACACCCAACAAAATCAAACAAACAAACAACCTCACTTCCACTGATAGAACACCATTCAGCTTTTACCAGGAGGCTTTCTTCTGCATAAAAGTAGAGAAAATAAGAAAAGAGCAGCGAAAACTTACACGCATTTAATACACGCACGCTAATATTGATATATATACGCACGCTAAAATAAGAAAAGAGCAGCGAAAAATTACACGCATTTAATACACGCACGCTAATAAACTGTGACAAAGACACCCATTTCTGCTATCAGATAATTATTGCATAATGCTAAATACTCAATTGCATTGCCCCTGCGTGAAGAAAGCACAGAAAAAGGACACACAATTTATCTTGAGCGAGCACGGAAAGTCGCTTCTTCTCGGACAGCTTAATACCATAAAGTCTGAATTTTTGAAAAGAAAACAAAGCAGCGCTACGAACGTGACAGACACATACTAGCAAACAAACAAACACTCGTATTCATTTCTACTGATAAAATTGGAGCTAAAGGCGTGAACCACACTACTAGAACAAAGCACACTGCTTCAAGAAAGCATATCAAATGCAACGCAACAGGACCGGCTCTTATAGAATAGGCTGCCCACAACAAAGATTTCACCAGGTTCGCGAGGCAATTCCATTAACAACGCTCTCGGCCTATCCTACAGATAGCAATGCAAACGCGACTACCATTATTTTTTAAACCACTATTTCACGCAATAGTACATAAATGTATCACTCATGTCACACGAAAAGGCACACACAAAGAACTTACTTGTCAACTGGGGTCCCTGGTTCAGAAAAGCGCGCGCGCGCGGACACACACACACACACACCGAGACACACACTCACATTTTCACACTCACAAACACAAAGTCTATTTTCACAACCACATAAATCCATGTTATTCCTCAGGTCAATAATTATCCTACCATCGTCAAAAGGCGGCACACACATATATGCGAACGCAAAACGATAGGTCCTCGTTCCGGATGTAATAGGATACCGCCACTCGGCCGGAGCGAACCAAAAAAAAAGAGAAAGGAATGCACGTTCGCTATACATCCAGGGAGAAAACGGTGCCGTGCTTCTACGAAGCGATCATTATGAAGGAGTGAATTCACTTCGTTTTCCTTTTATTTCCTTGCACCCATATATTTTGCAAGAATACTATAGAGTGGAACGGGTAAATGTGAACATCATTCGCTACACAATGTAGCTCCCTTTATTTTTAAACCAAACCACTTAACATGTGTTCATAGGCCTCCACTAAATAGGTGAGCCGATTATAACTCAGAATAAAATCAAATCAAATAATCATTCCAGCATCGCTGACTGCAAGCTTGGATACCCAACAGAGCAGTGCACTTCCGTCAACAGGCCTTGGGCTGCTTAAAACTTCAGACTGGGCCTGTTGGTAAGGCATGGCAGAATAAAAGCGCTAAAACGACGAGGACAACGGACACACAGCTAGCGCACTAACAACATTTATTTTTCAACAACACCGTTCCTTAAAAGGAAGGGAGTTGCCTCAGGACAGAAGCCGCCGATATTTCGAACAGAGACTGTTCTTCTTCTGGGCACCGTCCTCATCATTGGCATGGTATTTAAAGGGTTAGGTGTGACGTGTTTAAAGGTTCATGCGAATTGTGGGTCAACAGCCCGGAGGGAAGAAAGGTCCGTACGGGTTTTTACGGCGGGAGTGAATGGCTGCTTTGTTAGAGTGTGGAGGGGATTATGTGAACGTAGTGATGTAGGCTACACACCGGTTGCAGAAAAATGGAAGGTTCACGAACACGTGGACGAAACGGGACAACAGGCAAGAATTCGCAAGCATAGCGAAAGATAAGGAGGTTAGTGGTTACGTGGGGTAAAAACCGCCGTAAAAACCCGTACGGACCTTTCTTCCCTCCGGGCTGTTGACCCACAATTCGCATGAACCTTTAAACACGTCACACCTAACCCTTTAAATACCATGCCAATGATGAGGACGGTGCCCAGAAGAAGAACAGTCTCTGTTCGAAATATCGGCGGCTTCTGTCCTGAGGCAACTCCCTTCCTACATCTCTACCGGTTCGCTGGATTTCTACCCATCTACGTTCCTTAAAAGGGCTCACGAATTCCCTTTCATTCGTTGTCAAACCAATGGAAGCGCTGCTGACGCACTTGTCACCCCCCTCTGCAGCAGAGGGGGCAGAGATAGCAGAGGGGGGTGACAAGTGCGTCAGCAGCGCTCCCATTGGTTTGACAACGAAGGAAAGGGAATTCGTGAGCCCTTTTAAGGAACGGTGTTGTTGAAAAATAAATGTTGTTAGTGCGCTAACTGTGTGTCCGTTGTCCTCGTCTTTTTAGCGCTTTTATTCTGCCAGGCCTTGGGCTGACCTTACACACCCGAAGCCTTTTCTGAATACATTCGGCTGGCGATGGAATACGAGATTTATCGCGAGGCTATACAATGTCAGCTCTGCTGCTGTTTAAATGATAAAACAGTGCGCCCAAACCGCGCCCCACGCGAGGAATTTTCTACTCCACACTCAGATACCAGCATTTCTGCACAAATACCTATAACAGCTTACTCCACCAACATATCGAGCAAGTACTGACACTCAACAACATATAACAAAAAACAAACAAATTCAATTCTTATGAACTCTACTTCGCCAAGCGGCATTCTTCTGCTCTACCTGGATGCTGACTCTTTCCCCTCATCTACATTCTGAGTAAAAGCAGTGAAAGGAGAAAAGAACCGCGAAAAATTACACGCATTTGTGCTCCAATAGCTGTAACTGCAAGAAACCGTAGCGCACGCTAATAAACTGGGAAAAAGACACCCATTTATGCCACCAGGTAATTCTTGCATAATGCCACATACACAGCCGCATTGCCCTTGCGTAAAGAAAGCACAGGACAGGGATGCACAAATTTCCTTAAGTGAGCAGCGAAAAGGCTTAAGTCGAACCGCTCAGGAATAATCGGAGAATCACCGCTTATCGCAACGAAACTCGACGGCTAGCACAACATGACACCAACAAGATACTAGCAGCGGGTAAAACTGCAACAAGAAAGACACTGCTAAATATGTCCAGACATGCCATGATGTCGTGACAAACCAGGAAAAAAGCACACGCACGCACGCATGCACACAGGACAACGCATTAAACACACGGAGTACTCAGGAATAATCGTAGCGTTACCGCACATCGTTACGAAGCTCAACGGCTAACACAAGACGACAACAACAAGATGTTAGCGGAGGGTAAGAATTGCAGCAAGAAAGACACTACTGAACAAGTCTAGACATGCGACATCGAATGCGAAAACACTGGTGATCCGGGAAAAGGCCTAAGCCTGCGGCGGATCATCATAGAGCATACACAAGTTCATTTTTCTATTTCGCGTAAACTAAACGCGGTCTGCTTCGAAAACGACGTACAGATTTTCTTAGAGAGCAGAGAAATATAGGAATTTCTACTCCGTGCTCCGATACCAGCATTTCTGCTCAAGAACCTGCAAGATTAAGCACTGCTTACTTCGTCAACAATTCGAACACCCAACAAAATCAAACAAACAAACAACCTCACTTCCACTGATAGAACACCATTCAGCTTTTACCAGGAGGCTTTCTTCTGCGTAAAAGTAGAGAAAATAAGAAAAGACCAGCGAAAAATTACATGCATTTAATGCACGCACGCTAATAAACTGTGACAAAGACACCCATTTCTGCTATCAGATAATTATTGCATAATGCTAAATGCTCAATTGCATTGCCCCTGCATGAAGAAAGCACAGAAAAAGGACACACAATTTATCTTGAGCGAGCACGGAAAGTCGCTTCTTCTCGGACAGCTTAATACCATAAAGTCTGAATTTTTGCAAAGAAAACAAAGCAGCGCTATGAACGTGACAGGGACATACTAACAAACAAACAAACACTCATATTCATTTCTACTGATAAAATTGGAGCTAAAGGCGTGAACCACACTACAAGAACAAAGCACAACGCTTCAAGAAAGCATATCAAATGCAACGCAACAGGACCGGATCTCATAAAATAGGCTGCCAAAACAAAGATTTCACCAGGTTCGCGAGGCAATTCCATTAAAAACGCTTTCGGCCTATCTTACAGATAGCAATGCAAACGCGACTACCATTATTTTTTAAACCACTATTTCACGCAATAGTACATAAATGTATCACTCATGTCACATGAAAAGGCACACACAAAGAACTTACTTGTCAACTGGGGTCCCTGGTTCAGAAAAGCGAGCGCACACACACACACATTTTCACACTCACAAACACAATGTCTATTTTTACAACCACATAAATCCATGTTATTCCTCAGGTCAATAATTATCCTACCATCGTCAAAAGACGGCACACACATATATGCGAACGCAAAACGATAGGTCCTCGTTCCGGATGTAATAGGATATCGGGGATATCCTATTACATCCGGAACGAGGACCGAGTATTCGCTACTTGGACGGAGCGAACCAAAAAAAAAGAGAAAGGAATGCATGTGCGCTATACATCCAGGGAGAAGACGGTGCCGTGCTTCTACGAAGCGATCATTATGCAGGAGTGAATTCACTTCGTTTTCTTTTATTTCCTTGCACCCATATAATTTGCAAGAATACTATAGAGTGGAACGGGTAAATGTGAACATCATTCGCTACACAATGTAGCTCCCTTTATTTTTAAACCAAACCACTTAACATGTGTTCATCGGCCTCCACTAAATAGGTGAGCCGATTATAACTCAAAATAAAATAAAATCTAATAATTTTCCCGCTTCCCGGTCGGGGAATCGGTGAAGCGCGTCCAAACCGCGAGGCCCGCGTTGCGCTCGCACGGGCAATCGCGCGCGTCGGGTGTCCAAACCGCAAGAACGGGCCCGCGCGCCGCTCGCGTGGGGCGCGGTTTGGGCGCACTGTTTTATCATTTAAACAGCAGCAGAGCTGACATTGTATAGCCTCGCGATAAATCTCGTATTCCATCGCCAGCCGAATGTATTCAGAAAAGGCTTCGGGTGTGTAAGGTCAGCCCAAGGCCTGGCAGAATAAAAGCGCTAAAAAGACGAGGACAACGGACACACAGTTAGCGCACTAACAACATTTATTTTTCAACAACACCGTTCCTTAAAAGGGCTCACGAATTCCCTTTCCTTCGTTGTCAAACCAATGGGAGCGCTGCTGACGCACTTGTCACCCCCCTCTGCTATCTCTGCCCCCTCTGCTGCAGAGGGGGGTGACAAGTGCGTCAGCAGCGCTTCCATTGGTTTGACAACGAATGAAAGGGAATTCGTGAGCCCTTTTAAGGAACGTAGATGGGTAGAAATCCAGCGAACCGGTAGAGATGTAGGAAGGGAGTTGCCTCAGGACAGAAGCCGCCGATATTTCGAACAGAGACTGTTCTTCTTCTGGGCACCGTCCTCATCATTGGCATGGTATTTAAAGGGTTAGGTGTGACGTGTTTAAAGGTTCATGCGAATTGTGGGTCAACAGCCCGGAGGGAAGAAAGGTCCGTACGGGTTTTTACGGCGGTTTTTACCCCACGTAACCACTAACCTCCTTATCTTTCGCTATGCTTGCGAATTCTTGCCTGTTGTCCCGTTTCGTCCACGTGTTCGTGAACCTTCCATTTTTCTGCAACCGGTGTGTAGCCTACATCACTACGTTCACATAATCCCCTCCACACTCTAACAAAGCAGCCATTCACTCCCGCCGTAAAAACCCGTACGGACCTTTCTTCCCTCCGGGCTGTTGACCCACAATTCGCATGAACCTTTAAACACGTCACACCTAACCCTTTAAATACCATGCCAATGATGAGGACGGTGCCCAGAAGAAGAACAGTCTCTGTTCGAAATATCGGCGGCTTCTGTCCTGAGGCAACTCCCTTCCTTTTAAGGAACGGTGTTGTTGAAAAATAAATGTTGTTAGTGCGCTAGCTGTGTGTCCGTTGTCCTCGTCGTTTTAGCGCTTTTATTCTGCCATGCCTTACCAACAGGCCCAGTCTGAAGTTTTAAGCAGCCCAAGGCCTGTTGACGGAAGTGCACTGCTCTGTTGGGTATCCAAGCTTGCAGTCAGCGATGCTGGAATGATTATTTGATTTGATTTTATTCTGAGTTATAATCGGCTCACCTATTTAGTGGAGGCCTATGAACACATGTTAAGTGGTTTGGTTTAAAAATAAAGGGAGCTACATTGTGTAGCGAATGATGTTCACATTTACCCGTTCCACTCTATAGTATTCTTGCAAAATATATGGGTGCAAGGAAATAAAAGGAAAACGAAGTGAATTCACTCCTTCATAATGATCGCTTCGTAGAAGCACGGCACCGTTTTCTCCCTGGATGTATAGCGAACGTGCATTCCTTTCTCTTTTTTTTTGGTTCGCTCCGGCCGAGTGGCGGTATCCTATTACATCCGGAACGAGGACCTATCGTTTTGCGTTCGCATATATGTGTGTGCCGCCTTTTGACGACGGTAGGATAATTATTGACCTGAGGAATAACATGGATTTATGTGGTTGTGAAAATAGACTTTGTGTTTGTGAGTGTGAAAATGTGAGTGTGTGTCTCGGTGTGTGTGTGTGTGTGTGCGCGCGCGCGCGCTTTTCTGAACCAGGGACCCCAGTTGACAAGTAAGTTCTTTGTGTGTGCCTTTTCGTGTGACATGAGTGATACATTTATGTACTATTGCGTGAAATAGTGGTTTAAAAAATAATGGTAGTCGCGTTTGCATTGCTATCTGTAGGATAGGCCGAGAGCGTTGTTAATGGAATTGCCTCGCGAACCTGGTGAAATCTTTGTTGTGGGCAGCCTATTCTATAAGAGCCGGTCCTGTTGCGTTGCATTTGATATGCTTTCTTGAAGCAGTGTGCTTTGTTCTAGTAGTGTGGTTCACGCCTTTAGCTCCAATTTTATCAGTAGAAATGAATACGAGTGTTTGTTTGTTTGCTAGTATGTGTCTGTCACGTTCGTAGCGCTGCTTTGTTTTCTTTTCAAAAATTCAGACTTTATGGTATTAAGCTGTCCGAGAAGAAGCGACTTTCCGTGCTCGCTCAAGATAAATTGTGTGTCCTTTTTCTGTGCTTTCTTCACGCAGGGGCAATGCAATTGAGTATTTAGCATTATGCAATAATTATCTGATAGCAGAAATGGGTGTCTTTGTCACAGTTTATTAGCGTGCGTGTATTAAATGCGTGTAATTTTTCGCTGCTCTTTTCTTATTTTAGCGTGCGTATATATATCAATATTAGCGTGCGTGTATTAAATGCGTGTAAGTTTTCGCTGCTCTTTTCTTATTTTCTCTACTTTTATGCAGAAGAAAGCCTCCTGGTAAAAGCTGAATGGTGTTCTATCAGTGGAAGTGAGGTTGTTTGTTTGTTTGATTTTGTTGGGTGTTCGAATTGTTGACGAAGTAAGCAGTGCTTAATCTTGCAGGTTCTTGAGCAGAAATGCTGGTATCGGAGCACGGAGTAGAAATTCCTATATTTCTCTGCTCTCTAAGAAAATCTGTACGTCGTTTTCGAAGCAGACCGCGTTTAGTTTACGCGAAATAGAAAAATGAACTTGTGTATGCTCTATGATGATCCGCCGCAGGCTTAGGCCTTTTCCCCGATCACCAGTGTTTTCGCATTCGATGTCGCATGTCTAGACTTGTTCAGTAGTGTCTTTCTTGCTGCAATTCTTACCCTCCGCTAACATCTTGTTGTTGTCGTCTTGTGTTAGCCGTTGAGCTTCGTAACGATGTGCGGTAACGCTACGATTATTCCTGAGTACTCCGTGTGTTTAATGCGTTGTCCTGTGTGCATGCGTGCGTGCGTGTGCTTTTTTCCTGGTTTGTCACGACATCATGGCATGTCTGGACATATTTAGCAGTGTCTTTCTTGTTGCAGTTTTACCCGCTGCTAGTATCTTGTTGGTGTCATGTTGTGCTAGCCGTCGAGTTTCGTTGCGATAAGCGGTGATTCTCCGATTATTCCTGAGCGGTTCGACTTAAGCCTTTTCGCTGCTCACTTAAGGAAATTTGTGCATCCCTGTCCTGTGCTTTCTTTACGCAAGGGCAATGCGGCTGTGTATGTGGCATTATGCAAGAATTATCTGGTGGCATAAATGGGTGTCTTTTTCCCAGTTTATTAGCGTGCGCTACGGTTTCTTGCAGTTACAGCTATTGGAGCACAAATGCGTGTAATTTTTCACGGTTCTTTTCTCCTTTCACTGCTTTTACTCAGAATGTAGATGAGGGGAAAGAGTCAGCATCCAGGTAGAGCAGAAGAATGCCGCTTGGCGAAGTAGAGTTCATAAGAATTGAATTTGTTTGTTTTTTGTTATATGTTGTTGAGTGTCAGTACTTGCTCGATATGTTGGTGGAGTAAGCTGTTATAGGTATTTGTGCAGAAATGCTGGTATCTGAGTGTGGAGTAGAAAATTCCTATAAAGCACGTCTCCTTGTGCATTCCTGAGCTGATGTCTCTGCATGCGTGCTTTTTTTCTTGATTTGTGACGTCATCATGGCATGTCTGAACTTGTTTAGAAGAGTTGCAATTTTACCCGCCGCTAGTACCTTGTTGTTATCTTGTGTTAGCCGCGTAGCGATGTCCAGTGACTCTTCTATTATTCCCGAGGTCTTAAGCCTTTCCCTGCTCGCTTAAAGGAATTTGTGGGCCCTTGTCCTGTGCTTTCTTTACGCAAGGGCAATGCGGCTGTGTATGTAGCGTTATGTAAGAATTATCTGATACCAGAAATGGGTGTCTTTTTCTTAGGTTATTAGCGTATGCTTCGGTTTTTGAAGTCAAGCACAAGTGGGAACAACTTTTTGTTGCCCTTTCCCTTTTTCACCGATTTTGCGCGGAAGAAAGTCGCATGGTACAGCTGAGGAGTGGGTTTCTCTGCTTGTTTGTTAGATGTTGTTAGGAGTTCGGTATGTTGAAGAAGTAAGCTGTTATAGGTATCCGTGCAGAAATGCTTGCATCTGAGCGCAGAACAGAAATTCCTAGCACGCCGCCTGGGAAGAGAGAAAAAATTGGAGCACTTGATTAATAGTGTTCCAAGTAACAGAGCAATTATAGTTTCCATGGAAAGTAGGATTATAAGGCTCCTATATTATAGTGGAGCGTAGTGTTTCTAAACTGCAATGCAAGATAGAAAATCATTTATATAGTAGGAATGCCATCATGTTCCCGTAACGGCGTTCTGTCTAGTCCTCCGTCGAGCGCGATTGGAACTTTGCCCCCAGGCTTTCACGCCTTTTTGCTTGCAGGTGTAGCCACAGACAACGAGTATACGAGCATAAAAAGGGTCATGTATTACATAAGCCTGGTGATGATGTCGTGTGGTCTCACTTATTATTTTAAAAGAGCAGTGGTAGTTTACAGGTGTTGTGATTCTAATGACCATGATGAGCCTTTGGGGTGAAAATCGCTAATATGCACGGTGCTTTTTTTGTTGAATTTTATTGTAAAAGTGAATGTCATTAAGAGTGGGACAAAGGAAATATTCTTGCGATTCAATAAATAATAGGAGTCTTTGTCTTTGCCGCTGCCTTCTTCAGACAGGATGTGATGACGTCACGCAGTCTGTAGCAATGCACTGACCGTTACTGGAAAAAAGTGTAGCAATAGAAAAATGGTGTGTATTGCCCTGGACGGATTTATGATGAGCACTGTTTTTGAATAAGAGGAGTGCGTGTGCTTAGAAATAGTTTGATGTTGATTTTCTGCTTTGTTCAAGTGTTTCTTTTCGCTTTTTCCCCCTTGTTGTCTGACAAACATGCACTGACATGCCCAGACCTGTTCTGACATGCTTTCCTTCTACATGTAGTTTTTCTTTTTGAAAAGAAACATTCTTGACGATCTCAATAGTGCTGCCCTGAATGGGAGTAGAGCTATTCTTAACAATTTTGCGATTCATTTAGTTCAGAGAGTAACCGCAAGGGGGACAGGTGCATGGCTTTATTCAGTCGAGGAACAAAGCGTCATTATTCAGTTAGCTGCCTGGCTCTCGGATAGGATGGACATGTCTTGCTGAACCATTATTTTGTTTTTCCTGTACTGACTTTGAGAATGAAATGTTTAATTCCTACAATCTCCTCTCATGTATGGTGTTTTTCTGCAGTAGTTCCCTATGCAATCATTACAGTAGAATAAAGGAAATAATCTTGGGATAGTGATTCAATAAATAACAGGTCCCCTGTCTAGAGCGTAGGCGTCCTTGAGCCACGCAGCTGCATGATGACGTCATACCGCGACACTATTGTTTCAGGTGGACCTTGTCCAGAGGACCATTAGTGAAAAAAAAGTGTAGCCTTGAGACAATAGGATGACGTCACGACCAATGAGAACGGGGCGCAAGGATTCACTTCTCTCTTGGACACTGGCGGGTGTGGACATATTAATTCTGCTGCTAGCAATTGCGTTGGCCGTCAGTGGAGAGCGTAGCTTCGGTGGGGTTCTGTCTGCCTCTGATGGGGTGCGGATGTGTGGTTCGTCACTGGTGAATGGTGTTCGACGATGCAGGTGGATTTTGTGACAAGCAGATTTACAATGAGGGAATGTAGTGTACGTGTACGATGATGGTCAGTGTCTTTTCACTCTGTTCAAGTGTTTGTTTTTCTCTGTTGCGCAGCAGTCGTGTGATTTGGCCTGACATGTCCTGACATGCCCCGACATGCATGCTTTCTTTGTTGACGCTTTGTATTTTTTCTTTTTTGACAAGGAACATTCTTGTCTTGACGATGACGCTAGTGCTGCCCTGAATGGGAATAATGCCAGAACGATTCTTAATAATTTTGCGATTAAATTAGTTCAGAAAGCAACCGCAAGAGGGACAGATGCATGACTTTATAGAGGAGAAAAAAGCATTACGATTCAGTTCCGTGCCTGGCTGTCGGATGGAGTAGACGCATAGTTCAGCGCTCCTTGTTACCCGTACTCTATGTTGATTTGTTGAGTACCTAGTGCTGTTATTAGCCATTGATGGAGTTATGTGTTAGGATATTTTGTTCTTTTGCAAGCCTCATTTAGTAAGACTTTAGAATTCCTACGATCAGCTTTCATGCATGGTGCTTTTCTGCAATAGTTTCCTATGCAATCGTTATAGAAGAATAGGAAAGGAAAGGAAGGAAAAGAAAAGGAAATAATCTTGGGACAGTGATCCAATAAATAATAGGTCCCCTGTCTAGAGCGTACGCGTCCTTGAGCCACGCAGGTGATGATGTCATGCCATGGCTTCATTGCAGATTGACGTTGTCCAGTTGTATCGACCGTGTGAAAAAAAGAAAAAGCGGTGTAGCCTTGGGACAATGGGATGACGTCACGACCAATGAGCAACGCAAGAAGAGGGCGCAGGAATGCTCTTCTCTAGCCTCTCACAGGTGGTCGCTGCAGAGGGCGCTAAGAGCGCGGCCGCGGCGACCGCGGCCGCGGCGCGGCGCCCCAGTCAGTTGCTCGCTGGCTGTCGCGGAGAGCAGATGTGTGCTTGCTTGCTCCGCAGTACCCGAGCTCGCTGAGTTTCTGCCTGGCTGTCGCATGGAGCAGTCGCATGGGTCTGCGCTCCTGTTTTGGTGGGTTGATTTGTTGTGTAACTAATTCTTTCGCCAACTTTGTCCCTGCTTTGTTTGCGATTTTCATACCCGTGCACGTCGGGTGCTGGTTGCTGTTATCCGGGCATCCCCTCCATTTTCTATCTTCTTCTGCCTTGGGAACGGGAGTAGCGCTGGCGTGATTCTTAATAATTTTGTCATGAAATTAGTTGAGCAAGTACCCGCTTGGGGGGGCAGATGCATGACTTTATACAGGAGAAAAACGCATTACGATTCAGTTCTCTGCCTGGCGGCCGGATGGAGCAGTCGCATCGTTCTGGGCTCCTGTTGTGGTGGGCTGATTTGTTGTGTAACTAATTCTTTTTATTGTTAGCTATTGATGGTTAACATATTTACTCTTGCTTTCCCAGTCTCTGTATTACGAGTGTTTTTCTGCTCGCATGTCCAGAGTTGTCCTAACCTGCCCAGACATGTCATGATGACGTCACAGCTGACATCACAGGATGTCCGGAACTGGTGGTCATAGCTGCAATGCTTTGCAACCTGCCTCTGTGCTCCGTCGCCCGACGATGGTCAGCGGCCGTTCCGGACCGCTTTCCTCAATAGTGTCGTTGATCTTCAACTAAACTGCTTCTCTCCACTCTATCTGTAGCTATTTTTTTCTTTTTTATGAACTCTCGTAGTGCACAACGCACAGCTGGCCTGAACACGAGTTAGACGCTCCCCAATTAGTGTGATGACTCATAGGATGATGCTGATTAATGTGGAGGTTCCCAATTAGCTCTAATTGCTAATTAAATCGTGTTCAGGACAGTTGAGCGTTGTGCACTATGAGAGTCCAGTCATTACTACTCTCCCCTTGTTTAAAATACGTCCCATTCAAATGCACGGGTCTTAAACCACCAGTTTAAGTAGCCTGGGTGGATGATCGAAATGGAACATTCGAAGAAAATATTCGTCCCATTGTTATCAAATCCGTCTCCTGGGTACTTCTAGTAAGTATATCAATTAAAACTTACCCAAGATTTTATGAAAAATTCTTCGTGAACCGGGGATTAGGTACCGGCCGCCGTCGCTTCTGGCAGACTCTGGTGAAATGCACATGCGCCGTGTAGGAAGCTCGCTATGTGCGGTGCCATAGGCTTCACAGCAGCAGGTGGTAGAGCACAGGTCCTGATCCAGGATTGGCGAACGAAAGTCTCACGTGATCAATTTAAACGCGACGTCACTAAAGCAATGGTTTAAGGAAGTTGGTGAGTACGGATAAGGAAGTCTGACACGAGGAGGGGCTGGGAGAGGGAATTTTGAAGTATAGTTAGCACCCCATTTCATGGAATAAAATTCTTTAGTTGACAGTTCAGTGCTGTGTTGTCGTCTTCTTTGTGTACTTCCTTGTCTTTCTCCCCCCACTGCGGGTTTGTGTTCGATTTTAATTCTGATAGCATCACGTATAGTTAAGAATACGGCTCTCCTTACAGGCGTTTGCGGTGGCCAAAACAGTTGGCACAGGCTGCATCACTTGCAGACGTCTTCATTACGTGTCCTCTTACGGCAGTCCTCTTGCGTGTAAGAGGTTACTCAAAAAAACATCCTATGTTAGGCCAACAAATCGTGTGTGCTAATATTGCTGTGACAGGAGCAGATATGTACTTTGCTGCGTAATCAATGTCATGTTCTGCTCCCGCTATTCGGGCAGTTATCAAAGAAGTCGAGCTCCGAAACAGATCAATCTCGCGTTTTGATTCGACGCCACTATTGGCTCTTTAAATTGGTGAAAGTTTGAAAATGTTATCTGTTCACCATTAAACTGTTTTCACAAACTCTCTCAGCATTGGAGGCATTCAAAATAAAAATGTACCCCTCTGGGAAGAGTACACGTGAACACAACGGCTTCCAATTAACTTGCACTGTGCATTCTCATTCCAGCAGTTCCTTGTTTTATTGTGCGGATTAAGTCGTTCATGGAAGGCTATACCAGTCTGATTCTTGACCAGATTTCAAGGCATATGGTACGGTTTCATCGAGAAGGTGTCGACAATGGCTCGGCGTCCAATTCTGGCCCCGGAGACGAGGAATGAATGCAAATACTGGATCATCGCCAGCGCCACCCTGACGTCCGTGGGAATGAACTGTCCTTTCACACAGCTCTGTAAATAAGTAATTATGAAATAAGGAAGTCACTGGAATTTCCATCGAATTTCGAAAGTAATTCGAGTTGCTTAGACTGATAAACAGAGCAAGAAAAATTCGTTACAGGCACCCACTGCTCCAAAAATGTTGTTGCCAAGTGGCGCCGTCTCTACTTAATGTGGTGGGTTTCCCGTCGTGGTCAAAGAATGTTTTGTTTGTGCTGGGCTTGGAATGCATAATACGGAAGAAGTCTTCGACATGTTTTAGGCGTCCGCAGTACCAGGTGCTAGTACCCCTATTTAGGTATTTTCTTGCGGTGCTCGAGAAGGCAAATAGCTAGACGGACAGAGGCCTTCGGGAGGAGATTCAGTGAGCGATTACTATGGCATGCGGAACTTGGTGTGGGAGCTCTTTGCGCCACGCCTCCCCTCAATAATGTTGTCCTTGCCATATCAGGCGGTACACGATAAATAAGAATGTCATACCCAGCGCAGGAAAAAAAACACGCTCGCAGGGGGCTCCTTGTGTTGATGTAGGCCCCATCGCGCCGCAGAAGAGGAGGAGGCGGTACTGGTGCGGCGCGGCACCCTCTTGCATAGTTTCACAGTGCGCGGACCCCCCTCAAGTGACGCCTCTGAACTCAGTGCTCTTATTGTGCAATGTTTTGTGCTCGCAGTCCAGGGAAGGTTTTGAAGCGATAAAGATGCGTGCAAGGTCACTGGTGGCGTACGATTGGTGGCGTACTGGTGACATTGCAAATGACGCCAAAGCTCTGCGGATCAATGTTCATTATGGGTATGATATAATTCAGTACCACACAGGATCAAAACGTTGCAGACAGATTCAGTGCCGAAGAGGGGTTTTGTCCTATCACTGTATTGGGCGCCATTTTCACTGGTGTTAGGAGTTCCCCATAGAAGAGAAGTGTGTGGTTAAACATCAACACAATAACAGTCCCTGTGCCATGGGTGTAGTAAGTCTTCACATTCTTTCTTGTAGGAAAGAAAACATAAATCGAACGGAGCGGGATTTCAGCGTGAGGGTCATGGACCAGCACAAGTCAGTTCGCGGAAGTGGTTCTTATGTGGCAGACCCACACACATGCTTGTGGGTAATGCAGTCTTTGGAGAGACTGTCCTATGCCCTAAGGTAATCCAAACTAACCGCTCGCGCGAGAGTTTAAAAAGAGAAATAATGGGGTACAGTATTTATAGACGAAAGCATAGGTGACTGTATGATCTGCGAGTCATCTACGTTGTCGGACAAAGAGCTACTCACATTAAAGTGTTCTCTCGGTGTATACAGATGTTCTTTTAGAAGCATCCCTACGTTACGGGTTCACAATATGCCACCTACATAGATCATTCACCATGAATGACAGTTTGCACACACTTTGGTAGTGCCGTAGTAGGTTCATTTTTTCCAAGGATTGCGTGTTCTTAACCTATTCTAAACAATATCTATTTTATACTTGTAAACTGAAACGCCATCTGATGCTGTCTGACTTCCAATATCGCCTCATGGCTCAAAAGCAGCGCAGGGCCGTATGACTGAGGGACATTTAAATATGCGCATGAGCGTATCGCGTTAAAAACGCCGGCAGCACATAAAAACTGATGACGACATCTGCACAGCTTGCTCTCTCCACGTAGTCTTTGTCGCTCTTTCTATTCACTAACATGAACACGGACTGCGTTAGAGAACTAAACTTGCGATGTGCTGTAGTTGGTATCTGTACAACGTACCTAACGGCAGCACACTAGACGTGTGCGTTAGAGTGCATGTACACTTCACACAACATATACAACACCGTCAACGGTAGGCCAGGGAGTTCACGGCAGAATGTGGAAAACTTTTCAAAAAAAACAAACAAACTCGTATGCATGTGCGTGCGGAATACAACCGTGCGTGAGCCTCATCTTGCCCTTATTGCGTGTGTACGATACACACGCTCGCTACGATACAGCTATCGCTGTGTACGTGTGTACGATACAGCTATCGCTCTACTGCTTTGTACGTGGGCTGCGAAAAGGCCTGCATTTTTTAGAGCTCCGAAGGGAAACCTTTTTCTGGGGTATCGTTTTAACACTTTTTAGACCGTGGCCCTGGAAAACGGAGGGGGGACACTTCACGCTTGTCCTGCCCCAGTCGAATATTCGCCTCGGGACGGCTCGATGAAACCGATACCGTTATTTTCGGTCTCGTATACAAGAACCATTTGTGCCCGGAAAACTGATAGTGAAGTTACATACAGCGCACATAACGGTACTCTCACTACTAAGCAAACAATTGGTCAAGGAAAATTACATTTTTGTTTAAATATTACGGTGTTAACGTACCTTGATATCATTAATTGCAACGTCCACACCACTGCTGTGTGCCGCAGCATACTCCTGGAAAAAATGGATGAAGGATATCAAGTTCAATTACGGCAGCCCAGCAAGAGGTCTGTGAAACGTTCCAGCGTCACTGCATTTGGAACTGCGTCACCGCATTTGGAACTGCGCAACACGGTAGTACTGGAATTATACTTGTCAAATGGAAGGCAGGACAAGCGTCGTCGATATTTCGAACAGAGACCGTTCTTCATGTAGAGGTGACACTTGACACTTGCTACCAGTATCTCTTATCAGAGACAGCTCAAACAACTCTATCTCAAGTGGTAGCCCTCAGCTATCGATTGGTGTTGGGATTAGAATGACACACGACCTTAAAGGAGCATGGAAAGGGAATTAGATTTGCTGAAAACCAACTTTAATCCGTCAATCAGTGTGTAAAAATCATGCGTGCAAAATATTTCGGCTGAAAAACGTTTTATAACAGCGCAATTCAATTTATAAAATTGCTACCGTGACGGGAGGCTCGCGCGCTCGAGCCACAAGCCACTCCCTATGAACTGTGACGTCAAACGTTAAAAGCGCTCTCATTGGCTACGAAAAAAATCGTCTGCTTCGGATATCGCGCGCTCGTTGTCGACAGCTACATGCGCTATGTTCTGTTGTTTTGGAACATAAAACAGGGGTGCAAACGTACTATAGAATATTACGTTCATACGCGCCATGCGATCGTGTGTCTTATATTCATTATATATTTGTCGAACTAACGAAAAGTGCCTGCGGCTCACATGATGCTGCGGGCATGGTGGCGGTTGGCGCCGTTCGCGGAGAGATGCAACACGACGCTGCTCTATAGTATTCGTTCCCGGAAAACAAGACAAACAAAGTGAATTCTTTCTGCGTGCAACTTCAACTAGGACAAGAGTAGCAACTTTCACACGCGCTGCACCTGCACGTCCCCAATCCCTTTTGGAGGAGTGCTGACCTCAATCCACCCGATTTTCCGATTTCGTTGCTTCCTTGTCCTGGTAGTGCAACCCAGACGTACAGGCGATAGGTGTTGCAGACAGCGCTCAGTTGAAAAATTCTGTTTTATTTGTGTGGAGAAAGTCCCGTATCCAAGTGTGCCTTCGACTTGGTGAGCAGCGATGCCGTGCGGCATTCGGGGCTGCGTGAATCAGAAAACGAAATGGACGTCTGGCTGTCGTACGCATAAGGTTCCGGCGAATGAGCCAGCAAGAAGCAGGTGGCTTTCTCTAATTCACCGTCAGGATATTGATCCAAACACTGACCTGCGAATATGCAGTCTGCACTTCAATCAGACCGACTACGAATCACCGCCAAGTATTGCGGAATCCGTCGGTGCCGACTTTCGGATCTACCTCAAGCGTGGGGTTACTCCCTCGCAAAACTTACCTGGCGCCAGCGCGCAAAGCAAACGGCAAAGGATGAACGCCCACGCTGCAACTGAAACTTCTGCAAACAGCACTACAAGCACGGTAAGAGTTTTACTAATACGGTCTCAGGGTGTGTTCTCTGAAGTAAGTTCATTATTTTGTAGATTGAAACACTACATGATCATGACAGCATGTGCACTGACACCGGTTCGACTGTTTCTGGTTCTATAGTAATGGTAAGTTTTGCATTCGGATATCAGATACAGTGTAAATAACACTCTGTAACCAATTTTACAGGTCGCCCCCGTTGTGTTACACAATACGCACACTGATACTTCCGTAACTGAGGCTGAGTGTTCAGAAAATGTACGTCCCATATTAGTGGCAGTTTCAGAGGCACCATCTGTAACGTTTTTATTTCAGGTTGAATCTCTCTCAGTGGGTACAGAGTGCATTGAGAATGACAGTGGCATAATGGTAATATGAGCTGCTGTGGATACCAATTCGTTAGCATAATATTATTACGTTATTGTGTACAGAATGAAACACAGGATCGCAGCTTGCCCCACACACAAGCTGCTGCCATTACAGAGGTAAGCTAACCTAATTTTATTTCAATTGCATTCCATGCAGAGTGCATAGATTACTACCACATTATACGTGGAACTTGCTTGCGTAGAACGCATGTTACAATTCAATATGAACACTACTGTGCTTATTTTATGGTCCATAAAATCAGTATATATTGTGTTACCTAGAATTAATGTTCGGTGCTGTAACCAAATTTAAATGTTTTGCCAGCCTATGTTTTCTAAATAAACAGGCAGCCAGAAGGTTAGGAACTGTAAAAAAGAGAGAGAGAGAACTTTGAATATGTGCCCTATTATGACGTTTACTTGTGGTGTGTCACCGCAGACTTAATCCGACAAGGAGCTTGTTACCAACCACTACACGCTTACCCATCTGCAAGTGTAGGGAAAAAAGGGAGAGGAAGTAGGGGGGAAGTCCCCATCCTCCCACTGCTTCATCTCTACAAAACACTCCCAGCAAAACAATATGATGCATATGTGATCATTATGTCAGAAAGAATAATGCCAGATCTTCAACAAGCATTTCCTAAAAGAGGAACACACATTGGAAGTTAACAAAAAGCAGCTCGCAGAGCCATTACTTGTAATAAGAGCAAACCATGCATTTCAGAGTTATGAGTATCACGCATCTTACATCTGTTCTTTATCACATCACCATCACCAGTATCACGCATCACGTAACGCTGTTGGGACACAAACGTCGGAGCCTCTGAAGAAAACCGTTGGAGTGCAGACTAGCAAAAAAAGGCAACAAGCAAAGGGTATGCTATGGAATGTGCACAGTGTGGAATGTGGAATAGTAAGTCAATTATGTATCTTTTCATTTAGGCAGCCAAGCAAACCTCAATGCAAAACCCATGAGAAGCATTGGTGTCCAAGTAGACTTGGCCGCTAAGTCATCCAATACGCAACGCCGTGCAAGGTCACTGTCCCCAGTTCGTTCTTCAACACCAGTGCTTGACCACACTGTGCCTGCTATGGGCCTTGCATCTGGAGACGACACAATAACAACAGTATGCCCAGATGACAGCCTATACATGCCAACTCTTGACAGTACAATGAGGTAGGTGCCATATAGTTGGTGTTCTGAAACATGCGTCACCTTGTCTCTGTATATTAGGAGCACAGATGATGAAATCTCCCCGCACAAAGACAACAAATATATTGTCTTTGAGAGTCAACTGAGGGAGCTGTTCCAGACCTGCAAAGTGTGCCTGCAGCGTTGCAATCCCACATTTACTTGTAAGGGAACTCTCCTACGCGTTGAATGCAGCTGCAATGACGGCCACAATTATGTGTGGGAAAGCCAGCCCTACATTGCCAATAAGCCAGCAGGAAACTTGCTTTTGTCTGCTGCCATTCTCTTCAGTGGATCAAGCCCAGTTTCGACGCTGAGAATGCTGGAATTAATGAATATGAAGGTAAGTAGGAAGAGCTCTTAGGAAATGTGAGCCTCATGCAATCTCTAAGATACTTATTTGTGGTGTGGAAGTGTAAATGTTTGGAGGTCTAAACATAAAGGTGTTAGACTCAACAACATTTGTATGTATTACTGCAGGTGTTCTGTAGACACACATATTTTAATTACCAGAGGGGCTACCTGCTGCCAGCAATTGAACAAGTAAGTTGCAATCCTGTAAAAAAACCTAAAGATATTGTGCTTCTAAAACTTGCCCACAATGAATATCTATATATTTTTTTCATTTTCTATTAATGGAGCTTACACAACTTGGCTATATGGGTGTACACACCAAAACCGTCTAACTCCCTTTAGGTCTGGACAAATCATCAGGCACAATTGATGACAGAAATTCAGGGAAAGGAGTCATCTCTCGCTGGAGATGGACGCTGTGACTCGCCTGGTCACAACTCTAAGTACCTGACTTACAGCTTCTATCATGAAGGTTTGAGGAAAATTGTTCACACTGTTCAGGTGCAGGTAAGGCATGCTCCCACCTACCATAGCACAGAAAGTCATAACCATGGCATAATTAATGGATGGTTGAAACTGAGTGGATTGCAAGTTACTATGAACTATTGTTCCTTCAGGCAAATGAAGTGGCATCAAGTAGTCACATGGAACTTGAAGCAGTACGCCGGGGACTCGAAGAGCTGGCAGATCTAAACGTTCTGTTGAAGAGCTTCACGACAGACCGCCACCCTGGAGTACGGAAGTACATGCGTACAACACATCCAGATGTTAAACATCAGTTTGACGTGTGGCACGTGTCTAAAGGTATCCACTTGAGGAAGAAAAAGCTAGTGCTTGTTTCTTTATGTAAGCGTTCAAAGAACAGAGTGATAACATCGTGATGTATAAATGAAACATGCAATGGAAGAAATGAAGCACATGTGCACTTTGTCCCATGTGTACTTCTTTGTTGGAACAGGTATCCGAAAAAAGATGGTGGCAGCCAGTAAGGAGAAAAACTGTGAAGCTCTGGAACTGTGGGTGAAGCCAGTGATAAACCATCTCTACCACTGCGTCACCCATAGTGAAGGGGATCCTGAACAAGTTATCTCCATGTGGCGTAGTTTCAACAATCACGTTTCAAATGTCCATCATGGTCATGATGGACCGTACTCACGGTGCCTTCACACACCCCTCAGTGATCAAAAGCGCCCTTGGCTTCTGCCAGGTAATGATGGCAGAGAAAAAAAAAAGAATATAATGAGAAATAAGATAGTCATGGTTTCTTATTTTGCAGACTCTCGTCCAAAGGCAAAACTGACCGCCATCACTGAGGCAAAGTATTTGCTAAAAGACATCCAGCACCTTTCGCCTGATGTACAAACATCCGGTTTAGAAGCCTTTCATAGCCTTCTGATTCGTTTTGCTCCCAAGTCTGTGGGCTATAGTGCACGAACAATGCGGAACAGGTGCACATGCTTTTTAGTAATTCTTATGAGTATGCTAAAAGGATGTTTAGGGTTGATGTAAAAGTAAAAATCTGTGGAATTGGTTGTTTCAGAGTCTACTTGGCCATTCTCCACTTTAACGAGAACGCGTCGAGACAACATGCCATGACTGAGGAAGGGGAGCCCCGATACAGAGTGAAGGTATCAAAAATTTACAAGCAGGAGCATGTTGCACTGCCCATCAAAGAAGAACCAACGTTTCGTAAGTATTGTGGTACTATTACGAAAGAACAGGTGTACCAAACAAATTGCTCTGCGGTTTCAGGTTACTTTGACGAGCTTGTAGACAAATGTGTACAGCTGTGCAACACGTGGGACACATTCAATGGTGCTTTTGAGGCATACTCATGTAATGATCCACCATTCCTGACAGAGACTAACCCTGCACCCCCAAAAACAGAACTGATTTCAGCACGGCAACATCGACTGGGACCTTGCAGCTGCCTTCAGTGTACTCTCAAGGTACAAATGTTGAGCAACCATACTATTTGTGATAAAATAGAAATAAATGTGCAATACATGCCATATAAATATAGCCGTGCATTGTGAGAAACAAACCATGTTGTGCACATTTATTTTCTTATGTACAACGGTATCAAGTACACATGTCAATAATGCTACATAGAAAAGTATGAGTACTGTAAGATCTGATGGATGTACCATTACTCATTTTACAGGCCTAAAACCAGTGTAGCTGCCTGAGGGTGATGGGAAGTTGTTCCGTATCGCCATCACCACACATGACGGGAGCACCCGCCTGTCTTCTTCCGGAAGTGGTCCCCATATCCATGATGCAAAATTGCGATATGCTATGTGGCGCCATATTCTGAAAAACAACAAAGTGCACTGTCAGCTGTGAAATGCCCACAATTGCATACTTACTTTACGTTGCTAGTGAACATGTCAAAGAATGGACAGAAAATAGGAACAGTGATTTTATCTGTTACTGTAAGTGATGTTCCTAATTGATTGCTTTGATTAGTGCCTCATCACAGCTATTCATGACATAGCTTGAGTGAGACCCACATGCACATAAATATAACTGTAGAGGTGGTAATATAGATGGGCAGAAATCCAGAGAACCGGTAAGGAAGCGTGAAGGGAATCGCCTCAGAACAAGAGCTGCTGATATTTCGAACAGAGACTGTTCTTCTTCTGGGCACCGTCCTCATCATTGGCATGATATTTAAATGGGTTAGGTATGACGTGCTAAAGGTTCATGTGAATTGTGGGTCAACAGGCTGGGGGGAAGCAAGGGTCCATTCGGGCTTTTGGAGCCGAAGTGAACGGCTGCTTTGTTAGACTGTGAAGGGAATTATGTGAATGAAGTCATCTTTGCTTCAGATCGGTTACAGCAATGCAAAGTTCACAAACAACGGGACTACCAGTGTATTGCATAGAGCAGTCGCCGCATTCAATGCAGTATATGACATTGAACCTTGTGCATGTGAATGCGTGGTTAACAGAGTGGGTGTAAGTGCTCACAGTGCTTCTGATGGAGTTGTGTTGAACGTGCTTGCAGGTGTTGCAACGCGGGAGGTTACAGGGCCGTGTTCCATTGTACTGTATGTTCGTTTTGCTGATTTTCGTAATGACCAAGGAGTCTGCTATTTTTTGCGTGTCAGTATGTTACCTGTACTGGATGAGTGAATATACTCCTAAGTCTGTCATTGCTTTGGAGGAGAGACTCGTGTTTCCATAGACAGGCTTTAATGTTTGGAAGTGCGCTGGAATATCTTGTGATCAAGCTTATTTGGCTTGTGTCAGGATCCTTCGGTATTCCAGAGGTGAAAAGTTTTTCCTACTTTATTTGTGTGATTAGCGTTTGAATATTTTATGAGACTTTGAGTGAAATCCACATGAACGTAGATACATAATGTAATAAGCTGCTCTGACTTCGTTTCTTTAATTAGCGTTTGAAGTGTTTGTGAAGCTTGAGTTAGGTCCACATGATAGTGGTATCTCTTTTTCGAGAAGTTCTTAGCAATGTGGCACATTCTATGGTGTGCGTTCTTTCATATGCATTGCAATATGAGCAACCAAAAGCAGTTTCATGATGTTTTTTTTTTATGTTGACATGACACAATAGGAGATGAAGCAGTTAGACAGAGAGCAAATATTGGACGGTGTGGGTCTGGATCCCAGTGCTGCTTATGTATTTCTCCACATGGCCATTATTGAATTGAAGTATGTTGACGTGCTTCAAAGCAAAAAATAGTTATTTGATATGGAACACTGAACCCGAAAGTCGCTGGAGAGGCGTGTTAGCTTAGCTCAATTGGTAGAGCCCTGGACCGGTAATCCAGAAGATGTGGGTTCGATCCCTACAGCTGGCTAACCTTTTCAGTGACTTTCATCCTTCATTCTTCACCTTGCTCTTGGTATGTTTTATAATGGTTTGCTACTTGTAGCAACAACTTGACAGTCGAGGTTTCTCGAACTGATTGTGATAATATTCCGGTGAAATATTATTGTTTGACAGTTTTACGTGATGACTGTGTGCTACTGCAAATGCTAAAAACCATTTCACGGTCAAAGTCACTAAAACTAATTCTGTAATATGGTGATAAATGCAAAGGTTGCACACAATTTCATGAATAAATATAGATATGAATGCCTTTCTGTCTTTTTAGGGAAACTATGACATCTGATTTCGGTGCGCGTTTGTGGACTGTAGAATTCGCAACATTATCTGGAACTGTCCGCATTACCCTTTGGGAAAGTCTGAGTTTAGATGAACACAGACTGAACAAAAACTTATGCTTGATCACTCCTTCTGGCAGCGTATATATTTTGAATGCTAAATAGCGAGGATAGTAAATACATTTTTGTGTAAGATATCTGGAAGTTCCACAAAAGACGGGGTGTGTTCCGGGCATAACTGGTCAGCTTTCTGTATGCAGAGGTGTACTCCATAACCAAATAATACATTAACATTAAATAACGTTAAAACTTGGGAAGGTTGGTATGTCATGCCAAAATCAATTAAACCCCACTGCAGCGGGTGATGGTGAAGACAAGGGACGGTGCAACGAGACGAGGACGACGAAGCACAGCACTAGCAACCAAAGCTTATTTGACAAAAGGCAACGTCTTTTTAAAATAATAAAAAGACGCTGCCATCACCCGCTGCACTGGGGTTTTAACTGATTTTAGTATGAACAGGAACGTTGTGCATCGCTGTTAGCTGTCATTAGCGAGCAACAGTAAAGTGGAACGTGATATACTTACTCGTTGGGTTCCTTCCCAAGCAGTAATCCGCACTTTTTGTATTCGATGCCCATAACTTCCATGACAACAGTCGTGAGGCAAAGAGTTTGGAAGTCCGAGTGGTCTACGATGCAGCCGTCTGGACATCTTCTCCTTACTTCGGCAATAGAGGTGCAGCACACCTCCTCACGCGCCATCGGCATTGCGGAGCAGTTACCACACGCACACCTAACAAAGGCACCAATTAATGATTCAACAGTGTATGTTGCATTAACACCGTCGGCTTACCAGTTGTCATGTCGCGTTGGTGACGGTGGCGTTGGTGGGTCTATGACGGGCTCTCCGACTCCATGGAAGCTCACACCGTCGGGAAGAACAGGAGTGTCGCTGTATAATGTTGTGTTAGCCTTTCGGCAACGCTCCAGAACCCGCTCTTCCCACGGTGTTAACTCGCCAAAGAAAGAAATTTCACTGGCGAGAGATGCATCGAAGCGCGGTTCCGTCGCCATGTTTATAAATAAGGCAACCCGGAACGAAGTGGCAAGTTCAAGTTTCTCTGACGCGCATGCGTCTCTCGGGAGAAGCGCACGTGCGACAGAGCGATCTGCAGCCGACCGCCGTCATGTGACAGGTGTCGATGACCGATGGCAGCCGACGTCACTTGCGAGCCCTTGGAGTGGACATAACCTGCAACGTCACGCCGTGACGCAGGTCCCCGTCATTACTCACGTGTCATCTACAAGAGTTGGAGAGAGCTCTCCCCGCTCGCGAGGTTCAATCGACTGTTGCGCGTGCTATTTTACCGTTACGTTCATATTTCTTTCGTGAAAACACTATTTAGCCATCGGACAGTCCATCATGATCCAAAACTCATTTTTTTTAATCTGTCTTAGACTGCTCCTTTAAGTAACGTATACCGGGTGTTTCAGTTAAATCCCCGGGCTAAATAATTCGCGAACCGGTGCACCAATCGAATAACTTTCTTTTTTACAAGTACCTGTCCAATACCGCCTACAAGATGCGCACTGCATGAATGAGCGGGAGGCGCTCATTATTTAAATAAAAATTCAAATGAGTTTCGTGAAAAAAGCTAACTTCTAAAGCAGGGCGCCGTCAGCATTAAAATGGGTACTACCCCTTTTGGGACCTTCAGTGGACACCTTTTAGAGAAAAATCTGCCACCGAAGCGGGTCATTTGTTGCAGTAATTAATTGGTTTCGGTTTACGTATTTTTGTCGCGGCTGGTCCGGGCGAAGCGCAAAAGGACGTAATTCATTGGTGTAATGCATTGGTGTAATTCATTGGTGTAAGGACGTAATTCATTGGTGGACATGGGAGTGAAAGAGCGTCCTTTTGTGCTTCACCGCGACCAGCCGCGACAAAAATATGTAAACCAAAACCAATTAATTACTGCAACAAATGACCGCTTCGGTTGCAGATTTTTCTCTAAAAGGTATCTACTGAAGGTCCCAGAAGGGGTAGTACCCATTTTAATGCCGACGGCGCCCTGCTTTAGAAGTTATCTTTTTTCACGAAACTCATTTGAATTTTTATTTAAATAATGAGCGCCTCCCGCTCATTCACGCGGTGCGCATCTTGTAGGCGGTATTGGACAGATACTTGTAAAATAGGAAGTTATTCGATTGGTGCATTGGTTCGCGAATTATTTAGCCCGGGGATTTAACTGAAACACCCGGTATAGGTACTATATGTGAATCTTCATTCAGAAGATCGTACTGTTTTTTTGTCCGCATAAAGAATACAAACGAATGTCCATATCCGTTTTATAATTCACGATGACGTAAGCTCAGGGCACCGAACCTTTGCGTACGTTAGGAGTCACCGTACAGCACAATGTACTGAAAGTCCAAGTACTTAGGGGATGGGGGGTGGCAGGTGCCTTACCAGTGTTCTGCTTCCTTTTGTATATCTGACGACGAAGAAACAAATACTGTAGAGAAAAAAAGGGGTGTTCTCTTCTTTGAGGAGGCGATGTTTTGAGCAACAAGTCGTAATGCCAAAATGTTGCACACAATTTCTTAAAGGGACAATAAAGTGGAAAAAGTTCACTTCGCGAAATTTAAAACATCGTTACGTTTATATCAAGAGCAAAGGAACGAAACCTATGCATTGCCTCATTCGCCATTCAAGCGCGAATCCATTCGCGAAACCACTTCCCTCTCATTTCCCTCCTCTCATTCCCTTTATTTCCCTCTTTTCCCTCTCCTTCTCAGGGCCTGTAGATGCCTTCCATTGGTCTCCTCAATCGATTACCCTATTCATCATGGGACATCGTTTGCGGAGACCAATAGGAGGTCATCTCACATTTCCGCGCCAAATCAGAGGCGCGTAGAAGGATAGCGTAAACCGCGGCTTCCTTTGCTAAATGGGCAGCCGTCCCGGTTGCCTTTACCAGGCCGAACGCCAGATACCAGGAGCTAAGTTGGGCAATAAAGTGAGTCCCAAATGGTTTTACAGCGACAGCTGTATGAGGGAATGAGGGAACTATCAAGGATGTCGTAGGTCCTGACCACTTGTGACGTTTGCAATGGGCTGTGGTTTCGCACCGGCGAAACCATAGTGTGGCGCCCGCACGTGCGCAACACCGCCAACTGCTCGCAACTGCCACGGAGTTCGCGGCAGCATATGTGTTAAACTTTAAGAAAAAAAAACTTGTCTACATGTGCGTGCGCAATGCAACCGTGCGTGAGCCTTATCTCGCCCTTATTGCGCGTGTACGATACAGTAATGCAGAGGCGTCGGAAGTCATTCACTGTAGGAGGGCGAGCCCTAATCTAACTAAACCCAACCCAATCTCACCTAACATAGAGGAGAGCACTACGGTGTATGCAGTTCTAACCTGTTACACTGTAACCCCAAGGTTCAGAAAAAAGGGAGCAGGCAAGTCGAAGCTGACGGTAACGGCCGCCGAGAGAAGGTGAACACGAGACACGCGGTGGCATGCGCTAGAAGCGCATGAACACAAAAAACTGAAAACGAAACTGAAAGTAGACGACATATTGTCCATCTTTAGCACTTCCCCTCGTGATGTCGTCTACACGCCTTTTCGAAGGCCCAGAGGGTCGCATAGTCCACGAGTCCTCTCCCCGCTCAAAGCCTTCGTCAGAATATCTTCTGTATTCTCCGATGCCCTGATGTACTGCAGCTGTATTTTGCCTTCTTCGACCTTTTTCCGAAGAAAGAAATGCCGCCGTTCGATGTGTTTATTCCGCTCAGACGTTATCTGATTGCTGGCTACTGCGATGGCGCCTTGATTGTCAACGTATAGCAGGTGTGGTTCCTGGACGAAATGAAGTGCACTCAGTTCCTGAGCAAAACGTTGAAGCCACAGCACCTCTTTGGCCGCTTCGCACATTGCCAGATACTCGGCCTCCACAGTGGATAGCACAGTTGATTTTTGCTTCCTGCTGCTCCAGGAGATCGCCGCGCCCGCCAAATTGAATGCGTATAGCCGCTGAAAGAGCGCCTATCAACCTTGTCGCTCGCCCAATCTGTATCACAGAAGGCCTGCACGACTTTCCCGCACTTCGAGTGCGTTAAGGCATACTTCTTTGTCTGCTTGACGTATCGTAGGACGTGCTTTACTCCATTCCAGTGCTCTGTTGTAGGGTGTTCGTTGAATTGACTTAAGTAGGAAGCAGAGAAAGCTAGATCCGGTCTCATGCCTCCCGCAAGGTAAAGCAAGCCACCTACTGCTTGGCGGTACCTGCGTGACAAGTCTTCTGAAGGATGGGCCTCTTGAGATGCTCTCTGCAACTTCATCCCTGGATCCAACGGTGTGGACGCTCCCCTTAAGACTCTCATTCCAAAGTGGTCCACAAGTCTCTTCGGCATACCCAGTCCGATCCAGAGTCAAGCTCCCATGGGTGAAGGGGCTCATTGTGAAGGGGCCCATTATTTCATTGTCCGCATCACCATCAGCAATGGGGTGGAGTATCGCCCTCGCCGATGAAACTCCCCAGCCATCATCCCGTAGTAAAGTTGTTGTTGTTACATTGATTGAGAAGTGCGGGAAAAAAAGGGAACCATTAACACGCTCATTAGAAATAACTCGTCCAAGCAATCCGATGGCGGTGGAGGTTGTAATGCAGACTGAGAAGACCATCTCGCGATCTTGATTACATTGAGGCGAAAAAGAAATTGGCATTCGAGCAGCATAAACTGAAATACTTGTTGATGGTTTCACTAAATGCGGTAAGAATAATTTATAACAGTATAAGCAAACGGTGGCGTGTTTCTTTTATGATTTCGTCTGGAAATGATCATTGTTGGTGCACACAGGCTCTATCCGTTGTTGTAGCATTGGAGCAGGCAAAAGCATCATGATATAGCCTTCTAGCGTACCAGGAAACGGCTCCGGTATCAGGTGACCGAAAGGAACAGATGTTCTCATTGGGACAACTTCGTAGCTTTTATAATTAAAAAGTTACTTATTGAAAGTTAATTAAGACATTGCCTTAGGAGTTTGCTATGCCCTCCTAAGGAGTGCCCTCCAGCATATGCTATATTACAATTGATTTCATCTCGGAAAAAGTGATAATATTTTAAAAACATATGTTCGCAGTTGGCTCGGACACCCTGTATAAGGGTAGTTCCAGGTTGGCTGAGAGTTTTGCTCGAGAAAAATCGGTGAAGCAGAATGTGAAGGAACGTCGAACCAGCTATGATTTTGCCAAGACTATACAGGCACAGTACTGGGAGCAAACGATGTTAACAGGAAGAGTACGAATGGTGGAGTTAGTTTCGCCAAGGACGATATATGGTGGCGAATGGACCACATGGATGCGTTCGTCCGACTGCAGTCAGGTCAGTGAACATGGCAGGCGTTGAGCAATGGATAATCGAGAACGACAGTTCGGGACATTGCTGTTCAGCGTAATTCCTATGTCGTAAGTTCGTAGTTCGCGTCGAGTTTGTTCGTTCGCGTAATTCCTGTTGCGTAAAGCCTATGCAAGATGGGTTCCCCACACCGCACTTCTGCCCAGAAGGGAGCACGTATGTCAGTCACTGAGTAGCTGCAGAACCGGTTTCAATCTGAGGGCAACGGATTCTTGCAATAATCATTTCATGCGACGAAATATGGATCCATGGTTTCACCACGGAGACAAAAAGAAGCTGTATGGAATGGAGACATAAGGCTCCCCTGCCGCCAAAGAAAAACAAGATCGAGACGTCTGCTGGGAACTCAGTGGGAACAGCCTTCTCGGACATGCGGGGTGTCATCCATGTGGGCATTGATGGGGAGGATGGGGTTACGAAGAATGCCCACCAGTGCTCCACGTTGATAAAGGGCGCAACCTTGGCTCAAATGCGCTGGTAGGTTTCGCCCCATGCCCCTTACACTCTAGATTGAGCCGCAAGCGATTACCATCTCTTTGGGTCCCTGAAAGCTAATCTGCGCCGATTTGTTGGACTGTTACAGAACGGAACGGGACTCAGACGACGAACTCATTCGGGAATACTGGTTATGTGTGCAAAGTAGCTATCCTGAAGTCTTCGCGGTATTTCTTTTTCTTTTTTCCTTTTTTTTTTTTGCAGTTGAATTTTAAGTTTCACTGATAATCCGACTCGCGGCCCGCAAACCGTGCGCCGACCTCACACTGAGGTCGGGAATGTTTTGGGCGGTTTTGGCTTCGCATGACATTCGGCTTGGTGTCTTGTGCCGAGCCGGCCGAACCGACATGTGTGCCGCGCAGATTGAGACTGAAGCAGTGATGCGCCATTAGTCACCAGTTATACTTCTGTGGCTTTATTGTTCTGTCTTCGGTTATACTTATGTGGCTTTAACCCAGGAGAAGCTCAAGTTTTGCTTCTTTCGGCTGCAAAGCATTTGCCAGGTCAGTCCAAGAGGCTTCCTGTTTCGTGCAGGGTACTGAAAATACGCGAGTGCTTTGCTCCCGGCTGCAAGAACAATGCAGCGTGCAATTCTAATATTTCGCACGACAAGTTTCTTAAAGACGAAAGGAGTCGGTTTTGGATTACGGCAATCGCTTACAGCACCAACTGAGGGCCACCTTCGAAATCCAGCGATTTGCTCCGATCGTTTCGCCCTTGAATGTTACGGCGGCAATGCGCGACTGGAAGAGCAATTTGGAGTTTTCACACGAAAGTATCTCAACCGGGATGTTGTGTCGCAATAATGGTCACTTGATAAGTAACATAACAGTCATGCGATGTAAACGCCATCTCACTGAAAGAAAATAAATGTGCCAGCTACCGCTTCCCATTATAGGCTCGTCTTGATTATCGATGCAGTGATCATCGAACGAGGTAGAACCCACCTGAAACCCCATGTATTTATTTGTGAAAGCATTGCGAATGGAATATGTCGTGTATGGGATCAGCCATGCGTACACTCAAGTAAACATGGAAAATTACATAAGGGATCTCCATCAACATGACAAGGCACGCTCTACAAGATAAATACTTTTTGTGGGGAGCAACTCCAAATATCACTTTGATACAATAGACAATGTACTCGTAATTCGAATGGTCGCAACACATCCGTACCCCGTTCACTGTGGCTGCACTATGATGCTGCAGAGTATATATATTTCGCGGAACAATCTGGCAATCGCACGATTTGCATACGGACACAAAGACTAGACCTCTACCTGTATGTGCTCAAACGGCCACCACTGCTCACGCTGCTGCTCAATTGCTCCCATACTTGCACATCATAGTAATAGCAACAAACCTGTTACCGTCAATGCCAGTTGAAGTGCGATATCATCGAGCACAAAAATCACAACTTGGCGTCGAAAATGCTGTTGAGATCAGTTCGCAGTTGTAACGCGGTTTCCATCGTCCAATAGCTTGGTTGCCCCGGAAAGCCGATCGCCATAACTGAATTTCCTCGCAAACGCGAGAATCCGCCAGGAAAGTCGGAGAAAGCTTAAGCTTTCATCCACTCAGAAGCACGATGCCTCATTTAAGGGAGGCTTTCCACATATACGTCACAAAAATGGCTTCACACACGGCTTGTTTCTGTTTCTTTGATTAATTCACTGTCGTAATAGGAAGGCAAAATTCGGAGACTAAGGTGCATTTCGGGGGCACTTGGATGTGCTGGTTGTGAATATCATTACCGTTTCATCACATCGGGGAACTTTAAAGAGCACCTCGGAGGAAATACTTTCCACACATGTGAACACGCGTACTTCCAGAAAGATGTCCTGCGCCGGTTAAGACAGCAGCCCGCTTCTTTGCATGCCAAAGGCATCCAAAGGCCCTTGTACTTGGATAGCTTTGTCGTTTGAAAAGTGCATAGATATAAACGAATCTTAAACATCAGCGCTGCTTCGTGAGCCGCAAGAGCTCCGGCGGCATGACGTGACTCCCCAAGCGTAGGAGTGAGAGGACGGCTCGCAGAGTGGGAATACGCCGTTCAGACGCCCCGTAAAGCTACATTGCCACAGCCTCGTGTGCGCTCTCGCGGCGGCGAGCGACGACCGCAGAACGACGAGAGTTTCCACACCGAGGTTCATCGTACTCTCGACATGAAGCGATGACGGCGAGAGAAGCGAGACTTCCGCGGGCGCTACGATACAATCGTTTGTTTTCATGCGCCACCAAGACTCGTCTTCGATAAAAGAGATAGGGCGCAGACTAACTGGTGCATGATGATGAAGGAACGAATAACCGAGAGACACGGGACACGAAGACAAGCACAAGAGTTCTCAGACACAGTAATGATTTAATAACACCAAGCCTCCTAAATACCTAACAACTCCCGGAGGGGAGGGAGTGGGATAAAGGATAGCCGATTTACACTGTTCCCACGTTGCGTTATCGCCACCGTCTCTTTCAAAAGTCTTTTCCACTTATCCCTTTCCCTAGACACAACCACGGTTTCCATCGGACTCCATCCAGCACGGAGTAGAGTAATCCAGCAATGGGGTAGAGTATCGCCTGTGGCGATGAAACTCCCCACTCTCCAAGGTCGAAAATAAAGTTGTTGTTGTTGTCTTCGTGTCCCGTGTCTCTCGGTTATTCGTTCCTTCATCAAGGCTCCTCTTGTTCTTCGCTTCCATTGGTTGGGCGCTGTCGTCCGTCCTCGTCAGTCGCGCAAGGAGCGACTGCGTGGACGGCGGCGGAGAACGGGCCTCCGGCGTCCTCAAGTTACGTTTCTGCCGTTGCGTGCGACGTTGCGGGCGTGGGAGCGCGCCTTAACTTTGTGAGACGCCCGCGGCGCCGCGGTGTTATTTTTCTCGAGGATGTGCCCTCGTTGGTTCCTAGGGAGAGACGTTTTGTCGTTTTTCCAGAGAGGTATTTCCTGCACATGGTTTCAACATCCGACGCCTGCTATTGCCATATGTCCTGTCTGTCTTGTTGTATTCCATCGAATGACAGTCGAATGCGCTACTATTTCGCTTGGGATTTGCGGTAGCGTATCCAGACATCCACAGGGAATTTCCAAATCAACTGGGCCGGATGCGATCGTTCCTTTAGGTATCGACCGTCGAAACGGATTATATGACATAACGGATTTTTATTAAACAGTTGCACGGGCAGGATTCAATAATAATTGAAATCTATGGCGATTGAACAAGAGCCATTTGAGAGTTTGGTCGTGAGGAGGAGCCCAACTTGAAGCGCGTTATGCGACGTCGAGGCGGAACGACCTCCCTCGCCGTGCTCTAATGTTGTCCCGTTGTTAGCCGGTCGTCGCATTGTTGTTGCTGAGCGTTGTTTACGACATAAGGAGAGAACACACGTGCATACTTCGTCCTTTGAAAGCCCTTCGTCGTCGAATTCTTTCAGTTTGCTAAGGAGGCCCCAATGTCACAGGCCGCTGTGGGTAATCATCCAACGATTTTGGTAGATTACACTGAGCTGGACAAAGCACGTGTAACCCAGCTCGCGGACTACATCAAAATGGCGTCAATCAGATGGCTGATAAGCGTATTCCGAACGGATTCCGCTTGGCTTCAGGCTTTTTGGGCGGCGGAACGACGAATCTGGCGTCAAACCAGGCTCCACCCACTAGGCAAAAAAAGATAAGAGAATGGCCAAGCTCTCTCGATAAACGGCTCTGCATTAAACGAGCACGGAGCGCCAAGAACCGTCTAACGTGTCAACTTCTTATACAGAATCGGACCGAATACGCCCTGACAGGTTGATGCGTTACGCGAATCGTGGCGCTAGGCGTATGTACTATCGCAACTGGCTGCAATGATAATTGAAGACCAAATATGTGACACGGGCACAACAGGAGCATTACAATACGTAATTTAAAAAAAATAAGTTCACAGTGTCACTATGTAGGGGCTATTCGTTATCGGCTTTGCTCGACAGAAGTTGTTCCATAACAGACACCCGCAGTTTTGCGGTCGACAAGCGAACGATTTTCTCACGCGAGAATTTAAACGAAGTACCGTCGTTGCACGAAGCTGACAGACATGGCGACTCTCTATGGCCAGAGACGGCAGCGAGGTCGTGGGGAGGAACTTGGCCCTGCGACCACTGTGCATCCATCCGAAATCCCGAAAGAGAACGGCCTGAAGCGGACAGGCAGTCTTCTGGAAGCGGTCACGCGAACCGACGCGCCGAAGAGATCATCCGCGTTGTGTATGCGCGTCGCTTCTTTCCTTTTCAACCAATCGTACGGGGCGTGATCAACCGTTTCCCGAAAACTGTCTACTGTAACACCTTAAGCGATCCAATTACTCGACCACGACGAATATTGTTTATTTTTTACTGGTTGACACCGTAGAGAAACCTTCGCCGACGAAATATATTCACCCAATTTGGAGGCATTTTCACGTTAGGTGGCGCTAAACATCTAGAGTTCTTGGAAAAAGTGAGGTGCTCTTAAACGAACAAAAGATATTTTAGGTCTGTAAACATCATGGTGGCCGTAAAGGATCGCTCTTTGATCCAGTATGAAGAAGAAGAAGAAGACGCTGACGATGATGATTGGAGTTTTTATGGCGCGCAAGCAACCGAGGCCATAGTGCGCCAAGACAACGGTTGTTAGTGACTAGGTAAAAGCAGAAAGATTAGACTAAAATTTGCATTTCACAAACATTCAGACATAAAACATGATATATGAGCGAAGCCGGATAAAACTATATAACATGTAAATAGCCAATATCTTTAAAATAGTTATAAATTCTCGCGAAGGGCAACAGGGGCTCACCACCCAACAACAAGGCTGGGTGCAGTGGGAACTGATATCGGTAAAACTCTTTATTCTGTTATCGGTAAACTCGATAACTCTCATGTTGATGTGTCTTTCATAGTATTCACTGTAAACGTTTTCACACCTTTAAGGGTGTGCGCGAAGCACAATAAATCTGGTTGCTTAACATTGTATTTCCAGGATGATATGTTACACTATACTGAGAAATTATTACCGAAGATCAGGAAATTGTGGAAATTTTGCTTTCATTATTTCTTGGGTATCGTAGATACGTTGGTAATACATATATGCGTTGTTTCCAATCATCGAGCAGGTGTAAGTGTCTACAATACTGCTCAACACTGTTGATATTCCAAAATGGTGATTTTCGCGGTATGTTTGCTATTTGTTCCTCAGTCACTGCCTGTACCCATGGACATATAAGTTGGCAGACATGAAGCTGGTTACATGATCAACACTTGAAAGCAAAAATGTTTCACAGGATATAAAAGAAAAGCGCAGAAACTAGAGATGGGACGAATCCAGAATTTTCTGAATTCGGATCCGAATCCGAAACCAAGGATGGTTCTGCGAATACATGAATCTCGAATCTTTCTTAAAAACGAGTTGAGAAAGCAAGGAAACAAATACTCCTACTGAAAAGTGTTTTGAAGCAGACATTGATATCTTTGTATAATGAAAAAGAAATTAAACAATAGGGGAAAAATTAGCCGGAATTCTTTGGCTGCACGTATAGCATATGTTTGTAAGTGCTCAAACGTCGCCATGCCAGTACTGGACAGCTGTTTCGGCTTAATACACCTCCATGTTTGTAAAAAAAATGACGTCAAAGTGTTCGACTGCGCCACCAATTTGGTAGAGCTGAACTATGCTCGAAACTAGGGGCGAACAAGGTCGCGCCCGATAGCCACGGTTTTGAGGGGATTACGATGGTCCCTGAAGGGGACGAGGCCTTCGGGTGGTCTATTTTCCTTTCAGTAGGAGGCAGCGAACAAGTGCCCCTTCGTGGAACCCAGCCCTCCCCTTCCGATTTATTTCGGTTTCAGTCTGTCTAGCAACGTTATGATGACGTTTCTCGGGTAGAGGTTTATTGGGCCATCCTCGGCAGTACACAGACAGGCAACGCCTGAGCAGATGGCGTCAGAAGGTCATGTAGCACGTGACTCATCCCGTCAGGGCGTGCTAACATACCACTGAAAGTCCAGCGCAAAGCCAGTGAAGTATATAAGGGCAAAATGAGCCGGAGTGTTTGTATGTGCTCAAACGTCGCCATGCCAGTATTGCCCAGCTGTCCAGTACTGCCCAGGCGTTGTTTGAGCACTCACAAAAACAAAAATCTAAGAATACCTCACTTTCGGGAGAAAACATTCCCATATACATCTTCTTCAATGTAATATCTTTAACACTTGTTTATTGACTACAGGAAATACATAAGCTCTCCAGCCTTAATTCTTTCCATAAAACTAAGAAGCAACCAAAAGCAAAACCAACAACAACTTTATTACACACTCTTAAAAATGAACTTCACCGCATAGCACGTTCCTAGCCAACCATGACCTCGAATGATATCGTTATCTGCCCTGATTTGTTGAAAACGGGAGGCGTACGCCTTTTTTGTGAACTTATGCTGGTCATAATTGTCACAGAAAAGGCGTACGCCTCCCGTTTTCAAGAAATCAGTGCAGGTAACGATATCACTTGAGATGATGATTGGCTAGGATCATGCTATGCGGTGAAGTTCATTTCTAAGACTGCAAGAGGATGACAGGGAAATGTCATCGCCAGGGTGATACACTGCCCTATTTGCACAAGTTTAAAGCAAAACATGTTTAAAGCATGTTATGTGAAAGCAAAACCTTTTACTTTGAAACTTGTAACGTTAGAGCTCCTGCCTGAACTCTCCCAGTCCACAGCAATGTAAACAATCCAACAAGAAAACAGTGCTGTAACTTTTGCATTAATGAAGATTTTTCTTCAAAAACATCAGCATTCTTAGCCGCTCCTACTGTGTTTTTATGAGCCATGACACCCGATGTGCTGAAGAGCCCTTCTGGCGTTACTGTCGGTGGGAGTGTGATCAGAAACTTTTTAGGCCTATCAGAGTTTCGGCAGACTCCGGAGGTGACAATTTGAAAACAAACATGTGGTAGGTGGATTCGAAAGATTCGATTCGCCGTTTTGGTCACTAGGATTCGATGATTCACGGGTTCGGTTGGCCCACCCCTAGCAGAAAGTATTGTGAATTATGCCGAATTTGATAAATTAGCTATATCGGTAGCCGATAAAATCGATGTGTCCAAAGCCATACGAGCATTATGTCCGCTAAAATGATGGTGAATGTGTCCACTTCAACATACAAAAAAATTGGGATGGTACTTTTTCTTGTTTTTCGGCAATTATTAAACAAAAAAATCTTAGCATTGCAGTCGTCGCAAGGTTTAGCAAATCAATATTATATCACATGCATCGTGTTTAAGGTGTCGCATGGACTTCCTGGAGGTAAATTTCGGATTCTGGTGGCAACATATAGATGAAGTACAGATACCATCGGCCTAATCCAGTACTGCATCCGGACTCACCCCAATATCAGGAAGCTGCATTATCTTTTCGATGGTGCTGCCCTATAATACCATAATACTTCATACACTTGCGCTTTCAGGAAAATGATTTTGGGGTTCCAGCGACATTGAACTTCGGCACCTCGCACGGAAAAGGACCGTGTGATGGGATTGGAGGCGCGATGAAGCGACTTGCGGCAAAGGCTTGCCTTCAGAAGTCACTCTAACAGTAAACTAACTCCTCGGGACCTTTCCTTCTGGGCCGAAGAATACCTACGAAACATATAGCCAATGTCGGCCCCTTGTACTGATGTGCCATGGGAGCACATTGCGTTGCGCAATACTAGGCCTATAGTACGGTAAGAAAGAACATCAACATGATGGGTTCTTCACACAGAATGAAAAAGCGATTCTTTACACGACTCTGACGTTTACAGACCTCAAATATGTTTAGCGTTTTCCCAGGAGAAACCTCCAAAAGCACCTCACTTTTACGACAACTCCAGATGTTTAGCGCCACCTAACGTGAAAATGCCTCAAAATTCCGCGAAACTATACTTTGTGCGCGATGGTTTCTCAACGATGTCAACCAGTTTTTTTTTTTTTAAATAACAAGATCGGTGGCGGTCGAGCAACCCGATTCGATCGCTTCAGTGGAATGGCGCACTGTACATTGCTTCCAAAATTATACCGGTTTCATACGAGAGACCAGGTCGTAGAGGTCCATCACACAGTCGGCAGTTTTCTTTCTAAACACAGGAACATTCTGGAATGGAGAACACAATTCATCCGTTAGTGATCACACAATACAGCTGTTGCTATTGGGTATTGGTGGTATGCATGTATCACTTTCCAAGCAACATAAGTAGGGTTGCGGGATTTCAAACTCCTTTTTCTTTCTTTGCATATTCGGAGGGCACATTTTTGAGTGTACTACTTGCGAGAATTCGGAGTTTTTCGTCTTGATTTTATGCTGTGAAACGATATACTAACAGAAAAAGTGAGGATATTCCTGCGGCAAAAAAAAAAACAAAAAAAAAACAAGAGTCTTCGCGAATTCCCGCAAACTGAGGGAAAATAGTGCTATGTGACATAACTTCCAGCGACATCTGTATTGCGGTCACGTGGCGACGAGAACATCTCGAAGTCCCGTTATTCGTTCACATAGACCCAAGGTGTCTTTCTATTGCGTCCCATTTTACCTCTGTACTAAGCGCTGCATAAACAGATACACTCTGGCAAAAGCGAGAGCCCAACTGAGAACTTTCAACTGCCACGGTTAGTCACATCGCGCGTGTAAATGGATATGATGCTGCTGGTGTTGCCACTAGCCAGGACAACACAGACAACTTCAGTGACCTTATCGTGAACTGTGTCCCCTTAAGAATAACATTTCCGTTGAGAGGTCGATAGGCGGGTTGCTTACATATGCGTTCTACCCCTGTTCGTTTACGAAACCGTCTATTGACTCTCAAAAAAGAAGGTATATTGTTGAAGGGGCAGCACCATGCAGCGGCACGTATTCCGAAACTTTGGTGTGGGTGCATCACCCGGGCGATAATATCCACAACGGTGAAAATTTAGCCTCCAGTAACCTCATACTTCACAGGTAATTTGAGCAAACGTGCGGCAAGAGCAGGCACCGGATTCTGAGCTCATACTGGAAGTCTATCACCCAAAAATAATCTGCTAAGGAACCGCCGCAAGCAATCACCGCTCGCGGAAAACGATCGCTGCGCCTTTGCTTCGAGGTTCGCGCTGTCGATGTTTTGCCGGGCTGGATTGTGGAATCTCTTTCATGCTGTGTAACTTATCATGGAACATCGACGTAGGTTTGTTGCGTTGACTGGGACCCCAAAGTTAAACGCGTACGTTGACAAAAACACGAGCGCACAAGCTACACGCAAGCTTGCCCTCTGGAAGCTGACCTACACGCTGTACTCGATCCGCTGACGGAAAGTGTCCACCTTTGACGGATGGTGGCATTGTTCATAGAGCAAGCGTTAGGGGGGAAATAAGTATACTGCACTTGCATTATGTGTGAGTCGTTGCGCTCCTTCCGCCCCCTGTTGAACAATGCATACTCAATACAGCCTGTGGGCGCGTTCGTCAAGAATTTATTTATTTTACCTCGGGGCTTGGAGTGTTACGGACGGGAGTGGGGAATGCAATAAAAGTTTGCGCACAAATAATAAAACAAATAAATATTACACACACAGTGTAGCAAAGGGTACTAATGAAATCCTAATAATTGATCAAGCTTGACATTTTTACAGGCATAAGTCAACATCAATCATGTTTAACAGAACGTTAGACAAGGTACGTTACTAATACGAAGCCATTTGTGTCTACACGAAGCAGGAATGGTGAAGATCTGTCAAATATTCGTTTTGCAGGTGTCCAAGGCCCCCATAGAACACCAGCATCTTCAGTCGCCTCAAGTCTGTGAGTGAACCCAAGCGAAAATTATTTCATATATTTACATGTCTTAAAAAACATACGAAGGTAAGTTCACTCTCTTTTGCCATGATATTGGAGCTGCTGGAAAATTGATGCTTGCAGAAATCACAAAGTGCCACGAGGGTGTATATGTGCTGCAGTTACGACATCGGTTTTGATAGAGCGGAATCTCATTGCTACGATAAAAACGATGCATGTATTGAACAGAAAGGGAACAACAACAACAACTTTATTTTGAGATTATGAAATGAGAGAAAGGATGACGCACAGACACAAACCTAAACTAATGAACAGCACTGGTTCATGTGGGGTCTTCTTGCAATACCGTCTCTGTGTAATGATGTGGGGTCGCCCTGAAAAGGGCATTGTTTTATGTACGGTGTAGCATGTCTCCAAGTGGCAAGGTCTGGTGGTTGGCAGAATCAATCCCACTCTTCACTTCTGGAACCTATGCGAAAAAAATAAATGCATTATCCATACAAAAATTGTTCTGAATTAATTTCCGCGCTTTGCTGCTTCAATCTTCTTTCATCTCACCTCTGTGTTGCTCCACAGCCACAACCAGGGTGGGTTTCTTGACGTACGTGTATGGGCAGGAAGGAACCACATTCAGCGCCTCCTCATCCAATTTTAAGGTTGGAAGCCTTTGAAGCCAGGACTGCTTCTGTCAGTTCGTCAACATAGTCTCCAAAGAAGTGTGATATAGTTTGTACACTGTAGCATATGCTGTGCAAATGAAATGCGAGTGATTTATAAGGGAGACCAGGAAGAGTTGCCACACTCGCTACTTCAAGAAAACGAAACAGAGCAGCTGAGGCATTTTCCCGCTGAATGTTAGTGGCACGAGCAACCACTAACTGAAGAAACTTTCATTGCCATCTAAAGTATGGCGAGCTGCACACAGCACAAGACATCTTTCAGTGGCGAGTAAGTAAAATTTCCCGTTCTTGCAATTTTCAAATTTTGCACGACGCACACTAAAGCCCTAAAGAATGCACGTGTTCGTAATGCTTATTCAGCGTTCGAAAATCTTTTCACGAATTTTCAACGGAGTGCGGTTAACAGTTAAGTCAACCGGTCACTGTGGGTATGGCAGAGGTGAGTTGTTCCATATGTAGTGGGGTAAGTTTGCAAGTGCTTTATCTGATACAGCGACTGACAGCCCAGTCTATATCCGCGAGAAAGTGTTTCAGTAGCTCTTATAGTACGTCTTATAGGTAGTGCAATAGTTTAGTGCCACTATTGACATTTACAATCCCGATCTGCAAGGAGTAATGGCTAGCAGGCAGTGCACTTATGAATAAGTAGTAATTTAATAACACAAGTTAACGAGTAATTTGATACTTTCCTCCTCTCTCGCCCCCTCTGCCAGCCCTAATTTTGCCATCCCCCACCCCACCCAATTTTATTATTTTTATTTTCGATTTTTCCGTTTAAAATCGTTCATACACGCATAAGAATGCGATAATAAAGCGTAGAATATAATTTTCAATCAATAAATTCAACTACTATTCATTCCAACGAGACAAAGAGAGGAGGAGAGGAAACATCAAATTTCGTTAACTTGCAGATTTCAATAATGAGACACATGAAAAGAAGCGCAAATTTGCATAAATACACTTTCTAAACTCCCCAAGCAGCACAAAGGACCGGGGCGAAGCCGGTCCAGCATCGGGAAAGAATCCTACAAAGTCGGGGGCACGCCACCAGTCCTTCCTCCAGTTTGCAACACCGGGATGATTAAGGACCGACATCGGCAGCAACTATTCGGTCCCAGCAGGTCCCCGACGGATCCCCGATAATGCTGGCAGGGGCTCCCCTCATGCATATTTACCCCCCCATGCATATTTTAGCATTAATTTGCTTATTTTTAAGAATTACAATAATTTCGAGTGTAAACAGTGTGTGTAGAGCCCAACATTTTATTTTCGGAAAGGAAATAGACTGACACAACACTTGTAGCACCTCAATAGACTAAACGACGAGTGGTGCATACTAAATAAGCAGCTTGCCTGCATCACCCAATGCATGCCAACCCAGTCGAAAAAAACGACAGAAAAATACGACAAACACCAAGGCTGTCGTATATTGGGACCTTGTCGTGTGTCGTTCTGTCGTACATGCCTGTCGTGTGTCGTTCTGTCGTAGATGCCTGTCGTGTGTCGTTCTGTCGTAGATGCCTGTCGTGTGTCGTTCTGTCGTAGATGCCTGTCGTGTGTTGTTCTGTCGTCTGGTGTACTTTGTTGTGTCGTATGAATCTTGTCGGGTTGTTGCGTCATGCAGATCCAGCATCTGCTGGTGGCAGAATGCTGTTCTCTCAGTAACAGGTGTCAGCTATGTATAATTGCATGCAAACGTGCAATATGAGGGAGAACTTGTGTATGAAGTAGTGTACATCTAATTATTATCTCTTCACTTATCTCTACACTTGTGTCATATGTGCCCTGCTGTGACATATGGTCTCTTGTGCCGAATGGGCTGCGCTCACATGCTGTGTCATTCACTGAGCAGTTTCCTTCAGCAAACTGGAAAAACTAAAGAAATATAAGAGAGAACACAAGTTTTCTTGTGTGTGTATTTAAATAAAATAATTCACTATTGTACTTTCCAGTATAACACGACAAAATTTAATGACTAGTTGTTATGGGCTTGCTTCACTGGCATCCGCCATCAGCTTGGCCAGTCAAGCAGTGAATTGTAGAACGAAAACTGCTCGAGCAGTCCCTTCCAGCATTCAGCGGCCGCAAAGCAACATGCAGACAGTTGATGGGCAGACTGTCTGGGCATCGTGGAAGCTCGTGTGTGTGTCGTCCTTGATGTTTCCAGCCTTTTCCCATCCAGGTTACTATGCCTACGCCACGTCCTCGACTTGCCATGTTTAGCGCCGTAGGTCAGAGCATTTCTGGGCGAGGTACCTAGGCAGCTGTTTGTGACGCTGAGGAGCATCCTCCTCACTGCAGCCTTTCTCCTTCAGGAAGTGCCAAAAGGCAGCTGAAAAGAAGTATAATCAATCAGTAGGCATTGGTATAACTATATAACTGCACAGTGTTAGTACTGCAAAGTACCACGCATCTTTCTCTGCAATAACTGTTCTGGAGTAGCACCGTTTCAATCATGGTGGAAGGAAACAGAGGAGCGGCCCTTTGCCCCCTTCACCGTGTGGAGCAAGTGTGGCAGCCAGAGAGGGCTGGCACGCAAGATTGTGGGATAGTCTTGTGTACAACGTGACCCGCACACGTAACACAAACAACATGGCGGCCCCGTTGGAACAAAAGAATCTCGCGCGAATGCATATAATAACAAAGCTCAATACCGAAACACGTGCGTATACGATGTGACATATTGCTTTTTACTGAATTCAGTGCACGTATACCTCGCCTTACGAGCACGTACAAATGGGACAACACCTTTGTGAGGCTCACTGAGCGTCTGTTTCGCGCTAGCATCCTACTCTCTCGAGAGTGAGAATTTCAGCACAGTCTGTAAGTGGGATGTGAACAGAAGTTAACGGAATGAAAAATTGCTAGCAGTAGATGCTTTTTCGTCACAAAAACGGGCCAATCACGGCCTATCTACACAGCAAGCAGAAAGAGCAGACCCTGAGACTACTCACGAGTGAGGCGTTGTTCCAGTCACAGTACTTTTTTCTGCTCGCCGACAGCCTCAACCAGGACGGGAACACATGACAGTATGACGTTCCCATGGCAATATTTCGCACGTAAACACCTCTGTTAAAGCAAAGTAGCCCAAGCAGCCGACAAACAACAATGCCATGCAAACCAAAACTATAGAGAAGGTCATGAGGGGGCCAACAAATCATTGCCGTTTTGATTCTGGCGACCACCAAGGGTAGCCACACGGATGAGGGAGAAAGAGCCGCTCCTTGGTTTCCTTCCTCCATGGTTTCAATCATGTTTTTCCACACAAAGTGAATGCCACGGAGCAGTACACACCAGTAGCAAAAAAGGAAAAATACTCTGCACACTGCCCTACTAAATTTTACTCCAATGGGGCACCATAGGTGCAACTAGACCAGACCAGTTTACAGAGATGCACAGAGAGCACCTTAGCAAGGGTATACATACACTGCTGCAGAAGTGACGCATGTAAAATGGTCCTTATCCCTTGATCCATTTTGCAAGCACAGTCCTCACTTCGAAATACACTTCTTGATGATTTAAATCACTGTAGTGGGCTAAAGCTCGTAAAGAAACAATAGGAAGCATGTCATGTGCAGATGCACGACAGAACGTAAAAATCTGTACTTACAGGATGCGGAAGCTACCTTCACTGGGGAAAGCTGAGGGTAAACTGATGTCCTCCCTTTTGATATGTCCTTATTGCACTGCTTGCCTGTGACGCTCCTTTTTGCAAGAGTCTCATTTCCCCATAGGGCAACTGCAAGCCTCTTGCAAAAAGCAGCGTCACTGCTTTGCTGCATTAAAAGGGCCCATGTGTCCACAGTGACAGACACACCTTGTCCAAGGTGCACCTACATGAATGCAAGACAACCTGTGAATTAAGTGCTGAACAACAAACATTACTGAGCTAACTTGAGGTAGAGACATTGGAATGACAGGCACTGATGTTTCTGACAGAGTTTCCTGCCTCCACAAAACAGTCTGTGTTCTAAATATCGATGGCACTGTTCCTGCAGCACCTGCTTCAGTTATGTGTACCGAGATACAGGATTTATTTGTATGTTACTGAGCTAGATGCATGTAGGCACCTCACAGGAACAGTCCCAAGTGCTTTGAATGCATTGCAAATTCCTACCTGACCGTCTTGTGTCGCTGCTGGGTTAATTCCCGGTGGAGCTACAAACACTGAAAAAGTAAAGTAATATGTAACGCCAGACACAGTGAGCAATGAATGTCTCTCAAACTGAAAATAATTTTAAGCGTTGCTACGTCACTAAAAACCACAAACTACATAGTTTCAATCATAATGCCATAAGCTAGACGTGTATCGCACACGTTCACTGTAATTCTACATTGCCTAGAGATGGACATCCATTTCCACTTAACAGCTTGACCTTTCAACAATTATCTGTGCTTTGTGACACTACTTTTGTTGTTTTTGTCCTGTTTTGAGGGTAACATGAAGGAAAAAGGTATAGTGAGTGCCTAAGCATACCCTTGTGTGCTCGAGGGTTTGCTGCCTTTTTACGGCCCTTTTCCAGGCATACGGCTGGAAAAATGTGATATTATCAGTGTCGAAAGAGCATGTATGAACATTCTTTGCCGCCAGAAATTAAAATGCAGGACTAGTCTTACCGTGCGGAGCAGATACTATGGTGCTTGCATGTTGAACAGGTGTAGCACTTGCTGCAGGAGGTGCATATGACCCATTGCTGCCAGAAAATGCTCCTGAATAAAAAGAGAAACCCTGGCATACACAACAATGCATGTTTCTGGGGCCCACACAGAGACCCTTGCTTAAAGACTGGTGTTAGACCATACCACAGGACACGGGTGCTAATGTCGTGGGTCGAGGAACATGACACCTTCCACCATTCACTGCAGGGCTTGGCAGCATGTTGTCCTTGGCATAAGATGCTAGAGCAAAAACAAAAGGTTCAAGATCACACGAGAGCGTGCATAGCTGCTCTTATACTCATGGGTGCTCAAATATACAGTGCAAGCAGCAGTACTGAAGGAGTCACTCTATATCAGGTAATGTATCGGTTAGTTTCAAGGTCTCCGTTGCTAATTCTACAGGCTGCAGACACACCCTGGCTGAAAAAGCTTCACATCACATTCTATCCTGAGAAGGCTGCCAGTTAATTCTATAACTTGCATTTGCAGTTGTGCAGTCACCCTTGCTGAAAATTATGGCGCCAAACCTTACCACAGGGCACAGGTGCTAGCGTCGTGATAGAAGGTGCAGCACAAGATCCAGGGTTAGGAGGGCTTAGTGAGATGTCTTTGCTGGCAGATGGTACTGCAGTTAAAAAAGAAAAAGTTCATCATCATATGAGGGCATGCGCTGGACTGCAAAGTGAACGTCCAAATCCAAAGCACACGCCAAAAGTTTAACATAAAAAAAACTAACTCGAGATGTCTGCCATTTAATTCTATAACTTGCATTTGCAGTTGCACAGCCACCACAAGTACATCTTTGCTCAAAATGATTGTGCCTTACCGCACGGCAAAGGGGCCATTGTTGTGATGGAAGGTGCATCATGGATGGAAGAGTTAACTCTGGGGCTCGGTGACATATCGTCACTGGCAGACGATACTGCAGTAAGAAAGAAAAAGAAGGAAGTTCATAATCACACGAGAGTATGCATTGCACGGCACAGTGAACTTCCAAATCCGAAGCGAACATCGTTGGTCTCACATAACCCACCCTATCTCAAGAAGGTAGCAGTTAGTTGTGTAACTTGCATTTGTAGCTGTGAAGCCTGCGCAAGCACAGCGAGGCTAGATAATGAAGTCAAATGGATAACTGTACCGTAGACCGCAGGAGCGAGGCAAGCCTCAGAAGAGGGTGCAATAGCCATCCCTAAGCTTGATGCCAAGTCAAGGTTGGTAGGGGGCAGGTCTATTGGTGCAAGAATTAAAGAGTTAGACATATGCACCTGATGCAACGCTTCAGATTATGAAGAGAACTGCTAAAAATCATTAAACTGTCAGATGCGTTCCTCCTATTCACAGCGTTCACATTTGGCTCTGTCCTGTGCTGATGTCTTGTAGCATACAGGTCACAATACACAACAAACCAGTCCCGCTTTTACCTTGCAAAATGTAGTCACTGTACATGGGTTCGATTGAACAAGTTTCCGGTGGGTAGTGTAATGCTGTAGTAGCTGGAGTCACCACCTTCTGTTGCAGTTCTCCAGTGCTTGTCATGCTTGACACTTCTGGGAAATGTAAGGCATTTCTTTTGCTTATGACAATGTAGTACGAAATGCAGCAAATTGCTTGTGCAAGCCAAAGATTCACTTAGTAGCACCAGGAAACCTACAAAGAAAAAACAAGCCTCTGCTTACCTTTCTCAAAAATCTTTGAGCACAGTGCTCGCTGCAGTTTATGGTTCAGTTCTCTCAGTGTGGTCACCTCTGTCTTCAGTCGATGTACTTCTTCTTGCAGCTCCTTAACTTCTGACACGTCTTGATCCCCATTCAATCCGGCAGCATTGAGAATGTCCAATTCCGCGCATCGTTTTGCTTTTGTTCTTGTCTGTTTGTCCGCCTGTGCCTAAAAATTGAACATGGATCGTTGTTTATACACTAAAGACTCGGGGACGCATTTCTGTTCGTTTCCTACGAAACAACCGACGTGCCACACAAAGCGGACTCGTCGTTTACGTTGTGCTCGATTTGCACAATACAATCTCAGGACGCTTTACCTTCTTCTTCGCTGTAGGTTCATTTTCCGCTTGTGGCTTACGTTTACCCCGGCTTGTTCGCCATTCCTTCATTTCCTCCATCGTTTCTGTAATGATAGTCAGGCAGCGAAACGTGATGTATCTATCCAGACAGAGCAACAGCTGTTACTTTAGGTTTTCTCACCTGTCATATGCAGAATTCGTGCGCTATAGTACCCTGCACACGTCGTGTCGTCACCTTCCCAAAACGTCTCGTACAGACGGTCCTTTTCAAAGTCGTCTATATCCATTGGATGGAAATTTACAACAGCGTCATGCTTAACCACATGTTTCTCGCGTTCATTTTCATACTGAATTAAGAGAAACATGATTGCGAAGTTAGTCCCACACGAGGAAACAAACACCACCGGAACACAGTGCAAATGGAAGATCCCCGTGGGCTGGCTAGGCATGACATGACAAGGCAAAAAGGGCGCTAGTTTTGAGTTTCAAAAAAAAAAAAGCATTTTTACAAAAGCAAAATTTTCAAGATCGCATATAATAATGAAAGTGATCGTCAATACTGATTAACTAATTTGTTTAAATTGTAATCTTCTCCCAGTATGTTACGAAGTTAGCAAAATAACCTAGTTCCATATTCCACTGTGTAGACCACGACCACGTTGTTTGGTTCTCTTGGGTTCTCTTATACCAGCTGTGATTATACTATAGTTCCGTGGTTCACTTGTTTGAACAAGGTGAATATAGCGCATCTTTTGCCGCGATTTGGTGACAGCGGCACATAGTAATGAATGCACCCGCTGTAGCACAGCCCTCGAACGTGGAAGCCGGACAGTGCGCGGTGCAGCGTACTCGAGTTGGCCCTCTGTGCATGGAGCTTCTGGTTTAATTTGTTCACCGCTGCAATACTACTGTGCATAGACAATGAGCAGGCAACCAACCAAACGCTATCGCCAGTATTTACAGCCCGGTGTGCAGTGCCAGATTCCAAAACAAACCCTTCACAATCAGCGCGCGAAGCAGTTGCGATCGGAACAAAATGATGTAGTTCGAGACAACAGCTTGGATCTGGGAGCCACGCATCACACTGGCGCATCAAGTAGTGCCACCGAAGCTGCTGTCGACTCACAGACGCTGGATCAAAACGCCTGCTCAGCGTCAGGGAATGACAGTGGTGACGTTCAGCATAACCTCGGTGAATCGGTTGCCGAAGAAGTCGACGAAAGTTCGATGTCCGACGGCGAAAGCAGAGATGGCAGTGAAAGTAGTCTGGACGACAGTGAAGTCAGGAGGTATTTCGAGATGTGCTCATCTGAGACTCTGCCAAACCAAAACATAACGAAGGCACAGGCGCTGCTGCTTGTGCTTGCATATGTAGTGAGCGCAGGACTTTCATGGTCACAGGTGGAAGGTCTCCTTAGGCTGGTGAATACCCTGTGTGGCACTGACACTGTTCCAGACTCTAAATATCTTTTCCGCAAACTATGGCAAGATCGCATGAAATCCTTGTGCATGCACTTCTTCTGCCCAACTTGCTTGGGCTACCTAGGTCTAAAGACAACGAACACCAAGTCGCAAACCTTCATGTGTGCCAGATGCAACATCTCACATAGGATGCAAAGTCTCATGAGCATTGGAAGCTTTTTTCTCATTTTTGATCTCAGACGGCAGCTCTATGACGTGATAGGACGGCACACGCAGAGATTGTATGAAACTCTGAAAAAGATTCCCACGGCGGCATACGGTGTCTACACTGACATCACTAATGGGCGAATGTACAGGAGCATCAGAACTCAACTCTCCATGCAATGGTCCGACATCACTGTTACTCTAAACAGTGATGGATCACCGGTGTTCCAATCTTCAAAAGCTAGCGTGTGGCCAATTCAACTGCTGGTGAATGAACTTCCCTTCAATGTTCGTTTCCAGGAAGTCCTTGTTGGAGCATTGTGGTTTGGACAGCACCACCCTCCAGCTCACCTTTTTCTGAAAACATTTGTTGAAAGCTTCAACAAAATTGGCAGCATATCCTGGAAACATGACGGACAGACTGTACAGTCACGAGTGTATGCAGTGTGTTGTTCTGTGGATTCCCCAGCAAGAGCTTCGTTGTTAAATATGAAGCAGTTCAATGGATATTTCGGATGCCCGTGGTGCCTCGAGAAAGGAACTTATGTAAACGGTAGGTTATTCCCAAGTTATTGAGTCCCAGTTTTGCCAACGGGGGTTAGCCTTGAACTGAGAGCTAGGGACCCTTAAAGTTTGCTCTAAACTCCTTATTAATAACGTCGGCTAGTTACCTGAGGATTACTCGCAGCTAGCTTTGACAGAAGGTAGCTGATTAGTATTTTAGAGTTGAGGGAAACTTAATCATGGTTAAACTGTTACCCACTGATATATTCTATGATAGTGGTAGGAAACTTGAAAATTAAATTTCCTGCAGTGCAGATAGTCATAACTGCGCTGTTTCAGTCATATGAAGTTATTTTATCATTATGTACACAATGAAAGCACTATTGGGAAATTACATGACTTCAAACTCCCATTATATTTTATGTGCCATATGAACAGCTTTAAAGTTAATTAATGTTCTGCAGGACATTAAAAGCAACAGGTTGAAGACATAATGACGATTGCATGAATGGTAAATTGGGAATATACGTAAGGGCTGATGTAATGCTAAGAATCTCGTTGGGTACGTAAAAGTACTGCTCTAAGTGCCATTATTGTGCTTTCAGGTGCTCTTCGTTACATTGCGGGGAACATTCCAGCACAGACCCGCACTCACAGAAGCATGGTACAGGACATGCAGGATGCATACACGAGTGGTGAACCAGTTCATGGGATAAAGGGCCCATCACCGCTGGTGCAGCTGAAGGGTTTCAACCTTGTCTGGTGCATTCCTCCCGACATCATGCACTGTGTGCTTGAAGGGGTGGCACGGCAGCTTGCAGAGCTGTGGCTTACTGCAACGGAACAGGCCTACTACATTGGAAGGCACATCAGAGAGCTCGATAGGATCATCACCCAGATGAAGCCTCCAATATCATTCTGCAGATTACCACGGCCGTTAAGTGATCGGGCACACTGGAAAGCCACTGAGTGGTACTACTGGTTGCTTTTCTATTCACTGCCGTGTTTGAAAGGCATACTGCCAGCAGCATATCTCAACCATTTTGGAATGCTGTGTGAGGCAGTTTTTATTCTAGTGGAAACTGCTGTGACAGATCTGAGATTGGAGGAAGCAGACGTCCTGCTGTCATCATTTGTGGCCAAAGTGCCCTCACTGTATGGACCAAGTGCCGCAACATTTAACATCCACCAGCTTCTGCATCTGACCAAGAGCGTGGAAATGCTGGGTCCATTGTGGGGAACATCCACATTCCCTTTTGAAAATGGGAATGGCTTGCTCGTGAAGCTTGTGAAGGCTGCACAGGGTGTACCGTCACAAATAGCAGAGCGCTGTACAATGAAGTCATGGCTGCAAACAGCATGGAAGTTTGTGGAGCTGTCATCTGCATTGGAGAGCAGAAAAAACAGGATCCTAAACGTGCAATCCTCCATTGGAAAAGAAGCTCGAACTCTTGGTGCTCCCTTGCTGATCACGCAACTTGATGAACAAATTGAGCAGCTCTTCGTTGCGCAGTATGGGCGAATACCATGCATGACACGTTATTCACGTCTTCTTTTCAGGAACATAAAAATTCACACGACATGCTATCTTCGAGCACCAAAGACATTTTCTTCATGCATAAAAATGAAAACTGGCAGTTACTGCCTTGTTAACAGTATTTGCTCAGTGTTGTTGAAAAGCAGAAAGATAATTCTTGTTTGCCAAGATCTTGTCACTGTGGAATGCACCTTCAGACATGTCCAATACATTTTCAAGTGCTACCGTCCCCCTCAAGGCAGAAACATCAGCTTATATTCGCTGGATGACGTGCAGGGTCAATGTGTATGCCTTGAAAATAGAGATACTTTGTATGTCTGCGACATCCCAAATTCGTATAGGTTTGACTGAGTTGAGCATTCTTGTACCAAAACTTCTTTTCTAGCAAGCACCACTGTGAAGTACGTAGGTTGTGGCATACAAAGGAAAAGCCTCGGGATGAGAGCCGCCTATATTTTTCGAACAGAGCCTGTTTGTCTGGATGAACAGCCTCCACTCGAAATATCGGTGGCCCTCGTCCTGAGGCTTTTGCTTCAGTTATCTGTACCGGATCATGCGATATATTTACTTTTTGACATAGGTTCTGGTATGGCTGTTGCATACCAGAGTTTCAGTTGTATGTGTGCTGCAGTAAAAGCTTTCAGATTGTTTCCTTGAGGCACATCGTATACCGCCACATCACAGCGTTAAATGTTTTTTTAAATTATTTCCCAGGTACACTGTTCTGCGCACCATTGTGTTACAGGCTTTTCACATTGTTTTCTTTGGGTACACTGTGCATTCCCCCTCGTTGTGCGCATAAGGGTTGCTGAACTAAGCCTCGTATTCCACTCTAATTCCATTCCAAGGAATGGAGGTACTTGCTTATTTCATTCCTTTTGATTTGATGACTGGAGATATGTGGCTCATTCTCATTTCTCGGCAGGTTATTAATAGTCCCATTTTAGTTGCTCAATACCACCACAAATAATGAAGGATAATGTGTGGAAGAAAACAGGCATTAAGTCTTATAGTTAATAATAGCCAACTAATGCAGTAGAAGCACAAACATAAAGTAAAGTGCTAGTGTATCGTACTCATCAACTGCAGTGGGCAGCGAAATTGTGTCTGTCTGCTACAGCAGCTTTGCTGAAAAGTGACTGCAACACGTTTTCTTCACAGTTGTCTTTACTTGCTGAGGAATATCTTTTTTTTACTTCAACATGCATCATTCCCATATTACAACGACGGGTACAGCACGCAACAGTATGTCCACCTAGGCCATTCCATTGCCCTTTCATTCGAACAAGGAGATGGAATGATTTCATTCCTGTCATTCATTCCACATTTTGAAAAGAAAGATTGTTTCATCTCTGGGATGCGAATAGCGCAATCCCTGTGTTCATGCTGTGCTCAATTTTTTTATGTCGTTTTCTCTATTAATATTGTGATTGTTTGTGTAATTTTTTATGTCGTTTTCTTGATAATAGTGTGATCATTAAAGGCATGTGTGAGATTCATCTCTACCAAAACAGCATCACTTTCCTGTGTATACAATTATCATAAAATCAAATTACCTATACCGCTTAGTGGCACCAAGCGTGATGTTTGGAAGAAGCCCACCTTCCTAATTACTATGAACCTAATTAACAGAAGCGGAATATTCCACTTTGTAAAAGCTCCCTGGCTAAGCAAAAGTGCACCTTGCCACAGCCGTGCCACTACTGCAAAGTATATTCAGATACGGTATGTGTGAAAATAACTCATAGCCGTGCAATTCGCATATGTGCATGCAGAAAGAAAAGCATGATATACGAGATGCGTGTGTCACGAAAGCGATGGCTGTCTGCGCGTAGAGGAGAGATTACGAATGTACGAATATGTCCATCCTGCGAAACGTACCCCGATCGAACGCTGTAGCGACGCTAAATAACGGCAGCATTGCCTTTGTCAGTTCAAGGATAAGGGATTTGTCTTGAACAGCATGTGCTTTCAGCGGGGATGAAAACAATAACTGCCCTGCGACAAACTTCGTTTGTTGATCCTTGTCGTGACCATGGTTGAGTATGCGCTGTGGTTTCGAGGTACGTCGAACCCCCGCATTCGCACGCACAACGACACGTCGACTGGACACTGAGTAATCTGGAATGCTCAGGTTTTAGTTTATGTTGGTATAGTCAATGTTAGTTTTGCCGAAGTTTGCCGTCCTTGCGCTAGGAGGGACCAGCATAGTCTGACGGAATTAGCTACGTATATCTTCCGGCGCGTGGCGTCTGTAAAAAACACTTTCGTCAACTTTCTTCACATAGCCAATTAAAGCTAATACCCAACCTAACGGTTTTTTGTGCATGCACTCGGACCGACGGGCGACGGCCTGACCAGTCGCAAAGCCACCACAACCCGGCTTGCTGTACGACAGGGGAGTCTGTCGCACGACACAACTTTTTTCTTTTTAATATTTTTTAACAATGACGGCGCCTTTCCTGTCGCGGCGACGAAAACTGTTGTAATAACGACAGCAGTGTTTGTCGATCGTACAACAGAAGCCCTTGTAGTGACGACAGAAAGGTCTGTCGTAACAACATGCTTCTGTAGCGATGACAGAGTAGTCTCCCGTACAACAGCAATTCCTGTAGTAACGACAGAAGAGTTTGTCGTAACAACAGAAGCCCCTGTAGTGACGACAAAGTAGTCTCCTGTACAACAGCAATTCCTGTAGTAACGACAGAAAGGTCTGCCGTAACAACAGGTGCGCCTGTAGCGACGACAGAGTAGACTCCCGTAACAACAGCAATTCCTGTAGTAACGACAGAAACGTTTGTCGCACAACACAGTATTCTGTTGTAACGACAGAACAGTCTGTCGTGACGACAAAAGTGCTTGTCGTTACGACAGGCGTCCCTGTCGTAACTACAGACTTATTCTGTAGTTACGACAAAAGTTCTGTCATGACGACAGAAATTTCTGTAGTGACGACAGAAGTGTCTGTCGTACGACAAAAAATCCTGTTGTCACGACAGAAATTTCTGTCGTGTTTTTCGATCGGGAATTGTATCTGAAATGAAGAACAAAAAAGAAGGGTATACAGAGATATGCAGCCTGTCCGCATAACTACTGTCATTGGCAATGTAGCATGAAAAGAAAAGGGTGGAAATGGTCTACAGTAATATCCAGCCTGCCTGCGTAACCACTGGCCCTTCAATGGTGTCTCAAAAGGGGGACAAACGTACAGAGTAAGAGGTGGACTCTCAAAGGAAACAAAAAAGGTATGCAGTAGTAGGCAGTCTGCCTAACCACTTGCACTTCGGTAGTGGCCCAGGAAGAAATGAACGGCTTGTAGCATTAATATTAGACGTAACGGTAAAATTGCTGCATGGGGGGAAATGGTATACAGTAATATGTAGCCTGCCTGCGTAACCACTGGCACGTCAACGGTGTCTCAAAAGACCGAAAAAAGTATACAGCAAGAGGCGGTCTGCCTGCACAAGTGGTGGTGTCTCAAAGAAAAAGTTATGCAGTAATAGGCAGTCTGCCTATCTGCTCACGCTTCAACTGCCCAGACACAAAAATGAATGGCATGTAATACTAGACGTAACACAACAATTGCTGCATGTCAGCACAAAATAGTCTGCGCACGGTATGTGGAATGAGCTTTATCAAAAATGATAAAATGCACATCGTAGGGATCATGAAACTCAAGAGTTAGCAAGAGAAAATTTAAGTTATGAAAAAATGTCAAAGCCAACGACTAGGGAGAAATGCAAGTCCAGGAAAGAGAAAATAGTTCACATCCAGCGCCTTTGGTGCAAATGACTAGCACTTACTACAACGAAAACTGTCAAAAATGACAGCTGACCGGGACTAGAGCTGACAGTCAATGGTGTGCACATATCCAGCGTTCCTTCACAAAAACGTCAATAAGCAAAAAAAAAAAAAAACATGGTCAAGGAGAAGCATCCCTATTGAAAAAAAGCGACATCAGGTCTGACGTGATTTGGGACACTGTCTTGATGCTAACGCCAGCTGATGTTAGCATCAAGACAGTGTCCCAAATCACATCAGAGCTGTCTTGATGCTGATGTTGACATGAGAGCTGCATTGATGCTGGTTATGGCAATCTTGAAAATGCTGCAGTCTTGGTTTCCTGAAATGTTCTGCAAAGAAAGCCCCTCATGCCTGCGGTATATGAGTACCGACAAGAACCCTCACGAAACAGGAGATAGCAGCAACAAATCACCTTATTCACCACTCCGGAGTACGTACCTTTTAACGCATATCCATTTATCATCAACATACCTGAGCGTTGAACTCCCGGGGGCACAAAAATTGGTAATGATCGAACGGTGACCAACAACGCAAAAGAGCACACCTAGGTCCTCATTTCCGGTCCAACTTGTCCTTCTTTCGAAAAAGCACTTCTAAGCGTTGTCATGTCGAGCAAGAGTCCCCACCACATTTGAACACGGTGCTTGAATTTCTCTTGCTGGAGGCCGCTGCGTCATACACGCTGAACCTGCAAGAAATATCGTTCCAGAAAATACGATGGCAGGACACCTGTATGTAGAGCAGTGTAGAGACATATGACATACCGTCTGCACAAAGCATACAGTCGACTTCACTTGGCGTTCTATCTCCCTGTCGTTGTGCAGATCCCTGCAAATAGAGTAAAACGGACAATGAGAATGCATGGCGCAGTCGAACATATTACTTCACAGTTATATTAATTACACACCTGAAACGGCAAGAATCCTGAAGGCGAAGAACGATTTGGCTTCACATGCAAGGCAGCGTCTTCACTTTTTGACATGTCAAACGAGACCGACTGGTCTGCTCGCGGTTAGAAGAAAGAAGAAACGCTTCCACTTACAGAAAGTTGCAATATCAGACGGGTTGCAAGAACGACAGCATCAGGTGAGAACAACAATACAAAGCCTCTAAAACGCTTTAGACTTGCTGGAACGCTCGCAATTACGCGAACTACAGGCGGCGACGAGAAACGACCGTTACAGCAGTCAAAGCGAACCCAACAAAAACGGCGCATGCGCGACAGGCAGCGCTGGCTGGTGGCATGGAAGACAAGCCAGGCTCCAACAGCTCCCCATAGAGCCCATAGTTTGAGATAATTCACAGGACACTGGGCAAACGACCAATGAGAGTGCAACGTTGTAGAAATTATGCAATGCCAGTCGGCCAATCAGGAGTCTTAACTTTGGCTGAGCTTTCGGCCGGTTCTGGCTACCATCGACTTCTACCGGATTTCACGCCTACCGCCGTTACCCGATATTCAAAATAACTGAAGCCTCTTTTGGCTAAAATAAATATTTATTTGACACAAAGCACTGATTCAAAGATCTGATACACGGGTGGACTGTGAATACAAAGTCCACTGCGTTGTTGACGCACTGTAACTAAGCTCGGACTTGAAGCAAAACGAACACAGCCCTCGAAATCCGACACGGCCCGAGCGTGTTCTACAATCTCCAACCGCTCCAACTCACGAAGCATTCCAGTTCCGGAGTTGATAAGACTGTTCGTGGGATAGTACTCGTGTCCAGGAACAGCACAACACACGTTGAATCACAAACTGTTCTGCCGATTGATATCACCGAAACACGGAACACAAGACGACGGACGGCGTGCGGCCGACGCGAGCTATTTCGAAACTATGCGGGAACTGTTGAAACGGCCGCCGGGACGCTGCACGCACATGCGTGCGTAGAAAATGCGATTTCAAACATTGTCGACCAATCGGAGCGCGCACACAGTCTAGGCCAATGGGCTTGCAACGTTGTAGATTGGTGTAGTGGTACATACTCTACAGCCGCCTACTCTACCTGAGGAGGACTGGACAAGCGACGACGCGCGAGCGCGGGCGAGTGCGGGTGAGCCTGTGTTGAAATGGGCATGGAGCCAACATCTACGCGCAATGGCTTGGCGGACGAAATATGACGGGTAGAATCGTACTACCTCTTGAGATAGTGGCCGTTCCAGGATCTTTCGAGAAATGCTGCTGTTTTCATAAGAATCACTGAATGTTGCGTTTGAAGCAAAATTGCAACATGAGATTGGCCAAAGCTAAGCTATTAGTTCGTTATGATTGTCAACAGATCGGCAGTGCAATCTGACAGCGAGAGATCGATAGAATCAAAAAACAACAACAAAACACTCACTGTTTTGCCGACCCTTTCTCTAGCGTTCTTTCTTTTTCTTTTTTTTGTTATAATCAAGGAAAGCAAGGTTAAATGCTACAATTTTCTTGACTGTGCGATCGTGTACATCACAGGTCCTGTATGTGCCATGAATCTACTTAAAAGCTGCTGGTGGTGTCAGGGACACACACTTATAACAGTGACCAGAATGCGGCAGGAGTATATTTGAGGCACTCTGGCCACGTTGACCACAAAACGGCGTTCCATACTCCCTCCGAACCAAACTTTGCAAAACGGGTTTTCGTCCGATCAGTCCGACTTGCTAAAGCTCTCTTCGTTTCGTTTCACGTGAGTTTTTCGTTTCGGGGGATTCGGTCGTTTCGTTCGGGCGTGGCCGACTCTTCCCGAGTATCTTGTACTTGCCTGCTTTGCAGTGAGGCTCCATTAATACTTCTGTTCAGGCTGCTGGGTGTGCATGTTTTCAGTCAATGAAACTGAGCGAACTATACAACACATGAAGTGAACTGCAGCCCAATGTTTGAAAGAGTTACCTCATACCAGACAGCCAAATTCCTTCCTGAAGGGATGCTTCACTGTCTCGTACCAGCTTGGGACAAAAGTTTCTGAAACACGGGTGTTTTGTATTTCACTTCTCCACGCCTCCCCTGCGGCCTAAGGGGAACACTTGTTGAACAGAATCCTTGAGCAGATTTTTCCCAAGGATTCTGTTCAACAAGCATTCCCCAAAGGTGGCTGGGAGAAGTCCAATAAAGAATACCCGTGTTTCAGAAACTTTGTCTCAAGCTGTACCATCCGAACACGTGTTACCGAATCTGCATAAACATCGGGAGAGGAGCGGGAAGAAATACTTAGCCAGTACACCGCAGCAGATCGGGACGCAAACGGGAATCTATCGGGAAAGAATTCTGACCGGGACACGAACGGGGATCTATCGGGAAATAATTTTATGTGTTCTCCCTCTCCCTCAATTCTTCCCCCTCACATAGTCGGGAAGTAGTCGGGCTCGTGACGGCGATATCGGACACCTTGAACCCATCACCCCCGTTACGTTCCCAGCCGAATCCCAGTCCTTTGTGCTGCTTGGGTCATTTCATAACTCAAGTCATTACTATACATATTCAATTCATTAATGTGTCAGTCCAGGTTTGGTAACAGCATCAGCCCATGGGCGCCGCCATTACGGGTTGCAAATCGTCACACCGGGCAGGTTGGAAAGCATCACGTCAGGTGGCGGCACCGCTGTCATCACGGGGACCTCTGTGGAATGCAGAAAAAAAAAGTGCTAACCAGGGGAAAACACGCGCGAAAACAGGCACATACACAAGATTTTCACCATCGCGAACATCTGCGGGCATGCACCGACAAGAATAGCAACAAGGGAATTGCGAACATGTTTGGGCATGCACGAACAACAATAACAACAACAACAACAAGGAGAAGACTTTCTGCTAATCGCAACAGGGTAAATCGCAAAACATACACTACTCCCATATACGCTGTCAAGTAATCGCAGTTAGGGGGTAGGTAAACGCGACAACAGAAGAAGCATTAAAACGACAACTCACCGACATCGAAGCATATCTGTACGCACACACCGCCCACCATCTTCTTTGCATGGCTAAAGAATTCACGATCACATCAACGGTCGCGATACGAGCGACGCGCAAGACGTCCGCACCTGGCGAGAGGCAAACAGAAAACTGAATCTGGCGCTGGCGCCCTCTTCGCGGAGCATACGTCACGCCATAGCCTCCTATATACTGATCATGCCCGCCCGCTGAGCGCGAAACGGCCTTCACCGCACTACGTGGGGGCGCAAGTTTCTCAGGATACACGGGCTTCTTCATAAAGCAGAGCTGCGACAACTTCATTGGTAACACAGACGTGACACGTTGCCGTTGATCGCACTCTCCCAGTTCCCTCCCTCGCCAACCTCGTCAACTTTACGCTTTGCGCATCGCTTCTACCGCGGAAGGGCAGCCGCGCTAGGGTGGTTTAGAGGCCTGTCCGGGCCGACACAGCTGTGCTGTGCTTTCAAGCGTATTTGCAGTTCCTATTAAGCGTGTAGGCCAGTTTTGACATAAATGTTTCGAGGTTTTGGACTGCACTCAGCTGTGGCATGTCAAAGCCATTAAATAATTTCCCTCCTGGTGTGTGATAATAAAGCATCGTATCACTCATCAGAAATTGCAGCTTACTGCACATTCGGGTGTGGAGAATTCTGTACGGCTTTCTACCACGGCGGCTGAAGCTATGTGAACTCTGAAACAGACCGCCGACGCAGTTGCGTTTGGCTTTTTTTCTCTCGTCTTTTGAATTGTTTATATTGCTTCATGAAACTTTTCCAACTCTCCCTTCCAACTGTTTATTTTTGTGTCTTGTACAGACATGTAAGTGTATATGTGGGACGCTGAGAAAACCATGACATGGGTGTTCCACCCACGTTCACCCGTACGCACCCTGTCCGGGCTGTCAGCACAGCCAGAGCGAAGGAAACTTCTGTGATATGGCATTGCTTCCAACGTCTGGATGTGTGACAGTAGCTGGGCCCTTCGCCTACTTTGTGGCAGTATCCATCGTGCCAACTGCTCATGTCTCAAGTGCATTGGCACGTTATTCCACGTCCGTGCGCGTTAATCCGCAGAATGGACAGGGCGTAGCGTCACGGCGCAGTGCGTGCTGTGCTTTGCGCAGAGAATTCTGTCCCTCACGCGAAACTCTGCGCCAAAAGCAAAAACGACTGAGAGAGAAAGAGAGATAGAGAGAGATTAGATGTGAGACAGTAGTCGAACACCCGAAAAAGGTCCGTCATCTGCATATGTGGAAGGTAGATTAAGATGACATACGAGGCAGGCGAGATGGTGGTCCGACTCCACGCAAACAGACAAACAAATACGAGCCTTAGTTTGGGCCAAGGGACATCAGAAATCAGCGAGTTCAAGCAAAATCCGAATTCTTCGCGATAAGGATTGTGAAAGACTGACAAGCCAGTCATGCTACTGATTTCACCTGGATGACACCACATCTCTGGGCCACACAATGGGCCTGTTTCTCTGGGCCAGGTGGCGCGAGTGAGCAGTAACGTCAGCGCCCCAAATTATGCAACACTCGGTAGTTTAGTAGACGACGCGGCACTTTCAAATACACGGTCTCGAGTTGTTCGCTCTTTTCAAGAAGCACCGCTTTTTCTGTGGATTTCCTACAGGTTCTGTAGCTTTCCTTGGCAGCATACCGTTTGAAACACCATGCAAAACCCACTGATGAAACTACCTACTGTTGGGATCCGTGGCCGTTTGGGCACGAAATGGCGCTGTGCAAACTTCACTGCAACAGCCTCATACCCCACAATATTTACAGTGTGTTCCGCATTGGTAACAAAGGTGGTCTTCCGGACTCATGATCAACGGAGAGGGGAGGCGGTTCAACCTATCGATTTGATCGCTAAATCCCTTGAGCGACAGCAAGCATTTTTCTTGTGCATTGAGTCCCAAATACCCGTCTGCGTTCATTAGTTTTTCATCACAACTTCTCACTAGAACGATGCAGTACGAGCTCATCCTGTGTACGCTCACGGCGTCCTTAAAGGTCAGATATGCCGATTTTGTGCCGCAGAACTGAGCGATACTCGCATTGTGTGTCCATTAGCGAACACTGAATATGTGTGTGAAATATCTTGGTCTAACTGTTCGTAGTTTTTTCGAAAACATTTTTTTTAGTTCCCACGCCCGCCCGTCAGACCGTCGGCAACACTGCGCACGGGCGCACCGACGTCACTACTCTCGGATTATCTCTCTTTGGCTTGGCATGGACTCTTGGCCTGGCCGCTTGGCTTCTTTCGTTTCGTGCTCTGTCATAGCCTCCTATATACTATGGCTATGTCTCTGTGCGTCGTACATAAGCGAACAGCTGTTACGTTATTGCTAAGCCGGAAACAAAGCATGTGAATATTTATTTTATTTTTTTTTGGCACGGCGTCGTTTGGAAAGTGCACTTCCTTGTTCTGATCTTGCCTTTTATGTGCTGGAGCGATATGATACGTGATATGCCACGGCGAAGTGGCGACGGTGCTACGCTGTTAGAACAATTCATCGGAGCATTCAAGTGTTACCTATTATAGGCTGCCAAAAGACCAAGCAGTACGAAGCTCTTGGCTGACAGTGGTGCCTGCTAATTTCCGCTGCAAGGATTTCGTTCACGAATGTTATCATAGGTTACGCGCGACTCCAGAGGCAATTTGGAATCTCGGCACGAAATCGTCTGATGAAAATCTGAGGTGCCCGACACACAAATTTTGAACGTGCCACGGAGGATCAAGGCGAAAAAAGAAAAATAGAAAAGAAAAACGAGCGCAAAAAGGTAAGTCGAGGTTCAGATATAAAAATAGCAAGCTTCATGAATCGATTGTGCAGCTGTCCTACTGCGCTTACACTGATATAGCCACGACTAACAACACAGTAGTATTGATAATCCCACTTGTGAATTACCACAGGTGCACGCTGAAGGCGGAAATGAAGCAGGATCTGCCTTGCATCTGGTGCATGAAGAAATTGCTGACACGTTAGTTGCAGTCTAGCGGCCACCAACAGGTATGACAATGTCATGTTATAATTTTATTATTCACCTATGTTCCACTTTTCATGGGCGCTCTCATGCAGACATCTTGACATCACTCTTAAATCCGCCCTCAACGTTACAACCTGTGCATTCAGGGTGGAAAACAAAGGTCGCCATTGCGATTAGCTGCTATCTCCCAGTTCAAGCACTTTTGCTGTCTGGGCACTGGTTCCATTGAATGGGGTGGTACAAGCTTCAGTGCCTGATATAGAAGGTACGTCACATTAGCACAGTCGATTTTTCTTTTGCACATTTTTGTTACTGTTAGCTGGATTACTGTTGGACATACAATCCTTTCTGACACGCAGAAGCTGATGTCGTCTCTGATAACGTTTAACGTCGCTGTCGTCAACGTCAATTGCGGAAGGTGCCTTTACTATCTGTGAATGTTTGATTGGAGAATAGCCCAGAAGTTATGTTAACATTGTCTACGCTTATTAATTCACTGTCAGTGTTCTGAGAGCTAAGAAAAATGGAAACAATTTATTTGTCACAACTTCATACTGGATAGTGGTACTGGATTGGCATGTAACCTAAAATACCTGAATTCTAGAATACTTTTGTTGAACTTAGTGCATTACTGTGGGCAATGCCACATTCATTACATTTTTTGTGGGTCCACTCCACAAATACTGTGTGCATACTGCGTACACGCCGTTCGATAGGCCAAAATACCTGAGCAGTGCTGTGTAGTCTTTTTATCCAAATTCCATAATCTAACTGCAAAGTCACAGTACGTAGAACAGCAATGTGTAGGTATCCTGCGATAGAGATTCGTAACAGAAAGAAGACGGTTGAGAGCATCTACATTTTAATGAGACGAGACTTTCGTGCATAAGGCTGCTCTTGTTAATGTATAACATGAAGTTACAAAATCCCAGAATATATAAAACATGTTGTAAGGTAGAGAGCGACGGTTGGTACAGAGGTAAAAATAAATATACAAACATATATAATAAAATAAAAAGGGGTTACAACGCCATCAGTTTTAAGCCGGCAAGGGATGAGTTGACAAGACACTGTAGCACTGTTTCCGTGAATGTGTCGCTCGTGAATGCCTTTTGTGCCAAATACTTATCTGGCTGCCGTGGTCATTCATGGATTACGCTACACAACTCATCCCCTGTCTGTTTGAAACTGACGACGTCGTACCCTCTCTTATTTTATTATACTCTGTTTGTATTTTTATGTGTATATTTGTACCAACCCTCGCTTTAGTTCCTCTCTACATTACAACATGTGTTATATATTCTGGAATTTTGTAACTTGATGTTAGACCTGAAGAAGTACAGCCTTCTGTGCGAAAGTCTTCTTTCTGTTGTGCACAATCATTATAAAGTAAATATGACTATCCATTTCTTGTCATTAAATCCTTTTGTTTCTGCAGTGATGAGCAACCGTAAGGACACATGCAAGAAAAGGAGTCTCTTTGGGATGACAAACCCTCATCACCTCATGAGGATACAGTGGTTGATGAATGGTTCATGTTCTCAAGCACATGGAAACTTCAACAAATAATTCATGAAAAAAAAACAGTCAGTGCTAGCACCAGGAATTGAACGTGGACCGCCCTGCTAACAGTCAGGGATGTTACATTTCAGGCACTCATTGATTTTTGGTGAGTTACTTGTTGACTTTGTCCGAAGGTGGAGCTCGCCACAGCTCATTTGCCTATCTGTTAATGTTGCGGCGTCTGTTGTGTTTTTCTTTAGTGTGTTCCAGACTCAGAACGGTTGCTTTGGATCAGGTCAGGTACGTTTCATTTAGACATGGCAACCAGAAAGTGGTGTTTCTCAACACAACTTAGCAGTGACCTTCATGCATTACTGCTGCGGCCATTAAGCGTGAATGGAAAGCTGCACATTATGTTCACTCTACTTTTATCTTGTGCTATGTAATCTTGTTCAAGTTCTGTCAAACGAGCGTGTAATGCTATCATATAGTTCAGTGCTTCCTTTAAGTGGCATGAATGGCAGCGCATGAATGCAGGAAGGAAACTGTCAGTGGCAAGTGTTTAGGTATTGTGCATTTGACTACTAATTTTATTTCTTAGCTTTCACCGGCGTATTGTGTCAAGCCATGTTATAATAATTTGGAACATGTTCATTTTAGTACTTAGAGCAGCTGTTACACATTGAGAACATAGCTCGTGTGTGTTTGTCTTTTCCACTGCTATCCTTGGTTTTCCTCCTTGATGCTATACATGTCACGGGTAGGTTTCAGAACCGGTAGTTCCAGACAAGGGAGAATTGCGTTTCAGAGGATCATCACGCTGGCAGATGAAACATATGGTTAAAATTATTTGCAGGACAGGAATTGTGTTGCTTCACACAAATACTACTACTACGACGTAAGAGTGGTTTCAAATCTAGCTTTCTTGTGTTCCTGACATTATTGCACAAGATGTCGTATCCACTATGATCCTTTATGTGGGGGGTATATACAGTGCAATCAACAGATGCTGTTTAGAAATCTGTGTTTCCTACTCTGTTGAAATGGGGTAGTTTGTATCTGAGAGCCACAGTGAAACACAGGCAGCCAAGGACAGACCTTTGATGCCCTCAAGAAACTTGACGACACATTGCAGGGACTCTGGAGGCTGCCTAAATTTCCAGAAGACAGAGATCAAGGCTGCGTGTAAACAACAAGTGGTTAGAGAAATCCAAGACAGTTGCATGTGTAAGCAGTCCGCTGTTGGATTTGCTTCTGTCCGAGATACGTTATCTCAAAGGGGACGCACGGGCACACTCAGAATGTTACTTGGGCTGCCTGTGAAATAGAATGAGGAGAGGGGGAAGATATATAACCACTTTTTCTTGTTTGTTATTCTGTTGGTTAAATTGTCATTTGTTTAGTAGCATATATGTGTAATATTCCAGAGTCTGCTAATAAATATATTAGTTGAGAGCTAGTAGTCGCATTGTAGCTGTCTCATCCTGTCCTTGGCTGCTTGTGTTTTACTACGGCCATGTTTGCTATTGCAAAAAAAAAACGAAAAAGAGCATAGCAAAACACGAAAGCTCCCTGGAAAGCTCCCTGTTCTAATGCTCACATGCATGCAATGCAATGAGGTAAGATGTTCCATTCATGAACTGTACATAGTAGTACACATCACAATGGCAACAGATTATTCAGATTTTTTCCTTGAACTACTTTGTCTTTTGGAGCTTTCATTGCAGAGCCTATTATTGGAGCTTTATGTGATTCCCCTCTTGAGATACTTTAAGATTGCTCATGCTGTGCAGTGTGTTAATTTTGAAACTGTGCTGTGCTGAGGTACAAAAAAAGAATTGTCATATCTGCATTTGAATACAATGGAATTATTTCGAAGTACTTTCCTTGTTGACATTTATATTTACACCAGGTCCCAACATTGCTGATTGATGGAAAATGTAAATAAAGGTATTTATTTGCTTGCCAAACAATACGTAAATGTAATCTTTTCTAGTGAGATATTACCTGTTCACCAGACATAAATGTGGAAAAGTTAAAGGGTATGGTGGTAGAGTCTAGCATTGTTTTTTACCACTTCACATATATTCACTGCTATTCGTGTGCACAAGTAGGACTAGGAAGGTACAGCATGCGCACAAAAATAATTTCATATGCATCCACACATATGGTTCAGAAGATTAGGTAGATGATAGATGTCAAAGCATATATAATTGTGCTTGATGTGCAATGGGTATGCTAACGTATAACTTCCATGAAGACAAGTTACATGGGCCCTGTAAGACTGCCTCTTGCGAATGGTTTGCTAACGTGCCTCTAACTGTGAAGGTAAGAGGCAGTCGAGAATGCTGCAGACAGCGTTGCAACTTACATATTGCTTATCATGTCCTACATGATAAATATTAAATAAAATATTAAATACAAAGAGATTTGTGCAATAATTCCTGAGAACGGAATTAATTCCAAGGCTGGCGAGGTGATGTCACCCAGGACGACAAATTACATAAATTGCCTCTAACACTTTTACACCCCATGGGCTGAGTTGTGAGCTGAAACAGCACTCTCCATAGGGATAATGTGCACCCAGTGATTTGATTTCTAGGATCTATGCTATGCCCTAACTCTTCAGACCCCACATTTCTAAAAACACCACATCTAAGTGGCAATATGTGCTCTGGTATTTCTTTTGGGTCTGCATAGTGTGCAACCACATGGCTTTTGGAGCTTTCGTGTGGATATTTTTGTGCTACGGTGCTCATTACAAACAATATCCAGATGTTAGACATGAAATGCAGTAGTTCGTAGCGTGCCACACGACGCAGCATGACATTGGAGAGTGGGATTGTCACGGAAACCAGGTGTGCCGTATAATGGCCTCACAATCTCACTGGGTCTGCTTCGCGATCGCACCAAGTGGGCTTTCACCTCCGTCGCTAGATCGGGAGGGCTAGGCTTACTTCCACTGGCAAAAGCTAAATGCAGCCACAGTGTCCGATGTATCACCGTTCCGACAAATACAGAAGAAGTGGGCGGACTGTCCCCGGGTCAAAAGACACGCGCTCGGGAGTGACACAACAGTAACTACGAGGAGAGTCGAGGTGTCGGTAACAATAACAAGTTTACTCTGCACATAGGTTCCTGGTATCGATAAGCAATCAATAACAACAGGGTGACTAATGAAACGATTCTAATAACAGTTACGGTTGACAGCAAACATTAAATGTCCAAAGTTGCAAGTGGTGGACAACAAATCAAAGTCTTATCTGTTAGGTGATGTGCAGTGGTTGTCTTCGGAGGTCCCTTGGGGTGAGTGGTGATGCTTGTCGACGAAGTCTTGATCGTTGAACATAGATGGGCACTTCACTTCACTTCACTAACAAACACAAGGTGGATCGTACTGACAACTAAGTTAAATTTTAGAAATAAAATTAACGGAACTTTGAGTGGGGTTGATGCTGGGGCGTCCGACTTCTGGCTACATCTTCTACCGACTGCCTCGCGTAGAGCCTTCGACTTGGTTTTGTAGGGCTCTTCCCGAGGTTATCTTTCTCATTTATTTTTCCCTTTTTCTGGGTTTGCTTTGTTAGCAACCTTTTAGATTTCAGTGCCCCTCCGTTACTAATGGCTTCTAGAGGGTATTAGCAATCAGACGGGCCATCCCATACAGCATCTGGTTGTACTTCCGTGCTTTCGTCACGGTAGAGGCAGTCCCACTTTAGTTAATTGCAGTCAGGAATAACACTCTTCTCAAACACATATACATTGAACAGGTGGTTGCACTTTGCTAGCACTCATAGGTTTAAAATCGTGGCCCGTGTCTAATCAGGTATATGAGTGGAAAGAGTCAACAGTCATCCTCCCTTTGACGAGTTTACGCGGAAGGAGTAACATTTGGGGGTGGAAGTCTGAAGCTAAAGAGGATGAACAAAGATGCTATAATCTCTCCCTGAGACACAATGGCGCGCGGGAGACCGTCGAAGGTCGATGGGGCAGGTGGACTGGGAAAGCAAAATGTCTGATTCCGTCACACTGCCCCCTCCTTAAGAATATTGACCCATGCAATATTCACAATACTAAGACGAATCGGTCATTTTGTTCAGAACACCGATAACGCCGGAACAGCTCTGCTTAACAACTTATACAAAAAACATCTTCTTTCTAAAACAATTACACCATGATACCATGAGAGCATAATCAACGGTAAGTTCATTAAAGCTGCACATGAACAACCTATAAGTAGGTACAAACAACGATATCAATTATAAACTGAATACATAGCCCTAACAACTGGGCAAAAGTGCAATAGGCAGAACACATATAAGGCACCCTTATACTAAGAAAAACAGCTATAGTCAAAATGGTACAGGATTGTGTAAGAGGAACAACATCCTATCATGACATCGCATCAACGAGAAAACAAAAATTATTTCGCCAGAACAAAACAAAATGCACAGGAAACATACATTGTAAGCGGTGAATACAAGTGCCAAGTGGTGAGGCGCACATGCAATACAGATAACACAGTCAACAATATGGTGTTGGTCATACAGTAGTTACGAATACGTTGGCATACATAAAACAAGGTAAGACACTCAAAGCTCTAAGTAAGAATGTGTCCTGCTAATCCAGGCGGCTCATGTAGTCGGCCCCCACATTATCTTGGCCTCTGATATGTTCGACTCTGAAGTCATACTCCTGGAGGGTCAACGCCCAGCGCAGGATTCTCATGTTGAGGAGTTTAGCCTCGTTAAGGTATTTCAGGGGCTGGTGGTCGGTCTGGAGAACAAATTGTGTCCCGTATAGGAAAATGTGGAATCGTTTGATGGCCCACACAATTGCCAAACATTCCTTTTCAATGGCCGAGTACGATTGCTCACGCGGAGACAGTTTACGGCTCGCGTATTCGACAGGGTGAAGATCACCTTCCCCTTGTTGGAGGAGAACTGCTCCCAATCCAACATTAGAGGCGTCTGTTCGAAGTACAAATGACTGGGAAAAATCCGGGGCCTTCAGTATAGGGGGTTCAGACAAAGCGCGCTTGAGAGCGTCGAAAGCTGTTTGTTGTGCTTCGGTCCATTCCACCACGTTGCTTGCCCTCTTCTTTGTGAGTTCTGTTAGTGGAGCAGCGAGCGAAGCATAATTAGCTACGAAATCACGGTAGTAGCCCGCCAGGCCTAGAAATGAGCGGACTTGCTTCTTGGTCCTGGGTCTTGGGGCGTCTTGGATCCTCTGCAGGATGGACTCTTGTGGCGACAAACTTCCTCTTCCTACCGTATGCCCGAGAAAAGGCAGCTGTTGGTACCCAAGTTCACATTTCGTGGGTCTTATCTTCAGTCCGGCACTGTCAATTCGTTCTAGTACAGCCTTCAGAGCGCTGAGGTGTTCCTCCCACGTCGACGTCGCGATGAGCAAGTCATCGTAGTAGTGGTATACATCCGGAATGTCCCTCAGTATATGTCGCATCAGTTTTGCGAACACGGCTGGTGCTGTCTTTACCCCAAATGGCATATTTTTGAAATGGTAGTGGCCATTTACGGTGGAGAACGCAGTTACTTCCTTTGATTCGGGACTTAGGGGAACTTGCCAGTAGCCCTTCGTCATATCCATTTTGGAGAAGTACTTGTGGCGAGCGACTTCCGCTAATAAGCAATCAGCCCTAGGAATAGGTTCGGCGTCGGCCACCAGTTGTTTGTTTAGCTGTCGGAAATCGATACAAAGCCGATTTGTACCGTCGGGTTTCTTGACCAGGATTGCAGGCGAGTTGTACGGTGACTTGGATTCTTCGATAATTCCCAGCCGTAGCATCTCCTTAACTTCATCCTCTACTGTACGTCGTACTGCAAAAGGTAGAGGGTACTGCCTTACGTTGATGGGTCGGTCGGTGTTGAGCTGGAGGTGACACTCGATCTCTTTCGTGGTTCCCCGAAACGTCGGAGAATACCGTATTGTACTGGTGTACGATGCTTCGCAGTGACTTTTCATGATCCGAAGGTAGCGTCTTCGCAATTTGGACGTCTTTGTAGGTTTCCCTTGGATTGTAGTTGAGCTCGGGAATTTCAACATTGTCACTTGCGTCATCCAGATCGACGACGGTCATAACGACCTGCTTAGGTGCTGTTTCAGAAGCGTCCCTTCGTTCCTCGTACTTCTTTAGCATATTGATATGGAAAATTTTCTTCGTGTGACCCAGATCGACGAGATAATCCACGGCTCCTCGTTTCTCGGCGACTGGGAAGGGTCCTTTCCACTGCATTGTTAGTTTGTTGGCCTCGGTCGGAAGTAGCAGCAGTACCTTGTCGCCAGGCTTTAGTCGTCTGTCTTGGGCTCGTGCGTTAAAATATCGTGCATATCGGTCGGATGCTCGTTGTAACTCTTCGTGCGCGATTTGGCACGTTTCTTCTAAACGGTTGCGCAGATCCAAAACATACTGATAAGTGCTCTTCAGCTCAGATTCCATTTCTTCCTTCACCCACAGCTCTCTCAGGATGGTCAATGGCCCTCTAACGTTTCGCCCGTAGAGCAACTCGAACGGGGAGAAGCCCAAACTTTCCTGTGGTGCCTCCCGGTAAGCGAAGAGCAAGGGGGCGAGGTACCGATCCCAATCACGAGGGCGTTCAGCACACATGCGGCGCAGCATAGTCTTCAGGGTCCCATTAAACTTCTCCACTAATCCATTGGCCATTGGATGATACGGGGTCGTGGTCAGCTGGCGTAGAGATAGTAGTCTAGCAACCTCCTTCATAAGGCCGGATGTGAAGTTAGTACCCCTGTCGCTCAGAACTTCTTCGGGGACGCCTACGCGACTGAAGATGTTAACCAGAGCCTCGGCAACTCTCTCGGTTTCAATACTTGGAAGTGCTACTGCTTCTGGGAATCGCGTGGCATAGTCCATCAGTGTCAGGATGAACTTATTGCCCCGCGAAGACGGTGGTTGCAACGGTCCGATGATATCAATCGCGACCCGCTTGAACGGAGTGTCTATAACGGGTGTTTTCTGCAGCGGGGCTTTCGCCGTTTTCCCCCTTGGGGTCGTGCGCTGGCAAATGTCACAACTGGCAACAAACCGCTTGGCATCGGCCTGAAGACCTGGCCAGTAGAACTCAGTCAGGACACGGTCCGCCGTTTTTCCGCTTCCAAGATGGCCAGCCATCATCCCATTGTGAGCTAACTCGAGTACAGAAGCTCGGTATTTCTTGGGCACTATTAATTGTAGTATTTCCTCGCTGCTGGCGTTGCTCGTACACTTTCTGTAAAGTTTATCTTCGATCCGCACGTAGCATACGCTTCAGCTCCCCTTTCTTCTCGTTTTCTTTGTCACGCCTACTTCTGCAAAACACTTTTCGAGTGTTGTGTCTTCCCTCTGGTCACGGGCAAAATTTTCTGTGTCCAACCCGGTGCTCAATTCCGGAGCCTTCAACTTCCGAAACACGGGGTTCTTCTCCTTCGTTTGTTGTCTTGTGATGACAGCGTGCGCTTCACAATTGCCCTGTGGCTCATCAATACCTGCCGCTTGTTCGGCAATCTTCTTTTCTTCGGTTTCCTCATTCTCCTCTTCGGCGGTCGGTTCATGCGAAGCCTTCTCGGCCTCCCCCGCAGGCGTCTCTGGGTCACAATTCCAATAGGGATCGGGGTCTTCGGCGCCTCTGACACCTTCTATGTTCCCCAGAATTAGATCGTACATGGGGTTTTCCATGCATCTGGCCTTGATGCGGCCCGTAAAGTACGGCGATCGTACAAAAATTTCGGCTTCAGGAAGCATTCGCACCGTATGATCGACGAGGTATACTGGATGTACTGCTCCTGTTAAATCGTCCTCGTTCACCAGTTCTTTGCGAATGATAGTAGTGTTGCATCCGGTATCTCTAAGAACTTTTATCGTTTGCCCATGCATCTTGCCTTCTGCCACCGGCAACTTGTTCTCTCCGAATGGGTCCTTACGTCCCCATACGGCTGCTTGTACTACGGGTATTTTCATCCCGCTTTTCAACTCAACAAAGCCTTCTTGCACGCATAGCGACACAGATTCTTTAGGGGGTTCCCTGGTTACTGGTTTCGCCGGATCTTCGGTTCGTGCTCGACAGTTCCACGACGTATGGCCAATTCTACCGCACCTGTTACACTTTGGTGGGGGTCTCGCTGCTGAGCTTCTACATTCCTGCGGTCTGTGACCAATACGATTGCAAATGTAGCACCGCGGCCGGTCCCTCTCGTTATGTTCAACTTTCTTCAAACCTGGCTCGCCTTTTCTCTCGAAGGTGTTTCTTCCCTCTTCTTTCATCCCTCTAGCTTTCTTTCCAAAATTTCGGAGGTGGTGAGCCTCAACGTACTGTTCCGCTCTGTTCACGAGCTCTTTCAAAGTCTCGCCCTTGCGCTCTCGCAGATAAAGGGTAAGCTTATCGTCGGTGTGGGCATACAGCTGCTCTTTCAAAAGTAATTCCTTCACTTCGTTGTACTCCTTCTTTGTTTTGGATAGCTCAATCCATCTTTCCCAGTAGTTGTCCAAACGCGCAATATATTGAGCTACTGTTTCTCCATCCTTAGGGGCAGAATCACGGAACTTCTCGCGGAAGCCGTCTTCGGTTAATCTGAACCGTTGTAGTAATGCCTGCTTCACCTTGCAGTAGTCAACACAGTCGGTAGGAGCCATTCGGCTGTATACGGATAACGCCTCGCCCGTTAAACAAAGGCTCAGAGCGCTTGCCCATTGATCTCTGGCCCAATTTTGTCCTTCCGCTACTTTTTCAAACCTTATCAGGTATGCGTCTAGATCATCCTTTCGTTCTTCGAAAGGTGGCAGCAACTTATGGGGACTTAGCCCATGGAATCTCGCGGAATTAAGGGGGGTTCCGTTATTCTCCGCTCCCTGACTTTGACCATTTCCGGCCCTCAACAAAAGTAGCTCCTTCTCTTTATCGAGTTGAAGAAGTTCTAGCTCTGCCGCTCTATCTTCCCGCGCTCTCTCACGCTCTCCCTTAACCCATTCTTGAAGTTCTTTCCCCTCAAAACCGAGGTCTTTTCCGAGAGTAATTAGTTTCTCCGTTAAATCTGCTTCCATTTTGGGAGTCGGAATACGCGCACACAAGCCTCAACTCAAACACTCGACACCTCTTCTTTCCCTGTCACTGTGTGTGGACAGCCCGTCCTGTCGCGGACGCCAGAAATTTGTCACGGAAACCAGGTGTGCCGTATAATGGCCTCACAATCTCACTGGGTCTGCTTCGCGATCGCACCAAGTGGGCTTTCACCTCCGTCGCTAGATCGGGAGGGCTAGGCTTACTTCCACTGGCAAAAGCTAAATGCAGCCACAGTGTCCGATGTATCACAGTTCCGACAAATACAGAAGAAGTGGGCGGACTGTCCCCGGGTCAAAAGACACAACAGTAACTACGAGGAGAGTCGAGGTGTCGGTAACAATAACAAGTTTACTCTGCACATAGGTTCCTGGTATCGATAAGCAATCAATAACAACAGGGTGACTAATGAAACGATTCTAATAACAGTTACGGTTGACAGCAAACATTAAATGTCCAAAGTTGCAAGTGGTGGACAACAAATCAAAGTCTTATCTGTTAGGTGATGTGCAGTGGTTGTCTTCGGAGGTCCCTTGGGGTGAGTGGTGATGCTTGTCGACGAAGTCTTGATCGTTGAACATAGATGGGCACTTCACTTCACTTCACTAACAAACACAAGGTGGATCGTACTGACAACTAAGTTAAATTTTAGAAATAAAATTAACGGAACTTTGAGTGGGGTTGATGCTGGGGCGTCCGACTTCTGGCTACATCTTCTACCGACTGCCTCGCGTAGAGCCTTCGACTTGGTTTTGTAGGGCTCTTCCCGAGGTTATCTTTCTCATTTATTTTTCCCTTTTTCTGGGTTTGCTTTGTTAGCAACCTTTTAGATTTCATTGCCCCTCCGTTACTAATGGCTTCTAGAGGGTACTAGCAATCAGACGGGCCATCCCATACAGCATCTGGTTGTACTTCCGTGCTTTCGTCACGGTAGAGGCAGTCCCACTTTAGTTAATTGCAGTCAGGAATAACACTCTTCTCAAACACATATACATTGAACAGGTGGTTGCACTTTGCTAGCACTCATGGGTTTAAAATCGTGGCCCGTGTCTAATCAGGTATATGAGTGGAAAGAGTCAACAGTCATCCTCCCTTTGACGAGTTTACGCGGAAGGAGTAACATTTGGGGGTGGAAGTCTGAAGCTAAAGAGGATGAACAAAGATGCTATAATCTCTCCCTGAGACACAATGGCGCGCGGGAGACCGTCGAAGGTCGATGGGGCAGGTGGACTGGGAAAGCAAAATGTCTGATTCCGTCACAGTGATTCAAAAAAAGCTTCTGAAAAATGCACAGAATCCCACAAAAAGTTTAAAATCTGATTTGAATTTCGTTTTACGTCGTTCCATAACATCGTCGACGGTGTTGTACATTGGTAAATCGTACGTAAAACTTGTCCCATAGCAGTATGCGGTTTCTCAAATACATAGCACGATTTTTTCGTGCAAGAATAAAACGCTGTCGGCATTTTCTTGCTAAAACGGCTGTCGAAACGTCACTCAATTTGCTAAGATAATTGACCCTACAATGGCCAAGTGCTGTAAAGGGGCTAACACAGACGCGACTTGATACAACTTGTACGTGCTTACAAAACACAAACGAACGACGAATTCCAGTCACAACATCGCACAAAGCTTGGTTCACGAATGAGCTCGCAGCTGCTGCACTGTTACTTAGTTACTTATCGCCGAACCAGCGGAACCCGGAACCCGGCTCTCTGTCATGTCTTTCAGAAGCAGCACACCAGTTACAGACACAACATACTTTATTGGTCCGCGGCGTGCGGACCCCAACACTGAACGTTACATGAGAAGCGGTTGCAATGAAGAAGAGACAGATCGTGACATGTGCTTAAATAGGAAAAGTTGGTGGGCGTAGCCCGTTATCACACAAGTGCCGAGCGCTCATGTTATCACACTTGTTACTACATATCACTTCTCCACACTTATACAGAAGACACTTATACAATGCGTCACTTTTTTTTCTCTTTGCGCATTAAATGCTATACTGCGCACAAATATGAAATAGCCACAAAGTTCAGAAACCATAAACCATAAACGAAACTTTCTTCAAACACTGAATAAAGCATTCATTTGATGCCACAACTTAGTCAGTCACTTCATGAGTTAATACTAAAAAAATTGCAGCAATTCATGTTGGACGACAGAAGTCGGGTGGACGTCTTTGACGCTGAGAATATCGTCGCGTCGCGACCGCAGCCTGTCTTTCGATAGGCGCGTTGCATGTGCCAGGTTCGGAACTTCCAGTAGAGTTCCGCCACAGGTCGTTCGCTGATGATCCTTGGTGCTGAACTTGATCAGGATACCCAGAGGTCAGAAGCTGGTCCTGATGTCTTCTCCAGACATGAACTCCCGTCCGGGTTGATACCTTCACCTGAAAAGACACTGGCCCCGACTGTCTAACAATCACACCTCTAACCACTTAGGGTGGCCCCGGTAATTTCGCACAAGCACTGTATCTCCAACGTTGAATGTTCTTGCGCGAGCACGTCTGTTGATGGCACCCTTGAACTATCGATGTTGGACTTCGGAGTGCAGCGATGGCCTTACAAGATCCAATCTGGATCGTAGACGCCTACCCATCATGAGTGTTGCCGGACATTCCATTGTAGTGGCATGTGGCGTGTTGCGGTAAGTCATCAGGAAATTGTACAATCGCAGATGTAAATGATGAACGTTGCTTTTCTTAAGCCCTTGCTTCAGGGACTGAACAAATCGTTCCGCGATGCCATTTGTCGAAGGATGATACGGCGCGGTTAGCACGTGGCGAATTCCGTTAGCGCGCACAAAACGTTTGAATTCTTCTGAGGTAAATTGTGTACCATACGATAGTACCATACCATACCATCTGATACGATAGTCTCTGGCAATCCATACCTGCTGAAGGCTTCCCGCAATTTCTGAATTGTCGCTGTAGACGTCGTGGAAGACATCTCCCACACCTCCGGCCACTTGGAATGCGCGTCACCTAAAATGAGAGACATTTTGTTCATGAACGGTCCCATAAAATCAATGTGCACTGTTTGCCACAGCTTCGTTGGCCATACCCAGGGACGCACTGGCGCTGAACATGGATTGTTGCGTTGCTGCTGACACTGGTTGCAGATTCTTGCAGTCTCTTCTATGTCGACATCAATCGATGGCCACCAGATGTAACTGCGTCTGAATTCTTTCATTCGCACGATTCCTGGGTGGGAATTATGTAGTTAGTCAAGCATTTCCCTCCTCAGTGTTGGTGGAACAATGACACGTAGTCCCCAAAGAAGACATTTCTGCTGCAGTGACAGCTCGTGGCGATGTTGAAAGAAAGGTTTTAACTCCTTATCTGTGACATGCGAAGGCCATCCGTGGAGTGTGTACGCCATCACGGTTGATAACACGGAATTTATTTTTGTTTCTTTGGCGATGTCTCTGCAGGTTACAGGAAGCGTGTCCATCCAGAGATGAAGAAAAGAACTGACATCGTCATGCTATTCGCCTTCTGTGCTCGGCAGTGGTAGCCTTGATAAGCAGTCGGGTTCAACGTTATCTTCTGACGAACGGTGTTCAAGTGAAAAATCGTAAGCGGATAACAAAACGGCGATGGTTGGTATCCCTCGTTTTGGCCCGAAAATAAACTGAAGTGGCTTGTGATCCGTCAGAAGTTGAAAATGCCGGCCGTATATGTACGCATGAAATTTCTTGACGGCGAATACTAATGCCAAACCTTCTTTTTCGAGCTGACTGTAGTTCCTTTCGGCACTTGACAACGTCCTTGACGCGTATGCAATGGGTCTAATGCCGTCTTGTCCTATGTGCGACAGAACGGCACCTACGCCGTACGGAGAGGCATCACATCCAAGCTGAATTGGCTTTGCTGGGTCGTAGTGTGTTAATACTGCAGTCGAAGCAAGCGTATCCTTCACCTCTTCGTACGCATTTTGGCATTTTGAGTCCCAAATCCACGGTTTGTCCTTACACAGAAGGTTGTTCAGCGGATGCAACACAGACGATAAGTTCGGAAGGAACTTTCCATAATAATGTATCATTCCAAGAAATGACTTTAGTTGTCGCTTATCTTTTGGGGTCTCAGTTGTCTCGCGACGTAAACACCCAATTATTAATTATTGTCTTTTGGGGTGGGCGCACACAAAACAGCTTTCACTTTTTCTTGCGTTGGCCTGATGCTCTCAGAATCAATCCAGTGTCCCAAATATTCCAGTCTTGGTTTAAAAAAGTTACATTTGTCGCGTTGTACTCTAACACCCTTTTCCAGCAGAGTCTTTAGAACTGCTTCTAAGTTGCGCAGGTGATCTTCGTCTGTCTTGCCAGTGACTAGAATATCGGGGAGGGGGGGATATGTTTATTAAAGAATATCGTCTAGGTAGCAGGTAACACCAGTTAACTTTTTCAGCATTGAGTCCATAACTTTCTGGAAAATCATGGGCGCTGGAGTTATCCCACATAGTAGGCGGTTCACGGCGTACAAGCCTAAGTGAGTGTTGATGGCCAAATATTTATTACATTCGTCATCCACTTCGAGTTGTTGATATGCGCGACTGAGATCGATGCGCGAAAAGTCTTTTCCACCACCCAGGTCTGCTAACAGGTCATCGATTCGTGGTAGTGGGTATTGTGGGGAGTCACCACACAATCGTATCTCTCCATTTCTTTTAACGACAGGCACCACGGGTGTCGCAAATTCCGACGTTTCAATAGGAGTAATAATTCCCATTGCTTCCATGTGTTTCAATTCCTTTTCTACCCTTGGCTTTAGCGCGAACGCTACAGGGCGCGCCTTCAAAAAACATGGTCGAGCATTTTCTTTCAAGTGCAGCTTTATAACTTCTCCCTTTATGTGGCCCAGATCGTCTTTGAATAAGCTAGAGTACTTTGAACATAGTTCCGATATGGCTCTAGAACAATTCTTGTTTTCCTGCGCTGTTGATGCGTCAAGTTTATGCACACTAGTGCAGTCAAATTTGATATGCTGTAGCCAATCGCGCCCAATCAGTGATGGACCATGGTCACGGATGACATGCAGAGGAAGACTGTAACGTTGACCTCTGTACTCCACTGTCACTTCCAGTACTCCCAACGGCTTCAATATTTCGCCCGTGTACGTGCGCAGAACGACATTTGTACAATTTAGGCTGACATCAGAAAACATTCGCAGATAGTTTTCTTCCGAAATGACTGACACCGCAGCGCCGGTGTCAAGCTCCATGTTCACCTTTTGGCCTTCAATGTCAACTTCAAAACGTATGGGAGCAATGGTGCCTTCCAAACTGTTCAATTGAATCGGCGAATAGTCGCTACTCGTTATGCTCAGATTTCGGAAATATTTCGCCGTGCCTCTTACTTGCATTCCTTTCACAGTTCGTTTTGATAAGCACGCTCGTTGAATGTGACCTTTCTTCCCGCATCGAAAACATTTCGCGCTGCTGAACGGACAGTCTTTGCTGATATGTGCGGTTGCTTTACAGCCGTAGCACGATGTGCGCTGTGGTTCTTGCTGGTGTGGTTCAGTCTTTCGGCGAGTTACTTGTAGTCTTTGTACTTCTGCTGTTAAGTTATGGTCTTCATGGCAGCTAGAAGCATTCTTACTCGCTTGCTCCAGTGAGAGCGCTTTTTCTACAGCTCTTTTAAATGTCAGAGTTTCGTCTTCAGCAAAAAGACACTTTCGTATATCCATTCGCTGGAGTCCGGTTACGAACCGGTCTCTCATGGTTTGTACCGAACTTGCAGGTTTGTGCCAGATGCTTGAGAGCAGCAACGAGCTGCAATAGTCTCGGAATCTTTTTGCTTTCTTACGTGGAATTTCGCTCTTTCCGCAATGACGGAGGGCTTTGGTGAGAGATGTGCTCCGAGCGCCTGCTTTAATTCGTCTATAGTCTTTGCAGTAGGCTCTGACGGTGCAACAAGGTCGGTTAAGAGACGATAAGTTTTTAGTCCTATGAGAGTGATGAAAGCATGGACCTCCAGTTCGTTAGGTATTGAATTTACTACCAAATAAGATGAAACTCGCTGCTCGTACGTCGTCCATTCTGATATAGACTCATCAAATGGCTCGATACTGCCAATTAAAGGCGTACCTGTGCTCATGGTGCGGTGTGCTGTAGAGGGTTCATCACCGGACGTCATGCTGTCGCTTTATAGTATCCCAAAAGGCACAATATCCAAAACGCTGCTGAACACGAAGTTGAGCAAGGCAGGGTGTCCAACCCTCGTCGCCATTTATGTCATGTCTTTCAGAAGCAGCACACCAGTAACAGACACAACATACTTTATTGGTCCGCGGCGTGCGGACCCCAACTTAACGTTACATGAGAAGCGGTTGCAATGAAGAAGAGACAGATCCTGACATGTGCTTAAATAGGAAAAGGTGGTGGGCGTAGCCCATTATCACACAAGTGCCGAGCGCGCATGTTATTGTCGCCATTTTCAAGCACGGATACGTTAAGCCACGAAATGCCGCAGCTGGAATCCACCGACAAGTACGAAGGCGCGTACACGTCACAATGCCCGTTCGGGTGCAACTACGTCATAAAAATGGCTGCGCCCATGTGTGTTTCGGAATGAATTATCTGTTGGTTTGTTTTTTGACATGGTGCTGTACCGAACTGGGGAGAATGAAGGTGCATTTTGGGGAGAGCTGGATGTGAGCTTTCAGAATATCACAACCGTTTCATCTATTTGAGATATCGGCATACCTGACCTTTAACATGTGCACCCTTCTCCAAAACGCTTTCCGTATCCAGTACCGCTAAATAGGGGTAGGGATGCATGTACTGTATCTTGGTAAAGGATACGCTTTTTCCCGCTTTTGACGTTTCCAAAATTATTTAATTGACGTCCCGACACAGGCGTTCCTGTCGCTCCAACGCCTCTCGTTAGATGCCCCTTGATGCATTTCTCGCAATAAAAATAGTCAACGAAAGGAAAGTTAGGTAGCAAGCGAGCTGGTGGTGGCGATCCATGACTTGAAAACCCGAGACGAGGTAGGGACTATAACAGACAAACACAAACCGTGACACAGACCGTGTTTGTGTTTGTCTGCTATCGTCCCTACCTCTTCTCGGGTTTTCAAGTCATGGAAAAATAGTCACTTCGTCCCATGAAAGTGCTAAATTTTCTGATTCCATAGAAATGACCCCTAACCTCGAGCAAATGTACTTTATCCGTATACAGTATAGAGGGAACCCTCCCCGTGCTCACCGTCGACGTTTGCTCGTCGAATATGTAGATGTACACCGATATTTTGGTTTTGCTCTCCCACAGGGTAATGTCCTCGTAAGTAACCGGGAAGGAGGGCGGCCAGTACGTTACGCGTCTTTCCTGATTCGTAGGATCCATGTATTTTCTGTATCTGATGAAATCGTTGGGGTTATTTTTTAGTGGATGTATGAGCGCCAGCGCGCTATATTTGAAACACTTATTTTCGTGGTTGCACGGTAGTTTGAAGTTTGTGAGGATGTTTCTTTTTTTCTTTAAGGACGCGGGAAGTTCGATAGTGCACCCAATCCGCTTCGGTTTCAAACGTATTATTTTTAGGTCGACACATTGAACGGCTTTGGAAGTGAAGCCCGACAGTTCTCTCGTATAGTTTTCTAAACGCTGTGACGAATCCGTGATGACATCATTTAACGCGCCTTCAATTTCTTGACGGTTATGAACCACTCTCATGCAAATGTTCACGTGGAGGAGGTGCGAAGTCAACCCGTCGGCTCCGTCATTAACCATGAGCGCCTTCGAGCACAGACAAAATTTGAAAGGCATGGAATAAGCTTCCAGGACGCGCATGATTACAGGAGCTATGCTTGGTAGATAGAGTCGCAAATCGTCGACGTTGTCGTCGTGCGGGGAGCAGAGAGGCGTGTACCTAGTAGCCGTTCCGTCGAATGTCTCATCTGTCACAAAAAAAAGGAAGGAATCGTCCCTCCGTGACGGAGGGATGGTTTTCTACGACATGTTCTCCTAATTCTACGATTCTACGACCCTCCACGGGGTCATCTTCCCAAAAATAATAGAAATAAAGAGCTTACTGGATTATGAATTTCGAACTCGCTTCGCCTGTGCGCGTGGAGATTCCACCGGGGATCAGTGTGTGCATAATCCCCTCCATCATTCCAGTGGTTAGGAGAATGCCCTCATGGATATCAAGGTCGGTGAGGTCATCCACCAAGCGAACGAGCCACAACGAAAAACACCTGATCTGCAGGGTGACGATGCTGACCACTGCGCTCCCATTCCGCACTGTAGTAGGCGAGGAGGATGGTGTTGGGGGCCTCCTCAATGACGTTGTCGAAGGGGAAAGCCAAAAACCCTAAAAAGTCCTCGAAGACCGCCCTCGGAACGTCAACGTTGTCCGTAAGTTGAAAAAAAAAAAGCGATAGGATGCTGATGATTGTGTACCCTATGCAAATGATAAATTCGTAAACAAATAAATAAACAAAACTTTCTATGACGAGCACTCACCAGTCGACGGCTCCATATCCCTCAGCAACTGCCGTACACTTTCAAAGCGCCTCATCGTGAATTTCGGCTCGACGTTAAGGGTTGAGCTTAAGAAGGTAGACTAAATGACTGACTGAGTGACTGAATGTTATGGGCTGGTCCCCCATATTCACTTCTCATGCTCAGGTTGCATGGTTTCGTATTCTTCTATTGAGCTGGGTTCTCACCAGCGATGAGCGCCAGAGAGAGAGAGAAGACAAAGAAGTACAGAGATAATTTTTATTAAGCACATACATATACATATATACATTTAGTCGACGTGGTCGACAGCTCCTCCTCCTCCTCCTCACGTTCTTCGAGGATCAAGGGGTTGTGCCTAGAATTAAAGCAGAAGAATGAGCAAGAAAGGTCTCTCGGAAAACTTACGGGATTTGCGTGCGCATCCACCGATCGAGGATGTCTCTCCATCCCGCACAGCTCACATGGTTCCACTGAGTGGTGAGGGACCAGAGGAGGTGCTCTGAGGCTCCAAAACTTAGTGGAAGATTACCTTCAAAACAAGGCTCTGCCTCTAAGTTTCGGGGGAGTCTAAAAAAGAGCTCCCCGTCCGGTCCCCGATGTATAGCAATCTGCGTTCACTCAGTCACGTAATACCCCATGAACACAGCCACCGTTGCGTCCTCAGTTGCGACGTCCTCACTGAACGTGAAGCACTGAAAGAAGTTCTCCACGTCCATACCTCGACGTCGCACACCTACGCCGGTATCAATTGGAAAAACAGTTCAACGACTGCGATTACTGTAAACCCCACAGAAATGCATGAAATAAAATAGATAAATAAATACATGCATAAGGCGCAATACAATGGAGAACAGACTTACCGAAGAGGGGACGGATGTGAACCAGGAGGTCCAAGATGGACTCGAAACGACGGGGCATATCGCTTGGTTGATCGTTTTCGAAGGCAGGGAATAGAGGATCAGGTGACAAGAGGAGCGGTCCATCTTATAACCGTGGTTTCTCACGTTCGTGTGCATCCGGCGCAATCGTATCGATTACGGGAAACCGCCATTTGCTTGTTCAATATAGCGCACGCGCGCGCGAGTTCAAATGTTAAGCCTAAGACAGTTGTTATCTTTGCTTCCAAACGATGGTTCTAACCGTGGTTTCCAAACATGTCCCAACACGTTCAAGGACGATAGAGAGAGAGGGAATAAACGTTACTATAAATTTCGAAGCAGTAGCGACAGTTTTAGCAATCGTATAGAAAACTATGCTGAGCTTGGAAGATCCCCGTAAGTGATGCCCGTAAGTGTGTTTCGTTTTCAGTTTTCAACAACTTTGCGGCTCGTGAAGTCGGTTTCTTCCCACCTCACGTGTTTCAGGAGATTGGCAGCGCCCGCTTCTTCTGCACCAACTGCGGTGGTTTGTGGTACAAAGGTACGTTTTTTTTCTGCTTTGTTTGTTCTATATTCAATCACTTTTTCAGAGAAAAGACATTGGACGGATCGATTGATACGCCCGTTTCTTGGCTGTCGGACGGGACCGTTCGACGTGTATTGTAAAGGAATTCGACTCGTAAAGCAACAAGAAGAAGAAGAAGAAGAAGGATCATCAGTGTCACTCTGTGACTGAAGAAGACTGTGCGTGTGTCTGTGTTTTTAAAAAGACGTGTATCTTACACTCCTTTCTATCTATGCAGATTACGAATCGCTACTGACGGGAGATGTGCCCCTGAGATATGACGCTGCATCATGTATGCTATACTTTGGAAATATTTCTGTGAACATACTATGAAGATATTATCTGAGTGCCACAATAAACTATATGAACCACATTTCAGGTTACATCATCTTTGACTACAACATGCGTATTTGAGTATTTGAGCAGCCCAAGATGCGAAGCAGGGTTCCTAAAGGGCTACACCCTACTCCCACTGAGCCCACATCTTGCGCCCAAAAGGAAGATTGAGGCTTTGGTCAGTCAGCTTGTGTAGTGAGCAGCTCTGGAGGGTTTATTGATCTACTTGCACATAACAACCATTAAAATACTTGAGGTGCTTAAAAAATACTATTCGGGTGCTGTCAGACAGTTTGAGTTTCAACAACACTTACAACATGCAGATTGAACGGGTGGGCAAAAGGATGCGTCAGAACAGGATTGGATTTGAATATTATAGCTGTGTCGGTGGTGGAGTTCAGAGTTCATGTAATTCTTACCAGGCGAAGCAGGCTGATGAGTTGATGCTCTGGGTCAGGGATCAGTAGTAATGAGACATCCACAGCTAGGCGAGATATAGATGTCACATGTGCATACTTTCAACACTCAAGTGAATATCCTACATAAGGGTTAGTATGCACTCTGGGCTGACTTCAGGGAGAACTGTGCCGGCTTTCGTCTTGAAAGTCAGCCATAATCGACCGTCCCTCCGACGCACACACACACGCGCGCACACACACACTCACACACACACACACACTTGCTGTACTTGTTTCCAACTTCCCTGTTGTCTCTGCAGTCTTCTGCTATTTCCCGTTTCCCACATTTTAAATTCTCAGAAACATTGTGATAAACAATGCATGCTTCTTATAAGACAGGGAGCATCCCCAAAACCAATTAATGTGCACACCAGACAGCATTCCGTGGTTATAGCTGCGCTCCTGTTCGCCCATTACCCATCGACGAAGGCCACTTGAGAAACGGTTCTATAAACTGACACTGTTTGTGAAAAAATAGAAAATCAATTTATTTTACACGGTGGGTGCCATAAATGGTCAGTCACATTTTCGCGCGTGGCGGGATACCTGCTTGACGAACAGACTTCCGCCACCACAGAGTGCATAATTTGAGCCAGAGAAGCCTCCGAAAAAATCGTGGTTACCAGGCACTGTATAACAAAGTAAATACGACCACGCAAAATTTTCGTCTTCATGCATTTCTTATGCGCTATACCGATGTAAACACGGCGGTCTGTTGAGTACAGCTTCTGCTAGGGGCGCTAGCGGCGTCAAAAGCGAAAAGAAATTCGTGTCGGCTAGCGCCCCTAGGCGGATGCTATGCACAACAATTTGCAGACCGCGTGTTCACATCAGTATAGCGCATAGGAAACGCATGAAGACGAAAGTTTCCGTGGTCGTATTTACTTTGTTATGACGTGCCTGGTAACCACGATTTTTTCGAAGGCTTCTCTTGCACAAATTATGCATTCTGTGGTAGCGGAAGTCTCTCCGTCAAGCAGGTATCGCGCCACCCGCGAAAATGTGACTGACCTTTTATAGCACCCACCCTGTACTTCTAAATACTGACGTCCTCTTCTTTCTTTGTCTGTGACCTACGCGTGAGCTGTGTGACAATGTCAGTAATGCATGTTTGACCAATAATGTATGTACAGGCCTCAATAAAAGCTTGCAGAACCCTAAAGCAACACCTTATACGGCACTGAACAGGAGTGGGTACAGGAGGTGCATAGAGTACACGTCACGGGTGGATTTAAGGGGACGGGACCCAGACGTCCTGACCCGCTCTTCAGTTTCAGTCATTACATAAAGTCTTAATTGACCTTCGTGGTGTAATAACATGCTGTCTAAGGCAGGACACCACCTCAGAAAAATACTGGATCCGCCTCTGTAGACAGTCGTCTGTCTGCAGGTGTATCTGTTCCTGTTCCTTGCAACGTGTTGCTACTATGAAGGTATACACCACAATGTCTCTCTGCATTCACATTCAAGAGCCTTATCTCTTACTGTGCCAAGTAACCGCGTGTAAAAGGGATATAGGCAAAGTGGCTCACAAAAGTTTTAAAAAGTGTGCTCATGTTGTTTTTTGTTATAACATGAATTACAAATCTGGCTACCGCTAATGGGGCGATCAACTTGAGTTATCACATATTGGAGAACTCAAGTTACAAATATGTTTGATAGCACCAGCTTTATGAAGTTCTACATGCTACATGCAGGATACACAATTTAAATCTGGGTTAGACAGTGTTTGAAAGATGTTTCAAATGCAGTTATAGTGTGAATATTCGAATATGTCTACGAATGACCATGAACTGTACTGGGCTGACTTACTTATAAACACAAGCTGTCCATATACTGAGTCCCGTTTTTCGTAAACATGAACGAAATGAAGGAAATTATAGTAAGACGAACCTCGCCACCTAGTATCTTGAGTATTCAAAGCCTGTTGTAGTTTCTGCGAGGATGGCTTGACGTATCCTATTCACCGCACAGGCTGGTACAACCATTCTCTTGTTTCTTCGAAGTTTCAGCCACACCTATTTCACAAACTGTTGGTATGCAGCGTATCTGTATCGGCTGTATGAGACAACGCGAACTATGAAAAAAGCCACATCTTGTAGGACGCCGAGCATTATTTCGGCTGCACTCGTTATTGAATAAGTGACGAACAATGGCGATAACGATAAGTTCAGAATAACTATTTTGTATTGAAACTCACCAGCATGATTGTGCGTTACACACGCTACTTACTTGTGTATATGAGCGCTCATAGGTTCGTGCTGCCCTCGAAGTTCGAAATATTTGTATTTAGGCACAACAGTCTGAAATCCTCATGATTAGTTATGCAGTCGTAGTGCAATTCCTCAGCAGTGGTCCTAAGCTCCCTGCAGGATAAGCACTCGACCTCTTTCGGCATTATTATGCATTATACGATGCATTATGCTGATTTGAGCGGCTGTGACAGTTTTGTCTTCTCTGTGCCCAAGCTCGGACTTCTCAAAACTGATATAATTTCGCAACCTACTTCTCTGAGAAATTACGTAGCATTACATGCAACTGCAGCCTATAGGGCTCGGTAGCTCCACGTTTGTCGTTCACATGCTCATATTGTGTGTAAGCTCATATTGTGTGTGCTATCCTCTTTGTCGTCGTCGAACAGACAGGTGCCGCATCCCTTTTCAGCGACTTTTCGAGTCCGAATCGGCCGTCTGGTAAACGACCTCATGACTTTCTGACGCAAAATGCGTCGAGCACACACGACTCTTGCATTGATAAGTTCACAGCACAGCACCACTGGTTTCGTACCATCCAATCACGCAGGACATCAACTGGGAACTTGGTGCGAAACATATTTGTTATTAGCGTACCTGTTCGTACGGCGAAAAGCATGGCATTCTCACAATTCTCTCACACTGCGACTCCCACAAAGTGACAACTTAGACGAAGTTGTGTGTACTGACCAGCCGCAGGAAATAAGGTGATGATCAGAGTAAGACGAAGGGAACGGTGCTCGTACATACAGGCGACTCTCGATTTCACTTTCAGCCTATGACGAGTGACGAGTCGCTGGCGGTTGCGAAACTGCGAGCAAGCAAACAAGCCAAAGCGAAAGCTGACCGTGACGTCAGCTGTTCAAGCGGTCGACGGACGGCAAACCAAAAAACAGATTTCTCAGCACATACAGGGTGTTCGGCCAAACTATTTTGGAAGTACATTCAGTAGGCATCAACCTTTGTGCCTGCTACTTTTTGTTGCGATCTGTGACAATGAGTTTTCTCCGGAGCTGACCTTTAAAGTCCAATTACCAGTACTTTGTACTTTACTTTAAGTAGTTAAAATGTGGTATTTTCTACTGTTCCTCAAGTACAACTGACGTCAGGTACTTTGTACTTTACTTTAGGTACAATTTTGGGTACCTTTCCCATCACTGCACTTGGCAGGGACGGAGTTCTCTCGCAACATTCCTTGCCGTGGGAGTTGGTATTCCTCGATGTGAGGCGATGTCGTCACAACAGGAAATGGATCCCGTCTACCATTCTTCACGGCATGCCTTTGCTTGAGGAGTTCCCCCACTGGAACCTCCAATTTCTCGGATAAATCTGAGTTCCTTGAAACTTTACTGGCGTTGGGTATTTTTTACGTCGAATCCAAAAACCCGGTACTCTAGTCACGAGATTGCATAGCACGACATAAAATTCCAGATCCACCAGCAGGGTATCCAAGTAAAAAAAAAGAACTGCTAAAGACGCAAACTGAGTGACTGGCCTTTCATTCAACTCAAAGCGGATCCGCACCTTCATAGATGTGGATCACTCATGCCTTGTGTGACACGCAACGAGACAAAAATCGCAAAGGACGGGGACGCAGAACAAAAAAAAAAGTGTTTGTACATAGCACGTAATGAAGCGCAGGAGCCATTTGCTTCATCCTAGCACAACTGTAGAATTTTCAGGTGGCAGGGGTTACATGCTTGGGGATAGCAGGGGCACGAAGAGCTGTCGATTTCTGAATGAAAAAAAAAAGGAACCTGTTATTGATATGGTAAAGCAAAGCAACGTTGATTTACTTAATACGCTATGTAAGACATATACTATCGTTACGCACCGACGTGCCGACTAATGACAAAGTAATTCGGGGAGCCATGCGTACGCGGTACATGCTGTTTTCCTTTTCATGCACAGCTGTGTATTACACATCACACGCATTCAAATAGCAGAACAAAACGCAACTAGTAACGCGATACAGAACAGCACATCAACCAGGTCATGAGTCATGACCGGTAGAAAGTGATGTAATACGGCACAAGGCGTACCTCACTTATGTACATGCACTGTTAGGCGGCAGTATTTAACTCCTGATCACTGACATGCATCATACGTTTGTCTGCTTACCTTTCATTCCGGCATTCTTCTAAGGTTCGAACATCTTCGAAATCCACGAAACGAAATCGCCGTCTGCCCACATAGACGCCAGCTGTACAACGGTCAGACGGGTCGGCGCCTCGGAGGAAACGACGCGACCGAATCCACAGGTTAAATGAGCCTCAGCCAATCATGATCGAGAATGGTCGTGTGGGGGACCGGAGCCAATGAAAGTCAAGTAGCGGGAATGTGGCGGGAGATGCCAGCGGCGACACTATTTTCGCGGCGGCGAAACCCGCTTACTGTGCCTCCTCTGGTCAGAACTGGCTGAGTACCGGGTCAGCTTCAGTAGGTCAGTCGGTAACATGTTACCTTGCTGAGCTCAAGATCGCGGGTTTAATCCCGGCCAAGGACGGTAGCAATGTGGACAAGTTTGCTGAAGTTTGAGGAAACATTGCTTCCAGCACCATGTATCGGAGAACGTCGAAAGAACAAGAGCTGGCTGAAATTATCCGCTGTCCTACCCTGCTGCACATGCGCGCATGTCACCACACTAGGCTGACACATCTCCCCTGTAAATCTACTCCAATTTGTTTTTGTTAATATCTGTATGCGGCCATGCTATTTCTTACGCTGCTGTTATGCCTCTTACCGTAACATTTGCAATAAGGGTTCACACCGATGCGTCTAATACACAGGCTATCATATGCAGGAAGCCTTCTCTGATTCTTAAAAGCAGTGGTCATTGAATATACGTGTATCACGACCAACCGTACAACGTGTCAACTACTCAATAACATTCAATCATCGCAGATTGACACACACTGGGCGGTGCACGTTCTGTGGCAGTTGGCTTCAATCACCATAGAAGACTCCCGCGTCACAGCCTGGGTATAACCGTCATTACCACTAATGAACTTTAACATTTTAAAGAAGCGCTGAGGTGGGCTTCCTTTTCATTTTCTTTTTTCGCTGGTGCTTGTTCTCCAACCGATACCATCACCTCCTGCGAAAGAACGCCGAGTGCAGGATACCTACAGATTACGCGCCAGGCCTCTGTTCCGCGCACTTTTAAAAAATCATCCGCTCGTGACCGCGTATCGACTTTATCTGGCGACATGTCGGCAGGGGAGAGCGAGGGGAAAAGCAGGCGCCATAGAGTTACCGCATAACAAATGCCAAGCGCATCCGAACGACGTTTGAAGTGACGGTGGAGAAGTTGCTCGATAACTCGGCGGAAGTCGGCGCTGACCGCAGCGCAGCTAGCGGACGCAGTTTCTCTTCGGACAAATTCTGTGGATCACGCACATAATTTCAGGCGGCAGTGTGGTACAGGAGAAGACGCGACGTCACAAAATATGACGCCTCACCATCGCGTCTCTGTGGAGATATCGCCCCAAGAAGTCGATGGTGCGGATACCCGGTAAGAAGAGCATGTCAGAGAACGAGAGAGTGTCGTGATGTAACTTGATCACCGGCACGTGACTCGTGACGTACAGTGCCACAGCTCAAGTACGTACAAGCGGCGCGTGAGCTGAGCAGAAAGAAACAAGGAAACAATGCACAGGGACTTATCCACGTTACGCGAGGACTGTGTCGACCGTCCACGATTGCTTTCTCCGACTATTTTTGGGAATATGTTCGCGCTGGTATAATAAATCGCAGACAGAAAATATTTTGCATGGGGAATCCTGATGGTCAGCTTGACGGATGATGCAGGGTTTCGTGCCATGTAAAATGTCACCTCATTGCTCCTTTAATGGTAACAGTAACATTCATTAATGTTTAGGAGAACTAGACGACTGTGCACAGCGTTGCTGGAAAAGATGAGTCTAAACCGTCACCGCCTTATATATCACAAGTAATCCTTTCATGTATCCCGTCATTCTTTGTTTTTTATTAGATACAACAAGTATTATAAAGTGAATGCACCTTTCTCATTAGCACATACTTTAGCATATGCTGGGACGCATAGAACTAGTGTACTAGCCATTTTGCGGGCAGTTCGCACGCACGTGTGTGTCATGTCGGAAGCCATCTACATTCAGGTTGGAAGCAGTCTTTTTTATATTCCATCATGTCTCCCCAATATACTAATGCAAATATTGTGAATGAGCACACTTGTCTTTTTTTTTTTTTTTTTTGCTGTTACTGGCATTTAAAACTGCAGTATGCGTCATCACAAAGGTTTGGTTACCCGTTATGAGTAGCTACTTCAAGTTTCCGTTTGATGAATCCTTAAGTACTCGTTTCTAGAATGTCGAGTCCTGTTAATGGGGACGACAATTTAGGATACTAATGTAACATCACTACCGCAACATGCAGAGGCGCTTTTGAACGACAATTACTTGAATTACCCGGTACGAGGTACTTGATGATAAAATATTCAAATCCAAAATATGCAGAAGTGATAGATAATACGAAATTTTAGCATCGAAAAATTAGTGCTGTCTTGCATGAACTATTTGCAAAAAAACAAAAACTAAAAATATATGTAGAAGAAGACTACCTTTTTGACGTCATCGTAGAAGGAGTAGCACAGCTGGACTGAGACGCAGAATGATGGTACAATCTGCGTGGATGACAATAAACATAAGTTGATCTTGCATCCGAAACCACACAATGTGTTTAAGGCAGGGTGTCAAACCGCAAAAAATACGGGTTCGGTTCGGGTTCGGGTTCGCGTTACTTTAATTTCGTTCCGGTTCAGTTCAGTTCCGGTTCGGCCACGCGAAAAATCCAACCGGCTCACAAACCGGTCCGCAGCCCCGAACCGTTTTGCGAATCGGTTCAACGCTTCCATTTTATATGTTCCATAAAACTGCTTTTACCAGGAAATGTGTGGCTAATACCTTACTGCAGTTGTCTGCATTGACGTCTTTAGCGGTCAGCTACTCGCTTTAGCGAGACAAAGGAAAAATGAATGAACACTTATTGCAAACAGAGTCCACACTGATGAAGCGGTGTAGTCCTTCTGCTTTCTGTTCCCAAAATCTCTTTTGTTTTTAAACGCACAGTGCCAGCAAGATACACACTTAAAGGAAGCCTAATAAGGTGGACAGCCTTACATAGACGACGGTACGTGTCGGCAGACTGCATTCGCAGCGTGAATTGATCTGAAACCGTACTGAAGCATGTCGAAAATAAGCCTGCCAGCCTTATTGTGTCCGAGCTCACAACAGTGTAGTTGATGATGATTATTCAGGTTTTTATGGCGCACGGACAACTAGACAACAGTGTAGTAGTTAATCCACAACACAAGGGGGGGGGGGGGTCGAGGTAGCTTGCCGTTGTTGGCCGCACTCAAGTGGGCATCGTCACGACTATAGCAAAAAAAAAAAAAAAAGGAAAGGGGGAGAGGGGAGTTGAGGATTTCAAAGTGATGCATAGGCAGGATGACCGATACTGATGGGACGGAGGCACACTGTAGATTAGAGGTGCACTAGAGTGGTCTCTCCGCGATGCCCGTTTCTTGAAGAAAGCGCACGAGGCCGCGAGTTTTTGAAGGGGAATGTGTCACGACACAATTGCACTACCAATAAGCAGAACTGCATATACTTTTCAAACCACGACCAATCAAACAGGCGCCGTTCTGCGTACGCTCCTTCTCCACTTCTCATGTTTCTGACTTGTTTAATTTTTACTGCCCACGTGTAAAGGGAAATGTTGGGCGCTTACTTAATCACATATTCGTCCTATAGAGCTACATAACTGGCCTACTCCATTCCTGTTTCATTCCACCGTGTGGCGCCTGCTCTCTGGAGAGTAGACGCCGCAGCACGCTCACAAGGACAACTGCGCTTCAACGTGTTAAAATTATACGTACGATACGTCTTCGTTTGACTCCTACATGAAAATTTGCGAAATCCATGGTATTGACGCGTGATGATTATACCAATGTGTCTTCGTTCGGGGACTGAGAAGAACTCTTATGCTGACTGCTTTTATGTCCGAACCGATTTGTTGCAAACCGGTTACCGCTATTATTATTTTACGGTTCTGCTCCAGTTCGGGTTCAACAGTGTCATAAAAATTTCGGTTCAGATTCGGTTCGACACCCTGGTGTAAGGTACAAAAGCAGCTAATCAGTCGGTTAACATGATAGTATGAAAGTAGGCTTGTACTCTGAAGACACAGTTGAACGTGTGCGTACAATTGGTGGGTGAAAAGTATTAGAAAAGGAGAGAAGTGGGACGAAGAGAGCCCCAGCCCGAGTGCCACCAATAACAGGTATCGCTCGGCAGAGCTGGGGGGCAGACCTCTAGTACACGTTTGGAAACGAGGTGGCGGTGGTGCTGGCGGTGCTAATGAAAGAGCTCGCCATTGTCGGCCTCACGGACTAGGCAACGTCACGGCTAATGCTCTGGGGGAATGTCCGTCCTTGGCCAACTTCAAAGGTGGTAAGGTGTATGTAGCTGGTGTTCCTCGAAAAGCGCCTATGAGAAATGCGCAGCATGCATGTTTTTAATTTTGTGTTCGCGCCGTGAAGCACCTGTGGCTATGAGCGTCGTAGAGACGAGATATATAGAAAGGGGACAACACGAAGGAGCGGGAGCAGCGGGGTTGCTGTGCATCATGGGCCGACTACAAGGGGAACTGTGCCGACATTCGCATAGAAATTTTTCCAGGAAATCCAGGAAAACCTGAGACACCGCCATGTACGTATCTACTCTACACGCATATCCTGTTAGCATCATTTTAAGGTGCGATTTAGCAGAAATGGAACGGGATGCAAGAGCGCGACTCATCCGTTTTTCAATATAACACTTGTCCGCAGGGTGTTGTGCGCAGAAATAACAATTTTCACGAGTCAGACCATAATGGCTAAGCAATGGTGATGTTGGGTAGGATGAGTCACCTGTGTATGGCGCAGCAGCGATCATAGGGCTTCGTGTGCTACTCAATGGGTACACGCTTAAAAAAAGTGTCTTCGACTGGTCGTCCAGGTACACCGAACGGCAGCGGATCACATCGTACCTCACTCCAGCTCCGAGCCGGAGGAATCGTCAGGGATGGGACACTCCCATTGATCGCAATGGGGAGGTTTTTCGGGCAGCAGCAGCGCCAAATACGACCCCAGTGGTTGCAAGCCCAATTCTGCGCATGCGCATTCGCTATGATTTTAGATAAGGCGGCGGGTACCGCATTCGTCCGAGGACACTGTTTTTCATGCTTATCCAACATGCCGGTGAGCTCTGCGGGCTCTCCGGTGCTGCGGTTCTGTGCCTTTCATTAATTATTCTACTGGTTTACGAGGCGGACGTCAGAAAGTGACAAACACAGATATTGGAACGGAAACACTGTATTTATCAAGCTTATTCATAGATATGCAAATATGATGTCATTAGTTTTCTCGAAGTCGCTGAGCAGGCGTTGCAAAAAAGTATAATTACATAGTTAACAAAGACATCACAGGGTTTCTTCGTAACAAGCCTCTTATGGATGAGGCATGCTTTGTGACTTGCTTTCCTGAAGCTTGGCTTTCAGGCGGTCTTTATATATTTGCCAGGTTCTTTGGCATGTCAATGTGGATTTCCGTACGTACACAACGCTTCCGGGAAAGCAGTTTCGATGTTCTGCACCGCGAAGGACCTGAACATAATCGATCAAGTGTGAATCCTGCAATTCCGGTTTCTGCAAGTACTAACTACCTTCACAGCGATACGAGTATTCTTACCAGTGCGCTTTTGCTTGGCGTATATCCGTGTATCCGGAACTGGTGTCTATCACATCTGTGCAATACAAAATCGCACAACAGTTCAGGCACCCACCCAGGCACCTTCACCATTTCTACGCCCACAGAACCAGTAAGCGCCCCTGAACAGCCGACAAGGGTCCGAGCATCCGCAGGCTATATAGTGAACATCCACTGAACGTCTCGTGGACGCGTTTGTTGGGATGCTCCAATGAGTATACAGCAGCGGACGTCCCACATATATCACTCTGTGAACACCGTGCGCACCCCATCCGCACTGTGTCCACAAAGAGCCGTTTGAGCACCCCTTTTCGCTCTTCACCTTCCGCCTCGTTCTTCTCTCCCGCTCTGTCGTCTGACTGCGTCGCCGCCAAAGGAGAAATCCGCGCAGAATGCTTGTTTTTTCGCAACGCGCAGAAGACAGAGCCATAGCCCGTTGTGCGGATGATTTCAAACGCCGATGGCGAGGCTGGAGAAACATGGCGGCATCTGCAATGGCTTGGAGTAATACGGTAATTTTCAACGCGAACAGCACCAGTACAGCTTGAATTTTGTGAAGAGTTAGGTGCACATGCCTTGTAGGTAACGGATTCTCCGTCGGGGGCCACTATCTATGACCGAAATACAGGTAAACGGCCGTGGTGCCTTTGTTTGTTAGCGCTCGCGTTTTAGACTCCTTTGTCCTTGAAGTCGCTTTAGCCCACTGGCTAGTGAAAAAAACTGCAAATGCAAAAAAATGCAATCGATCCTGGCTAAGCTTGTAATATAGGCATATTAGCATGTGTATGCTATTTTTGTTTTGTGGTCCACTCACTGTGTTCTTGACATTATTTCTGGCATAAACGGCTATACCGCTCAGCATCGGCCATTCATTGCTGCGTGCGTCTCAGCGTCTTCCAGAGAGTGTTGGATGTTTTCTCTATGAGTAGTCTTGGAATTATTTACTGTCATAAGCGTCACAGGTAAGAATGCTAGGTAAACGGGAGGTATCACCAAACGCTGGTATGCGTATGTGTCATAGGCAGAGACCGATGGTGTCTGTATTATGTCTCTCGTTTTTATCAGTGTGCCTCGGCGCCAGAACTTGGCTAGTGATTTCCAGAGGCCGGAAGACACAGAAAGGAACAATTTAAAGAGACCGGTAGCCATTCATAAGGCGTGAAGGAGCGTGAAGATACAGTTGCGTCGATTCTATGCAAGATGCCAACTAATTATACGGCGAGTAACATGGATGTTTTTTTGTTTCTTGTTTACATAACGTGGCGATATTGGGTCGATCTGTATGTACGGGAATGATATATTACACCTTGTCACGCCCTTTCATTATTTGTACTGCTTATGTGCCGGCAGGCATGTACGAATGCACATGTAAATACTAGTCTACAATGAAATAAAGTATTTTGGGTGCACACTTGCGTCCTTGTATTCATTTCATGATTAAAATTATGATATTTCCATAGGCGCGCGGTACCCATGGGACTGGGATAGAGATCCTCCACAGGCCCCTCGAAGATCCGCATCGGCGGTCCTACGACGTCCATTTCGCATGATTTTCTCTTGATTAGCACGGTAGTACGGGCGTAGTTAAAACGTAGCCGGGAGCAAATGTGTACGTTCGTGAGACGTACTCAGCATCCACAGCCCGACGTTCGCTGGATGTTGATGGGCGGTTAATGGTTCTGTGGGCGGTTGCTTACTTTGAAAAATACAGGTTGATACAAAGCGCACACTAACGCACCAGCTTCCACCTTCCGTTGCTGCCACTCCAACGATCAACGGTTCAAAGGGTTCAAAGCTCGCGCCCAAAGTTTCCGATTGCTTGCTGGCGGTTGAAGGAATGTGACCACGTGACACACACAGTCTAAATCAAAGAGAACGAGTTTACTCAAAGAAACTTAGGCTCGCACTTTGTCCAGTTGTTGTAGAAGAACTACACCTATTAAGTCGGGTTTTGTTTTCACGATGAAGAAGTCTTGCGAAGTGATGGCACCCCAATCGATACTACCGTGGCGACACACTTGGCGCGGCCGCGAAACTCTCACAGTGACCCCCCTGTGGAATCGTGCAGAAGCCAAAGGCGGTAGGTTTGAGCAGAGGAGCGGAGAGGGAATGTTAACTCACGTGACTTGCGTTATTTCTCTTGTGGCCAAAAGAACGACGACGCAAAATGCAGAACTTGGCAGGCGGAAACCAGGTCCCCCAAGGTCACCATTTTCCCATGTATTTGTTCGTATCCCGATGCGTGCAATGCCGGAGGCCGCCCTTAGATACCCCATTGTTACCAGACGTTGGCTTGCGTGGATTGTAGCGCGCTAAAGATCCAGTTGAAGCACAATCCAAGCCAGGCCAAGTCACCGAAGGAGAAATGGACGACTGCAGCGTCTGCGGCGCCTGGTACGACAGGTACGCTATGTGATGCACGCAGCCGTGCACTAGATCCTTCCGATCGCTCAACACGTTTAAAAACGGGACGTAAAAGTGAAACACGACAGAGAAAGTTGTTATACGCGTTTTATTTGGACATATAAAGACTAGATTCACTCGCAGAAACAACAAAAACATTTTGCCGCTAAACTTAGCGCGCTGAAGTGATCCGGAACGGCAACAGTGGGGTATCTAGTGGCGGCCTTCTTCGTTGCACGCATTTCCGAGGTGAGTTTGGGGGACCTGGCGGAAACACAACCCAGCGGAAGCCGGCGCGCTCACGTGACCGGAATCCAGCCTGATTTCGCAGCCGTTCCGACGGCATTGGTGAGAGAACTCTAGAGCGCTCCGAGTTGGAGGAAAGATCTAAAAATGAACCAGTCGCAAGCAGTGAGAGTGCTCCCTTTGGACCAGTCGAAGATGAAAACGTCGCTTGAGAGCGTTCTCGAGCGATTGGAAGCAACCAGTCGAAGATACCATTAGATGATCATCGCAGTATGACATATTGGCATGAGCGCACACGCTGTTTCGATTATAACGCCCAGCAGTCCTGACAAGACGGTCAAGTGAGGTGGGAAGAACGTGTCTCTCCTGTGGAAATGGTGGTTCAAATCCGCGTAGGAATCAACGTTTAGTTTATGCGCGTGTAGATAAGGAAACTGATATGAGTGGCCATACCACTACCATGCATTTCTCGTTTCTTAACTTCCTGCATCATGAAAATACATATTTCAGGAACTTTTCCAACGCATAGTCATGCTTTAGTTAGACTTATTTCCCGGGGAAGTTCAATGTTCTGAATTAAACTCTGAATTTTGCCTAGCCAGGGTTACGTTTTTATGCCAGATGTAGACAGCTCATGTAGAAAATGCCCGAATCTATTAAAAACACATACGTATTGCATCGGTAACAGCTCAGAAAAAGGTGCGAAAATCGTCGTTTCCAGACGCGCTAGCTGCAGGCTGCCCATATCTCGCCGTTACGAAGGTACTGTCGCCCCATCCCTCTTTTCCTGTCAATGTCACTCTGGCGGCTATCGTTGACAATATCACCCCCATGTCACAACATATCCAGTACTACAACTGTAGCCCACGCAACAACAACAACAACAAAAGAGATAACGGGTAATTCATATAGTCCCAGATTGAACCAACTGAAAATTCATGTATAGCACCAGCTGACGGTCAAGTGCTACCACTGATTCGATACCAACTGGTATGACCTGGTCTGAGTAGTACCCGCTGGGGGCACGAGTGGCAGCAGTGCGAGTCCATCTATTATGAACTGGGAGTTCGGACAGTACAAGTTTGGGGATAAAAAAGCGATAAAAACCGGGCTGTTTGGTGGTACATCTAAAAGCGATAAAACCCCGGAAAGTTTCAAAAGAGGTTATTGGCTCAGGTCTCTGATGGCTAGGGTTAACCGGACAAAAACTGGGGGTTGTCATGTAAAACACGTAGATCCTTTTGTGACTTGCACTGTTGGTGTTGTTTATTCAATTCCCTTGTCTTGTGGGCGCCAGTATATTGGTCAAACTAAACGCTGTGTTAACGTACGTCTGATGGAACATAGAGCTTCGAGAGGAAAGGGGTATGGTAAGCTGGCGGAACACTTAAGAACCTGTTCCGGGTGCGAGCCGCTGTTCAAAAACACAAAAGTGATGTTTAAAAGTCATAAGTTAGGTGTTCTTCTTTATAAGGAAGCCTTGTTGATAAAACAGGCTGGAGATAGTTGCATTAGCGTGCCTTCCGTGTTGGTAACGGATACAATCCAGCAATTCATTGATAACTAACGCGAATTCTGTTTTTTTTTTTGGGGGGGGGGGGGCGTTTACCTGGTGCCTTGTTTGCGTGATATCTTTTTGATAACTTTGTGATTACAGCATGACGACCTTGGCTGCCACTAGGGATCGGGTGTGCAGTTGGTGTATTTAAGATGTGTCCCTGCCATTAAAGTTGTTTGTCAGTCAGTGCTTCGTTTGTGTTGTCTCTTTGTGTCCCCTGCACCGGGGTTTTATCGCTTTTACAAGTTTGGGGTACAGGTGGTGCTAGTTGACATCCAAGTGGTTGCGGTTCGAAGTGAACATGATGGAAAGCGACCCTAAAGTGGGATATCAACTGGCTCCTCTTGCATTCCACTTCGGGCTTCAAGTCTTATGTCCGCATACACCTTCGTTATGTGTACCTGTTTTCTCGTGAGAGGAATTAGTGTGCACATGTGCCCTACGAATCTGAAACCGAAACCGTTCGATGATCCCCTCACAAACCCCTCAAACCCGGTTTATTATCTCACGGTGGTTCAGTTGTCGTTATAATGCTATCCCCATGAGCAGACTGCTACACTTTCCACGCCGAGGCTGGGAGGTTACACGGGTTCGAATCCTGTCACCGACTGTGCTGTCTGAGATTTTCCCTGGGTTTTCCGATGACTTTGCAGTAGTGCTGTGCGAATAGTGGTTTTTAGGTTCGAATTGAATACGAATCGAATAGTGCCAACATCGAATCGAATCGAATCAATTTCGAACACTTTCCGTATACTTTTCGAATAGCTCTAGGAAACTGTCACATCCTTCCTACATCTGTATGTTGTTCCACTGTAGAAAAGAGACTTCTCGTGCCAGCATGACAGTATCATTTCAATTACATCAACAGCAACAACAACTTTATTTTCGGTCTTGGGGAGTGGGGAGTTTCATCGCAACAGGCGATACTCTACCCCAGTGCTTGGTGGAATGGGGGGAATAAAATAACGAGCCCCTTAATAACGATCGAAGTCCGATGGTGTCCAGAAATGTCAGAAGAGCTTTGAGCGCAGAGCGTTGCTGGGCTGGATTGGGCCAGGGACCAAGCAATTTCGGTAGGGAGAGAGTGCGAGAGTCCAGCTGACGAAGAGACTCGGAGAGTGTGGTTCGGGAAGGTTCGTAGTGAGGGCAATGAAGAAGAATGTGCTCCAGATCCTCAAGAACACCACAGTGGCAGCAGGTGGGAGAATCAATTTGTCTCAAGCGGTAACGCCACTGAGCTGTAAAGGCCACATCGAGGCGCATGCGGTGGATTAATGCAGCATCCTGACGAGATGTGTTTCGTGGCATGCGGAAAGCGAGCGTGGGATCAACTCTGTTCAACATAGAGGGGGGAAGAATGTCGGTTGTCCGTTGGCGGGAAGCCAGGGGTGTCACTAGACGTCGCAGAATTGAACGGCGGTCTCCTCTGAGCAGAACAATACGGGTCCGGTTCCGAGACGAGAGTGCTGCTTCTGCGGCGCTGTCGGCCTGCTCGTTCCCCACGACACCACAATGGGCTGGAACCCACTGGAGAACTAGCCTGTGGCGTAGATAGTGTGGTAAGCCATTAACACGTCTGTGACTAGGGGTGCGGATGGGCCTCGTATGCCGGAAGTTTCAATTGCTTGAAGTGCAGATTTGGAGTCTGTAAAGACTGCCCATTCCCGGGGTGGAAAATCAGCGATGTGTTGTAGAAAGAAAAGGATGGCATAGAGTTCCGCAGCTGTGGAGGAGGTTGGATGTGAAAGGCGTCTTCCGTGCACGACGCCTTCGGATGGAATGACGAAGGCTGAGGCGGACTTGTTGTTTCGGGATGCGCCATCAGTATATGCTGCCGTAAACGTAGAAAACTTCTCGTCTACCAGAGCATGAAAATGGGCTCGGAGGACTTGAGGGGGGACCTGATCTCTTCTTTGCAGAAGGTTTGGGAGGCGTACAAAAGTGGGCGGTACCGGTAGAGACCAGGGGGCTTCCGGCGGTATAGTTTCCTTAGTTATGAAGCCAGTGAGAGTCTGGCGTGTCCTCTGCGCTACTCGATAGAAGTCGCTTCCAGGGCGGTATCGAATTTTCCTGAGTAGCGGGTGGCGGGGAATGTGAGCACGCAAACGGAGGTAGTGCCGAGCCGTTTCCCGTTCACGGAGAACTTCAATCGGGAGCTCACCAGCTTCAGCCAGTACTTGTCGTGTTTCAGCCATTCTTGGAACTCCGAGGCATCGACGAAGGCTTCGAGCAAACAGGGACCGAAGCGTATTTAATGAAGTTGTTGATATCCTGTGCAGAATAGGAAGGCTGTAAAGCACAGTTGCCCTCACCAATGCCGCGTGAACCGCGAGCAGGGAACGCTGATCACAGCCCCATCCTGGGCCAGAAAGATGTTGGGTTGTGGGGAGCCATCGCTGCACTTTAGTTTCAAGGTGTTTAATGTGCCGAGCCCAGCGCAAGTCCGAGTCGATTACCACGCCAAGGAAGCGGTGAAAGCGTACTGGTTCTAGCTTCTTTAAACCAAGCCAAAGTGGGAAATTGGCCATAGCTTTATGCGTGAAAGGGAGCTCGACACACTTTTCGGGTGAAAGGTCCATCCCGAGGTGCGTCAGGTACGTATGGATATTGTTTAAAGCGAGCTGCAGGCGGCGCTGGAGAGCCGGGCGTGATTTTCCTACTGTCCAAAGGGCGACGTCATCTGCATACACGGAGAACGACACTTTGCGAGGAATTACTGATTGTAGGCCGGCCATCACCACGTTAAAGAGTGTCGGGCTGAGAATGCTTCCTTGGGGGACTCCTTGGGGCACAGGATGCTGAGGGCTTTGGCCTTGGGACGTACGGACAGCGACAGTTCGGTCCGTAAGGAAGTCTTGGAACCAGATGAAGAGCCGACCGGATACTCCAAACGAGCGCAAGGCATGCAGCACACAAATGTGCGAGACGGTATCATAGGCGCGCTTGATGTCGAGGAAGACCGATCGGACGATCCGTCGATGGGCTCGAGCATGTTGAACTGTAGAGACTAGGTCGAGAACTGGATCCATGGAGCTTCGGTGGCGACGAAATCCAGCCATTTCGTGAGGGAACGCACGTCGTTTTTCGAGCCACCAGTCGAGGCGATGCAAAACCATTCTCTCCATCAGTTTCCCCACACAGCTTGTCAGGCTCACCGGGCGAAAGGAGGATAGGGCATTTGGGGGCTTGCCTGGTTTCAGGATGGGAACAACCAAGGCCTCCTTCCATGTATGTGGTAAAGATCCTTGTTGCCAAGACGTATTATAGACATGAAGGAGAGCTTGGAGTGACCGCCCGTCAAGGTTTCGTAGGGCGGCATAGGTGATTTTATCGGGCCCAGGGGACGAGCTGGCGTTCACAAGCTTCAACGCTGCCTTTAGCTCGATTAGTGTGAAGTCGCGGTCCATAACTTCCGGGGGACGGGGCCAGTCGTGGTGAAGTTCAGCCGTCAAACTGTGGACAAAACTGCGGTGTAGGGGCGTGGTCGAGGCAGCCGCCGGAGTCGTTAGTACCACACAGAAGTCCGTCGCAAGCGTGTTCTCGTCTACACGCTGAACGATAGCCAAGGCCGCGAGAGGATTCTTTTGAGGGGGCGCCTCCTTCAGAGATCGGATTGTCCGCCAGATCTTCGTGGCCGGATCGAACGGTGAAAGGTGGTGGCAAAACTTACGCCAACGCTTCCTGTCCTCGTTTTTAAGTTCTCGTGTTACTTTAGCTTTCATCCGGCGGTATTCCACAATGTCCGTAAGTTGCCCTGTCCGACGAGCCGTTCTTTCTGCTCGGCGACGTAATGCTCTAAGGTGATTAATAGCGGGGGAATGGCCGATATGGCCTGTTACCCTTTTAGACATGACCACCGCGTCCTGAATACCGCGGGTAATTGCTTGAGAGAGAGCCTCTGGGGACATACCGGTGTGCACAGATCTTCTGAGGCCCGCACGAAAACGTCTCCAGTTTGTGAAAGAAATCAGTCCAGCAGTTGCTGAGAGGGGCAGTCTGGCGTGCGAAATATATAGAGGAAAATGATCGCTACCTCTAGTGTCGACGTCCGTAGCGCACGACAAGGGGCGAATTATGTCGGTTGAGGACCACGAGAGGTCCAATACATCAAGTGACATTGGGGATCGCATGTAAGTGGGCTCGCGGTTGTTCAGCAGGCACATGTTATTATTCTCCATTGCCTCTAACAACCTCCTTCCCCTACTGTCCATCCTTCGGCTTCCCCAGGCCGAGTGATGTGCATTGAAGTCCTCTAGCACAAGCGCCGGGGCTTCCAGAGAACCAAGTAAGCGTTCGAGGTCACTCCACGGGACCTGTACCGCGGGACGGATATAGATACTGACGACCGTTAACAGCATGGGGCCAAGGCGGATCCTGCATGTGACGTAATCATAAGAGCGATGACAAACTGAGCCGATGGGTGCAGCAACGAGGTCATTGCGAACGTATAGCGCTGCTCTACTCTCAGGGGAATGATGAGAGCGATAGATTGTGTATCCACTAACACGATGTGTACAATCCATGCCGTGTTCGCATATAGCTATGAAAGGGAACTTGTACTGTTGGAGATGTAATTTAAAATCTGGGAGCTTGTTACGCAGGCTTCGAGGATTCCACTGCATGGCCAGGGCGTTTTTATACAATTCCGTCATACTGATGCGAAGATAATGCCTCCAGTGCCAGAAGCGCTTGAACCTCGGGCAGTTGCGACGCACCAGGAAAAGCAGAGACAATGGCCTTAAGGGCAGCGAGTACCGCTGAGAAGAGTCCCAGAGGAGGCATATATTGGGGGGCTGATGAGGGTGCTGGTTCCGTCACACTGGCGTAAGTGTTTGTAATCTGTCTTGATGGACGAGGAGGCGGTGCGCTTGTGATGGGCGTAGCCGCGACTGTGTTCAGCGACCCTCGTTTACCTGGTGCAGATCGAGGGGGTAGTGCAGGAAATTCTTGTGCATTTGTACGAGACGGGCGTGTGGCACTAGCATCCCTAGGAGCGTCAGACGGAAGTCGTAGGGTTCGGTCTTGGTGCCTCTTGGTGGCGGCGGTCTTGATAGGACATAAAGAAAATGATGCGGGATGGCTGGATTTGCAGTTAGCACACTTTGGCTCTCTTTTATTGTTGCAGTCTGATCTCCGGTGAGGTCCGGTGCAGATGCCACACCGTGTAGAACCTCGGCAATTTCGTGCAATATGGCCAAATCGTTGGCAGTTATAACACTGTATGGGGCTCTAATATGGGCAAGATATATGATGTTCCAAGAGAGTATTCGAACGACGACCTCGTGCTCTATCTTAAAGACGCAGGGGTTTTATCAGCACGGCGACAGGTTCGGCATTCCCTAGCAGAAGATGGCAGTGATGTGTTCACCCCGTTACGGAGCGTTATCCTGACTTTTGAACCTACAATCCGTCTTCCTCCTCGAATTGCCCTTGGGTTTCAGACCTTCACAGTTCAACAGCATGAAGTAGGTACAGCTTTGAGGACCAAGCAACCCAGTTATGATATGCGTAACAATTCTGAAAGTCGTAAAAAAGACGAGTTCTTGTTGGTACAAATCGCTCCTTACTTCATGTTTTCATGAAGGAAGGCTAGCTGCTCAACATATCGGGTAGGAAGGGCTTTCCGCCTTGCGGAAACGGTGAGACCACAGGCAGAAAAGAGTCTTTCGCTTGACACTTGTGTCGCATGGACTGATAAGTACAATTGAGCAGTTTTCACCAGTGCAGGGTATTATCCTGCCACCGAATCAGCGGATCTTCTGAACGGGATAAGACAGGGGTGCAAAGGTATTTTTCCACCTGTAGCCTTGGCAGTTTCATTACCTTCTTGGAAGTAACACCAGATGCCGATGCTAATTCATCGAACACATTCCAGACAGCGGATGAGGTAGTAGGGGCTTCTTCAAACGTCACTGTGGCTTGACACTCTTCTGCTGAAGCATAGCTCTCTATGGTCCTTTCCAGCAGGCCCTATGCCCATAGTTTTTCAGAGTGACCCGTGTAACAGACATGCTTAAATCTGGGATCCAACAGGGTGGCAAATGCGAACGTGTCCTTCATTCTGAATCCACAAACCTAGACTTCACGCTATGCAGTAGGTTTGAAGCGAAGTCTGATCCCATGATACCGTCCTTGGATTTTCTTGAAAGCAGAGTCTGTATGCAGTGAACTAAAGGGATCACAAGAGACAGAGTGGGCCTCTCTGTGCATGCCTCAGTTGTTGCCTCCTCGATGCACTTCAGCACCCCAACGGCAGACAGCATTTGGTGCCACTCAGTGCAGCTGAGGTGCTCTATTGTACTGCTTTCTGAGAGTTCCAAAGAAATTGCAGAGCGTAGCCCTAATAGGCGGGAAGTCATTTTGTACTCAATGTTCCAGCTTGTTGGAACATCCTGCATCACCTCCACTGGCTTAGTGCCCATGGTGTCTTGGATTTGTTGTAAGCGGTGTCGGGCCTGTGCACTACGCTTAGAATGGCCAACCAGAGATCTGGCCTTGCCGCACATATCGTTGAAGCCAGCCGTTGTTATTTCGCGTCCTCGATGCTGAGTTGCAGAGTGTGGGCAAAACCAGGTATGCTGGTCCACGATCGAGATTGTGCGACGGCGGCAACAAAGGTTCGCGCGTCGTCGGTCAGCACGAAAACAGGCACACCCTATGGCAAATCCCACTGTGCAATGACGTCCTTTAGGAAGTTCCGTACATTGTCAGCACTGTGACTGAGGGGCATGCACCTGCACGCCAAGGTGTAGTTGTGAATTGCGAAGTTACCGTCGAGGATATGACATGCCGGTGACAGGTAACCAGGGAAGGATAACGGACGTATTTTGATTACCGTTTCCATTTTCGTTACTGCTATATTTTCGTTTCCGTTATCCGTTTCTGATACCGGCCTTTCAATTTCGTTTCTGTTTCGTTTCCGTTACTGTTTCCGCTAATGGAACCGGATGGAACCGCGGGAGGAGAACCTCTATGAGCACCCTGCTTCGTCCAAGTGCTGCTTCGGTGTCACGCGTACACACTACACAAGTAATTTTACGTCGTCGGGATGCGCACATGTTGCAAGATAAAATATATATGCGAGGGGTGTTCAAGTCAAACCGGGACTTTCTGTCTCCTGAGTGTACAAATGGCTCGCGCTACTTCTTTTTCGTCATTTTCACACGCGACACGCCTCCGCGTTTACCACGCGGTGGTCCAAAGTTTGTGCAAAACAGAACACACATGCTGGACAAGATGGCCGACAACGAGGTGAGCGCGTCGAACAGCGAATCGAAACAACATCGAACAGCGAATTGTCATGAAGTTTCTCGTGAATGAAGGCGTAAAGTCATCTGAAATTCACAGAAAACTTCATGCTCAGTATGGCCACGATACACTTAGCCGCAGGAAAGCGTTTGAGTGGTGAAAACGTTTCCGAGACGGCCGTACATCAGTGCTGGGCGATCCCGGCCGGGGCGGCTCGGAACCTAGTGTTGAACTTCCTGAGAACATCCAACTTGTGGAGCGCATGATCCTCAAGGACCGACGGATAACATGTCTCGATATCAATAGTGCATATAGTGCGATCAATAGTGCATATTACTGCCAGGTTCTCAGGGATGTGCATAAGGCGCTGACACAAAAGCGTCAGGGCCTCATCACCAAAGGAGTCCTCCTCCTACAGGACAATGAACGCCCTCATACCGCGCATCTCACGACACGCACCTTACAGGAACTTGGCGGGCAGTTGCTGCCACATACCCCTTACAGTCCAGACCTCGCCCCCAGCGATTTCCATCTCTTCAGGCCACTGAAGGCGTTCCTTGGGAGCCGCCACTTCAGCAGCGACGACGAGGTCAAAAATGCGGTCCGATCATGGCTGCTACGCGCCGGTAAGGATTTCTACTCTGCTGGCATCCAAGCCCTCGTGAAACGCTGGGACAAGTGCATTAGTGCAGCTGGAGACTACGTTGATAAATAAAACTGATTTCTCGCCTGTAAGGTCATTTTACTTTTGCGAAAAATGAAAAGTCCCGGTTTGACTTGAACGCTCCTCGTATATGTAGGAACATGTTTTCAGCCTTGAGTCACTCGGAGTCCAGCAACTCAAGACGGGCGTAACTTTCATCCAATGTCGCATTGATAAGCGGACGCTCTCAATAGTAAATAATACTGCCATGGCCACTGTGAAAAGAAAAAAAAGTACAAGATAAGTAACTAAAAGCCATAGGCTGGCTATGGTGGATTATAGTCATGTGTTTATGTCATGGAGTTATGAGGACTGGGGCGTGGTAAGTGAGGGATGCACACTCGAGATCCAATTTGCGCTTTCTTCCCGTGCTCTCGAGTAGTATTTAGAGCATTACAGGGAATGGAGTCATCAAAATACAAAAGCAAAAAATGAAAAGTCACTCAAATGTCATCGCAGAACAGGAATAGCCATTACCCGAATTCAATACCGGATGATAAATTCGTTTCCGTTTCTGTTTCTGGTAATGGAGGACCGTGGTGTGCGTTTCCGTTTCCGTTATCTCCAATATCGGTAATATACCGTTTTTGTTTCCGTTACCATTACCGTTACCCTTCCCTGCAGGTAACTGTCCCCAGTGTGGGACGTCAAGCCGTCCGTGGTGATTGAATAACATTCGGTCCCACCGTTGAAATGACTCTTCAGTTCATATTTTACTCGCCGCACTTCCTCTTCGTACAAGCTCGGGATTACGGATCGGGAAAATGTTGTTCTGCTTGGGACGACGTACTCGGGAGCTACAGCCGCGATGAGATCCAGAAATCAGTTATTTTTTCGACAATAGAATACGAATGAAGACCTTTCGCAATAAACTGCGGGACCTTCTTTGTCAGCAGCTTAGCGCGCCGATCACTGCTCTTCAGTTTTGGTTTCAGGTAGGCAGCCATCGACTCCTGCTTAGTTGTTTCACATTTCTTTTCAGGTCTCTCGGCCTCAGTAGCTGACACCTTCTCTTCATAGCATTTGTAAACGCTGGGCGCTGGGGTGACGTTTTACGTGATTGAGGATAGGGGTTGTTGTTTCTGTCGGTGTTTTTAGCACAGTCCCACATGCCGCACACTTAGCGTCTCCTGACGCTGCGCGCTCGAAGAACTCCCATAAAGCACTCCGCCGTTTGCGTGGGTTTGTTCCAGGGCTCAGATCAACCAAGTCGTGCTCGTTGGCGTCCATGGCACAAAAGGAACGCGCAAAAAGTTAAAGGAGTCAGTGTACAACCGCACAACTTCGAAACTGATCGACCGGCGCACTGTGATAGTGGTTCACCGCGTTCGTGCCTGGCTGGTGGCACGTGACCTAGTACCAATGTTTTCACAATAAGCGTTTAAATGTCGCTAGATTGCGCCATTTTTTCCATTCTCGTGCAGCGCTCTCTGCAGCAATATCCGAAAAAAAATATTCGAATTTTCGAATATCTTTCGAATACTGCTATTCGATTCCAAGACCGAATCGAATAGCACACTATTCGATTCGATATTCGGAAGTTTCGAATATTCTCACAGCACTACTTTCCAGACTAATGTCGTACAGTTCCCCTGAAGTCGGCCCAGGACGCGTACTAACCCCCTGTCCCCCACTCCTTCTTTCTGTCCTCTCTCAATCTGTCCACGTCTGCACGCCGCTGATAGCCACAGTTGTTTCGCGGCGCTAACACGGAATAGAAAAAAAAAAAGACTGCTACACGTGCAGCGGGAAACGGTTGTTCGAAGTTTGTGGGTTTGAGAGCGGTGAGTTCACCTATGTTGAATTCCAACGGCGGATTGGGAGCACTGCCGGAGCAAGTCTGGCTGCTCTGTGTGGAGCAATTCTGTTGTATTGGCAGATTGGGGGCAGAGTTCGTGCGTTCCAATAACAGTTCGCGCGCGGCCTTGAGGCCAAGGCAATGCTGCATGGAGCAACGCTGACTGATCCGCTAAAACCGGCGGATTTGTACCGGAACTCCCGCGTCACGTGGCATGTTGTTTGTGCTTCTAGTTCCTGCCGCTTACCTCCTTTCGGTTTCGATAACATAGCGGAAGCTCCTGTTGGTATTTCGCCTGTTTCCGGTCGTGCGCAGGCACCCCCACTACCCCCGCTCGCTCTAACGGGTGCGTACACCTTTCATTCGCAGACCGTGTGCTCTTGACCGGAGCAGGGTGCTCTCCTGTGGAGTTGGATGACCGCTCCAAATTTGCCATTCGAGTTCAACGTTAAACATGTCGCCAGCGTGTAAAATATGGCTGCTTTCTCGGAATCACTTTGCGTGATTCTGAGTAGGTTATCAACCGACAGTAGAATACGTGCAGCCCTCGACAAATATGCACATTGAAGTGTGCGTAGCTAGCGGCATCCGCCACCGTAACATGCCTGAGCACCGTATGCCGTACACCTCTCGCACGTGCTAGCTGTTCAAGCCTGCAAGCTAATCTTAAAGCTATTAAAGACCCTGTTTATAGGAGTATGAATGCTCCAGAAGATAAGCCAAGGCAGGAGACTAAGACGTGGGAAACATGCAGAAAATGTGGAAATATGTCTTCTTGTTTTTTTGCCTCCTTTTTGCCGGTGAAAGCAGCTCGCATTTGTCAATAAAATGGTCATCTGGCATAATTTCAAATATAAATTAATATTCTCTCCTGATTGGAAAATCCTGCCATGCTGTTTTATTGAAATCTTGAAGAGCATACAGTTGTATGTTCGATTGTGTGTACGGTGTAATATTAGTTCATTTTCATCGCGATATGTTTATGCTGTTTGATGATATTTCGAGCCGAAAAAAAATAATTTGATTGGCAGGATGGGATTTGGTTCTTCGTGTTTTAGTATTTAAACCTTAGAAGTCATAGGACAAACGAGGGATATTTCGGGTGACATTGCGCGCTGGCGATTGCTTCTACATTTATGCGTTTAAACCTGAATCTGCTAGAGCGTGTAAAATCCGAATATCTGAGAATATTAGTATGTTTCTTTGGCTCTCATTGCGCTCCACTATTTCTGCTATATAGGTTATGGGCTACCATCGCTGAAATTGATTGTACCATTTAGTCATAACTACACCTGGGCGATTCCACGCGAAATGATCCAGCGGACCTGCTCGGCTCCTACAAAACGATCCCGGATTTTAACGATTTTTTTTAGCAGTCCCTAATAGTGCAAAACGACACACCACCAAACATTTCTTCCCAAAACTCAATGTGGCGGGTGCTAGACACGAGCAAAGTTCGCAGCGCTCGCTAAAACCGTGCCTGGCGTGAACGGCAGGTGCGGCTCATAGAAAGCACTTAGAACTCTGCGGTTTCCTTCTGCGTATAGAGGAAACTATGCTCTACGCAGCGTCCAAATCCCGGTTGTCGTGCTGTAATTGGTGGAGGTATACAAAGGCCGGAAGTTTCGCAATTTTCTTCCTACTTCGCGATTTTCTTGTGGAAAATCAAACCATTAAATGTTGATGAATATTTTTTCCTGCAAAGGCCCCAAGGAATACTTCAACAGGAAAATCGCCAGACACGTAACTTCCATAGTCATTGCGGGAAAAAAAGAGGAAGTATGCGAATTTTCCAAAATTCGCTACAATCGAGCGTAAAACACGCAATGAAGAGGTCGGAAGAGACGCCTGAAACCAACGCAGTTTTATAGAACGAGCCTTCCTCTACAGCATATTAAAAAATCTCGAGGGTGTTTTTTCGTATACGGGAGAAAATACTTTTTTTTTAGTAGAGGGTATTACGACCACAGTGACCCACGTTGCATGTGTCCAGTGGGTTGCTATATTTTTTTTCTTGGGCTCCTGTATTAATTCGTTTTATTTTTAATGTTTCTCTGGTCTGGTTGGGTTTTAATGAGCAAGCAATATGCTGTGGCACAGACTTCTGCAAGGTTACCATAATCTTTGCTTCTGTAGCATAACACGCGTATTGCAATCCTGGGTGGTTAAGTTTATGGCATTGTTTCCGGTGTGCGCGGTGCCGGCAGCGGAGATTGGGGATTAGTGGGTGATGGGTAGGTCTAAGTAACACTTTTTGTCGTGTGAGCTAAAGCCCTGCGCAGATCAGCTTTTTGACATCAGCATCCTATCCGAAAAATCCGCGTCTCCCACGGCACGCAGCAATAGTTCAGTTTCGATGCTCGATATATCAGTCCATTTTTCCAGCAAGTACACGTTATTTCCCGTCAGCACAAAACAGCAAAAAAAAAAAAAAAAGACAACAAAAAAGCTGTCACCAAACTTCATCAACACGGGCACGTCCTCTCTTTCGTTCTGACAGTGAAAACCCCGGAGCGGCATAGCTTTTCCAGCGAGGACAGGTCCTGAGCGTCCATGATGCTACCAAAGGATACACGACAGCAAATACAGCTTTGGCTTCCACGAAAGATTATACGGCACCAAGCACAGCAACACATTTTGCACCAAACGGGATAAGTAGAGTTTATTGCAAGAGAAACGCAAGATCGGCGCCGAACCCGCACCTCTACTCGAGACGCCACAGATCTCTCTCAGATGCGCGAGCGGCTTTCATACAACTTGTACTCTATGTTCTGTACCTAGTGTGAAGCAAACTCATGGCGCAATCTCTCGGTTTATCTGAGTCTGACCCGCTCCTGAGCCGGCGCCATCCGCGTCTTATCCGCAGATCACAACAAGCGTCCATATTTCATCAGAACCCAGAAGTTTCTTGCGGATATCCGAGGGTATACGCTTTCATACGCGAATGGTGCAAGGCTTTATATAGCTGTGAGCCTCACTGGAACCTAGGACAGCATGGACGATGAAGCACCACCACGAGATTCCGTCGTTTCCAGTACTGCCATGTAAATGACTTTTTTGCACGTTCGTCTTTTGCTCTAGCGTTATAATTTGTTAGACTTTTTGGGGTTAATATTTTTGCTGAATTGTTCAGCATTTAGATGTGACAGTTAAAGGGAACTTTCATCAAGTGAACATGCATCTACACGCCTATAATATTCATACTGGTGAATTGGCGAATTGAACTCCACAGAGCTCAACTGAAGCCATGCTCTTTTGGTCCGGGTGGTTGTCATATTGAAAACCAACCAGAAAAAATCAGAAATACGAGGAATTAAAACGGGAGCCCAAGGAGCAAATATAGCACCCCACGGGATACATGCAACGTGGGTCAGTGTGCCCGTAATACCCTCTACTACAAAAAAATTATTTTCTCCTGTATACGAAAAAACACCCTCGAGATTTTTTAATATGTTGTAGAGGAAGGCTCGCTCTATAAAACTACGTTGGTTTCAGGCGTCTCTTCCGACCTTTTCATTGCGTGTTTTACGCTCGATTGTAACGATTTTTGGAAAAATCGCATACTTCCTCTTTTTTTCCTACAATGACTACAAGAGTTACGTTTCTTGCGATTTTTCTTCTGGAAGGCCTTGTCAGGGAAAAATATTCATTAAAATTTAATGGTTTGATTTTCGACAAAAAAATTACGAAGTAGGAGGAAAATTTCTAAACTTCCGGCCTTTGTATACCAGCACCGATTACAGCACGACAACCGGGATTCGAACGCTGCGTAAAGCATGGTTTCTTCTATACGCAAAAGAAAACCGCACAGTTCTAGGTGCTTTCTATGAGCCGCACATGCCGTTCAGGCCAGGCACGGTTTTCGCCAGCGCTGCGAACTTTGCTCGTGTCTAGCACCCGCCACATTGAGATTTGGGAAGAAATGTTTCGTGGTGTGTCGTTTTGCACTATTAGGGACTGCTAAACAAATTTTCGTAAAAATTCGCGGTAGTTTTGTGAGGGCCGAGCAGGTCCGCTGGATCATTTCGCGTGGAATCGCCCTGCTATGTGCAGCACCCCCTTGTGTTCCAGCTGTGGCGAGGTGACCGACATTCCTCATTGTCGTAGCCCACCTGCAGATCACCCCGATGTGCTATGTTTCAAATCTATTTCCTGTTAGATTAGCAATTGCTTTGCATGTGTAAAATGTCTCTTATGCTCATGCCGGGGGGATATGGCATGTTATAGATTGTCCATTAAGAGCACCAAGCAGAAAAACTTCGCGATATTGGCCTTAAACACGCTGTTGCTTTAAGCAATACGGAGGCCGTACTCGTTATAGAACGAAATCGTGGGACAAGAGAAAGCACATCTACAGTGATTCAATGTTTGGAATAGCGAATGTTATAAACTTTCCGGAGTGAAAATCACATTCAGAGAAAAAGAGGACAGACAATGTAAACTAACAATGGCTGGAGTTTGGAATGTTAGTAATAAAACATAATTTCGCTTATATCAATTATGGTGCAGCTCACTTGACTTGGCACGTTGTTCCTTAGACCGGTTTAACACTAATGTGACATCTTTAACGTCCGTGAAAGCGTCAGTGTTGGGGCCGCTTTTTTCTGGGTGATCTTCCGTGCGCTCACCGTGTTTGAGACCTTTGCCTGTTCCATTTCTTTTTTTTTTCCGCATTTTCACATGCTCCTCTGGAATTCATGTAGGCCATACACACTACCGATTTTCCTCGCGAGTGGCGTGCCCGGGACGATACATTTTACCTACACACCATCTTAAGTGATTTTCACAAAACAAACTCTTCTTGAACTCCGTGGCTTTTCAGGCAACAGAGTTTATTTCTTTTTTTTGCTCCGCGTTATATCGCGTTATATCCCTTGATAACGCGGTCCACCACGGGGTGGGCCGTGTCTTAGAATGCGCGGCCCGTAAAACGGTCGTCGGGGCAGCATCGCTTGCGGTGTTGTTTCTGGGAAGATTTTTCCTAAAATTTATATCGATATTTGTAGCGTGTAGAAAACGGACCAGCATTGATCATGGCAGCTATTCACACTGTCTCAGCCCGTGTGCCCGTTTCTTGAAAATTGCTGCGTGTCCGTTTCTTGCGCCCGTTTCTGGCGCGCCACACCCCCTTGGATGCATCTTTTGTATGTCCCGCTCCTCAACGATATCAGAACGAAGAAATTTCGTTACTTCTCTGTTTCAATTTGATATTGCTGTTGATCCATTAGTGGTCATATCATGAATATTAGTGTTTTCCATATTTTTATATTCTTATAGGTGCAAGTTCTATTTTTGTCTCTGTGTTGACAAAAGACTTCAACTAAAAACGTCCCCTGCTTGCAACATTTCTTGTCGTAAATCATTTCTCATGGGCAAGTCTCATAGGAAAAAATGACGCGGCATGACGGTCTGAGAATCATCTTGAAATCTCAGACTCGCGAAACGGCAGGCCAGAAAGACGTACCTTAACAGCAACAACAACTTTATTTCAGGATGATGGGCGGGGAGTTTCATCGTCGGGGGCAATACTCTACCCCATTGCTGGAGGTGAAGCGGGGAATGAAGGAATGGGTCCCGTTACAGTCAGGATCTAAGTCCTGTGGCGTCCAAAAAGGCGAAGAGAGCCTTGAGGACAGAGCGTTGTTGAGCTGGATGCGGCCAGGGGCCAAGCAATTTTGTGAGGGAGAGAGGACGGGAGTCTAGCTCGTTGAGGGAGGCGGAGAGTACGGAGTGGGAAGGGTGGTAGTGTGTGCAATGGAGAAGAATGTGCTCGAGATCTTCAACAGCACCGCAGTGACCGCAGTGGGGAGAGCTAACTTGTCTCAAGCGGTAGCGCCACTGTGCTGTGAAGGCCACGTCGAGGCGCATTTGATGAACTAATGCGGCGTCTTGACGAGAGATATCTGCTGGCATGCGGAAAGCGAGCGTTGGGTCAACTCTGCTCAGCATGGCGGGAGGTAGTCTGTCGGTGGTCCGTTAGCGGGTAGCCACAGGTGTCACAAGGCTTCGAAGTAGGAACGCCGATCGCCTCTCAGCAGTGCAATACGCGTCCGTGTTCTAGACGAGAGAGCTGCTTCGGCGGCGCTGTCCGCCAGTTCATTCCTTCGTCCGCCTTCAACACCGAAATGGGCGGGAACCCATTGGAGAGCGAGCCTATGTCCGGCTTCGTAGACAAGTTTGTAAGCGGCTAACACATTCATAACCAACGGTGCGGAGGAGCCTCGGATGCCAGCATTTTCAATAGCTTGCAGCGCAGATGCTGAGTCAGTAAAGACCACCCAATTCCGGGCGGGGGGGGGGGGGGATGGAAGGATGTGCTTCAAAAGGAAAAGTATGGCGTAGGGTTCCGCAGCTGTGGATGATGTACAATGCCAAAGGCGACGTCCTTGAACTACGCCTTCGTCGGGGATAACACATGCTGACGCGGACTTGACATTTCGAGATGCGCCATCGGTGTAAGCGCCGGTAGAGGTGGAAAAGTTCGTCTCTACGAGAGCATAAAAATGGGCTCGAAGGACTTGAGGGGGAACCTGAGCTCTGCGGACCCGGAGGTCAAGAAGACGTGCGAAGTGGGTGGCACAGGCAGAGACCAGGGAGCGTTCGGCGGTGTGACAGTCCTAGGTGTGAAGCCGGTGAGAGCGTTGCGTGTCCTCTGTGCCACGCGATGGAAATCACTTTCAGGACGGTATCGAATTTTCCTGAGGAGTGGGTGACGGGGAACGTTCGCACGGAAACGTAGGAAGTGTCGAGCCGTTTCCCGCTCACGGAGGACTTCCACCGGGAGTTCTCCAGCTTCAGTTAGGACTTGCCGTGTTTCAGCCATTCGTGGAACGCCAAGGCAGCGACGAAGGCTTCGGGCGAACAGGGACCGAAGGGTATTTAACGATGTTGTAGAAACCCTATGCAAGACTGGAAGGCTGTAAAGCACAGTCGCCCTCACCAAGGCTGCGTGAACGGCTAAGAGGGAGCGCTGATCACAGCCCCAGCCGAAGCCAGAAAGATGTTGAATGGCAGGAAGCCATCGCGGCACTTTGGTTTCAAGGTGCTTAATGTGGCGAGCCCAGCGCAGGTGGGAGTCTAGGACCACACCAAGAAAGCGATGGGAACGCACAGGCCCGAGCTCCCGTGCACCAACCTTAGAGGGAAATTACTCATAGCCTTGTGGGTGAAAGGGAGCTCGACGCACTTTTCGGGCGAAAGGTCCATTCCAAGTCGCGTAAGGTAGAGATGAACGCTGTTTAAGGCTTGTTGTAAACGACGCTGAATGGCTGGTCGTGACTTGCCTACTGTCTAAAGGGCAACGTCATCGGCATACACGGAGAATGCGACCTTGCGTGGCACTATCGATTTTTGTCCTGCCATGACCACATTAAAAAGTGTAGGACTGAGAATGCTTCCTTGGGGTACGCCTTTATGAACAGGGTGCTTGGGGCTTTGGCCGTGGGATGCGCGGACAGCGACAGTTCGGTCCGTAAGGAAATCGTGAAGCCAGCTGAAAAGTGGACCAGATACTCCAAAAGACCGCAACCCGTAGAGGACACAGATGTGCGAGACGGTATGATAGGCGCGCTTAATGTCCAGGAAGACCGATACAACGACCCGCCGATGAGCAAGAGCATGTTGGACTGTAGAGACCAGATCGAGAACTGGATCCATAGAGCTTCAGTGGCGGCGAAATCCAGCCATTTCCTGAGGGAACGCACCTTGTTTTTTGAGCGACCAGTCGAGGCAATGCAAAACCATTCTCTCCATCAGTTTTCCCACACAGCTTGTCAGGCTGGCCCGTCTGGCTGGCCCGGGCAGACGTCGGGCCCGGGCCGGGTACGGGCCGCAGCAGCCGGGCCTGGGCCGGGCACGGGCCTGAAAATTAGGCCCGTGCAGTGCTCTAATAACCATTAACGCGATGTGCAGCATCCATGCCATGTTCGCATACAGCTATGAAAGGAACCTTGTACTGGTAAAGATTAGATTTAAAATCTGGGAGCTTGTTACGTAGGCTGCGAGGATTCCACTGCATCGCGATGGCCTTTCTATACAGTTCCATCATGCGGAGATAACGATAATGCCTCCAATGCCAAAACCGCTTGAACCTCAGGCAGTTGCGACGCACCAGGAAAGGCAGAGACAATTGCCTTGACTACCGTGAGTACAGCAGAGAAGAGTTTCAGAGAGGGGACAGCTTCGGTGGTTGGTGGTGCTAACTGTCGCCTCATGACTGATGGGTCTGTTATACCGGCGTAAGTGCGTGTAATCTGCCTTGAGCGACCCGGGTGTGTCCGATGGCTGGTTCTGATGAATTGTAAGACGTACCTTACAATCCTACAGAAACACCAGAAACTGGTGTCCTGCCTGTCTTGTAAGACAGCTGTCATTCGGGCGGACCTACGTCACAGAATACCCTTTTCACCTTCGTCGTTCATCTCCCTCTTGTTTTTATCAGTATCAGGATGCACACGCACGAGCAAGTCGGTTGTGTGAAAGCGCGCCAACACGGCGAGCCGAGTGCAAGAAAGCAAAAAAAAAAAAGAAAGAAAGAAGGAAAAGAAAAGTGTGTGTGTGTGAGAGAGAGAGAGGGATAACCGGGCAGAATTGGACACGCCGAGAGCTTCTCGGCACGGATACACATTCCCTGAACGAACCTGCATTTATGAATAGCACGTTTTTCGCACGCGACAAACGTGAACGAGAAAAACGTTAACGTGAAACCGGCCTTAGCTACCGAAACGAGTTCCAAAGTTGTTTGTCGAATGACGCCGGTTGTAACTGTGTGTGTTACCTTTTCTGCGTCAGTTGTAACTTTTCCTAAAAGTGTGAAAAAGAAGAGAGGAGAAGAAAGGTAAGAAAGAATGCATTCTCTGGGAATGCGGTATGGATGGAATAAAGTAAGCCTGGTTTCCGGGACGTGAACCGACTGTTTTCTTCAGCATGTAACAGGTTTGGGGCAGTCCATAGCCGCTGAGTACGCAACTATGAACCTGCATTCGCCGACACCTTTCTTTCCGTCACCTGGGAAACCTGCTTTGCCATGGAAAAAACGGTTCATGCTCTTCGAAACGTACTTCCAAACTTGCGGTGGGAATGCCTTCGACAGCCAGCGGAAAGTATCTATTTTACTCAACTGCCTGCGTGTGGAAGGACAAAAGCAATTTCGGCGACTTCCACACGTATCTCAGCCTTCCCACACCGAAGTTCGTCCTCGTGATTCTTCAACCGCCACTGCTTCAATCGCGCGCACACCTGTGGTGCAGGCAGTGCCGGGTTTAGAGTGGTGGGGGTCCGGGGCAGCGTGTTCGGCAGGGGCCCCTCTGCCTTCAGAGAACGGTTCGTGTGCGTTCATAGGGGAACACTGTGGTGCCCCCCACAGAAATGCTATGTCACGGTGCGACTACTGCCTGTGATATAGATGAAAACATTCCACGTACAGTAGTTGGTTCTTTTACTATCTCACTGTTATCGAGATCAGTATTTTGCTGGTCAAGGCTACATAATGCTAGAAGCGTAAATCTGGACTTTTTGGGACTTGTTAACCGAAAAATCAGTGACGAGTCCTGTAAAATCAAGTTCTCATATAATGCCCTTTCTATGCATAGCAGTGACAAAGTATTCAGTCTGCTGTGCGTCAGGGCTGTCCGATCACTGTTCTTTATGAAGTTCAATTTGGAGAATGCGCGCGCTCACAAGAACTGTTGCTGACCATCATGGACAGGTACATACAAAGCACCATCTTTAATTTCGAAAAAAAAATCTTCTTTTACACCCTTCTCAATTATAAGCGTGTAGAGAGACAGTTCCCGGCTGCCCACCTCATCTTGGAAAAATGTACATGCAAAGTTACGGAATTGCACCATCTCCTCAGGAAAACGATAATTTTAATCTTCTATGTACACCTCTGCTTGACAACACACAGTCACAGTCTGCCTGATCTCTTCGGTGTCTAGGTTATGGAGTTCACCAAATAGGCAAAAGCTGGATGACAGCTCTTTGTACGCGACCAACGGCTGAATCTTCCCCAGTCATGTGGTAGTGCTCGAATGCTTTACACTTAGTGGCTACGAAGTATTTGAGCGACTTCAATAACGAAACCGCGCTGTTCAGATAGATCTTTGGACTTTGCTGTGTTTTGCTGGCCTGATCTACCCCGTCCAAAATATCGAACCAAAATGCGGTATCAATTCGTGTTTCAAGCCTAGTCATTCTGTCAGCGACGCTGCAAGTTCCATCTTCATTGTTAGCAATTTCATCCAGCAGCGCTTTTAAGAAAAAAAAAAGTGTAGCCATTGAATAATGCCCCCACCGCGTCTGCTCTGCAGTAGCATCTTATACCTTGATCTCACGTACATCTCTTGTACATCTTGATCCTTTGGCCAGTTTGGCCAGAACCTCTATAACAACCACCTACAAAAAAAAAAAAAAGAAAACGGGAAGAAATACTGCGGCGGTGGGGGCCCCAGGGCAGACGCCCCGTTGCCTCTCCCTAAATCCGGCACTGGGTGCAGGACCCTTACGACGGTAGCCGTTTCGAAGCTGCGGCTTCGCTTAATGGTATCCATCAACAGAACGGTAGCGATATCAATTTCAATGCCGTTCCCACTTTCCTGAAGAAAATTTCGAGCATTACGTTGCAGCATTAAGAAATCTTGCATCATCATGTAGCTTTGGAGCTACCGCTGATGAGCTCATTTGCCACCAAGTACATGAGATGACTTCAAGGAAGGATATCAGAGGTCGTCTCCTGTGGAACCAGATCTCACCTAAGATAAGGCTTTCGTTATCGCCAACCAAGTGGAGCAAACCCCCCAAAAATCTGTCCTCTTGTCAAGCGACAATTCTGATGCTCACGTGGTGTCACCGATACGCCGTTCTACACTCTAAATCTTTTCACACCTTTAAAGGTGTAATAGCGTGCATGGCGCACGCCTTTTTAGGTGTAATTTTGGTAACATCATAATGGAGCACGGTTTCGCACAAATTTTCTTTACTCGAGTGTTGTCTGTCCTCCGAAAATTTAGTCTTGCAACATCTCAACATTGTTCAACAGTATTGTCGACACTTGCGCGTGCTCGATTATCGATAGCGATGCATATATGCATTAGCTCGTACCGACGATATCCAAGACATAATGAAAGCGAGATTTGCAATGACACTTGATCTTTAGTAATGCTTTCCGAATTTTGTAAAATATCATACTGGAGATGCAATGTTACGCAACCAGATTGAATGTGCATAGCGCACACCTTTAAAGGTGTGAAAAAGTTTACAGTGTAGGAACAATACGCCTGTTAGAGAGCTCATATATGCATTTCGAAGTGGTTCCACAAGGAACATGACTAACAGCTCTTCTGCCATGTCTTGAAAACCCGACACAAGGTAGAGGATGTATAACAGACAAACACGGTCTCAAACTCCGCTCTCAGGTGCATTGCACAACAAGATTTAAATAGACACTAGGTGGGAGAGAGGGGAAAGTCAACAAGTTCTTCAAAGCGGGAGACAAGGTCAAAGAAGTTTTACTGACGCAGTTCCCATGACTGAAGCTACAAAGGGTCTCCGAAGCAGGGCTGGGCAGTATTACAAATACATTGTATTATAATACCGTTACTGTAATACTTTAGAGTATTTGTATTGCGTATTATAATACCCATCCGATAAGTGTATTTGTATTACGTATTATAATACAAAAAATTCGAGTATTACTTGCATTGTATTACTGCAAAACTCGTAATACTTATGACCTGTCCTGCCTGAAGTGATGGGTCTTACACGTGTATGCTTTCGGTACCATTTTAGTGCTACGAACACGACCTAGTTCTGCCAACAGAGGATCACACTTCAACGTGCAACAAAGGGACGATTACAGGAGCTGGCTGACTCAAATTTCTGAGAAACTTCTCCACTCTGGGTGAACAACCCGGAGCCCTTAAGGGGTCATACGATAGAATGGAGCCAGGGTCGGTGCGTCAGAAAGTAAGGCAGAAAAAAGGGGATTATAGACACGCACACACCTGCGTCCCGCGATAGCTGTCAGTTAGTCACTTCGTCGTGATCTTTTGTCATTTTTTTCCTGGACTCTCCAGGGTTAACCCGTAAAGTACTTGTCGTTCCAGGAAGGCACGTAGCCTAAATTTGAACAACCGGACCACTGTGCTCTTGGTTCATGGTTTGAGTCACAGGCACAATGTCTTCCATAGAATGCAGTGTTCCTTGTTACAGCTATGCATAGTATAAATTCTGCATCGGGTTGACCGTCTCGGCAGTTTCGACTTTCGACTCAGCGTGCGGCATGGAAAACCGCGCAATCTTGGACGGTCGTTTCTTTGCAGTCGAAAGCGAGACAAGTCAGCAAGGCTGCACAGTCCTGAAAGCAAAATGCGTGTTATGCGCAAAGATTATCAGCGCGTCGTGGCACTCGACGTCAAACCTGAAGCTTCATTTAAAGGTGAGTCAGTGTGCTCTTATTTTTTGTGGGAATATTATAACTGTAGCCTCCCATTTTGACGCTTTCCCCGTATGTTTGGTTCGTTATCGTTGTACATGTTCTGATAGCTTTGTTACCTTCGTTTTGCTCACTTTGCCTTCGCGGCTGGTTATATTTCAGAGGTTGCATCCTTCCGCACACCTCCAGTACGAGGATCTCATAAAGGACAGGGCCTCAGCACGGAAACGGCCGCACGCGGAGGATGGTGATTCTCGTGCCAGAAAGCAGATGCGCTTGCAGGGCTTCACGAAGACGGGCACACGTGTGCCGCAGGAGAAGTTTGATGGTCTCCTCCTTAACTTTGTCGTCAAAGGCCTCCAGCCCCTCAGCTTCGTAGAGCAAGACGAGTTTCGTGAATTTGTGGAAGGTAAATTGCGGCCTCAAACCCGCAAGAACTGTCTTAAATATAATAGGTTTACGATATTTTCTATTCCCCAATCAGGAATCTGCCCAGATGTGTCGGTCATGTCCAGGCGCACTTTAGGCAGGCGTATCGACGCAGCTCATGCGGAAATGCTGCGCCATATAACCGGCGTTCTGGCGAGCCAGGACTACGTATGCTTCACCGCCGATGTTTGGTCGACCGACACAAAAAGCTACATGGGCGTTACAGCGCATTGGGTATGTTTCTGGACCGCCATGCTCCACTGTTGACGTGATAATATTTGTCCAAACGGTAGTTATTTCTTTCCTTCTAGATTAACCCTGACACACTGGAACGGGGATCAGCAGCGCTAGCATGGAAGCGATTTGCTGGAAAGCACACCTGCGATCGTGTAGCAGATGTGTTGAGTGACACCTGGTTCGAGTTCAAGTTGCCATTGGAAAAGATCGTGGGTACCGTAACTGACAATGGATCGAATTTTGTAAAAGCATTCAAGGAGTTGGGAGTTCAAGAGGAGCGGAACGACGACAGCGGCGAAGATTATGACTTCATCGCCATCAGCCACTCTGGGTCACTCCTGTCGCGCCACATACGATGCGCCTGCCACACTCTCAGCTTGATCTCAACAACTGACGCAAGACGGGGTGTGTCCCAGAACTCCTCGTGTGAACGATGCCACGCCGCCGTCATTTCAAAATGTTCCTCGTACTGGAATGCCTCTAGGCGCCCAAAGTCAGCCGAGATTGTGCAGGCAGCCCTAGAACAGCAACTCCTAACACCATGCACGACGAGGTGGAACTCGTTATTCAACGCTTTAAAGCGTATATTGAGCCACCGGGACAAACTTCGAGAGCTCGCTGATGCACTGGAGCTTCCGCCATTCAGGGACACAGAGCTTGCCTTCCTCGAGGATTACTGCAGGCTTCTAGAACCAATATCGGTCGGTGAGTGGTTACTGCAGCACTGTATACTCCGCTGACAATAATTGACGGTGAAATCTCGCATACTGATATCATTTATTGCTTTCTTGCTTGTTTTTCACTTATGCAGCTCTAGATAGGCTCCAGGGCAGCAAAACCAGCTTTTATGGTGAGTTGATTCCGACACTGCTGGCTGTTCGCACCAAGCTCAGGGCGGCCAGCGCCGGTATCAGCGACAGGACACTTTCCACCATTGCTAAAGCAGTTGGAGATGGGCTGGAGCGGCGCTTCCACGACCTTCTTTCGTTTAGGGACGAACAAGCCCTCGTTTCCACGGCATCGCACCCCTACTTCAAAACACGGTGGCTTCCTGCTGAGACGCCCTGCGATTTGGAAAGATTGCTGCTGGAAACCGTCGAAGACGTTAGGGAAGCCGAAGTTGCTCAGGCACCGCCGTCCCCTGGACATACGGAATCTGACACGTTCTTCGGCTTCACTACACCAATAGGACAGCACTCACAGCAGTCTGCTCACTCCCAGGTGCCGCCACTGTGCCGTGCGAAGTTGGAAGTCCTCAAGTACCTCGATGACAAGCGCGTAGACTTCTCCATGTTGGACGACTACCCATCAGTTAAGAGTGTTTTCTTAAAGTTCAACACTAATTCATGTTCGTCCGCGCCGGTTGAACGATTGTTTTCGTTTGCGAACCTGCTACTCAGACCAAACAGACGATCGTTAGAAGATGGCGTATTTGAAAAGATGTTTCTTCTTAAGTGCAATCAACTGAAATAAACATGCGGTGACCGGACCGGTGGCTTCAGAAATATGTCTAGGATTCCTTTTCTAATAACTGTCTGCCACGGCACAAAAGTATTACTAGTATTACTTGAGTAATACAGGGAAGTAATAGTATTATGTATTATAATACTTGAAAATAAAATGTATTATGTATTATTATTATAATACCATTTTTAGCAAGTATTATGTATTTGTATTATAATACAAATTTTGAGTGTTCCTGCCCAGCCCTGTCCCGAAGGAACCTTCTATGAAGGTCAGCCTCCTTGGCTAGCACCATTGTTTGGTTCCATACAGGTTCACAGTTGTTACAATCTCGTAAATGTTTGGCTACTTCTGACACACGATCTTTGTTCGTCACCTTCGAAGCATGCTCATGCAAACGATCACTTAAGCAACACTTACTTTGCCCAGTATAACAAAAACCACATTTAAAAGGAATTTCATAGACGATATTCGACAAGATACAAACATTCGCTGACGATTTTTACAACTAGCTAACGGTTTACTGAAAGTTGTCAGGGCGTCTAGACGAAAGTTATTGCAAAACGCAAGGTTGATATTGAATTTTTTGGCGATATGTAGGAGATTGTGTGATACGGCATGACCCACACGGTTCCCGTGAGGTCTCACAAGGTTATTGGCTGGAGAGAACATCTTAGAATATCTGGAGCGCTAATAAAGGTTAAACCACGGATCACCAAATACTGAATATACCCTGCATCGACCAAGCGAACCATTTGGTGGCTGATAGAAGAACAACGGTTACGGATGCAGGACTTCTTTGCGGCATTTGACAGTGAGCCAGAGACCACAGCGAATTTAACTCTTTTCGAGTGACAACTATTGGATGGAAGTACCGGCTTAGCTTTTTCTTTGCCATAGGCCCAACATACACCCTGATTGAACGTAATTCTTAGGTCCAAGTACTGAAGAGAATTGCCGGTAGGTCGCTCAACGGTAAAAGCCAACTCTGGAGCAGCGGATGCTATTACACTGTGGCATTCATCAATAAGACCTTCGTTCTCGCAAGACAGTATAAGAAGGTCGTCAACAAATATTTTTACAAGTGCCAAAGGGGAGCGGAATGCAGAAAGAAACGATACTATAGCATCATCAACGGTCCGTAGATAAATCTCGGACAACATTGGCGCAATAGACGAACCGATACAAATACCCGTTTTCTGAGTGTACATCTGCACAAGAGTCTACACCTTCACATCGTTGTGTTGTGAGTGATCATATGAAGTTTCTACAGTCGTCTGTGACGCGCTTTGGACTTTACTGCTCGGACCCGGCTTCCGCTGCAACGCCCAGTATGCTCAATGGCAAGCTCTAAAGGACTCCGCTTTTGTGTCAAACTTTACGAAGTTGAGGAGTTCATTGCCTGCACCACGTAAGCCCGAACCTAGTCCTGTTTCACCTAATATAGTCAACCGTAGTAATGTTCCCTTGTCTTCTTTTACTGCTAAGATCCTTTCTAATGGACCCAAATTCTGTGTTAATGTAAAACCGTCCCGGCTCGATATAGCCGCATGCATAACGAAGATCTCATCTGCTATCACCCTCAAATGGCCTCTTGGTTTACCGAGTGCCAGTTTTGTGGTCCTCCATGTAAATACTTTCGAAACTAAGAAACAGGAAGCAATTTGTAAACTTTTGACTCCCTTTTCCGAAAACATTGGCATTTTGAAGAAGCGAATATGATCGGTTCTCAATGATAGCGACCTTCAGTCGCTATGCAAATCGATACAAGCTGCGCCATTTGATACTCTTTCTGTCAAATTTCTCATCAAGGATCACAAGCCTGATATGCCTCTAAGAATCGTTGTCAATGAAGGTGGTACCTGACAGAAAATGGTATCTGCTTACATTCAACAATCCTTGTCCACTGTACTTGAACCTATAGTCCTCTCGTCCTAAAAAATTCAGTCTGCCTGGTTGAATTCTTGAACCCCTTTCATGGTAAGAAATGTTTTGGCCTTTCTTTGGACATTAAGGATCTATATTACTCCGTGCAAGTTAACCCTCTATTAAACAGAGTAAGATACTTTTTAGAACAGCAGCTGGTACTGTTTCAGTCTTTAGCATGTATCTCAGCCAGTGATTTTTTGCGAATCTTAGAATTGTACCTCAAGTCCACTGCCATCTACATTGATGGCGCACTGTACACTCAGAAAACGGGTATTTGTATGAGCTCGTCAATTGCGCCAATGTAGTCCGAGATTTATTTACGGACCATTGATAATGCTATAGTATCGTTTCTTTCTGCATTCCGCTACACTTTGGTACTTGTAAAAAGATTTGTTGACGACCTTCTTATAGTGTCTTGTGAGAACGAAGGTCTTATTGATGAATGCCACAGTGTAATAGCATCCGCTGCTCCTGAGTTAGCTTGTACCGTTGAGCGACGTACCGCCAATTCTCTTCAGTACTTTGACCTAAGAATTATGTTCACCTTTCCCTCTTAATTTTTTTTATATAATAAACATATTCCCCCCTTATGTTGAATCGGGGTTTATGTTGGGCCGATGGCATGGTCCTATGTCATACATGTATCTACTCTATATGGTCCTACATGTCGCCAAACAATTCAATATCAACCTCGCGTTTCGCAATAACTTTCGTCTAGACGCCCTGACACATTTCAATAAACCGTTAGCTAGTTGTAAAAATCATCAGGAATGTTTGTATCGTGTCAATTGAATATCGTCTATGAAATTCATTTTAAATGTGTTTTTCTTATGCTGGGCAAAGTAGGCGTTGTTTAAATGATCGTTTGCGTGAGCATGCTTCGAAGGTGAGGAACAAAGATCGTGTGTCAGAAGTAGCCAAACATTTACAAGATTGTAACAACTGTGAACTTGTATGGAACCAAACAATGGTGCTAGCCAGGGAGGATGACCTTCATAGAAGGCTCCTTCGGGAGACCCTTTGTATCCTCAGTCATGGCAACTGTGTCAGTAAAACTTCTTTGACATTGTCTCCCGCTTTGAAAAACTTGTTGGCTTTTCCCCACTCTCCCACCTAGTGTCTATTTAAAAGTTGTTGTGCAATAAACCTGACAGCTGAGTCTGAGACCGCGTTTGTGTTTGTCTGTTATCGCCCTCTACGTTGTCCCGGGTTTTCAAGTCGTGGATCGTCACCACCAGCTCGCTGGCTGCCTAACTTTTCTTTCGTTGCTCTTTCCCAGCAAGAAACAAGGTATGTCGGAAGTGTAACAAAAACGGACATTACGCGTCTGTCTGTCAAGGTACAACCTGTGATGCAAATCGGTACACCGAGTCGACGACTCTGTTCTGAATGTCTCGTCTACAAAGAAGTCATCCTTCTTCAGCGAACTACACATAAATGGCAAGCCTTTACGATTGCTCGTGGACACGGGTTCCTCGGTTGCTTTACTGCCGTTGCAGACATCTGACTTTGCAGCTGTACCAAGGCTATGATCATCGTAGAAGGAATGTTAGATGTACCCGTAGCTTTTGTCAGCCGTGCAAATTATTGCTCTCTCTACGTGACACGGACGGGAACGGCGATCCTTGAAATATTTATTATGCTCTCGATGAATGTAATATTGCACACAGCAGACGGTCGTTCCTACGAAGTTACAAGTACACCATGACCAGAATTCAAGGACATCTCCCAAGGTATATCTAAACAGGTAGCGCAACTCCCATAGGCCGCTGTGTCTTCAGAATGACGCCATGATAGAGACGGTCAGCGCCATCCGTCCGTTGCGCGGACTACTACGATTCTAAATAAATGGCGTCAGAGGTGACGTTAGCAGTATGAATAATAAGTAGTGCATAATGGGCTATGGCACGTTTTCGTTAGCGCACTTCGTTTGCGTTGTATTCCCTTTTTCTCACCCGTGCAACAGTACCAGACGAGAACACAGAAAAAATAAATCCTATCAGGTTTAATGAAACATATCAATACGAAATACATATAGTTATCACATATCTTGACAACTCCAAACAGAAGGGCACCGTGATATCACACAGAAACGAGGAAGGTTCACGTAAGCTCCATTTCTTACCTAGAGCAATACGCACACGCAGTGATTAGACGTTTGCATTCATTCAATGAGTGGCCATTGCAACAAAACATGACATCGTTGGTGCATAGCTGATTCCTGCTAACACTCAAGCTATCATGGCCGCTCGTCCCATGAAATTTTTTTTCGCGGGGCCAGCAACAGGGGATGCATTGTATTCATCAGTTCACACGTGTTAATCTTGGCCTACAGCTCCGAGATGTCAACGTCGCTACCTGTTTAACCCAAAAAGTATACGAACTCCGCATTACAATGCACGGACACACTGCACGGATACACAGATGCACGGATAAACACGCCCACTGTGACACATGCGCAAAGGAACAGGATACGGAAACTTACTCGGGTGGTAGATGATTTCGTATATGTGCACGAGTGGGGCAACAGAAAGTTTTTTCCACATTGAAATTGTGAATAACCTATTAGTACTCACAAAACCCATGCCCACGTTCTAAAGTTTTTGTGTTTACGATCGTACCTCTACTGTCAACACCCAGGATCGCTCGCGCCTCATGATGGTAGCCTTGGCGATGGGTCTTGTAGTAGGTTGTTAGTAGCGCCACCACCGAGCATAGCGGATTGGAGAGCAGGACTGTGAGAGAAGAGAGCGGGAGAAATGATGGAGGAACCATGTTGTAACAAGATGTTACATTAACGTGTTTATAAAGAAATAAAAGCCAAAGATAATACAACAATGGCGACGAGGATGGAGGTGAACCTCTACTGCACAGAACCACGACCCTGGGCAAGAAAATCACAAGACGGTGAGCCTTTCGCCGCAGTTTGAAACCACGCCTAGGCAGAACAAAGGACTATGGCGCACAGTACGCCCCAGTTGCAGCCGTTGTTAAATTTGGCTCCTCCGCCACCACTGAACGTTAATGCAGAAGATTTGAACTCTGAATATACGTTCTGGATTGAGGGCTTTAAGAATTATGCCATCGCAACGGGACTTTGCAACGCCAGTGATGAAGTTAAAAAGGCTACCTTAGTGCACTGCCTTGGGCCCGAGGTACGCCGACGGCTCGCAAACATGCCAGGACAAAGAACAACCTACGATGAAACTCTCAAGGCATTGAGCGAATACTACACACCGAAAAAAAAAGTGTTCTGCTTGAACGCCACAAGTTCAGAAATAGAAAACAGCTTTCCGAGGAAACGGCAGCAGCGTTCGTCAACTCATTACGGGAAATCGCTAGAACCTGCGAGTTTGGAGCACTCGAAGATGAAATGCTACGTGATCAACTCGTTCAGCGGTGCAACTCTCAGTCACTCAGAGACAAACTCTTACAGGCAGAGAATTTGTCACTAACCAACGTCTTATCCATAGCCGAGAGACATGAGGCTGCTGTTCAAAGTACGACTCTCCTGAACGGCGAAAACGTACAGCGAGTTTACCATCGAAAATATCCTGAAGGACATAAAAATGCCCAAAACCAAGGAGCACGAAAAAAAAAAACTTGTCATCAGGAGCTCGAGACAACGACCAGAATCCTTCCCAAGACTGTACTCGATGTGGTTTGAAAGGCCACCCACAGTTTGAATGTGGGGCAAAGAAGATGACCTGCAAGAAATGCAGGAAAGTCGGGCACTTGGCTCGAATGTGCCGAACAAAATCTTCGCCAAAAAAGAACAGCAGAACAGAAAAGTAAAACTTGTTCTACAAGATAGTGATGAAACTTCGGACGAAGATGTAGAAGAAACATTCTACCTGAATGGAAAGTGCACCGAAAAAGTTCGGATACAAGGAAAGTCAGTCACAGTCGGTGTCGACACGGGGTCTAGGCAAAATATCATGTCAACTGAGGTGTTGAAGCAACAGTTTGGCGAGAATCCCCCAGAGGTGTATCCAACAAAAAAAGAAATTCTTTGCTTATGGACAAAAGTCTCCTCTAAACTGTGTCGGATACTTTAATGCTGAGATCACATGGAAGAAGAAAACTTGTACAGCCAGAGTGTACATTCTGAAGGAGGACGGAGAGACGTTGCTTGGATGTGAGACTGCATTTGCTCTGGGTATCATCTACAGTTCTGACAGCATCAACCGTGTGCAAAGTGAGCTGAAAGAACATTCAAATATGTGCGAACGCATCAAGAGCGAGGAATTTCAAAGAGTTCTTCACAAGTACAAGGACGTGTTTGAAGGACAGGGCACTATAAAAGGGTACAAGCACAAAATAACAGTGGACAGTACAGTGCAACCAGTGGCTCAGCGTCTCAGACGGGTACCTTATGCACTCAGAGAAGCCATTGCACAGGAACTTCAGAAGATGCTGGAAAAGGACATCATCGAAGAATGCCCGGAAGGATCCCCATGGATTTCTAATGTTCTTGTTGTGCCTAAACCAGATTCAAAGGAGATCAGGCTCTGCATCGATCTACCCGAAGTTAACAAAGCAGTAGTGCGTGACAGACACCCCGTGCCAACAATCCAAGAGATTCTCCATGAACTGAAAGGTGCAAAATTTTTTGCCAGACTCGATTTGAAAAGAGGGTTTTGGCAAATCAACCTAGAGCCGGACTCCAGAGCCATGACAACGTTCATCACCCACAAAGGATGTTTTCGTTTTAAGAAGGTACCGTTTGGTTTAAGTAGTGCTCCAGAAGCGTTTCAGAAGGTGATGGACCTGCTGTTGAGAAACCTTGAAGGTGCGGCTTGGTATCTTGATGATATTGTTGTACGGGGAAAGGACGAAAAGGAGTTAACAGAAAGGCTAGAAAGAGTCTTTGCAAGATTCCAGCAGCATGGCGCAATCCTCAACGCTAAGAAATGCCAGTTTGGTGTGAAAGAATTCAATTTCTCGGACACGTAATTTCCAAAAAGGGAATTGAGCCAGATCCATTGAAGATCAAAGCTATACAGCAGGCCAAGAGGCCAACGAACAAAGAGGAACTCCGATCACTGTTGGGTTCGTGCAATTTCCTGAGGAAATTTGTTCCCAGTTACGCTTCTATTGCTGAACCGCTACGTGCGTTAACAAGATCTGACAAAGCATGGGAATGGACTACGCAAGCAGAAGAGGTATTCTCAATGCTCAAAGATGAGTAAGGAGCCTTGTTTGGCTTATTTTAATGAGACTGCGGAAACTTGGGTCATGACTGACGCCAGCCCCGTGGGACTCCGGGCCATTCTATGGCAGAAACAGTCAGATGGCAGCAGAAAACCTGTGGTTTATGGAAGTAGGTCACTCACAGACACAGAGCGCCGTTACTCGCAAGTAGAAAGAGAGGCCCTTGCGTGTGTCTGGGCTGTTGAGAATTTCCACGTATACTTATGGGGAATGACATTCCATCTACTAACTGATCACAAACCACTAACATACATGTTCTCTCCAAAGAAGTCGATTGTGCTGCCGCCGAGAGTTCAACGGTTAAGTTGGAGGTTACTTCCATACAGTTACGACATCGAGTATGTCAAAGGAAAAATGAATTCTGCGGACATGTTGTCCAGGTTGCTACTGCAAAGTAGAGTTGGGAGAAGCCTGTCTGACGAATATATATCTCATATTCTGGAGGTAAGCAAAGAAGAACTGAAGGCTGTTACCTTAGAAGACCTGAAAGAAACTTCAAAGAACGACATAGTCATTCAGCAACTGGTCCAAGCAGTGACCTCAGGGTTGTGGCCAACTCAGTGCTCTGGAGAGGTGAAAGAATTTGAAATGTACTTCAGTGAGCTGTCAGTTGCGGAAGAGCTTCTCTTGAGAGGACACCAAGTAGTAGTTCCAAAAAAGCTCCAAAAGAAGGTACTAGCAGTTGCACATGAAGTACATCAGGGTATAGAACGAACAAAACAGCTGATCAGAAGCCGATTCTTTTGGCCTTCGTTAAACAAAGACGTTTGCAGTCTTATCAAGAGCTGCACCTCATGTACTTTAACACAGCCATTAGTCGCTGATGAGCCAATTGAGCCGCTTCAACTTCCCAACAAGCCTTGGATAAAATTGAGGATGGACATTGTGGGACCAGTCGGACATGACTATTTGTTGACTGTGATAGATTACTATTCCTCCTTCCCAGAAGCATTCATTCTGAAAGACATTTCAACATCATCTGTGATCACATGCCTCAGAGATTTATTTGCACGGCATGGATACCCCTTGGAAGTTGTGACCGATAATGGTAGGCAATTCGTAAGCACAGAAATGGAAAGGTACCTACAAGCGCGTGGAATAAGCCACATTCGAACATCACCGTACTGTCCCAAAAGCAATGGGAAGATTGAACGTTTTCACAGGTTTCTAAAAAAGCAGATGAAGTGTGCAGAGGCTGTCAAAGAAAATTGGAAAACAAAGCTGCCCGAAATCCTCATGGCATATACAGAACAACGCCAACACGTTCAACGGGAGAAACTCCATCAATGCTGTTGTACAGCCGAAGCAGGAGAACAAAACTTTGTTCTTTTAAAGAAGAAGAAAAGAAGAGAGAGGATGTAGTAAAGTCTGCAAAGAAGCATCATGAAGCTTACAGAAAGAAAATGAAGGGATATAACGACAAAAAGAAGACCGTAAAGAGGAATACTCTGAAAGTTGGTGATAAAGTTGTAGTGGCCAACATGAATAGGTATGGCTTACAGGCAACGTACCAGAGTGATATACATGTAATAGAGAAACAGCTGTCAAGGTCGGCATGTCTACTTCGGAACTGTGAGACCGGTGAACTGCATGTTCGGAATGCAAAACATCTCCGTGGAATTCCGGACTGTATGGGATCGCCAACAATGCCAAAGGTGACCATTCTGTGGGAAGACCCTTCAACGCAGAAGTCAGCGGACAACGCAGAACAGTGTGGGACATTCGAAAGACAGAACAGTCAAAGTGCTACCTATGTTACTCGTTCAGGCAGAGCGGTTAAACCTCCTGGACGCTTTCTGTATTGATATGTTGTTTTAAATATTCCTCCAGCAGAAGGGAATTCCTCCTTTAGCATGGGAGGGATGTAGTAGTTTGTTAGTAGCGCCACCACCGAGCATAGCGGATTGGAGAGCAGGACTGTGAGAGAAGAGAGCGGGAGAAATGATGGTGGAACCATGTTGTAACGAGATATTACATTAACGTGTTTATAAAGAAATAAAAGCCAAAGATAATACAAGAGGTCTGATTTAGTATTTTCGCTTGTTTTCGCTACCAGTTTAGATATACCTTACATCTCCTCTGATGCAGGTTCTGCCTGATAGCAGAATAACGTGTAAGAAAGCCAACTTGAAAGAAAAGTATGAGGCGATTAGGAAGAAAGATGGGAAGTGGCGTGGGCAGACGAGAAAGAGAATTTGTACATCAGATATCGCGCCCGGCTATCAGCAGCAATTGCCCAGCGCAGAATGAAAACGTGATGAATCAGCTCTGATAACTTTTGCAAAGCTTTTCTTTGCTGTACTGCTGCTCAGAATTCTGGGCTGCTGCTCGTAGCGTGTGGAACGGGGTGATTGTCACTCGTAAGGCTGGTCCTGATCCTTTTTTTTTTTGTTCTCTCGGTGGGGAATGGGAATGCCGTCGACGATGAGAAATGCGTGCCCTGGGGCGACTTCTGAGGGAAATTGTTGCGGAATTGTTGAGGAAAATTGCGTTTGTGTGGTAGCGTCTGAGGAAAACCCCAGAAATTATCCTACATTATAGTGAAAACAAATTATACTCTATAAGCTACGAAAACGAATTCAGTAACTGCACTTCACTTTGTTACTTGCACCTTGTTACTCCGTGATCACTGTATCATACGCTTCAGTTTGTTCTTGACATTATCATAAGGACATTTCAATGCTTGAATCCAAATTTTGCGTGTTACAGTCTCTTCCCGGCACCATCAAGAAGGTTTGTCGGTTACCAACACCCTCCACTAGAAAAATAAAAATAAACAAACGAACAAGCGGAAGAGTCACGTTCGACACAAAAAGTGATTGGTAAATCAACACTTCCTAGACACTTCCGTCGGGCATGCATGCTTACGTCACCTATGAAGACCTGTCCTGCTTTGCGATCTGCTTCGAGCTTTCTTCTCCTTTGTTCTTCCATTTACTTCATATAGCAACATCGACAAAAGTAACAGCTGGCCTTCCGGTGTGACGCAGGGCACAGGCCTTCTCCATATCTTGGAGGTGTTGCTCAAATAAGCGCCAGAATCAAAGACAAAAAGAAGAGAGATGCAATCACAAACGGTTGATAAGATCGTAGGGACCAATGAACGCCATATCAAAGTTTCCTTTCATCTCACCAAGAGTAGAGTCGCGGAAACGTTCGTAATGTTTCTCGCAGATAATCTCCGTTCTTCTGGAATACTTACGGGCGTCTGATTCGCTTTATTGTGAAATGGGGTGAACACGATAGACAATTTTAGAAAACCGTTCATATAACGTGGCTTGGCTGAACCACTCAGTGGGTAAGATTCTGAGTGTTACATAACTGCAAATTGGCACCGACAAGCACGATAACCTTACAAACCGTATGCTAAAACTGCTATTATGCGCTTGCTATTGATAACGTGAAATAAGAGACTTCAACTTGCCAGTAACGACAGTCCTCGCAATCCCATATGAAGGCACTTTGTAATATGTGAGAAGCGGTAAAGAAATACACGGATGCAAGTACAAGTTTTCTCATTCGTTGGAAGCACTGTAATGTTAGTCTGCAGTGTACGTGGGACGTGCATTACTTGATATGACAGTTTGATTAAAATGCATGGAAAGCATTGTGAGTGCGAACAAGAACACGTTCTTAAGGATGAACAAATAAAATTAAAAAAGAGAAACAAGAATTTCGACTCCAAGCGACTTGCTGTTGTAAATATTGCGGTTAAAGATGCTCTCTCTGCTGTTATTCTGCTGCAATGTTAACACCTTGGCATTCTGCAAAACGGGGACTTCCTGTAACATTGCAGTAGGTTCGGATGCGATGGAAATTGGTCTACCTTTCACATACTAGTCAAGTGATGTCATAGTGCCTAATAATAAGCCATGCAGGAAGAAAATTGTGACGCCTTTGCCTTGCCGTAATCTCGAAACGCTCTTCATAAAAAATGAAGAAAGGCATGACCTTAAGATCGAACCAGGGAACATGAAAGCTAGAATCGACGTCTGCACCACTGAACCAACAGCCCAGAATGTTGCATCGTGAGGGACCACGACGAAGCCGCTTCGGAAGGCACACTGAGCAGTTGTTACTTCTTTCGTCGTAGAAGAAAAAAGCAAAGAAAAAACTGGGGCACACTACAGCTGCACTAAAAGAACCGTAGAAGACGGGTTCGCCTTTCGTGCATGACATGAACACTTTCGAAGAGGACGACACTTTGTGGGGAACAGATTGCTTTCTTCAAATTCGAAATGCAAGCACAAAGGCACGCGAATGCAATTGAAACGGCGAAAATAAGTACCACAGAAAAAAGAAAAGAGAAAAAGAAACACTCGCACTTGGGTTTCCATTCCAGATGTATACCATCGCGGCACCTCTCATAGAATGCCTAAATCTTGACATGTCTTTCTAAAGCTGAGGGCCAAATAATATTCCAGGTGAAATGCTTAGCTTCAATGAAGGGCAGGATGTACGCCGGAGGAGGGTGTGTCATGCAATTCTGGGAATGACTGAAATATCGGAATCACTATTAAAATCACAGCACCTAAAGGCCTGTTCATATGGCGAGTGTAATCCACAGCGCTTCCAATTGAAAATGACGACCTGTATTGCAATCATGCCCTTGCGCGAGGCCTCAAAACGGACTATTTGATGAGTTTCGCATCAGTAGGGAACAAAGGGTATTCAAGCCACAGCCCTGAAACTAGAGTGAGTGATATACTAGCATATATATACTGGGTGTCTCACTAGAGAGTGACCAGAATTTTATTAAATTCGTGGTTTGTTTTTCTTTCCGAAAGTCGTTGAATATTCCTGACGGGACCTACTCAATGGTGGTGGTGTATCACTAATTAGTGCAACCGTTGATTACTTTTATAATGAATCTTCATAATTCCTGAAAACAAGTTGAGTGCGCAATTTCAAATTTGGAGAGCACAACCCTGAGAAATGTAGTTAGCAAGAATCGAAACAGTAGCACTTTTCTGTGCCCTAAACATGAGCGAAAATGCACTATCTTCGAGCATTGCGCGAGCCCTGCGACCGCTTTTTCCTGTCGCTCTCACCGTTTGATAATATTTACTGACATCACGCTGCTCCTCAAAACATGGGGCCCCCCGCTTCCTAGCGTCCTCGTTGTTTTTCTTTGGTTAAAATCCGATACAACGTAGACACTTATTGAAGAAAGGCATGACCTTAAGAGAAAATAGAGTCCACCTTCGAGTCCACAATAGAGTCGACCTTGGAGAGAGTCTTTCGAGAAGACGCCTCTCACATCCAACCTCCTCCACAGCTGCGGAACTCTATGCCATCCTTTTCTTTCTACAACACATCGCTGATTTTCCACCCCGGGATTGGGCAGTCTTTACAGACTCCAAATCTGCCCTTCAAGCAATTGAAAATTCCGACATACGAGGCCCATCCGCACCTCTAGTCACAGACGTGCTAATGGCTTACCACACTATCTACGCCGCAGGCCACAGGCTAGTTCTCCAGTGGGTTCCAGCCCATTGTGGTGTCGTGGGGAACGAGCAGGCCGACAGCGCCGCAGAAGCAGCACTCTCGTATCGGAAACGGACCCGTATTGTTCTGCTAAGAGGAGACCGCCGTTCCATTCTGCGACGCCTAGTGACACCCCTGGCTTCCCGCCAACGGACAACCGACGTTCTTCCCCCCTCTATGTTGAACAGAGTTGATCCCACGCTCGCTTTCCGCATGCCACGAAACGCCTCTCGTCAAGATGCTGCATTAATCCAACGAATGCGCCTCGATGTGGCCTTTACAGCTCAGTGGCGTTACCGCTTGAGACAAGTTGACTCTCCCACCTGCTGCCACTGTGCTGCTCTTGAGGATCTGGAGCACATTCTTCTTCATTGCCCTCACTACGAACCTTCCCGAACCAAGGTCGAAAATAAAGTTGTTGTTGTTGTTTATTGAGCAGCAGAATCGGTGATTTCATTTTTGTTGTCTGCCAGGTTTTTACAGTAATGCGTTGGTAGTTTTATTGCGTAACGTTTATCACATCAAATCGCGAACTGTGTTGTGAGGTGTTGGGCAGATCAAACGAGATAATGGCGGAAAGAAAATGAAATACAGCATGTTTTATGATAATGTAGACTGAGAAACGGCATCGATATTTCCCTCACTTCCAGGGACAAAGCGGGCTGTTCAATGATTTCAGGAACAACCTGATGTCAGTTGAGAAGGGGTGACACCGAGACAGGGAGAGGAGAAATTAACCGCAAAACCCGCACAGTGCTTTCGCACATTTTCTTACTAGAGCGCAAAAAGGCTCTGTGGTTTCGGTTCTTGCGGGGTAGGCCCCTCAGGGTTGTGCTCTACATCTTTGCAATTACGCAGTCAACGTATTTTCACTAATTATAAAGATTAATCACATATATTCAACGACTTTTGCGAAAAAAAAAGTCAATCGCGGATTTAATATCATTTAGTCAGTCTTACGTCACGTACCCTGTACATATGACAATAAGCACGCACGGTATTTTTAACGTATTCATTATTTTGCTATCTAGAACGAGTTAATCCGTAACCTAAAACCTTGCACCGGTAAACCTTGCACAATGCTGCGTGAGAACGAAAAATTTTGCCAGTCAGAGAATGACATGTATCTACACTGCAAGAAACACGCGTGGGAATTTTTTCATCTTAAATACCCTTACCATTAGAGCGCGTCAAAGTAGGCCCGCATAATTGGTTCCGTCGTCACATCGACCTTGAATGAAAATTTAATGCGTGTGTCTTTACAGGGAACAAAGGACCTTTAAGCCACAAGTTCGAAATTCATGTTAAAGGATTGACGATCATCTACATTACAACAAACACGCGTGGCACTTTGTGCATCTTACTTAGTTTCCCAATTAGAGCGCGTTAAAGTGGGCCCGCACGACGATTCCTTATCAGGTCGATCTCGATCAATGAAAATTTGATGAGTTCCGCCTTAACAGGGAACACAGGTCCGAAATTTATGGTAAATGATTGACATGTATCAACACCACAACAAACACGCGTGGTAATTCGTTCATCTTAAATACCCTTACCATTAGAGCGCGTCAAAGTTGGCCCGCATAATTGGTTTCGTCGTCACGTCGACCTCGACTTCACAGGCAAGAACGGTCGTTTATGCCACAAGTCCGAAATTTATGTTAAATGATTGACAATAATCTACATTACAAGAAGCACTCGTGGCATTGTACAAAACGGGGTTTCCTGCAACGGTGAGATAAGTCGGAGGGAAGGGGAAAGTCATCTGCTATTCACATATTAAGTACACAGGCGACTGCACAGCATCATGGCAACTAAATCAAACCGAATGCCATGCAGTATGATATAGATCCAGTACGGCATTATTAAGCCAAAAATCTGACGCTCTCGCGGTGCCCTCACTCTGATTACTCCCTCTACAGAAAAAGAAAAAAACCCGAAAGAATACAAGGAAAAAGAAACCTAACCATACCGCGGATCGAAACACGATCCCAGAAAGCAATGACGAACATCTTTACCACTGAGCCAACACCGCCCGTTGCTAGCGCTTTCACGAATTGAGATACAGACGCTTCGCAAAAATTGGAGCGTCCCACAGTTGCGCACAAAGTTGCAAAGCATAGAAGACAAATTCAACTTTCATGTCATACATGCACATTTTCTGGAGAACCCATTGTTTTGGCCAAGTAAAAATAACACACCCGTGCCATGAAGCCGACACGGCGAAAATAAGTCCTCCAGGAACAAAGCTGCGACGCTCTTGCGCTTCCATTCCACTAGTACACCATCGAAGGGCCTCTCACAGCAACACCCATGTGTGGACATTTCTTTCCAAAGCTCAGGGTCAACAGATATTCTAACAAAACCAGATGGAATGTATTGCTTCAATGGAGGGCAGCGAGTACGCCGGTCAAGCCAACTTTAAGAAACTGTGTCCCGCATTTCTGGGAATGAGTCATCGAATGCTGATGACTTTGCCCAAAAGTTCCCTAGTTTATTATCTGAGGGTCTGGGATGCGTTCGAGCATTCTCCCGCAAAGTGACTATGAAGTCTTTTGTCTTTACCGGAGCGTTGCCGGATAGAACTGGGACCCGTTCCAAATTGGTTTATGGCGGTCGTGGTCAAGTGCACTACTCGAAAGAATAACGAAGTTACAGTCAACCCGCGAAAGTGGCACAGATTTAGTTACGTTAGTGTTTTTGGAATGTAACAAGTTACATCTATGGTTACCACGTTCAAGTAACTTAGTTACTTTACAGTTACCTTCTAAGGAAAAGTTTTGTTTTGGCACTTATACCGTCCTATCATAGTCATTCCGTGTGATAAACAAGATTTTTCATGGCCATTAACATAACCATAACATAATCTTGGAAGTCAGTCCAGGCCATCCTGGAATTTGAAAAAATCCTGGTTGGGAAGAACGACACTCTATTTCAAGCCTCGACAAAGCGACGCTAGGGAAATGAGACGTGGAAAATGTTACCAAAAATGAGCAGCTTAGTTACACCTAAAATTTGGAGTTACTTCGGCTAAAAGCAACAAATAGTTAGAGTTTCAAGTTGCTTTTCTAGAAAAACGAGTAGTATGCTGCCAAAAGTAACTAATACCAGTTACAACTTAGTACTTGTCACTTTAGTTACTACGCAAGACTGGTTTATCGAACTGCAAACAGTTGTACTTGGTATACCTGTTACGAAGTCGTCTATGAACTGGGACCACTTCAGAATGTCCTCAGCATGACAACATAGGGTACAAAGCGGTATCCGTTGAGAAAAGGCTTGCTTGGGACATCTCCCGTGCGTACTTCCTGTACCAGTACATTCATTGGGTACCAGACCTCACGGAGCTTTACGTATTTCCGTGCTAACTGCCCCTGCATGATTCTAGTGAAGTTTCGGTCTGATGGCTACTTTCTCAATGGCAGCATGGCGACACGATAGGGTACACTGGCGTCAATTGTCAATAATAATAAGTTAAACCGAAAGCGTTGAAAGTAGAATATTAGAGTCTAGTATTGTGCCGTCTGGCTCTATCCCCTTGTCTATTCCGCGAACTGTGAAGAACCTTGTATGGCAAAAAATTTTGAGATGGAGATGGAGGACGGACGACAACAAGTAGAATAACGAGGCTTGATATTCTCTGATTCTTCATCTCGTTGACGTTGTTGTCCTCAAGCTCAAGGGTATGCTGCCAACTTAGCCAGTGCATCAGCTTGCTGTCTGGTGGTTCTAGTTCTCCGTACTACTCTCATGACCGATTATCATGTTCAACCTCAGAAAACAGTGGTCTGTCGCAGTGGCGCAGCTGGACCTCCAAGGTAATGGGCTCGATAGGAAAACCCGCCACGCTGAGTCTGAGAACGCTGACACACACACCAGCGAGACGAGAAAGAGACGAAAATATAGGATAATTGAAAGGTTTATAATACGATTGCATACGATGTGTTATGAGCGGGGAGGCCGCGTCACGAGATTGGGTGTAGTTTGAAAATGTAATAATTTCAAAACTATTCAAGAATGGTGCTTAGATGGACTCCGGTAACTGCAGGAACTTTCGTGATCGACACATTGGACCACTCCCCCTATATATGCAATTTTGTTTTTTGCTCGGATTTGCACGATTTGCGAGGGTCGGACCATGGGAGGTTCGTCTCTCTGGCCTACGCCACTGGTCTGTCGTCATGATTTGAACAAGTTGAAAGCACTTCGTGTTCGCCATCGCATGAATCAGTTCTGTTCCTAAACACTGGATCAGTTTACCTACCCTGACTATTATCTTGGGCTCAATGCTTTGTTTTATTAACACTCTCTGGCCGCACGTTGTCAATAATTTCGATGCCAAGGCAGCACTGCGCGTAGCCGTCACCACACCTGTACAAAGTGAGGAAACGTGGAAGTGAACAAAGAACGATAGGCATCGAGCGCCTTTACACTCCGTCAAGATCATCCTAAGCACGAGTCAGCAAGTATAGATCGCCAAAGAGATAGAACATGCACATACAGTTACCAAGACCCACCTGGTTTCCTCCCACAGGTATGGAATGGCATGCAGTAGCACCACACAGAGCTGAAGAGTAGCACCGCAGTCCCAAGCGTTAGATATGCCATCCTTGCATTGTTTTCCACGACGAGGAAAATAACGTAGCGACGTCGCTCAGTATGGCCACCTGGCCACTTTGTCATCGCATCTGCCAGAATATTTGACGGATGGATGTCCCACCGTCTCAGTCTCCAATGTTCAGCCATGCACTGTGCTCTAGCATTCCTATGACATGGAAACATATACGTTTTCCATTTCCCTCTCACGAAGCGCAACGAAAGGGGAAGGCCACCTCAAGCGATGTCCCGCGATGATTGGCCAAATGGTTTTTGGAGGCCAATGAGAGAGCGCTTTGCATAGACAGAAAGTATAAATTGCATGCAATATTTCGCTCATCAATCACGAACAAGTCAACGTACGACTCCTGTTCCTTTTGTATTTGTGTCAAGGTAACGGCATCTTTCGTGCTTCGAGAAGAAAGTTTTGCACTTTAGCGCCCCCTTCGAAGGAAGAGCCTCATCGAAATGCTAGTTAGGGTCTGATTTCTTCGCATTATATGCCTTTCCCTAATTCCGGTTGGGGGAGGGAGCACTTTTTAAATCTCTAATTCGGGTAGACATTGGGTGCTATCGATACATACGGGAGTTATGGGGGTTTACTTTTTCTAGTTGTTGGGCAAGCTGTCCACAGTTAAACAAACATGGGATGGTCAAACATGCATACCTCACGATTTATAGTGACAAGTACCAAATGTGGTGGCATCAAATGTGCTTGAAATACTGAGGAAGACGGAGCTATGGGGAAAAAGCAGAGTTCGAGGTAACTCGTTACAAGTAACTCGTTACTGTAACTAAGTTCCTCTTTTGGTAACTTGTAACTTAACTCGGTACTTTTGCGCCGTGGTAACTTTCAGAGGAACTCGTTTCTTTTTCAGGTAACTTTGCCAAAGTAAGTTAAGTTAAGTTCCAAGTTGCTTTTAGTTTGCTTTTTACTCATGTGCACATATTTTCTTGCTTTCTCTGCGGTTCCTTCACGACATTTTTTTGCCATAAAACGTGATAATCAATCACTGACAGCATTTTATTAAGAAAGTAAGAACCAGTGCCATGAAATGAAGCTGAACCACTGTGCGCCAACAGGGAGTAAGATGCAAAACATTCGAATAGACATCTACCACAGAAACGTCATCATGACGTTGGTAGACAGACTGAAACCGAAACAAATCGGAAGGAGAGGGCTGGGTTCCACGGACGGGCATTTGTTCACTGCCTCTTATTGAAAGTAAAGTAGGACCGACAGTGGCTTTCGGGCGCGACCTTGTTTACCTGTAGCTTCGAGGGTAGTTCAACTCTACCAAATTTGTGACGCTTTCGGACAGTATGACGTCATTTGTTTACAAACAGGCAGAGGTCTATTGTTGGATATAAACGAAGAGGACTTAAGCGTGTTGCAGTCCTCCGCAGGTAACTCAAGGTCTATGTGGTGGCGCCGGTGCATGGGAGCGCGGAAGAAGGACGAAGAGAAGCGGCGGCGGCAGTTCCTTGCAGGTGCAGCTCGAGAGAGGGTGCAGACTGGCTTCGCTAGAAAAGAACTGGACGGAACTTCTGTCTTGAACCGCAGACCTTGCAGACACCGACCCTTGGTGGACTACAACCTCCACTGCACTTCCCGCTCTATCCCAGCTGCCGTTCACCTCAGTCTAACTCAACTGCTCACCCGCGCTGCACCTGCGTAATGCTATTTTGTGTCCGAAGTAACTTGGAAGTAACTCGTTCTTTTTTTAAGTAACTCAGTAACTGCGAGTTACATTTCAGGCCGAAGAACTTCGTTATTAACTTAGTTACATTTTTCACACAGTATCTGAACTGGTAACGAGTTCTTTTTGACGGGTAACTTGTCAGTCTATGGGAAAAAGACATAAATAGGACGAGACACACCATACATAAGCTGCAGTGTGAGGTGGTTGTGCTTGGTGTATCTCGTCCTTCTTAGGTTTTTTGCCCAAAACTAGGAATTCCTCGGCATGGGTTTCGCCCACTAGCTGGCCTGCATATACACTATTTTGTTGTGCTTCAAATAGTTTGTGTCATTCGGGAAGAAATCGGGTTTGACCCGAACTGGTCCGCAACTGGGTTTGAACCAAAAAGCTCTTACAGTTGTGTATGTTTGCTTTTCTTATGTTGAATTGATGTCTTCCCCATTGAAAATAATTCCTGAGGTTACCTCAGAGTCTGAGGTCTTGAGGTATTATTAGACATCTGGGGGTTTGAGGTTGCCTCAGAGATTGAGGCCTTGAGGCTGCCTCAGAGCCTGAGGTCCTGGAGTTACCTCAGAGCTTGAGGTCCTGGGATTACCTCAGCGCTTGAGGCCCTGGGGTTACCTCAGGTGCTGAGGCTTCCAGAGAGCGGAACTCAAGACATAAACAACAGCGGCCACCCATAGCACCGCTTCGTGTTCAAATACTTTCTATTGTGATTGAGGTCATCCGACTTTAAGTGCCTTTCCAGACAGTTTAATTTGTCGTTCATGTGTCGCACAGACTCTCCTAATTTTCTTTCTGGTTTCTTCGCCTTGTTCTGCCCTGCTCTTGAAGCACTGGAGGCATATTCACCTAGAAATGAAATTCAGTTCAGGCATACGATAATCAAAGAAATAATAATAAATAATACACTAAATACCGAATAATGATTACCAAATTCACTGAGCATGTACGAAGGTAATATGTTCTCCGCGGTAACAAACTATAAAAGTCGATTACGGTAAACTGCGATACTCAAAACGCAGGCGGTTTTCACCATTGGCATATGTAGAGTCTCCAAATAAGCTTAGTAACTCTTTGTATATCGAGAATGATATGAAGAGCAACAGAGGGACAGAAATTCGGTGGCGATAGCGTACCGTTCAAGATATGTAAACACTCACTTCGTCCCGCATTTGCTGCGCTTCCAGCTCACGCCTTGAAGGTTTTCCAGGTTTTCCTATGCGCTATCGTTCGCTGCCGGCCCTGGCAACATCTCCAGTGTATACCACGAGACATGCAGTCTATTTGAAATGTTTCGCAGGGAATCTGAAAATACGATATTACAAACAGAAACATTTCAAATTCAAAGTTGCACCTACTTCTGAATTGTCACTTTCCGTTCACAAAATATTCAAGCAAATTGTTTTCTTTGATGCGAAACACACGTACGCATGCACGCGCATAAGACCAAATCAATATGCAAGAAATAACCTTCACGTACCTTGCTGAAAGAAGCCTCCACACGTTTTTTTTTTCGCTATCCTTCCGGAAAATAGCGTGCACTGGTTATTCCGTGTGCCGACTGAAAATCCGTGGCATCATTGTCTTCAGAAAAAAATTATCACGTTCTCCACAGAAGCAAGAAAGCGAACGTCGTCAAGAACCTCAGAAGCGGCAGACAGGACGAAGCAAATACACACGAACACCCTGGCATGGAAGCCGGCACGTAACTGGTCTAAGCAGAGGGGAGGCGATTCCAGGAACCACAAAAGCGGGAGCTTGATGTACGGCCCCTTTCGATCCAAGGAAAGAGGGAGTAAGAGGGATGCTTCGCTCAAGCGGAGAAACTTAGTGCGGCTGTAAAAACGACACCGATATTGCATGTTTCCCGCGTTGTATTCCGTAAACCAAATATTCCCACTTTTGTAGATTATTGCATTGTAATGGCGTCGCCAACCTGTTTGAAGCTCATAGGAGCAGAAAGTATCGCAACAACTCCTGTTCGCAATTTTATCTATTAATCGTGGCCTCTAACAAAAATTTAGCGCGTGAACTTCTTCCCTTTATCCTGTAAAATTTGTGCTCATTGTGTTTTAAGAATATTCATCACGTAAAAATCTGTAGTGCACTTTTCACACGAGTACTGTGATTTCTGTTTGCATATTATCAGAACTCCCGAGACTAGGGAGCTGAACAGACACTCGCGGAAGTATTCGTCTCTTTTCGTAGTTCCGTATATAGTCTCGGGTTTTAACAATATGAATTATAATCACCAGCTCACTTGCTTTTTAGCAATTCTTTCATTGTGATTTTTGTATAACATCCGTATTGATGTACAACTTGTTTGCGTTTATTGTGCTAGCAGAGCTATAATATTTAGCCGGATATAAATGAATTTATGCCTGCCTTTCCTACCATTTATGGGGCTGATAGATGAGAAATTTTACGTCACGTATTGGCGTTACGGTGCGGGGTATGGTTAAAATAATTAATTCAATCAATTAGTTTCGAATAATTAACAAAGTTACCTAAATCAATTTAATTAAAAATGGCTAAAATACATTTTGGAACCAGGACTCCGCGGATCCCTCCAGTGGGGAGAGCACCCTTAAGCTCATTTCCTTCCTTAACAGTACACGCTGTTAGGGTAGTGCGTTTATATGTAAGAAACTGGCGAAGGTGCTGACTTATGACGAAGTTATGACGAAGAGGGGACAGGCGCTCACTTTCAACTACGTTTATTCGACTATAGGCGAATGTTTAAACACAGAATGACGAAAAGCAGGTTTCACCTTACTGTCACTAACCAATGTAGTCGCGTACTTTATCTAGAAATTTGATCTCACTTTTTTGTGTGTATAGGGCCGTGTCGTTGACACATTGCTGGTCCTACTTTCTGATATGATGTGCTTCAACAAGCTGTTGTGCTTTCGTATTTATATACGACTTCGAGAACATGAACAGAACATAACACAACAATACCGTACACAACAATGCCAATCTACACATCCCGGTTCACTGCAAGTGTGAGCCAATATTGAGCATGACAAATATATCGGGTAAAGACAACACCGCGCGAGAGCTTCTTGAAGCGTATCATATCAGAAAGTCCTGCCGACAATGTGCCAACAACACGTTCACATAAACAAACCACTATTCCGAAACAAGACTTCTTCACACTAGGACGGGAGGGTCGCCGGCGTCCGGGGAGGGTTTCGGGGCGCGATCATCCTTCCATTCACATTCAGGGTGCATAGACTATAGTATGCGCCTACATAAACGCATATAAGACCCCATCATATGTACATAGCCACAATTTATTTATTTGTTTATTACATGTACGTCAAGCTGCAGGGTGCTCAATTACATGACGGAGGGTCTAAAAGTTACTTGTCGTCTTCTGATTTTTCCTGCTTATTTCATTCTCGTGGTCAACCGCCCTCCTAAGCTTCTAATCTATATATATATATATATATAAAGAGGGGGAAAAGCCATTAAAAAATAAGTAAATGATGCTAGACGTGTTTGAAATTCAAACTTACAGATTAAAATGGCTTCTATGGCTGCACGTAGAGAAACAGATACTCATTGAACGATGCGACAGCACCAGAGGACACGTGTTTCGCCGTGTTTGCGGCTCGTCGGCCCTGGGTAGCTGCGCATCGTTCGGGATTGGCAAACCAGGGGTCACTCAGCGAGCGATATACACCTGGGAGGGTGACTGAGCACTCCTCAATGCCACAGTGCAAGCCAGTGAATTATAAGGAGGGGGGAAAAGCCATTCCTGGTTTGCCAATCCCGAACGATGCGCAGCTACCCAGGGCCAACGAGCCGAAAACACGGCGAAACACGTGTCCTCTGGTGCTGTCGCGTCGTTCAATGAGTATCTGTTTCTCTACGTGCAACATTTACTTATTTTTTTAATGGCTTTTCGCCCCTCTTTATAATTCACTGGCTTGCACTGTGGCATTGAGGAGTGCTCAGTCACCCTCCCAGGTGTATATCGCTCGCTGAGTGACCCCTGGTTTGCCAATCCCGAACGATGCGCAGCTACCCAGGGCCGACGAGCCGCAAACACGGCGAAACACGTGTCCTCTGGTGCTGTCGCATCGTTCAATGAGTATATATATGTTTACAATTTGATCGTGCACTCCCACCCAAGGACAGCTGTTTCGCTCTACTTGGAGCTCGTCAGCCTGGCGTAGGGAAGTGACACGATCTTGGGTCGGCACAACAGTGCGTCTCGGCGAGACGTCAATGTTCGACGGTGACGACGCCACCTGTGGAGGCCGCAGTGCAAGCCAGCAAGTACATATAAAAAATAAAAAGTAAAGCTTCGGCTATTTTTTTACTTTATATATATATATATATATATATATTTATATATGTTCGCAGTTAGCTGGGACACCCTGTATACAGGTTGTTTCGTTTTATCTGCAACAAATTTTCATAAGAAGGGGAGTTTCCTTAGGGCGCTTTTACATTTGGCATTCGGTTTCTCGACAGGGCTGCTACAAGGAATCTAATTTTTTCTTCAGTTGAGGGACTAATTAACAGATATATTTTAATCAACTATTTAATTATTGAGTTTAGGAAGCACATTGCAATTGCAGTACTAAAGCCTGATCACCACATAATCCGCTCAAACCACTGATGAAGCACTAAAGTAACCTGAGCGAGTGCTGAGTATTTCACCTCGGCCGTCCGCTGGAAACAGAAGTTCCCTAATTGAGCAAAAAATTGCTTTCCTAGCAGCAGCCCCGTCGTGTAATCCAATGCCAAAAGTAAAACCGCCCTAAGGCAACTCTCCTTTTTATGAAAAGTTGTTGCAGGTAAAAGGAAACACCCTGTATAGACAGGCAGCGAAACTCCAATAGGGCCCTGCGTCTTCCGAATGACGCCATGATAGAGACTGTCAGCGCACTCCATCCGTTGCGCGGACTATTACGATTGTAAATAAATGATGTCAGACATAACGTCAGCATAAGCAGTGCATAATTAGCCATAGTCCGTTTACATTTGCGCATTTCGTTTACTTTGTATTCCGTTTCCCTGACCGAACCATACTGATCATCCAGGGCAACAATACCAGCGAGAACAGAGAAAAATAAAGCCCTGAATTCGAGTGTTTCAGTTTTGCCGTTTGTCCACGCGTATATCTCCTGAGTTTTTATATATATTTTTGTGAATTTTTTTATGCTGTAGTATGCCTACCGACAAGCAGCCCTGGCGTAAATTTTGGCGCGCAGTTATTACGCTCTGTGCTATAAAAATGACGAACATGCTCTCTCTCGCAGTTTTGTTCTAACTTCGACGCGTGATTTCTCTGGCTGTAGATGTCTCTCATTACAATACTTGGAAGCAGCTTACACAGATTTTAATGCTGTTTCGTCTGATATATCTATCGTGCGAATATCGTGTTTAGGCAGATGTTTAGGCATATTTCGAAAAACTAGGATTTTGCGCGTCCGTTTCTCGAAAAGGCCCCATTTAATTTCATATTTATTTTGGCAGGACAGGGCCCCATGTTAGACCTTTCATCTGACGTAAAAAATTCAGCTTCAAAAGGCGTACACTGGTGATGAGCGCGTTACAACGCAGCCCTACTCTGCGTGCCTGTGCCGGAGCCCGGCTGATAGTACCGCGGGGTGGCGGATTTCTGTGGATGTCGTACAAGAAAAAGGACAACTTTGTGTAATCAAAAGTGGCAGTTCATGTCGATATATTTACAGTACTGCGAAAACGGAAGCAGTAGAGCGACAAATGATTTCGCTCAGTTTCTATGAAAACCTCGCTTTCCTCTATTCACTGTCCACGGTATACGAGCCATGAATGTTTCCCGGCCTCCACTTGGAGATGTCTTGCTTTGCCACGCATGCGAACCTTGTACGTCACTTTTATGCAGTATGCATTTACCCACTCCTTTTCCTTTTGCATTTTAAAAGAAGCCACGTCCTCAGTGCGTAGATGGACTAAATGGACGCGTTTTAGGTGTTTGGCAAGCACGTTATGATATCGTGAGACCCTAGGATGACATCTTACTCGGGTGAACGTAAGTTAGGTGTCGTGGCATGGTGCTTGATTATTTCACCGATCCTGTCATTCGCACTTTTGTCGTGGCCTGTTCCTGTGAACGGCCATGTCGCGCTTGGAAAAGTAGATTTGGAAAGCTCATAGAGCCTATGCCGATTTTTAAAATGGCTCGCCGCTTCATCTAATGCGTCAATCATCAGCAGCAAGAGGAACAGTGAGTGTGCTGAATCGTGATACAAGTCTTCGCTTGCCACACCAAAACTGTACGTTTCCGTGCCAGCGGTTAACACGCACATGAACTATCGAAATCTGTTTTTCCCCAGTGGCAAGCTTGTATTTCGCTAGGCATAGCTACTGTCCAGTGTTCAGCGAAATGGAAGTGCAATATGTGCGTCTTGAAATGGTGGATTACTATTTTTTTTCCCGTTTGGCTTTGCTCTGAACGTGTCTACCGTAGTTATGGCAAATGTGAGAACCCGCCGACTTCTTTAGCTCTGAGAGGAAATATGCTGCTGCAACATCAGCACAGAACACGCGTTTTGTGCTTCAGAAACAGCAGCAGTGCAAGCACACAGTAAGTCGCAGAGATTAGCATAGCCAGAAGGCGGCGTCAAGGGTGGTTCTCTGAAATATTTCCCTAGAAAAGAACTTGTCAACAAATTTCCTCCATACTGTCATTTATTTCATCCCCAGGTGACCAGTCTCTGCCTGGAGTACAGGCTAGAGGCAAAAATTATCCAAATCCGATTGTCTGTACGTGGAGGGTAGACGGTGCCTATTTTACGCGCCTAAGCATCCACTCTCTAGTTATTACCCTTTCAAACATTGATCTCAGTGAGAAAGCTTTACCCTGAAGAAAAATGCAGACCATGTTCTTTCTTTCTTTCATAGAGTGTACAGCTTTAAGCAGAGTTAGTAATACCAGTCGGATAATACTAGTAGCGACCAGGTCTCGTTCTTGAGCAAGATTACAGCCACGTTTGGTGAACGATCATTGATATCGACGAAACTGTTGGTTGAGACCGCATCAATGGTACCAGAGCTCGAGGTAACTCGAAACTGTAACTAAGTTCCCCCCCTTTTTTTTTTTTTTTTGGTAACGTGTAACTTAATTCAGTACTTTTGCGCCAGGGTAACTTTCAGAGGAACTCATTTCTTTTTCACTCGTGTCCACGTATTTTTTTGCTTTCTCTCCGGTATTTTCATGGCATTTTTTTCCATAAAACGTGATATTCAGTCAAGTTCTTTTTGACAGGTAACTTCTCCATCTATGAATGGTACATCGTTCTATAAACATTCACCAAATGGAGCTTGGGGGGCTGAAATCTTCCTCAAACATGATTCACTCACATTGTGCTGGTATTATTAGTTCTGCTTGAAGCTGTACATGTTTTGAATCAATGGAAAGGGTACAACAACAATTTGATTGTTGACGTGGGACTACTTTGTACACATCTTTGGAAGGTAACTTACCAACCAGAAATAAATGTATTGCACCAAGCCTAGTGTGCTCGCACAATCCTAACACGTGACACACACTACTACAAAGTAACACTGCACATGCACAGGCAGAGCGAAAGCAGTCCAACAGGCTAATTCCATCCGAAAGGCATGTACGTATCAGTCGGGGATGCCTCTCTTATTCGCCTAAGCGCACATCCGGGTATTCTTCGTCGCTGTCCAGCACCCATTCCTCCGCCGTGCACTAGAACCACAAATTCACGGCACGCTGTGTAGCGCAGGGCCCTGCAAAAGGTTGCAAAAAACGCATTGAGTTTCGACAGAACAATGCTGTGAGCACAGTGAAGTCCTGGTAATCAATGAACTCTTTTTTTCTTTTATTGTTGCTGCCTGTGTGTCGGACTCCATGATCACCATGCAGTGACCCATTTGCCACGAGAGTCAAAAGCGGGAAACAATTGTGGTGAAACATGCACAAGTTGCGCGCAGAAAGGCAAAAGTAACACACATATATTCAGATTGTAAAGTAATGCACATATACAGATTGTGTGCTCGAAATCTCCGCTTCAGGTACAGTTCGAGGGCTAGTATAGCCCTATAGGAGCTGTGTCCCATTAAAAGTACATATTCTAAATCAGCAAACTTCATCCCGCAGGTGCTGTTGTGGACAGGGCATCAATGGCGGCGGAAGAGGGGGCAGGGGACAGTGGAGCTTGTTCCCACAGGAAATGCAGCCAGCCCAACAGGGGTGTAGTCGCGATATTGTATGGAAAGGTACAGAACCCCCAATCGTATGTCTCAAGATTCAGCTTCACTCACAACAAGATTACAAATTCATTTTGAGTATAGAAAGTAAAATATCCGGGCACTGAGAATGAAGTTGCATAAACCAGCCTAGGTAGTAAAGAGGACTGTAAACTACATCAAGGACTTAAAATACACAAATACAAAAATAAATATAATTTAAAAAATAAAGCTTAAGGGGGAATGCTCCGGCTTGGTGACGTCTTCTTCTTTCACTAGATGGCGCGCGGGAGAAATTTTTATGCTTTGCTTTTTTTTTACCCTCCTTGCTCTCCTTTACGTAAGTGACGGTTTCCTCCTCGTAAGGGCGGAGCCGTCGAGAGCACGCGGGCTTCGGCCTGACCTTGAGCTATGAATCACGTATGGTTTGCTGCTATATTTGTCCATGCTTTATTGTGTTTAGCGGCGGCGCGTGTTTGAGATGTGGCGTGTGGCTCAGCTGCTTCGATCGTCTCGGCTGGTTTGTCATCGCTTCGTACATTTGCTGACAGTTTCGCGAATGGCTTGAAGTGATAATCCATTTGGACTTGCTTACAGAATGAGGGACGATAATTGGGAAGGCGGAACTGAGCAAAACCGAGCGACCAACTTGTGTCTCATTTTTCGTTCTTCGCAATTTGGGTGATAACATTGTGTACATTTACAGCATGCGGATTAGGCGGTACAAATCTATCAAGTAGCTTTGCGTGGCGTATTACAGAGAAAGCCCAGGATTCTCTACCTGTCTGCTGCAGTCCCAGTTGGTGAGCAGCGATAAAGGTAGGAAGGGACATAGTCGCTGGCCATGTCTCCTGTCTATGTTGGTATCCGGCTTTCTCTTCAACTGCCCACGAGTTGGAGATAGCGAATTTGGGGAACCAAACAACCACCACATTCTGACTATGGCTGGACACACAGTACATGCTGCACAGCGGCGCATTATCGCTATGATTTCACGTGCCATGCGCCTCACCTCATTCTGAGTGTGCGTGCCTGTTTAAGAATAGTGGAACACAAAACAAATGAATAAAAAATAAAATACACACACACACATTGACACATACACTCACGCATACACGTAATAATGGAATGACGATGGAATGCGAAGTTCACGGAATGTGTGAGCGTTTTCAAGTGCACTGGAAAATGAGTGAACACGAAGTAGTCTTGTTCTTCCGTACTGTTTTTGCACTAATGAGACGCATCAATGGTTCATTAACGAGGTTGAAGAGGTTGGAAAAAGTAAGCCCACTTCGCATATGTAACCACAAAGGTCAGAATGGAAGAACAACAGGCGCCTGCAAGAGATTTGTCCTGTTCCCGCGGACAGCCTCATGCTTTCGACAATGCATTTTGGAACAATGTACAGGGTGACCTCTTTTATTCCATACATATTTTTATATTATTAACTAATACTAAGCGATTTTTTTTACTTGGGGTGCACACGCCACCGCGGAAGACATGACACAGGGCGAGCACGTAAGCACAGTTCGTTAATTACCTTTTTGAGTAGCGTTCTCTGTTTCTTCGTGTTTTTTTTTTCGTTTGTAATAATGCGATATAGTCGATTGCAGCCAGGCTTCAGGAACTTGATTATAGTGTAAGATGCTCCGGTGCGGGTCTAGAGCACTGCACGGGCCCGGGCTTACCCGAAAGCCCGGCACGGCCCGGCCCGCGGGCCGGTCCGGTCCGCGCTTGGTGTTTTTTAGGCGGGCCGGGCTCGGGCTCCAGCCACCGGGCCCGGGCCCGGTACGGGCTTGACAACGCCAGACATGGTCAGACGTGTACGCGAACTTATTTCACGACACTGGACACCTGAATTTTGACATTACTTTTTTTCCCCATTGGCTATAGGATATCAGGTATTCGCATCTGAGAACTATCACTTTCTTACATGTGATCATGCTGATTTCGTGCATTGTTCTTGATTTCACGCGTGCACTCACACACATTTGAGGACGATTGGTGTGGGGTCCTGCACGAGCGTCAGTTAGGTTAGGTGTTGAGACATATTTCGTTCTCGTGAGGGTCCGGCACGAGGGTCGGATAGGTTAGGTGTTCTGACATATATTTCGTTGCCGTGAGGGTTCAAGAAACAGGAACTAACACCGAAGCATGTGCCATAGAGTCTCTTTTGAACCGCAATGTACTTACGCCCACGCGCGTACGCTGCGTGCTGCGTTCCCAAGCAAGCCAGCACCAAGCACAGAGCGGCTTGCCGGCAGAGAAACACAGCCGCCGCTGCGTTCGAGTGTACCTCCTGGCTCTCCACCAATTAGCTACGTCCTTTTCCTTGCTGCGCTGTGCTCTTTAGTAAATCTAGTACGCCTCCGAACCTCGAGAACAGATAGAGCAGGGGCAATCTTCTTCTGAGATCCAACATGATGACTGAAATCCAGAAAGCAGTAGACGTATTCGCAGACAGATCCGATATGCTGCTCCTCGACGTAACAAGTAATGCCGCTGAGACCTACATGAGCATGGTGGCGCGTACAGTCGGTGGCAAACGCGTTGACTATGCAAAGGGTAAAAGTTACGGTAACAGATGTCGCGTCGCAGCTCTTGCATACAACATGAGAGGTGCGAGATGGCACGACTTCGAAGTTCGTCGCGAAAAGTCCATCATCCGCTCTGAAGAAACTAATAACATCAAGACAAAAGCGCAACGAACGAAAATGCAAAAGAGCGTTGCGGTTCCACAGGGCTCCAATATCGAGAACACCCAAATTCGCAAGCACCGTTGGGGACAAGGACTATGGAGGACAATCTCAAAAGCCAGATCTGGACAGGACAATTTTTATTGAGAAAGCCAAAGACTTTGTGCGTGGCATACAGATGACCAGCCAGGAAGCTGACAGTCTGCAGAAGTCTACACTAGAACAGAACAAGTCTGATCTATGGCACTCACAAAGAAAGATGAGGATACCATCAACCTCAATACATAGTATATGTCGCCCACATAGAAAAACATTCAAGCACTCTTCTTTAGTGAAGGCCATAATGTATCCCAAGTCGTTCCGCAGCAAAGATTGTCAGTACGGCATCGACCACGAGGAAGGCGCAGCATCAGCATTCCAAGCCAGATACCCGAACGTTGAAGTGAAAAAATGTGGCCTTTTCGTCGACCCTGATATACCTTACGTATGCACCACTCCTGACCGCCTTATCGACAACGACGGAATCCTCGAAATAAAATGCCCTGCAACAGCACAGAATTACATGACCATCGCAGAAACCGCTCGCAACCATTCCATCGGCGTAAAAATATCGAAAGACGGCAGCTTATATCTTCCAGAATCACACAAGTACTTCTATCAAATACAAGCTCAGCTAAACATTGCGAAGAGGAGCTACTGCAAACTCGCAGTGTGGTCGCCGACGGACCTGCAAGTTGTAACTATCGAGAGGAACCTTGCGTTCTGGCAAAAAATATTGCCTAACATTAAGAACTTTTATGTAGGATATATGATTCCTGAGCTAGTCGATCCACGAGTCACGAGACACATGGAACTACGGGATAAAGCAGTGGACATAAGCGAACTGGACGAACTTTTTTAATTCTGTGGCAACTTCATCATCCTGGCAAGCTGCATAATAATGTTATTCGCGTGCAGCGAGTGTAGATATCGTGTGTGTATACAGTCAGTCTAGACCTATACGTATTTGGTGTACTGTACTTAAAATACTGTCTTTTAAATACAATTATCAGTATTTTGGCACTCTACTTGATACGTTTTGTTTTGTGTATTTGTACGCTATTTAAAATGGATTTCATGGTATTTTGTACTCAATAACTTACATATTTTGGATCTCCCTCTCAAACTTTCTGTGTCTCGTCTTTCATTATCTTGCTTGTTCAGTGGAAATTTCCTGAGTCCCTAGGGCTTGACCCGGACATTGGCCCTTCCTGGAAGCCTCCATTTAGAGATCTTGCCCTGTGTGTACTAATCCTTGGCGGGTGAGGGTTCAATTATGTGTGCCCTGACGCCGAATTCTGACCTCGCCGGGCAGGGACCTGCTAGAAGTTTGCTTTGTTTTGGTCACATATACTTAGTGGAGTTATGTGGTACCTCTTTGTCATCTTTTTGGGACTTGTCTTTAAACGAGTTCTATCACACAGCGGCGGCTAGCGTATTGCGCGGGGTTTAGGTGATTCATGTCACATAGCAGCGACTTGCCGCATTGACCAGTGACTTTTTGCGTTCAAGGATAAATAGTATCTTAATTGTATTTCAAATACCATTTGAAGTATTTTACTCTATCTTAATTACTTCGATTTTCGTGTACTTATACTCTATCTTAATTACAATCTAACGTTAGTATTTATTGTATTTACTTAAATACATTTTCGAGTACCTTGTACACGTCTGACTCAGTCTGCATGCAATGCAATCTAATGCATGCACAACTTCATACGCTCCTGTTGGTGAGCGCATTGCGGGAGGAATCGGACTGTGCGTGGCTGGCGCTTCCCTTTCATTCTTTTTGCAATAAATATATCCGCCCTCACCCATCCCCCAATCGAAATGTTGTGCAAAACCACACCATGGAGATAGGGTGACGGCAGGAATATCCCCATGACTTGCCTGCGTCTGTTATTTCACGTATCATAATCGCACAATTCAACATAAGTTCACGGCCGAAAATATGATGTGCTGCACCATCGGTGCAAGCACGCGAATAACTGTGGATGAAGCCGTGTGGTTGGTCTCACACAAATCCTGTAGCTAGACCCGGAAAAACTCAACGAACATCCATAACGAGCAAGGCGCAAGCAAGATCAACCGTCGTCTTATATGCCCAGTGTCAACAACTTTAGCTGGATTTTTTTGTACCTCTTGTACTTACGGTCACCCGCATGCATGTTATTTGCGCTCACCTGTGTGTACGTGGTGCAACTAAGCAGAAATGAATAACACTTGTCTATGCAGATGAACAGTCCATTTGATTGGCTTTAATTTTGTCCTCTGACAACTAGTACATATCGCACCGACACTTAGGAATGACCCAGAGTACATAGAAATGGACTTAGGAACGAAGAGAAGCACATGCACGATAAAATTCCATAAACAGATGGTCTGATTTATGACGAACAGAACCTGCTGTTGTATATAACACAGCCGCAAACGGCGTTCGAAAAGTCCTCATGAGTGGAATGCTACACAATAATAATGGTACACAATTCACGCGTCTTTCCGACACACTTGTTCAAAATCAAGGCACGTCTTCTCGTTCTCAAGCCACATTTCACGGCGATCCTTCCCGTAGCGGCCGCTTAGTTACATCCTCGACACCTCATCACCCACGCATCGACTTGTGTTGGTTGCATGACATGTCAGCACATCTTGACCATGCCAGATTCAGGTATGAATACTGAAAAATATATCGCTCCATATTTGGGCTGAAGCATACACTGGGTCGTGAACCACTGTAATAAAACAAGCGCACTCCCGAAAACATCACGCAACTGACACACAGAAAGTACAAGTCGTACCTTCTCTTCAACACCTATTTGTATCGTGCATTACGCCACGATTACGCCAATTTATGTCCTACTGATTGCAGCCGAGGTCGCAGTAACAGGCCATGCGTGAGGAATATCGATGCACGACGCTGACGCCGGATAGAGCAGGCAAAGTCATTCACCATGATAAGACACGCGCCGTTCTGGCCCGTCGCCAAGGCAGGTTGAAACAACAACCTCACGCAGTGCACGTAGCCACGTAGCCGTTTGCCTTCCCTCTCGCTCTCGCACCTCCCATCTCGATGTATCCCCTCTCCCGGAGCGGAAGCCCACTGGGGGCAGCACAATGCAGCCTATGCTAGCAGACGACAAATGTCCACACATTTGTCCCATTCATCTTGAATAATACGAATGTTAACGTCTCAACTTAGCTTGTACTGTCAGCAGGGGACACAGATGCACGTCCTGACATATTTTTCAGGCGTTTATTTCGTCGCTGAAAGGTCTGAGGAAGTAATTTCTGCTGCTCCCATAGGACTCCATGTATTCGCATTCACAGAAACAAAAAATCGTCTAAATTCGCCTATTTGCTGTATTCAGATAAGAAATATGTCAGGACGTGCAGAATTTGCCCATGTATTACCAGCTCGGCGTACTGCTCCATTACTGCAGTAGTTTTCGAGATGAACTTCCCAAAGCAATGCCCATAGAGAATAAATTGGGTTGATTCCGCCTTAATGTCTGAAACTAAATGAAATTTGAATAAATTACTGATAAATCCACAACAAGAACGTGGCATTCACCAATATTTGCCATAAACTAGGCAGGCATAACTGTTCACGATGCCAGCGTAAGGGGATGGAGGGAGGTGGTGGGCGCCGACCACAGTGCTGAGCCCGCGCGCTCAGTACGTTCCGCCGCCCCTGCAGGGCATGATCAATGCAAACGCACTTCAGGACGTGGACATTACGAGGCTGGCTGTAAGAAAGGCAAGGCTGAATACTTGTTGATGTCGTCGCTGGAGCAGCGTTCCATGTAAAACGGTCGCTCGTTCCATAGGAACCAGCTGCGCACCTGAAGCTGCCTGCTGTGCAAGCACATGAGTTGGAAGAGGTCGTGCAGAGTTACGCAGTCCACGCACTCGTCATCACATACTGCTGCCACAGCGTCGAGCTCTCTGGGGCAAACAAATTCGTCGGTTTCCTGCGGGCGGCACCGACCGCACGTGCGCTTCATGTTACGCGTGCACCCGTGGCACAGATATAAGAACGTGCGACAAGCTATTAGAAACTCACCATTCGTTACTTTGAGTTCGACAGTTTTCAGTGTATGGGTCTGAGGCCTCGGTTTCAAGGGACGCGCACACTGGTACAGGGTCCGTCGAGAACGGCGAGTCGTTGTGGTTTATGATGACGGTCAAGTCATTCTCCTCATTAGAATACACGTCTGAATCTGACTCAAGCCCGGTGTAGCTGAATTTTGATGCGTAGTCGGCCTCCATGATTGCACGTTGAGCGTAACTTCCTTCCTTCCTTCCGTCTTCAATGCAATATAACACATGGAAATCACGGCAGACGAACTTCGCGACTGACGTCACGGCAAGGCGCTCCTCGGTTCCAATGCCACTGCCTGCTCTTATCGTTTCGGTTTCGCTTTATCGTTTTTGCTGTTTATAAATTATGCGCGCACGTTTATTGGAAACTGAGGCTGTTGTCAGCATCTGGGGGGTGGTCTCTGCTGAAACCAACCTTCACTTAATTTTGGGCAGAACCGTTGCGGATCCTCCCTTTAAAAGATGAGTGAGCTGATACCATGTATGGTAATGAGGGACATATCCCGCCAAAGAAGTCACACGTCGAAATTGGAACAAAACTGCGCGAGAGAGCATGTTCGCCGTTTTGGACAGCGCACAATGTTGCACCTGCGCGCGAAAATTTGCGCTCGCACTGCTAGCCTGTAGGCATACTAAAGCAAAAAAAAGTCCACTACAACGTCTTTAAAGTTCAGCAGATATACGCGTGCAAAAACGGCAAAACTGAAACACTCGAATTCAGGCCCTGACTTTCTCCATTTTTTTGCACGAAAACTATGCGGTAAAAATTATTCTTTTTGCCGCTGTTGATCATCATGTACGATGGGGTTCTAAATGTAAAAAAATATTGAAAACCAGGGGGTTGATGAAACCTCATTGCCTTAACTGACGTGCAACCGGCCTACTGTTACCCATATGCACGAGAGTACACTCTAAATCAGATACCCCATGGGTACCGCATGTGTACCTCGTGAATAGTACCAAGCGCCGCCGTAAAAGGTACACATCCGGTACAAGAAGGCAGCAGGCCCTTACCATCGGGTACATCACTATCCGCGTACCGAAAACTGCAAAGTCCATGAGGTACGGAACAGGTACCCAATGTTGTACCCGTAAACAAAGAGTTGTACCTCCTGAATGAAAACTCGGTTCCTCGAAATGGGTTCTTGTGTACCTGATGAAGATTACTCGTTTCACGATATGGATCCAGTGAGGACCTTTTTAGATGCCGAAGTGGCGACTTTAATAACTGCGAAATAGGTGTTGGTTTCGAAGTTTCGAATTCGGTTTTGTTCTGCGGAAGCGGATGATGACAGCCCAGGTACGTAATACATTCACAAATCCTTCACACTCGTGTTGATTGCATCTGAATCCATGTATTGTAATTTCAGTTGTAGCTTTTTGGAAATATCATTTATCAGGTGTCATTTCCTCCGTTTACTGCACTGATGTTGCTGCGTTCGTTCATTGTGTTTGTGCCGCGCATTTCGCCTTGGTCTCGCCGTACGGTAGTATCGTTTCTCGTTGTACGCTTCCCGCTTTGGCTGGCCCGGATTCCTTTCCTTGCCCGTCATCTCGAAAGAATTGCGTAGATGCGTGAACTGGACGTCGGTGAGTGAGCACAAAGTTGAACTGGAGCATAAGGGCTCCCTCAAAGTTGCCTTTTGCCTTCCCCTGATGAACCGTACTGCTTTCACTTTCAGCGGTCAGAGTGGGTGCATTGTCTTAGGTGCCGTGTCGTCAACTTTCTATAATGAGCACAAACAAAGACATCCGCGGCATGGTCCGAGGTGCGTGCACGACTTGTGAGTGCACGTCGTTCACCACGAGCACGGAAGTCTGCAGATATGGGCCTTTCCCGCCTGGGTGGTGTGAGTACTGCGGGCATTCGCCAGTGTCTCATGTCGGGATTGGTGAGTACGTTTTTAAACCTCAAGCTACAGACAGAGGTCCTAGCAACTGAAGGCTCACGCTTGGAATTTGCTCTTTGTTGTGTGCTTAACTTTGTAAAACAGGCGAGCTGCGCTGACAGGAAACATGCACAAAGAGAGCGATGAAAGGAAAACGGGAGGTTATTTTCGGGTTCTGGCTATTGGTGTTGTTGAGCTGGAGTTGTGAACACAGGGTACCGCCTCAGTCAAACATAATTGCCGCAAAGATAACCCCCACCTCCCCCAAGCTTTCTTTTATCACTAGATTTCTGTATTCTAACTGCTGTTCCATGCCGTAAAAAGAACTAGCAGAGACCACAAAATAGAAAACCTCTGTGGAAAACACCTAACTACCATGCCATGTGCCATGGAATTCGTGCAATGCAATCTCTGGCTTTTTGTTCTGGCCACATCTATTTTTCCCACGCATGCACATATCCAGCTCACTTGACCCTATTCCAGACATTTTTGAGGGCGCAGCACACTTTTCTCAAGCTGAGTCCACCCAGGAATTGACTATTTCGGAACAACAACAGTCGGGCCAGCCCCCGTCGTTCCACACTGCTACAGATGTTGCAGGTTAGTCAAACTACAATGTGTTTCCGTAGGCTAAAGGTACAAAATGTATTTGACCTTTACAAAAGCGTCAGCTGTAATGGGTATCTGTTCACAGAAAGTTTGGCCTCACCGTGTTTTATCATCCCCGACAAGGAGCTGCTTCAAAGCAAAACAGCTGCAACAGGTTGGTTTGAACTTGTGTTTAACTGCAATGGGTTTCACTGTGAGAAGCAGGTACTTCACAAAGGCCCCACTGCATGGATCTGTGCCCACCCAAAAACACTGAGTAAAAGAAACAGGAGGAGTGACTTATCCTTTCCCATGGCCTGAGTGTGTCAACTGCAACATGATCGTAGCGACATCTTTGGAGGGCTTTGGAACAATTCTAACGTGTAATGGACGCAGCTTATTTCAGTATAGGTTCGGTCAAAGCAATCGTGCTTCATGTTTCTTAGTACTGTTGCATAATTTGGTCAGCATTCGAGTTGGCAAGTTGGCACGAAAAGTGAGCTATTTTCCCATAGGAAAACATGGGAAGATGCAGAACAGAGAGGTAGAACATTGTGGTGCTGCCATCCATCCAATCACACGACAACTCCCGTTCTCTCTCTCCTAAGTTGACGTACTGTGGTCGCACACTCTTGCTTGCTTTTATCGCGTGTTTGTTCTCCTGTCTCTCTTACTCCATGCCCGAGAGCAAGCGGGCTAGGCTGGGCCAGGCCTCGGTGCTTTACAGGATGGTGCAGTGCACTTCTCTAGCCTCATGTCAAGGAATTCAAACAACAAAACTATTGGCTGGAAGGTTGCACAGGCGGTGCCTGACTTGAACTCTGGAAATTGCCAAGTGAGCCACGCTTGCTAAGTTCACCCACCATAAAATATGTTCCATGCGGTGTTGAAACAAATGTCGCTACTTTGCCACTCCGACTGTCCAGCAGGGCAAATGCAACATGCGACAAAGAAGCGACAAAAGGAAGATGACGAGGTCAATGCTGTCTCACCTCCTTGCTGTTGTGAGAGGGGAACCATTCGAGCTGCTATTGGAAAGTGAATCAAGGACGCAAGTGTAATGTGATGTTACCATGCTCCCTTGAGAGCATCTTTGTTGGACGACTTTTTCCTGTTGGAGAGTGGTAGTGGCCAAGTAGCAATTTTTCTGTATTTTTCAGTGACTTCTAGTACCGGATGCAGCATACTTTCTGTTTGATTTGGGGACACTCTAGCTGCAATTGCCGCTTTTGGGGGCCAAAACGTATTATTCACTTGGCAATTTCCATAGTTGTGATACTTTTTGCACCAAAAAATTTCAAATCAAACTCAAACTCAATTTCCATAGTTGTTCAAGAAATTAAATTTGCCACAATTTCGAATTCACGTACATCAAACAGTTGCAATGAACAACAAGGGCTGTCCAAGGTCAGAACGCCATTGACAAATAACATTGCAGCCAATAGTTTTATTGTTAGAATTTTTTGGCATGTTATTTGGATCACATTGTATGTAAGAGCACATTGCTGTACATGATAAACCAGCCATTCTTTCGCTGGCCGTAGTAATTTCAAAGTGCCACCGATGAAGATTATTTCTGTGAAGCTTTACAACCACGCCTTTTTTTGGAGACCCGCTCGAATAGTGATGAGTTTTCTGGTGGAGTTAAATAGGTCTTACTGGATCAATACGATTCTGAATGCTTTTCGAATAAGAACTAACACCTAGCTAATCCATCCTGTTCCATGGTGGTGCAGCAGAGAAGAGTTCAGGGGAGCTATTCTCATCAAAGTAATCGACCTGGGTTACAATGTGTCTCACCTATCATTGGTCGTTACCTGAAGAAGGCGTGAAGAACAGGGGTGAATGCCATGCATCTTCAACCAATAGTCGAGCCCTTGATCCTGCAATCTTCGCGCTTTATCATATCACAGCGAGGCCACCCTTCCGCGTGTTCTCATCGGAAGCGGAAGGTTGTAGGTTGTATCATGAAACAGAAAGTTGTGCCGACGTGCAATATGTGCGCGTAGAGTGCATAGCCTACAGTGTGGCGCCACTTGACTCCCAACGTGGCAAAATGTGCAATGTTTTGCAATCTATGCACATGAAGGTTATTCCACAGTGAACGGAATATCACCACATCACATTAATCATGATACACGTTTACGCCTATGCGCCATGCTTTTTCCTCCTTTTCCCCCTGTCGTTTATTTCAGTATAGCACATAGCGCCCGGATGTCGTAGGAAAGCGCGACCTTCCTATTGTTCATGCGCTAGAGACACCGGTGGACGACGGCTAGGCATACCGGCTAGAGATAAATAGGCAGAGTTTATGGGCGGAGTGTGTTCTGGTAGCTCTGTCCAACAGTTAGTGACGTAAAGTAATCAAGCTCGATTACTTTCGACGAGAATAGCTCCCCAGTTCTCCCAAGTCCCCAGGCTTAAGTTTCCCTTGGGCAAGGAAACATGGTCAAACTGGGTGAAATATTTTTTAAATCTCCCTCTTCGAGGACTTTTAGTGCGAAAACAGACAAGATCCGTTTGAGTACCATTACCACCTCGGAAACGGAAAAGCTATCCACTGATGACTTCGCCCGGTGACATAAGCTATGAAAAGTGATCCTCAGCTGGATTGCAATGGAGCAAACCTTAGTGCATGCCTCTGCTTGTTTCAAACCTGAACACGTTCGAAAGACTAGTGCTTGTGAACTGCGACCCCATCTGCTGTAAAGGTACTGAGTGTAGTGCGGCCTACTTTGCAAATGGAACAATCACGAGCTTGCTTTAGAATTGTTGAGAAGTTGGACAGTTTCTCCCTGTAGTGTGATAATGAACAAACTTGATTGCAGATGCCCGGACGTCCGTAGCTGCCATAACTACAGGTGCCAATGGCGAACTGATTGATGACTCACATGAGGCTGGTCCGTATCAGAGCTAACATGTGCTGTGATGAAGCAATATAAAGAACTGCTCACATTATAATTCTCAAGTGCACTATCTATATACAGGCGCCTCAAACAGTCCTAAGGAAAGGGCTACTGCGTTTGGAACTCCAACGGTTTTGCAGTCTCTTGAAAATGCTCAGCGTCCCCGACCAGAACAGTCCGCAGCAGAAAAGGTGCTGAAAATTTGTGGTTACTGCGGATTCTCATCTACGAACTATCAGCGTTTTAGGGTGCACTGTAAAACTTGCCCACCTTCTGCTCGCTCCTCATTCATTTGTCCACATTGTCATGGCAACATACGCTATGCTAAGCGTGTTTCAAGGAGCATGTTCTTTCTTGCCGTGCGGTGCTGTCTGTATCATCTTCATCTACATCCGCTGACACTCTGGGTTCAGAGTTGCAAATAGACATATCTGATACGCGTGACAGTCAAGATGGTGCTGCTGACTTGGGCTCCGAAGCTTCTGCTGGAAATGTTCCATGCGATAACGTTGAGGCACTTCTGTCAGATCTTTGTCGCACCTTGGAGGGCCAACACCGTTCCTCAAAAAAAGCAATTGATGCAGTTGTCGAAGCTGTAACGAATATTATGGCATTTTGCAACATCCCTTGTGACCTTTCCGCACTGTCTTCCGACAAGGATAGGAAATCTGAGTACACGAAACGTAGGATTTATGTTCGGCCCAAACAGATAGTTTTACCTGATGGAAAAAAGGCATGTTATGTCCCACTCAGGGGACTGCTTTCAAACCTGCTAAAGCACCCTGAGGTATACAACTGGTTGTCACAAAATGTGGAAAGTCCTTCTACAGGTATGCTTAGGGACTTTCATGATGGGCTGCGAGTGAAATCTCACCCAGCTATGCTGGGCATAAAGTATAACCTCCTCAAAATGCTCCTCTACTGCGATGACATAGAGGTAGCTAACCCATTGGGAATGAAGATAGGAAATAGGGGCAAACTGACTGTCTTTTACATTATTTTTGCAAATATGCCCCCTTTCGTACGGTCACAGGTATCAAACATATTCTTGCTTGGTGTTGGCAACTCCAAAAGCTTGAAGTCTACAGAGGCCAAGGAAGCCCTCCTAAGGGAGTGTATACAGACCGTAAACTGTCTCTCATCAGATGGAATCACTTTTGTCACATTGAAAGGAGAAGAGCTCTTTCACGGAGCACTTATTGCACTTATGGGTGACAGCCTTGCTTGCCACAATATGGCAGGCTTCAAAGAGTCCTTTGGGCCAAATGTTCTCTTAAGTTGCCGCAGATGTAAAGTGCCCTCAACAGAATTAACAGAGTACAGCTACCACACGGAGTGCCCTCTAAGAACAGACAGGGAAATACAGAAACAAGTTGATGAGCTCAGAACAGCACCAACAGAAAACGAGCGCAGGAAGCTCTCAGCTACATTTGGTTTGAATGGTGACTCTGTTCTAACCAGGTTTCAAAACTTTTCGCTCACAACCGACATCTTGTTTGATCCTATGCACATCCTGCTAGAAGGCATTGTTGTCAAGGAAGTCACTCTTTTCTTCAGATATTGTGTGCGTTCTGCATGCTTGTTCACACGTAAGGCTTTAAATGATCAGCTGCAGAATTTCAAATTTCATAGTAGCGTAAGTTCCAGCGATCATCCACGGGTGCTTGAGGCTGACCTTTCTTTGGTGACATCTGCAAGTGCGGCATCACTACTGATTTTGCACCTTCCATTTATAATGGATGAACTTGTACCTGAGGGTAGTCATATATCATCCCTTGTCCTCCTGAGCCAGATTGTTCAGGTGTGTTTCTCACCAGTCATGAGCGTGGACTGCTTAACTGATCAGGAAACAGCAGTCGCAGATCACAGCAGTCTGTATATCGAGTGTTATGGTGCCTCCAACTTTATTCCCAAGATGCACATGATGGTGCACTTGGTAGAGCAAGTAAGGCAGTTTGGGCCATTGAAGCACCATTCAACAATGAGCTGTGAGACAACCAATGCTATTCCAAAGTCTAAGAGGTTCAGCAACTTTAGGAATTTGCCACATTCAGTTAGTGAGCTCTACCAAGTGCACTCATCTGTGAGTCTTTGGAAAGGGTCTGGTGCTCCAAAGAAAGAGTACTGCATCAAGCAAGACGCTGAGCAACCTGCCATCCCTGTTACTGTCAATGAGCAGATGGTCTCAGCAGGCCTGCCAGCAGAGCTGCTTGGGACTGATGTCACATGCATGTTTGGCACCATTATCAATAATGTTGCTGTTAAAGCAGGGGATGTTCTTATCTGCGGTACCCCCACAGCTGATGTTAGATTTGTGAAAGTAGTGCAGATACTATGCTGTGACAGCACCAAGTACCTCTGCACTAAACTGATGATGAAAAAAGAGTTTAGACGCAAAATCAATGCGTTCGTTCTTCAACAAACAGAGCATGACGTTATCTTGTCTGCTGAAGGTCTCCTGTATCCCCCATGTTTTGTATATTCAAAGAATCGTGAAGTTATTTGCATACCGAAATGCCTGCATTTTGTGCCATAGTGTAGCTACGACGTGCTTCACATTTTTTTGTTCAGTGAAATGATCCTGTATCAGTGTAAACTTTATGTGGTAAAGTCGTGGTCAGAAATGCATCACTGACATCTCTTTCTTTCTGTTGACCACCGTTCACAGCCGAAATTACCACAGTTTTCACTGATGGTGCAGCCTCTCCTAGATGGGAAATGCCTTCCCGAAAAAATGGAAAAGGTCCTCCACCAACAGCTCCAGGATGAACTGATAGATTATCTGGAGTGAGTAGAACACAGCAAAATGCCTTCTTCGATTGACATAAATATGGGCCAGCTGGTGGAATATATACATGATAGAGAAGGATAATAAAAATTTTGCGTTTACGTCGCAAGTCAACTATAGTCATAAGCGACGCCACAGTGGTCGGCCTGTGGATTAATTTTGCCCACCAGAGGGTTCTTTAACATGCGTGAAACCTCACACATGGGACACACTGCTTAACGTCCCTTCCAAGTGCAGCGTGCATAAGTAATTCATACCCGCCGCCAAATTGCTAGCCCCCTCGGCCAGGATCAAACCTGTGTCCTTGTGATTGGAAGGCCGACACTCTACCAACCGAGCCACCAAGGCAACAGACAAGGGTCCACGGCAGGGGTTCCTAAATATCGTGATTTTCAATCCAGAATGGGCGCCTTCTGTGAACTCCTTATGGCAGTAGAGAGAAAACACACACCTGATGGCCAGGTGGTGTTCTTTCTGTAAAGGCATTCTGCAAGTCGAAGGGTGTACTAAGTTTGCCTCCATGTTCGCAAGTTGCCGCAGCTGATGCCCCTTGGAGGTCAATAGAGCCAGTGCTCAGTGCCGGTTCGGCTATTGAGTGGTAGCGCAATATCCTGATCAGTACCAGTCAAAAAAATTGTCGGCATATGTGAATAGTGATTTTTTATTTTGAATCAAACACGAACGAAATGTCCAATTCGCATTGAAGGCAAATAGTTTTCGAATTGAATACGAATTATTTATGAACACCTGAAAGGTAAATTTGCTGACATGAACTACAATTCAGGGTTTTTAGTGCATAACTGCATGCTTATCTTGGGGTTTTTTTACCTGGTCCTACTTATGTGCTTGGGAACCTCAAACATTACGTTTTGAAAATATAGTGCCTGATGGGTGTACAGCATTGTGTTATTGTGACTAAGCTTTCGACTTTTTCTCCTAGTGAGAATCAACTTCTAATAAACCAGGCGCCATGGCAGCTTAGACAGCAGTACAAGGCACTTGGACGATGTCTGCTCCAATCTTATCCATGCATGACGTGGCCGAATGCTAAACCTGGCTCAAAAGCAGAAAGAAATACGAAACACTGCTGGGTATGCCCTTGTTTATACAGTACCGTTATTACAGTACTAAGTAGTCTGGTGCATTTCTTGCTACATGTTCCAATTTATGTTACAATACGCCATATTCTCAAGCCTCATGCTTTACACACTATTCTCTTTCAGAGTGTATTCGTACACAGACTCTCACTGAAACGCAAGATACGGAGGCTGAGGGCGAGGCGAAGCAAAAATAAGCATGCAGCAGCTGATGCTCAATCTGCTATGGTTACAGGTGCAGATGACATCGAAATTTTTGATAGCAACATGAGCTGTGATGAGGCGCTAAACGAACTGAATGTAAGTGCAGTTGACTGCTCAGTTAAGTGGCCCAGTGTATGGTGTTATAGTTAGATGTTTATGCTCCTCAGTGCTGGCTGTGACATGTTCGTCTTCATTATTGATTGGTCTGTTCCATTCATTGTTAATCTGAGTTAAATCTGGTGGATAATGATGCAATGCTTAAAATGAGACTTATTACAAGCTAAATAAGAGGACATGCTGCTGTTCCTGTAATCGTAATGACTAGAGACCAGATCTTAAGGCAAAATGCATATTTTTCCTTTGCCTCCCTATGGCACCTGCTCAGTAAATGAGTGTTAATCACAAGTTAAGAAGCATTTTAAATGCAATTTGTTAGTGCCTATATTCACTTCTTGTTCCTAATGACTTCTGTATTTATGTGTATTAGTTGCACAATTAACAGTTTTATACCTTCTTATAGGTATTCTTTTTTTTATATTATTATTATTACCTCTGTAATAGGTGGATGGTGTAATGAAAGCGACACCTGTTCTGAGCTCGTAAACCACCATCTATCTATACAACGGCAGATGGACGTTCTATATGGACAGATGGTTCACACGGCTTGTTCTTCTTGAAGTATACTTACATATACTGTTGCATAATGCATGTAGGCAGCGAGGATACCAAAATGAAGTCAGTGTTTTTCGCGTGCCGTTGCAGCAACGGTAACTGGAATGCTGACCAGGCAAACAACTGTGCCGAGCACTGTCAGGCTGTTTAGCTATTGTAAACATTTCTGGTTGGAAAGCTAGTAGGATGGTACAGCTTCGTAGCTAGGAAACAGTGTATGGCTGTCACTGAATCCCACTCATGGATAATAAATCATAGAAGAGCATGCATAATGATTCAACAAATTAATCCACAGACCGAGCACTGTGGCATCCCTCATGATTCTGGTTGTCTTGTGACATAAACCATGAATTATATAAAAAAGAAAAAAAAACTTATGGAGGTGTCTGAGCTACAGAATCGAGCACAAAGGACATGGGAAATGAAAAGCAAAAATCCTATTGCGTTGCTCGAGTGCGGTATTTAGCACCAGAGTTAAAAATATAAAGGTACCTTTCAGAAATAACTAACCATTAACTGCGTTTCGTACTGCATGCTTCATCCACTTGCAGCTCAGATTTCAGATTTACAGCCATTTTTTACTGGAACCAAGGAGCATTTCTTCTTTCCTAACTCCATTTTGGAGCTTCTTGAGCTTGCAGCTTATTGCTTTCCAAATGCGTTTCCAAAGCATCTTCCCAGCGCAGGGGTCGCATGTAAGAGGCATGTCATGACAACTGTACGAAAACCATTGTGTCCAATGTTTGTGTTCCCCCTAGGGTGGTCAATCAGGATATCCTGAATCCCAGTATTTCTCTAAGAAAATCCTGTGATTTCAGGATTTTTCGGAATATTCTGTTTCACCTCTTAGAGGAGGGGTCTCAGGCTCAAAATGAGCCATGGGCCGCATTGACCATTGCCGAGGAGCCGGAGGGCCAATTACCAGCAGCGTGCCCCCTCCTGCCACGGAAAGAAGCAATCCTCACATGTGTACTGTCAGTTATAACACGAATCCCTGTCACAAACATTGAGCAAGTCAAGTGACTACCCATTAGGTACGACAGGGCTCTGTCTTTTTTTCTCTCCCATTTGTTTCTTTTTTTATCAGGGGTGTGCGTGAGGGGCAAGGAGGGTCTTTGGGATTGCAAGTTTTCTCCGCCACTGGACGCACGGCCGAAGTGACATTTGACACTTGTGCGGTGCACTTCCTCTCCTAAAAGAGCGGTTTTTCATAGTCAGTAAAAGTCTCGTTAGTGAAACAAGCAACGGCCTTGATTTTCTGTGGCATATGATATTTACATGCCTAGGACACGATATTTCGTGGAATTCATTATTGCAGAGTGACAGTGATTGGAGAACCACAGCTTTTGCTGTAGCACCTGTTTCGAACTCAAGTACCACAAAGTTTACCTCAGCTTTCCGTTTATAGCTCCATTCTTAAAACTGTCTGGTCAGCTTATCTTGAGACACACTGTATATGGTTATAGTGGTAGAGGGAAGTGTGGGCAATGTAGCTGGTGCAGCAAGGATACATCCATGGATGAATACTGGAAATAGGGCTTCTTACGATTGGTACATGTTAATTGCACATGAATGGTACGAATGCTGACAGTCATTCCATGTAGCGCAGAAAGTGAATGGACATTTTGTGGACAGGACGAATGGACAGGTGTCTAACGTAGAGAATTCGTTCCCCATGTATTTTCAGTGGAACAGCACAGGTGCAGTGATTGTTAATAAGGAGTTGTTAGAGATACAGAGGTACCGACTTCAAAAGTTTTGCTGTACTAAAAACAGCTGCTCAGCATCTGTAATTAAGAGGCTAAGATGCACAGAAGCACTGCTAAGAAGCATATGATTGTTGCACGCACTAGCAGATTTTGAACATCAAACAGTGAATCTCAACCTGTCTAAAGCAGTTTTTAAAAACAACCCGGACACCTTTTAGACTTGATGCTCTCTGTCCTTTCCAGAAGCGTGACAAAGTTTGTAAATCGCATAAAAATAGCTATGTACAATGCCAGTCAAGTGTGGTGTATCAGATACCTCTTGCTTGCGGTTTTTGCTATATCAGCCAAACGAAATGTTGCTTGAATGACAGGCTCCGGGAGCACGCTTCGAAGGTCAAAAATGAGGACCAGTCGTCGGAATTGGCAAAGCATCTCAAAGTTTGCTTTAATTGTTCTCCCATATGGGAAGAGACCTTTGTCAAGGCCAGGGAGACCGACCTCAGTCGGAGGCTTTTGAGAGAAACGTTGTCAATTTTGGGGGCTGGGAACTGTGTCAGCAAAAGCGTCTGTGACCTTCGGCCCTGCTTTGGCGAGCCTTTTGCACTGTCCCTCCTCCCCCACCTGATGTTGTTAAAAGTGTGCGGTTGTCGATTAAACTTTAGCTGTGTTTGAGACTTTGTGTTGTGTCGTCTGTTTTTCGTCCTTTTTCCCAGTCTCGGGTTTTTCGTCATGGATCTTAGCCACCAGCTCGCTTGCTTTTTAACCATTTTATCTGGAGACATGACAGACTTGCTTGACATTGAAAAGAAGCCATTCATGTCACAAGCACCAATTCACCATACATTGATACCAGCTTGCCTGCATTCTCTTTTGTCACATTTCCATAGAGTAGCAACATATGTCTTCATAATTTTCGAACTTGTGCTCACCAACAAACAGGAGGACCCAAAAGATCAACGTGTCCCTGGTCCCAAGTTGTTTTTGGCTTCCAAGAAAGAAATTCACACAAGGCACGAAGTGGTCACCCCCAGCAGCGGTTCTTCTATGGAGAAAGCTCTTGTAGTGCTTTTGTGCATATACTCATAGCTGGGCGAACTCACTCATGAGGGCCCCTCACCCTCACCTCACGCCCTTCAGGTGAGGGTGAGTGAGGGCAAGCCCGCGATGAGGCCATCCGTGAGTGCACTCATGAGGTTTTGCCCCTCACGAGGTCTCCTGTGAGCGCACTCATGAGGTTTTGCCCCTCATGAGACCTCCTGTGAGTGCACTGATGACGTCTGAGGGGCGCCAGGTCTGTGTGAGTGAAGTCACTGGTGAGGCCTGAGGGGTGTGAGGTCACTATGAGTGCACTCAGAAATGAGGTCAAATGACCCATGCGAGGCTTGCGCAAATTATGAAGGCACTCACACGTGAGGCCTTCAGTAACGCGAAGCCTATTGACGACGCTCAAGCCATGAGGAATATGGTGAGTGCACTCACCCTCATATGTGGGATGGACACGGTATCTATTTATTGATGACGAAAAAACTAGACCGCGGCAGGGACCGCTTTGTTGTATTTCCTGCGCAGCCATCTGAAAAGTGCACATGTGCAGTTTGAAGGGGTGGTGTGCACGTTTTTAGCAATTTCGTCTACGTCGCGCTGGGAACACAGCGAAGCGTCCTAAGCTGACTGATTGATTACTTGGTGATATGGTTCCTATGACCCAACAACCAGCGGGGTGCACATTAAAGGGTGTGCACATTTTTAGCAATTTCGTCTATGTCTCGCTGGGAATACAGCTAAGCGTCCTGAGCTGTCTGGTTACTTGATGATGGGGTTCCAATGACCCAACTACCAGCGCGGTGCACATTAAAGGGCTGGTGTGCACATTTTTAGCAATTTCGTCTATGTCTCGCTGGGAATACAGCTAAGCGTCCTGAGCTGACTGGTTACTTGATGATATGGTTCCTATGACCCAACTACCAGCGGGGTGCACATTAAAGGGCTGGTGTGCACATTTTTAGCAATTTCGTCTATGTCTCGCTGGGAATACAGCTAAGCGTCCTGAGCTGACTGATTACTTGATATGGTTCCAATGACCCAACTACCAGCGGGGTGCACATTAAAGGGCTGGTGTGCACATTTTTAGCAATTTCGTCTATGTCTCGCTGGGAATACAGCTAAGCGTCCTGAGCTGACTAGTTACATGATGATATGGTTCCAATGACCCAACTACCAGCGGGGTGCACATTAAAGGGCTGGTGTGCACATTTTTAGCAATTTCGTCTATGTCTCGCTGGGTATACAGCTAAGCGTCCTGAGCTGACTGGTTACTTGATGATATGGTTCCAATGACCCAACTACCAGCGGGGTGCACATTAAAGGGCTGGTGTGCATATTTTTAGAACTTTCGTCTATGTCGGGAACACAGCGAAGCGTTCTAAGCTGACTGATTACTTGATGATATGGTTCCAATGACCCAACTACCAGCGGGGTGCACATTAAAGGGCTGGTGTGTACATTTTTAGCAATTTCGTCTATGTCTCGCTGGGAATACAGCTAAGCGTCCTGAGCTGACTGATTACTTGATGATATGGTGCAAGCGACGCAACTACCGGCGGGTGGATTTTAAAGCGGTGTTGTGCGAGTTCTAACAGATTCCTCCAAATCGAGGTTTGAATTTGCGACGTATCTTGTACTTTTGCCACGTTTCTAATCCTTTTCTCATCTGGAGACCTCATCCTAGCGTCCTAGCATCGTTATTAATTTTGATGTATTGCAAACGTACGTGGGTGAACAAAATGAGGTGGCATTCAAGAAAATATTTATTGGGTTCCGTAAAGCATACATACACTGATTCTACTTGCATTTGCAATATTTTTCTTCAAGCTACGTATCGCTTAAGTAGAGCTAGATGATCGCACCATTTCTCCTACAAGAATCAGCTGCTCAATTGTGTCCGGACTCAGCGACGATCTTCGTGCTCGCTGCAACGACCCAGCTATAGAGAATAGCCTTTCGGCGGATCCAGACGTGGCTGGCATACCAAAGCACACTGCAGCCAGCTTGGCCAGTCACGGGTAAGTCTGGGAGTGCTGCTTCCAAAACGTGAGAGGTTCATCTGTCGTGCATGGGGTTTTCAGGAAACTGTCCAGTTCAGTATCACTCTGTGTTGGCGAGGCTGGGCATACAACATCCAGCAGAGCCTAAAGGTCATCGGACGCCTTCTTTGTGCAAGAAGATGGAATGCCTGAAGTACTAGGGATGGGCTCTTGCGGAGGAGCAGGGTCCCGTGCTTCCGTAGAAAAATCCTAATGACGTTAGAAAGAGCACACACAGTGTGGTTAATTGCTTCAGAAACTCAAATTCAGAATGTATCAACACAGCTGCGTCAGGCATTACCTCTGCTATCTTCTCTAAGAGTAGTTCCACAACTGCACGGGCGGTATCGGCTCCAGGCTTCAGCAACCCAGGTGCAACAGGAGACTGAAAGCAGCGAAGCTTTTGCCTTGGATTGAGCACACTTGCTGCAACAAAATAGTCGTCCCGCAGGAGGTTCGCAAGCCTTTTGTTCATTTCGTCTAGAAGATTTTGCTTCAGCTCCTTGAACCTATAACACACTGAGGTTTGTTACCTTTATTTGAAACAACAACATGTGCACTGGTGACGATTGCTGACTGACCGAACTGAAATGCATTATAATTAATTTTTACTTTGTTTCTATGTTTGTTGTGTGAACTGAGTATCTCTTTATTGCTAAAGAAGAAAACGAGAAGGAAGTGTCTGTATATAAGGACAGCTTTGTTATGTTTGCTGCGCAGCCATCTAAAAAGTGTACATATAGGCACGGTGCAGTTTATAGGGTAGTAGTGTGCGCGTTCTTAGCAATCTGATATGTTAATGCAAACTATACAGGTGACTTTTCAATAGTGAAGAATGGCAAAACAACATCAAATGCGGATAGCTGCAAGGCTCTGCAAAATTTCTTGCTGTTCCTTGGATGCATTTATTCTACCAAGTATTTATTTGTAGGTGTAACAGTAAATGCGTGCTTACTCAGGATGTTGATAGTTGCTGAGCGGTGTGTAACAAGTACATAGGCACAGGTGAAACACGGCTGACGTCACCCCGTCTCCTTGCAGACGATTGGTTGCATCATTTAGGGGCTTCAGAAGTGCCAGCAGGTGCTCCAGTCTGGTAATTGTTACTGTGGGTGGTGACATGTCAACGGTCTTTCTTGGGTTTTCCTCGTTATGTTGCGACATCAGGAGCTCCACAGCAGCGAAGACCTCATCCTGAGTGTTCAAATGTTCGTACGTGAAATAATTCGTGACTTCCTTCTTTCATCATTATTTTTACAGCTCCATTCCCAATATGTATGTTGTTAATATTTGTAGTAGTTCAACCCCATAAACAGCTGACTTTTGCAACATTTGTATTTATTTATTTAGTATTTAGATTCCTAGTACCAGTGACTTGACCCGCAGGCGGACGTTTTACTACCCAGTATTTACGACATGTCTGACCAAACGCTGAATACATTATGTAAAAGAAACGCGATGAAACGATGTTATAACTCAAGTATTCTAGCGGGGACTTTCAATATAACTCACACATAAAAGATAACAGATGAACAGGCTAGAATCAAGAGGTGAACTGAGGAACCCTGAAATTTCGACGATGAAGGTAATATCTGCTTGAAAAAGACAAGTAAAGATATTTTTAAAATAAAAGTCCAATCAACAGCTGAGCCTTGTACTTTGTGTACATGGTTAAAAACAAGTGCCCACGCAATACTTCCACAGCCGTACTCTAAATTTTAAGTATGCATAACCTTTTTCGAGACTTACCTGAGTCAGTCGTTCCACACACGCAACGATCGAGTTCCAGCGCGTGCCTCCAATTGGAACGAGGTCTTTCCCGCAACGTTCCTTCAATAACCTTGACAACATTGGTGATCGCCGGAAAATGTTAATGATTTTCGAGATGCACTTCAGCAGTTCCGAAGCATCAGTGTCAACTTTAATGGCGGAATTAACTACTAACTGTAGTGCATGAGCTGCACATCGCACCCGCTTCGACGGCTGTACAGCGGCGGACACGTCTACCTCAGACGAGACCACTTCCGCATCCTCTCCAGCTTCGTCACCTCGTTCCCACTTGTCGGTAAAAAGTTCCACCATATCGAAGGCCTTCGTCATGTTTGATGCGTTGTCGCATATAACAGCGCCCACTTTTGTAGGTGACACACCGTGCTCACGAAGGACGCTTTGGAAGGCTTCACGTATGTTTTCACCAGTGCGCTTTGCAGGGAAGTACTTGAAGGCCAGTGTTATCGTAGCAAGTTCCCACTCCTCTTTGATAAACTGCACCTTGACACCCAGCACTGCTTCTCTTCTTCTGCTTGACCAAAGGTCAACTGTGAAGTGCAGCCCGCTGTCTGGAGCGGTCTCAATCGCTTTTGCAAGTGAAGGTTTGACCTGCTTGCTAGCGATGTCTTCAAGGATCCCGCCGACTGTGCGACGTGATACCATGTTTAACTCTGAATTTATAAACTTCATTAGTCTCTGAAAGCCTCGTCCGTCGGCAATGCACATGTCGTGGTTGGTTTTGTTTGTCTTCATTATATTCTTTAGCGTGCCTCAGCTGTAAGAGTAAAAGATTTGCCTACATTCAGGCACCTCCTACGTGCGAAACTTCCCAGTATTTCGCACAAGACGGTATGCGCAACGTGGTTCTGTGCGCACGTCTCAGCAAGCTCTAAACACTTTTTCCGCCATACCACATACTATACCACGTACTAACCACAAAATTCCACATGCAAGCAGAGAAATGTAAACAGCATGCACAGAAATGAGAAATATTTTAATACTGTTGTTTTACGGCTGAAGACGGGGGGCTTGTCGCGTTTTGCGTCTATGCAATGCGGCAGCATACCTATTCAGCGTTGTTTGCGGGTCATATTCCGCTTTTCAGTAATTTGCTTTATTATAACCAGGGTGTCGCACCGCAAAAAATACGGGTTCGGGTTCGCGTTGCATGAATTTCGTTCAGGTTCAGTTCCGGTTCGACCACGTCAAGAACCGAACCGGTTCACAAACGGGTTCGCAGCCCCGAACCCGTTCGCCAACCGGTTCAACGCTTCAATTTTTATATCTCCCATCAAACTGCTTTTATCATCAAATGCGTGGCTAATCGCCTACCGCTGTTGTCTGTGTTGACGTTTTTAGTGGCCCAGTACTCCGTTTAGCGAGAGAACGGAGAAATGGATGAACACTGGTAATTGGCGTCCACGCCGATGAGGCGCTGTAGACATGCTACACTCTATTCCGAAAATTCCGTTTTTCACTCGCACAGCGCCAGCAAGATATACTTGAAGGAAGCGCAATGAGATGCGCAGTCATAAATAAATAAATAAATAAATTTTACATAGACGAGTACTGCCGACGCACTGCATTCGTGGCGTGAATCGATCTGAAACCGTACTGAAGCATGTCGAAAATAAGACTGCCAGACTTGCTCTTTCCGAGCTCACAACAGTGTATCAGTTAATCAACAACACAAAGGCAATGTGTCACGACACAAATGCACAACCAGTAAGCAGAACTACATTTACTTTCCAAACCATGGCAAATCAACACCGTTCTGCGTACGCTCCGTCTCATTTTTCTGACTAGTTTAATTTCTTACTGCTCACGTGTAAAGGGAAATGTTGGACTCTTGCTTAATCATATTATTCGTCCTGTATAGAGCTAAACAACTAGCCTACATAATTTCTGCTTCATTCGTCCGCGTGGCGCCTCCTCTGTGAGGAGTAGACGCCGTAGTGCGTGCGTGGGGCGCTAACCGCCGCACTCACAAGGCAAACTGTGCTTCAACGTGTAAAAAAAGACGCTGACAGCATACTTACTATACGTCCTTGTCTGAGTGCTAGATGAAAATTAGCGAAATTCATGACAGGGAGACCAATCAGTCATCGTTTGTGGATTGAGAGGCACTTGAACTCTTATGCTGACCTCTTTTATGTCCGAACCGTTTTGTCGCGAACCGGTTACAGCTATTATTTTTTCCGGTTCTGCTCCGGTTCGGGTTCAACAGTGTCATGAAAATTGCGGTTCGGGTTCGGTTCCGGCAAAAATAAAGGTTCGGGTACGGTTTTCGGTTCGGGTTCGGTTCGACACCCTGATTATAACCCCTGAAATTTAAAGATTAGGCGCAACCAGAACTTGAAGCGGAACGCTCATACTGTTACGCGCTGTATACCGGAAAATTCCAAGGATCAACTATCTTGACAACCGCTAGTTCTAACAAACTTAATCAAAGAGCTGCAAAATCCTCTGCAATTTTGGTACCGTGCACTCGGAGAGGGAAATGTTTTTACAAACGTTCATCTTCCCAAGCCCATGTAAGACATCCTTTTTTTTAAAATGAAACTATCACGGGTAAGTATCGCGCGCAAAAGCTACGAATGAAAGTGGACGTACGTTCAGATGTCTGGTGAAGTTGCAGGTCTCTCGCCTCTTGCCACGTTTTTCTTCATTGCAGTGCAGACACTGATACACAGTTGTGGCTCCGGCGTTTATGGATCCTAGGTACTTAAAATGTCTCTTTAAACTCCCAGGTACAGCATGCGTAGGGTCCTTAACAAGTTCGCCCTCTGCGCAACGCTTCTTCGGACGGCTCATCGTTCACGACCACTTTTGAAATAGCACTGCCCAGTCGAAAAATACGACAAGAGGAATACGACAGATGACAAGGCTGTCGTATTTTGGGACCCTGTCGTCTGTCGTGGCTTGTCGTCTGTATTTTGTCGTGGCTTGTCGTCTGTAGTTTGTCGTGGCTTGTCGTCTGTATTTTGTCGTGGCTTGTCGTCTGTATTTTTTCGTTCGTACTGTGTCGTGCCTTGTCGTCTTTCCGTTGTAACTGTGACTGTTGTGTGCTTCTGCAGGGGCCCTGTCCAACAATCTTGTAAATTTGTAAAAATCATTGCTCGTTGTGTCTGTTTTCGCTGGTTGCGACTGCATTTGTGTTGTTTCAGATAACGTACGTATAGCGTGAGTCATGCACAGCGTATGCGGCAGAGCAGACACAAAAACGAGTTTTGGTATGCCGTTCTGCTATGCTTTATTATCCTTCAGCTCCAGGATCTTCATTCAGGAGCAGCTTTTTTACCTGAAAAAAGGAACAAAGAAAGCAAGTTAGAAATGAGGCCTCCCAGTAACCAGCATAAACCAAATAGCATTTGGTGAACCCCACTCAAGCTAAACCTTGTTAACTTGTTATATGCAGTCTACACTGGAAGGAAAAAGACGGCTCGGTGGTTCAATTTGTGGTTCATCAACATATTGTAACCATGCGTTAGCATTTTACGATCATGTGGTAAAATACATTTTTAAAAAAACTCGCTTAAACCCGTGTTTTGATCCCTGACTCTTCATGAAATGCTTGGTGTGCAAATGTTTTCCACCTTAAGTGCCATGAATCCTGAATAGGTTTTTAAATTGCGAATTTTAACCCCCTGAACTGTAAAAAAAAAGTTCATGCTTCAGGGAGTATCGAAACACTGACAAGCTATGGCACACAAGCACTAAACAGGAAAATGGGAGCAACAGCAAACACATAACATTTGCTGGGGCAACGTAGCATTTCAAAGAAAAGTGCAATGCTTCCACAGTAACAAAAATGTGCGCAAGTTTTACATACTCCTTACCATTTTAACGTCGGAGATCCGCACACTTCTGTGCAAGGTAGCGTACCAGTTGTTTGTGCCGCTTTGGTGCTTCTTCTGTGCTGCACCCCTTTGACAGCAGGTAATGCCAAAAGGCAGCTAGAAGAAACATTGCAAAATTTGAATTTCAATTTCATTTCACTACTCAAATGTAGTGAGAAGAGTGCAAGAGGAAATGTGATGTCCAACTCACTTTAAAAATCTCTGGCATACTCCAAAAGTAAATTAGCAAGCCATGCATAGCAAAGTGTAAACACAAGGGAACTGCATGTACTCACATGACATGCAGGTCACCTTTACTGGTGACAACTGTGGGTAGACTGCTGTCTTTCCTTTCGAAACATCTTTATTGGATTGCTTCCCTGTGACACTGCATTGTGCAAGTGTCTCGTTTCCCCACAGTGCAACAGCGAGACGCTTGCAAAACGCAGCGTCTGCTGGCTGCTGCATCAGGTGTGTCCATGTGTCGGAGCTCACAAAGATGCCCTCGCCAAGTTGTACCTATGCAATATCAGAGGAACAGGTATTACCAAAGTGATAAAAGAAGTTAAAACAAGAGACTCATGTGCTGCCAGAACAGCGAAAGAGTAACATACGCGTACAAATAGAAGATGCTGAGATAACCATTAAGACAGTGCAAACACATGCCTCATAAATGTCCAAGCAAATTCATGATATTATTTAAAGTTGACAAAGACCCAGTGAGTGCTAGTAGGAGCTTGAATCCACAGATTCAGTTTCTGGTCAAGTGTGTTACTGATTACAACATACTCATATTGTGCTCTCGTCAACCTGCCAACGCCTTGTTAAGATAGTCAGGCAAAGCCATTCCCATGTTGGTGTTGAGTAATTGGTAGCACACGTGACCAGAAATTAGAGAGCTGTCAGTTCAAGTCTCCATCACAACTCAACCGCTCTCCCAATGCCCTAATTAATAGCAGTGCTGCTTGGGACAGAGGTTTACAAAACACCAGGTTGGCATATACCCTTATTGAACCGACGTCATACTAGTGAAAATAGGCAGACTCCATTACAAACGGCAGCCTGGGCTTCTTTAGCACCCGCGGTTGTCAGCTGCCATCGGCCTCGTGGTTGTCCGACAGATGGAAAAATATGTCAACCTGAAGCTCCGCAAACTTTTGTCCCAAGCGGTAGATAACCTTACCCATGACTGAAGTGTGCTGTAGGTACTGTAGATACAGTGAAAATTTGGAGTTAAAAGAGATACATAAATAAATTATAAAATAGCGTAGATGCAGGGAAGCTGGTGGACAGAATCCACGAAGAACGAAGCCTGAGCATAAATAAGCATTCAGTAAGTAATTCTGTTGTCAAAGCCGAGACACAATGAAAGGCACTGCATCCAATGAACTCAATGCATACCTGGCCATCCTCTGTGGTTGTCGGCTGAAATCGCTCCTGAGGGACGAAAAGACCTGAAAGAATAATGTGTAGCACTTCACGTATGACTTGAAAACATACATGCATTTCACCAGAATATGGCCACATGCAAGTGCTTTGATTAAAAGGCATAATTATCACAATAGTGCACCTTTGGTGGGACGGATGCTTGTCTGTTGATCACGCGCACCTGACAAAAAAAGTTCTGTCATTGAAATTGAAAATATGTGCCAGCAACCTGCGGTTGTCAGTTGCCATCGGCCTCATGGTTGTCACACAGATGGAAAAATATGTCAACCTGAAGCTCCGCAAGCTTTTGTCTCAAGCTGAACATAACCTTACCCATGACTGAAGTATAGCACATGAGACTAATACGGTGAAAGTTGTGTTAGGCGTGCAGTCTTACCAGTTGTCACGGAGGGGACACTAATAACATGCGGAGCTGGGGCCGGTTGCACCTCGGTTGCACTGCGTACACTCTGGCTCACCCCATCCACTGTTGTTCACAAAGGGATATTTTTAAACGTGTACAAGTCATTATCGCACATAGCTATTCACTACCAAGCAGCTTAAAGCAAACTCAAAGTAGGCTATTCTTCATACATTTCATTGTGCTTTGCGTACAATTCGTCATCCTGCCTAATAAACATATGGTAACAAAAAAAAAAAAAAGGTCCGTATCTACAAGCTTACTAGTTATCACAGCTGGGCTGCTGTTGGAACTGGAAGCTGGGGCTGGCAGCGTCGCGGTCGCGTTGTGCCTGTCATGACTAGCGTCTGGCACTGTTATTTGTAAAGGAACTTTTTAGATAAATAATTATAGTTTGCAGAGAAAGTTGACCAGTATGAATGTGGCCTTTGACTGCATGACTACACCCCTACTGGGGTAATAAGTCTGGCATGAACCATTACCAGTCATTGCATTTGAAGCTCCTACGAGGGATATCGGGGCAGACTGTACCACTGCTGTCCGGCACTCTTGTTCACATGGAGGGGACACTGCTGATAATAAGGAAGCCGTTTAAACATATGTATCAATACAATAACACGGAGCTACGAAGTTACAGAATTTTACTACTAATCACAGCTATGTGTATCAGCTTAAGAATTTTAAGCACTGCTTTTGTCTGCATGCAAAAGCAACTTAGCAGACTTGTTCAAACATTAACAAGATCATCTTACTCTGTGCCACAGGATGTGGGGTTGTCGTGTATGGTTGCAACCGTGCAGGGCTGATACAGCCCTTCTTCGAGTTCTCCACTGCTTCTTGCAAATTAAAATGTTTTGTTAGGCGTAATTCCTTTACATTATGAACCAATATCGGTAGTAATTAATTATTTGTGATACTAATTAGTTGTATTCACGATGGACCACAAATTCTGAATTTTTACAGGTCGTGAGTGTATGTAGTTTCACAAATAAAAACGTCGTTTTCCTCACCAGCTTCAAATATCTTTGAGCAGAGTGCCTTTTGTAGTTTCCTGTTGAGATCAGTCAATGTGGCGACTTCTCCCTGCAAGCGTTGAACTTCCTTTTCCAGTTCTTGAACTTTATTCTGCTTTGAGGGCCTGTTCTCCAAACCAGCAGAACAAAGCATGTGTGCTTCTGCTGACCTTTTTGCGTGACTCCTCGCCTGTTTGTCAATCTTTGCCTGAAACGTGCAAAACTTTTGTTAGCGTACACAGCGCACGAACGCCGCGCGCACACAACAGCCACCGCTCCTAGCCAACTTAAATGTGCAAAAGCAGCGCAGCATACGTTTAAACAACAAAGAAAAAGTTTTTCACTCCTACCTTCTTCCTCACTTGGACGTCAACTGCCGAACGTGGCTTCTGAGGTGCTTTACACCTGTTCTTCTGCAAGGTGCTCATCTCCTCTTCTGTTTCTGCAATTTACGTATTTCGAAAGATGTACGCGATGATGTGTCTAACCAAAAAAAGTTCCGTAAAATCTACTGCTCTTACCTGTCATATGTAAGATATAAGCCTTGTAGAAACCAGGACACGTCGAATCGTCCCCTTCCCAATAAGCATCATAAAGTTTACGCTTGTCAAAATCGTCGATGTCCACTGGATCGAAGTTGACAATCGCGTCATGCGTAACCACATGCTTATTTTGTTCGTCTTCATATTGAATTAAAAGAAACATAGCGGCAGGTGACAACAAAAAAAACGAGAAAGAAGAAAAGCACGTGTAGCTCAGCCGGGCAGAACTATGGAGGAAGTGGAAACTGCCGCTATGGGACCGTCCAGGCTTGGCCACACTTGGCTAGAGCTGTTACTATAGAGGGCGCAAAATTTGAGCCGCGAAAAAAGTAGTAACTCAAAAGCCGCAGAAATAAATAATACACGTACCCATGGAGTCTTGCGACCTTTTTTATTAAATTGTGCAGTTACCCAGACGTCCGAGACATTATAAACCGTCTCTTTCGCTAAATGCACAATGCTGTACAAGAACCAAGATCAGTGTACTGCGTACCAAAAAAGAGAGAAAAAAAACTCAATTATATTAATTTCCAAATGACATCGTTACGTTATCGTTCACAGCTTCGTTTCGCTATAGCCAAACAATTTTACATATTATCCTATGTATATGACGACATTTTACTTCCCGTCCGTCGTTTCTGCATCGGCTAATTTCTTTGGTCTACTACTTGGTCTACGCGGAACGTTTCTTTTTGTCAGTTCTCATTTGTTATAGAAATTACTCGAAGTTTATGGCATGGAAATATATGGGGCAAAAGAACAGCTTTTTCGCTATTTTGCCATTTTGCCATGAAAATGAACTAAGTTGTCGCACACGTCAGTTTTCTTTTCTCGTCCACGCCGCCTTCCTTACAAGCCCAGGAGAGAACTGGTGGAACTGGCAACACTGGTGATTACCATTCATTGTGGGTGCACCAACAATCCATCCACCCATCCATCATCATTACAATCATAAGATCGTAGAGTTGTTGTAGTTGTTGTGTGCATTTGGCCATCTATCCGAAGAATATGAGTCATCTTGCCACTCCGTCTGGTTATAATACATAGAGAAAATCTCTGCTCGTACGACAGTACATTGACTCTCTTGCTCTGCAACTGAGCGCCGGAACTGCAGCCCATATTTCTTTGTTCGACCTGTCACCTTCGCAAAACAATGACCACGCAACCAACAAAGCGGTATCGCCGGTATCTGGAACCCGGAGTGTCGTGTCATATTCCCAAGCAGACTCTGCACAACCAACGCGTCAGACAACCTAAGGAAAGGGGTACGAACAGTGGTAGCAGACCGTGCGACGAGAGCGAGCGTCAGATAGACGTGCTAAACGATGTCAACGAAAGTGATGTTCACCCATCGACTGACAGTGAAACGCGGCCAGGTAATGACAGCCAAGCGCGAGAAAGTGACGCAGCGAATGTTGAATATTCCGATTTTCAACCTTATGTGAGTGGCAATGACGGCGAGAATTTATCGCCCTCGGACGAGGAAAGCGATGCTAGCTCTTCCTTAGATGACAGTGAGGTGAAAAGCTTTTTTGAAAAGTGCTCAAACGAAACCTTGCCAAACCAGGCCATAACAAAGGCCCAAGCACTGCTGCTTATTCTGTCTTAGGTTGTGCATGCTGGATTGTCATGGTCGCAAGTCGAAGGCCTCTTGAAGCTGATAAATACCCTGTGCGGTGCAGACGTGGTCCCAGACACGAAATACTTCTTTCGAAAGCTCTGGCAGGACCGCATGAAATCTCTTAACATGCACTTCTTCTGTCCCACTTGCATGGGCTACCTCGGCCTAAAAACAACAAACAGCAAGTCCCAAAGGTTCACCTGCACTGAGTGTCAGGCATCACACAGAATGCAGCAACTGATCAGCAAAGGGAACTTCTTCCTAATTTGTGACTTGAAACGTCAGTTGTACGATGTTATAGGACGTCACAGTCGGTATTTGTACGAGACACTCACGAAACTTCGGCCAACTGTCTACGGGGTGTACAGAGACATCACAGATGGACGACTGTATAAAAGCATCAGACATCGGCTGTGCATGAAGTGGTGTGATATTACACTCACTCTGAACACTGATGGGTCCCCAGTGTTTCAGTCCGGGAAATCCAGCATGTGGCCAATCCAGCTGCTTCTTAACGAACTTCCCTTTGACATACGCTTTCACGAACTCATCGTTGGAGCACTGTGGTTTGGGATACAGCACCCTCCAGCACACCTGTTCATAAAGACTTTTGTTGACGCATTCAACAACATCGGCAGCATACCCTGGCAGCACGCTGGCAGAACAATGATGTCACATGTTTATGCTGTCTGTTGCTGTGTGGACTCAGCAGCCAGAGCAGCCTTATTAAATATGAAACAATTTAATGGGTACTTTGGGTGCTCCTGGTGCCTTGAAGAAGGAACTGTTGTTGACGGTAAGTTACCTACTGCCTTACTGATCTCTTCCTCTGAAACAAATTATGTACTTTAGGTTCTAGAAAGTATCTTGATCACTATTCCCTCTGTTTGTGATTTCCTCCATTTTGCTTCAGTGGCTTATGAATAGGGTTCCTCGTCTTCAGGCTTTATGATATTTCCAATTCGGGGGACAAGAATCTCGTGATAGTTTCACACATGAATTGGGTAGAAAGTGGGTGCTTCCTCCCCCTTCCACAAATCATTGGGTTTAACCGAGTGAAACTAAATTCGTCTGATTCAGGCTACTATTGTGACAACCAGTCGCTCAGCTGCAATTTTTGTTGTTTCGTGATTACAACATACAAGCTTTGCAGCGTACAAAAGCTAAGATGCCACGTACCTGTTACACATACCAGCACTGTATTCTTCATTTACCTATCTGCTTACATAATAGTTTGCATCTGAAGCAATCATTGGTGCATGTCATTTGCGCATAATGACAGTTCCCACGTGTACTCATAAAACTTCATGTTGGAGTGTGAGTTTTTCTCTTTGTAGTGAGGATTCTAATCAGCACTTTTTTTAGGGGTTCTTCGTTACATTCCAAGCAGGAGCCCAGCCCCAGCACGCACACACAGGAGCCTACTGAACGACATGCAGGAAGCATTCCAACGAGGAGTGCCATCTCACGGAGTAAAAGGGCCATCACCACTGATTCAGTTGCCAGGATTTAATCTTGTATGGTGCGTGCCTCCTGATGTCATGCACTGTGTGCTTGAAGGTGTGACACGGCAGCTAACAGAATTATGGCTGTCTGCTGTTGGGCAGGCATATTACATTGGACGGCATATCCGTGAGTTGGATGACAGCATTTTGAAGATGAGGCCTCCAATGTCGTTTTGTCGGCTCCCACGACGGTTGAGTGACAGGGCACACTGGAAGGCAACTGAATGGATGTACTGGCTGCTCTTCTATTCGTTGCCATGTTTGAGGGGAGTACTTCCCACTGCGTACTTCAACCACTTTACAATGCTTTGCCAGGCAGTGTTTACTCTCCTGCAAGCATCTGTAACAGATGCCAACCTCGAGGAGGCGGAGGAGCTCCTCTCGTCGTTCGTTGCCAGAGTATACACATTATATGGAGCCAGCGCTGCAACCTTCAATGTGCACCAGCTTCTTCATATCACAAAGAGTGTGGAGATGCTGGGCCCATTGTGGGGTACCTCGACCTTCCCATTTGAGAATGGAAATGGGCAACTTGTAAAGCTAGTGAAGGCTGCGCAAGGTGTGCCCCTCCAGATTGCGGAGCGCTGCATTATGAAATCATGGCTCAGCACAGCAGCTAAGTTTGTGGAACTGTCGCCTTCACTGCAGTCGCGGAAAAGCGATATTGTCAATGCGCAGACAATTGTGCAAATACAAGCCTGTGTCCTTGGTGCGCCATTGCTGTCAATGCAAGTCAGCAGTTCAGTAGAGGAACTCTTCATTGAGAAGTACGGAAGAGTGCCAAGCATGACCCACTATTCTCGTTTTGCTGCCAACGCTGTGAAGTTTCATACGACATCGTACGCGCGAGCCACGAAAACATGCTCTTCCTGCGTGAAGATGAGAGACGGCAGCTACTGTCTGCTTTCTGACATTTGCTCAGCACTATTGGAGACTCGGAAGATTCTTCTTGTCTCCGAAGAGATCATCTTGTCAGAATGCAGATTCCCAAATGTGAATATATGCATCAGTGCTATCGCCCTCCTCCGGGAAGAAACCTCAAGTTGTATTCGCAAGATGATGTGTCTGCTCAGTGCGTGTTCTTTGAAGGAGCAGACACCTGTTATGTGTGCGAGATTCCAAACACATACAGGGTTGACTGACTAGCACAGTGGTGGTGCAATTGATGCGATACATGTGTGTGTATGTGTTTGTGTCAATAAGAACCTGATGAGTGGGAAGCAGAATCGGTTATCTTTTTGCCACACTGGCTTGTGCTGAACATTTCTTTTTGCCCAATTTTTTTTTATTTGTTTCATCAACTACTTCTGTGGCATATCAAAGTGCTTTTTCTTGAATGTGCAGTTATATTCAGCTGTATTCCAGAGCACCCTAGTATACTTCTTTGTATGGCATGCATTGTACCATTGCCTTTCTTGCAAGTTGTTTCGCTCCTTGATGTGCCCATTCTTTATGCTTGCATCACTTGGCTTCCTAGCATGCACTGTCAATTTCGTTATGCCATGGTAGGAATGTCCTCTACTGCTGCTACTGATGCGGCGCATCCTTTCTGCCTTTCTGGGGTGGGCGGCGCAGAAATTGGAACTGTAACTGTGCCGGAACCACAAGTTACTACCTACACTCTTAAAAATGAACTTCACCGCATAGCACGCTCCTAGCCAACCATTATCTCGAGTGATATCGTTACCTGCCCTGATTTGTTGAAAACGGGAGGCATACGCCTTTTCTGTGACAATTATGAACAGCATAAGTGTCACAAAAAAGGCGTACGCCTCCTGTTTTCAACAAATCAGGGCAGATAACGATGTCATTCGTGATAATGGTTGGCTAGGAGCGTGCTATGCGGCGAAGTTCATTTTTAAGAGTGTACTGTTGTTTCCTGGGACATAATTGAATAAGCCAAAGTTGTTTTTAAACCGCTGATTAAAAAAAAGAAAACTGAAGCAGGTACCTATTAACCAGTGCAGGTGTAAGCCCTGCAGTTTCCTGCTTTTGCGCTAATTATTGTGCACTAAATTTAACACGGTGTCCCCCGACATAGAAGCCGCCAGGGAAAGGAGACGAGTGGCATGGCAGCACGTGGTGTGTCGTGGGCACAGGATGCCAGATTTTGGCAGTAGGTGGCAATCTATGCCTGAAGCAATCTTCCTGGAAAATCTTGACTCTTTTTTTCCCTATCGTAAAGTGCTAAAAGCCTTACTTCATTAAAAGCAAATTCACATTCGTGTATTGCAGTACAAGTCGTGTTTCGTCCCTGATGTCACCACCTTGAAGATAGTAATAGTGAACTGATTTTAGCTGATTTGAAAGCTTTATTTTCACTGTTTGCCAGTGCCAGATTTAGACGGGGCACTTGCCCCGGGGCCCCACCAGTAATGATCTTGTCCAAGCGAAATGTGGTTTGCATGCCTTAAACGTATCCCTGAAACGGAAACTTGGCAAAAATGTGTCCTCCGGTAACGCATATCGACCCCGCATAACACATTGGATAGACATAGAATACACGACGGAGCCTCCACAACACAGTGCCCCGGGGCCGCCACCACTGTAAATCTGGCACTGCTGTTTGTTCTCGACAAAACCGAACTTTAAAAAAGGGTATTGTTTCCAGTCATTGATAAGAGGTGTAGAAAAATCAGTCTGTACAATTGAAACATGGACTTTCATCTAAACACAAGTTTTTTTGGCATTTTAGTGCCCTTTATTGGCACAAATGACTAGTATGGTTTTAATACGAGGCTACTAGCTGTTATCGTGTACTTGTAGGTGTATGCGCTGGCATTGCGTAGCACAGACGCAGCATCTATTTCAACACATTGTCAATAAATTGACTGCGTTTACGATTATCAAACAACTCAAAGGAGATGCCAAAACAATGGAGGGTCATGCTTAGCAAGTACTCATGGCAGGAGTGTCTGTCATGACTGGAAGTATATATGGCGATGAAAGTTTTTGTAGTGATGATGAAAATTTTTTCATAATGAGAGCAAGACTTAACCACACCACAGGAAGCTTTGTCGTCACGACAAAGATGTTTGTGGTAGAACAGATGTCCTGTCGCTGAAACATATGACACGAGGTCCTGTCGTACTACAAAACTTTTTGTCACAGCGACAGGACCTCCTGTCGTACAACAAAAAAATTTGTAGTAGGACAGGAGGTCCTAGCTGTCCCTGCAACAACAATTTTGGAATTGACGACAAGGCTATTTGCCGCAACTACAGAAAGTTTTGTAGTACGACAGGAGGTCCTGTTACTGCGACAGACTTTATTGTAGTACGACAGGAGATCCTGCCGCTGCAACAGAAGATGTTGTAGTGACGACAAGGTTGTCATAGACAAGTACAGAAAGTTTTGTTGTAACGACAAAGTGGGTGTCAAAATCTGCGGAAAGTTTTCTCGTCACGACAAAGCTGTCTGTCGTACGACAGGTCACCCTGTTGTTACTACAGAGGTCTGTGTCATAATGACAAAAACTTCTGTTGTAACTGCAGGAATTTCTGTTGTATCTTTCGACTGACTCCGAAAGTTATCAATACATGGTAGTCGCTCGAAAGGCCGCACAGAAATTGCACTTCCTTCCATCCACAAAAGCACTCAGACGACAAACAAGCCTTTGAGACAACAAAAATTTGACATTTCTGTCAGAGACGACAAACTTTTGTAGTGACGACAGCCCTGTCTGTCATGACGACAAAATTTTTAATAGCGACAACATAATGACAGACCTGTCTGTCGTAACGACAAAAAAATTTTGTAGCGACGACATAACGACAGACCTCTCTGTCATGACGACAAAAAAAAATTGTAGTGACGACAGACCTGTGTGTCGTGACGACAGAAATTTTTGTGGTGACGACAGACTAGTCTGTCGTTACGACAGAAATTTTTGTAATGACGACAGACTTTTCTGTTGTGACGACAGAAATCTTTGTGGTGACGACAGATTAGTCTGTCGTGACGACAGAAATTTTGTGGTAACGACAGAATTGCTGTCGTTACAACAGAAATGTTTGTCGTGACGACAAAGATTTCTGTTGTGTTTTTCGACTGGGTGAAGCTGCACGACACTGGCGCAATACGTTACTGGCCACAAGAAACACCCGAAATCACAAGGACGCCGTGTTACCACCCGTATACGCGGCAAAATTATATTGCACCCACCGTACTAATCCTTTTTACTTTATGTCATTTATAGCCCCGAGGTGCCTCAAAGAAGCGATAACATCAGAATGTTTCTCACAGCCTCGCTATGCACAGACAGACCGGCGGCGTCCTTGTGTCGCAGTTCAACGAACTACAACCTTTCATAGCTTCGCTACAACCTTCTTAGCATAGCTACAACCTTCAAGGCTTACACTAGGACATATGCAGCGCTCGCCCCTAGTTCCGAAAAACGTGGCCCAAGAACCCTTTAAAGCGGTTGAAAAGGCTCCTATCGTGGTGCAAGAGCGATATCTGTAACCATATTGGACACTTTCCCACAGGGTCTTCGGTAGTGTTGACGCGAACACTCGAAGAACGCGGCACACGAGCCCTTTAAAACGACCGGAAAGGCTCCTATCGCGGTGCAAGAGCGATATCTGTAACCATATAGGACACTTTCCCACAGGGACTTCGGTAGTGTTGACCGCGAACACTCGAAGAACGTGGCACACCATGTCAAGTATATTCGGACAACATGTCCGACAGAAGTTTGTTGGACAGTTAGTTTTGGTTTTCTTCCTCCTTTTGTCTGTTTGGCCTGCCGCCGCGCGCTTTGAGCGGACCGCGCTGGCTCGTTCATTAAAACCGTAGTTCTCTATCGAACAGTACTGGTTGCCTTTCTCTTCTCCTGGCATCCTACCCAACAGGTTATGGGCCCAGTACACGCTGGACAGTGAGACGACGAAGCCTTCCACTGATCAGGCGTACCTCTACGTGGGTGCTGAGGACACGTCCGACGGCAATAGGAGCTTTGCGTTGACCCGGCACATTGAAGTTGACGTCTAGAACACATCTATCAGTGCGACGAAGTGAGACGACGACGTATACCACTGGACAAGCGCACATCGCAGATGAGGAGCTAAGCTACAGCGACATGGCTTTGAAAGACGAACTCCGAATTCCGAAGCTGACGTCAGAAAACTATCATGCCTGGTCGATCCGAGCAAAAGCTGCAATGGTACAGAAGGACTGTTGGGAGGCAGTTGAACCCGGATGCCAACAAGCACCCTTGACGAATGAAGAGAAGAAGGTTAACGATAAAGCCCTCACGTTTCTCTTCCTGGTGGTCGAGGACAATTACCTTGACGACATCGGCACCTGTACCACTGCAAGAGATGCGTGGAACATCCTACGCGAGATCCATACGAAATATGGTCTGCTACATATCCTTCAGCTTCTCCGAGACTTCGTCAATGTGAAGAAGGACCGAGAAGAACCTATGAAGGACTACTTGAGCAGATTGATGGATCTGCATCGGCAATTATCCAACGGGGGTTACGAATTCACTGACAGGGAAGTCGCCTTGGTGATGTTGATGGGGTTGCCGGAGGAGTATGAACCGCATATTCTGAAGCTCGAGCAAGACGAGGCAACGCTCACAACAAAGGCAGTCAAAGCAAAGCTCTTGATCGAGGAGAAGCGAAAGCAGAGGCGAGATGCAGAGAATACGGCAGACACCGACGGTGAAGCAAAAGCCCTAGTAACTAAGGAAAAGTTTACCAAGCGTGGCAAAACTTCGGAGGAGAAGGCGTGGGACAAGAGACATAGCGGAAAGCCGGGAGCGAAATGGGACCCGCCGAGAAGACGCGTAAGGTGCTACGAATGTGGGAGGTTTGGACACGTGGCCAATGATTGTGACGCAGATGATGCTGAAACTGGAAGCCGGCTACGTCCGCAGGACGGAACAGGCTACGCGAAGTTGACTCACGTGGCACTCTCTGCGACACGCACGAGGGCAAAGAGAAGTTCTGTTTGGCACTTAGATAGCGGTGCTACGGACCACATGACGTCGGAGAGAGCGAAGTTTGATAGGTTTTCGCCTTGCACGTCAGCCGTAGAAGCGGCAAATAAGGAGATCATGCAAGTTCTCGGAAGAGGAGATATCAACTTCCAACTTTCGGAAGGAGCACGGCGGAACTTTAATCAAGCTCAAAGATGTGCTATATGTGCCTGAGTTGGATGGTAACCTTCTATCCGTCGGAAGAATTGAAGAGTTAGGATTTAAAGTCACTTTCGATGATGGAAAAGCGGAAGTGAGAGTAAAAGACAACGAATTGGTCCTGTTGACCAGGCGTACGGGGAGGCTATATATTGTGGACGAAGACTTCCTTCCTTCAACGAGATTGTCCAAAGAAACACGTGCGACAAGTGGTCTATGGCATCGGCGTCTAGGACACCTCCACCAGAGCGCTGTGCATCAGCTACGTCCGGAGGGAACTGACATTGAGGAGGAGAGGTGCTCAACGTGCATGCAAGGCAAGCTCAAGAGGAAGAGCTTTCCAGTTGCTGATGCCTCGACGCGAGCCACAGGACCCTTGGAGCTGGTCCATTCAGATGTCGGGAGCATCACACCCCCATCGAAAGGAGGATCACACTATTTCGTCACATTCATCGACGACTACTCGAGGTACACCGTTGTGTATCCGATGAAAACAAAGGGGGAGGTGCTTAAGAAGTTTGATGAATACAGGCGAATGGTTGAAAATCTCCACAACGCAACCATTCAGATCCTTAGAAGTGACAATGGAGGAGAGTACACAGGAAAGGAGTTCCGGCAGTACTTGGTCCAGTACGGGATTCGACGACAGCTAACGGTACCTGGGACGCCACAACAAAACGGAGTAGCGGAACGGATGAACCAAACACTACTCGACATGACGCGATGTTTCCTGATCGAGTCCGGACTCCCCAAAGCACTCTGGGCGGACGCGATCATCACAGCTGCCTACGTTCGTAACAAGTGCCCATCAAAAGCAATCGGCTCTCTCGTGCCAGAGACACTATGGTTCGGAAGCAAAGCCAGCATCGACCATCTCAGAGTATACGGCTGCAGAGCTTGGGCCGTACAAAGCAAACCACGCAGTAGGAGAACGAAGCTGGACCCAAAGGCAGTGGAGTGCGTGCTCGTGGGTTACCCCGAAGGAGTTAAGGGCTACAAACTGTGGGATTGGAGAAACGATGAATTCTTTTTGGGACGAGACGTCGTTTTTGATGAGAGCACGTTCCCGTGTAAAGTGGAAGCGGGGACGCAGCCCGTCAGTGGTGACAGTGACGTAGTGATCGTAAGCAGTAACGCCGAGAACTGTGAGACGTCCATGGAGTCACCAGCGTTGGAAGAAGTTGTCTTAAGGCCGGTCATCGAAGAAGGGGGACAAAGTCTGGAGGCGTCACCGCCAGAAGCTGCACCGGCTGCGTCGTCACCGCCGGCAGCTGAGCAAATGTTGGAAGCGTCACCACCACTAGGGGCGCTAAGACGGTCCGAGCGGCTGGCAGCCAAGCCCCGGCCGAATTACTGCTGTATAGCCAAAGGAAGTGGTGCCGTCCCGGACCCCGCAACTGTGGAGGAGGCATTGCTCATGCCTGACGCAGAAGACTGGCGGAACGCCATAGAGGAAGAGTTGGGAAATCTGAGGAGAAACGGCACGTGGGAAATTGTCCCAAGGCCCAAAGGCCGTCAAGTCGTGAAATGCAAATGGGTATTCCGGAAGAAGTATAACGAGGTTGGTCAGCTGGAAAGGTATAAAGCCCGCTTGGTCGCTTGCGGTTATTCTCAAGTTCAAGGAGTGGACTACAATGAGACCTACTCCCCTGTGATTAAGCTGAAATCCATTCGCATACTACTTGCGATCGCAGTCGAGAGAGGATGGATTATCCACCAAGCTGACATAACCGCAGCCTATTTGAACGGAACCCTGAACGAGACTATATACATGGAACAACCGATTCCATTCCACGAAAAGAGCAAGGAGGACGTTTGCCTCTTGAAGAAAAGTCTGTACGGGCTTCGTCAGTCCGGAAGGCAATGGAACATACGGCTGGACGATTTTCTGAAAAGCGAGGGACTAACAAGGTCTAAGGCGGATCCTTGTGTGTATTTCAACCTTGCAGAAGGTATCATAGTTGGAGTGTACGTAGACGACATCCTGATCCTGGCTCAGACTGAAAAGAAGGCTGAGAGTTTCAAGAAAAACATGGGACACGTTTTCGAAGTGAAGGACCTTGGGGAGGCAAGCCACATCTTATCGTTAAGGATTCAACGCCAGAAGGACGGAAAGCTCACCCTGGACCAGACGATGTATGCCGAAGGAATTGTGGACCTGTTCGGCACGAACGATACGAGAGGAGCCTCTTCGCCACTTGATCCTGGGACGAAGTTCCTACCAGCCTCCGAGGGACATCAAACCTCGAATGTGCTCTCTCACAACTATCGCCAAGCAGTCGGAGGCCTACTTTATCTCGCCAGCGGCACAAGGCCAGACTTGGCATTCGCAGCGGCTTACATGAGCCAATTCAACCAGAACCCTACGGAGCAGCACTGGAGCGGCATCAAACATATTTTACGCTATGTCAAGCAAACTAAGCATCATGCGTTGACGTTCGAGAAGCTAGGGAGGAAAGTGAAGACCTTTTGCGACGCTGACTGGGCGAGCGATAAGGTGGACAGGCGGTCGTTCAGTGGCTACGTTTTCACCTTAGCTGGCGCAGCTATCTCTTGCAGTAGCAAGAAACAGAGGTCAACCGCTTTGTCGACCGTGGAGGCAGAATATCTTGCCATGTGCCATGCAACGAAGGAGGTCTTGTGGATGCAACATTTCATGCAAGAGTTGGGAGCGAGCGAGTTCATCGACGCACCACACACAATGCATGTCGACAACCAGGGCGCGATCGCACTGGGGACGAACCAAGTGACATCGGAGCGCAGCAAACACATCGAGCTCCGACACTTTTTTCTGCGAGAAAAGATGGAAGAGGGCAAACTAAGGCTTGAGTATGTCAAGACGTCGGACAACCACGCTGACGTACTGACAAAGGCGCTGGACGGCAAGAAAACCCGACAGCACCGAGGGTCTCTAGGCCTTCGTGACATCACGGGCACTTTGACGACACGTTGAGGGGGGTGTCAAGTATATTCCGACAACGTGTCCGACAGAAGTTTGTAGGACAGTTAGTTTTGGTTTTCTTCCTCCTTTTGTCTGTTTGGCCTGCCGCCGCGCGCTTTGAGCGGACCGCGCTGGCTCGTTCATTAAAACCGTAGTTCTCTATCGAACAGTACTGGTTGCCTTTCTCTTCTCCTGGCATCCTACCCAACACACCACCCCTTTAAAACGACCGGAAAGGTTCCTATCGCGGTGCAAGAGCGATATCTGTAACCATATTGGACATTTTCCCACAGGGACTTCAGTAGTGTTGACCTCGAACACTCGAAGAACGCGGCACACCAGCCCTTTAAAACGACCGGAAAGGCTCCTATCGCGGTGCAAGAGCGATATCTGTAACCATATTGGACACTTTCCCACAGGGACTTCGGTACTGTTGACCGCGAACACTCGAAGAACGTGGCACACCAGCCCTTTAAAACGACCGGAAAGGCTCCTATCGCGGTGCAAGAGCGATATCTGTAACCATATTGGACACTTTCCCACAGGGACTTCGGTAGTGTTGACCGCGAACACTCGAAGAACGTGGCACACCACCCCTTTAAAACGACCGGAAAGGCTCCTATCGCGGTGCAAGAGCGATATCTGTAACCATATTGGACACTTTCCCGCAGGGAATTCGGTAGTGTTGACCGCGAACACTCGAAGAACGCGGCACACCAGCCCTTTAAAACGACCGGAAAGGCTCCTATCGCGGTGCAAGAGCGATATTTGTAACTATATGGGACACTTTCCCACAGAGACTTCGGTAGTGTTGACCGCAAACACGCGAAGAACGTGGCACACCAGCCCTTTAAAACGACCGGAAAGGCTCCTATCGCGGTGCAAGAGCGATATCTGTAACCGTATTGGACACTTTCCCACAGGGACTTCGGTAGTGTTGACCGCGAACACCCGAAGAACGTGGCACACCAGCCCTTTAAAACGACCGGAAAGGCTCCTATCGCTGTGCAAGAGCGATATGTGTAACCATATGGGACACTTTCCCACAGGGACTTCGGTAGTGTTGACCGCGAACACCCGAAGAACGCGGCACACCAGCCCTTTAAAACGACCGGAAAGGCTCCTATCGCGGTGCAAGAGCGATATCTGTAACCATATGGGACACTTTCCCACAGGGACTTCGGTAGTGTTGACCGCGAACACCCGAAGAACGTGGCACACCAGCCCTTTAAAACGACCGGAAAGGCTCCTATCGCTGTGCAAGAGCGATGTGTGTAACCATATGGGACACTTTCCCACAGGGACTTCGGTAGTGTTGACCGCGAACACCCGAAGAACGTGGCACACCAGCCCTTTAAAACGACCGGAAAGGCTCCTATCGCGGTGAAAGAGCGATATCTGTAACCATATGGGACACTTTCCCACAGGGACTTCGGTAGTGTTGACCGCGAACACCCGAAGAACGTGGCACACCAGCCCTTTAAAACGACCGGAAAGGCTCCTATCGCGGTGCAAGAGCGATATCTGTAACCATATGGGACACTTTCCCACAGGGACTTCGGTAGTGTTGACCGCGAACACCCGAAGAACGTGGCACACCAGCCCTTTAAAACGACCGGAAAGGCTCCTATCGCGGTGCAAGACCGATATCTGTAACCATGTGGGACACTTTCCCACAGGGACTTCGGTAGTGTTGACCGCGAACACCCGAAGAACGTGGCACACCAGCGCTTTAAAACGACCGGAAAGGCTCCTATCGCTGTGCAAGAGCGATATCCGTAACCATATGGGACACTTTCCCACAGGGACTTCGGTAGTGTTGACCGCGAACACCCGAGGAACGTGGCACACCAGCCCTTTAAAACGACCGGAAAGGCTCCTATCGCTGTGCAAGAGCGATATCTCTAACCATATGGGACACTTTTCCACAGGGACTTCGGTAGTGTTGACCGCGAACACCCGAAGAACGTGGCACACCAGCCCTTTAAAACGACCGGAAAGGCTCCTATCGCGTTGCAAGAGAGGTATCTGTAACCATGAAAAATTTTCTTTGTGAAAAAAATTGGCTGTGTTAGCCGCGAATAAGCCGCGGGCCAGTAAAGGCACACATTTGAGGGCCGTGAGGTGAGGGCGAGAGAGGGCGTTTGTCCGTGAGGGTGAGTGAGGGCATGTTGCCCTGAGGGCCGTGAGGGTGACGGCGAGTGAGGGATTGCGCTTTTGAGGGCCGCGAGGGTGAGGGCGAGTGAGGGATTGCGCTTGTGAGGGCCGTGAGGGTGAGGGCGAGTGAGGGCACCCGCCCGTGAGGGCCGTGAGGGTGAAGGCGAGTGAGGTCATGTGCCCGTGAGGGCCGTGAGGGTGAGGGCGAGTGAGGGCATGCGCCCGTGAGGGCCGTGAGGGTGAGGGCAAGTGAGGGCATGCGCCCGTGAGGGCCGTGAGGGTGAGGGCGAGTGAGGTTTCACCAAAATGCCCACCTATGCATATACTATATCAAGAACCTCAGCTACCCGCAAGCCTTTGGACAGACCTTGGGTCTTCTTCAAACTCTCCTGGTCAAAGACTCCTATTTCGTTCCCTCTATGCAAGCAAAACGTCTCGCTAATCTTTTGAAAGAGATGGGCATGTCTTGCCAGGAATCTCAAAGAGCACAGAGTTTGCTTTCACTTATGCAATAGCATGGACGCATTGATGTGAAAAAGTTTATCGAACTGGACAATACTTCTTTTTTTTTTTTTTCTTACCGTCCCAAACAAAAAACGGCATTGTCAGTGGAGGGCCACTTGAAGAGTGCACTTTATCAACGGCTTTTCTGGCGTGAACAGAAGTTGCAAGGAACATTCGATTTTAACTGAATATCATAGGTACTGCATCCAAGGCAGGCGACTCTCACCACTGTTCCGTGGGTCTACAACGTTGCATGTCCTCTGTTAAAAACTGCTGCAGAAACTGAGCAGAAAACAGGCAGAGTAAGCACTGCTGTACCTGTTATTTATTTCGGTGGCCGTTCCTATTGTGTTCCGTCAGGAATGCTGGTGTTAAAAGTGCCTATTGTCTTTGTTCATTTCCCTGCCACGTTGGTATTCTGTGATATCGGTTCCTATCTAGTACAAGTTTTTATATTATTTATGACTGTGCACAGGTTTGCACAGAAAGATGCTCAGTGGTCATTATCTATTGTTTTGTATGCTAGTCAATTTCAATATTTCTGAAATACAAATATTGCAGTGTGCGGTGAGCTCCCAATGAGTGAAATTAAACAGTCGGTATCAGATTTGTTTTGCTTAAGCAGCAATTCAATTCACGCAGTGCAGTTTACAGTAGAATTATGATTCATGAAGTGACAGGAAAGTATCAGGGGGGAGCTGATATTGCTCACAGAGACTGTTGTTTGTCGGTGCACATTCCCGAGCTTCGCCATCGTGTCTAAAGGGCGGGTAGACCAGCAGTTTTAGTAATGCCTCTGATGAGGACAGTGGCCCGCCAAAGAAGAGTCGTTGTTCAAAATTCTCTCTGCCCCCTTCAGAACTGCCCTTCATTTTGCATTTCACTGGAATCGCCGTATATTTCCTCGACCTTTTCTGTTACCATTTGTGGCAAATAAGTGTGTGTTAAGCATAAATTCTTACTTGTTACTTACTCTGCAATCGTTGTCTTACAGTTCCCTTTAAGCCATAATTTTAACCTGCACCCCAAAAGCCATCAGACTGTCTAATTTCGCTCGGACTATGCAGAATGTTCATGTGTTCGAGTCACTATAGTCGTAGTATTGAATCCCTACTAGCGTAACATATTGCAGCATCTGTAAAGTTTGAGCGCAATGTCATGCGAGTACCATTTCTCAGTGTTTTGTACTGCTTAATTTCAATTCTTTGTGGTCTTATCTTTTTGGTCCTTCAGCATCCCCTTGTGAGGGTGTGAGGGTAGACGAAATACATGTTAGGTTAATCGGTAGCATTCGAATTTTGCTTTGTGATATATACAGTGATGTGTTTTCAGCCATTTCGTCACCACCAAGAGGAAACCATGTAGGTGGACTGGAGGTTGTACAGTGGCATGTTATCAACGTTAAAATAAACACAGAAAAAAAGGTTAAAATTTACATCTAGTTCATTGCTGTAAAGAAGGAATTCAAGCTAATTGTAAGTAGCTCGAATTCCTTGTTGCTTGTGCGCAAAAGACAATTATGGTGCGACACCAAGCATGAAAAATCAAACTGCCCTTCGACTAGTTTTCCTTTGTAAATACTTGGACAGACAAGAACAAACATTTTCCCCACTATAGGAACTAGTGATGACTAACAAAATGTGCCTTATGATGGTTGTGACTGTGTGTTGGCTCTCGGCATGCTTTTCTGAAGCCGAGCTTGTTTGCATTTGACGGTCTGTGTCATCTTCAAGAAACCAAAGAAAACATCTAAATCTGCTCTTTACTTTACATCAAACCAAATCAGGCCTAAACAGTTTTGAATTCCTCCTGCAATGGAGGTTATTGGCAAATAAGGGGTCATATTGGAGTGTACTGACTTTTTTATTCTTAGTGTGGGTCGAGAGGCAACGGCTTAACAGTTCGGCTTCCAGTTGGAAAGCGCTCATTATCTACAACGCACTTGCGAGGCGACGAAGTGAACAGACGCGCCATCGCCACCATCATCATCACCTTGGGCAGCAAAGGAAGATGGGTGGGCATGAAGTAGTCAGTTGTTGAAGGTAAGCAGCCGAACAAGGGAAGCACGGATTGTCAGATCTTTTAATTTGATGAGCCATTGACTGTTTTCAATGTTCTGACTGACAGTCCATATTACGCCTTACGCAGCTGACACGACAGTGCCCAGGGAGCCAGGTAAGTTAATTGTGGCATGTGTTGCGGCCCGTCTTAATACTTTTTTTTCTGCCTTCCTGCAGCAAATTGGCAAGCGGATTGGCTAACCAAGTTCTTGCTCTTTGCTGGTGTGACAATTTGGAAACGAACAGCGACGGGATGACGAACAAACTTTCTTGAGTGAAACGGTATTCCAGGCGACCAGTCCTTTTTCATACGTCGTATGGGAGAAGTACGTTGTTCGTGTTTCCGGCCAAGATTCAGGTTTCTTCTAATCTGAAGTGTGTGGTGCAGTGACTACCCCGTTCATATCCTGTACATATCGCTTATCTTCAGTGTGACGACATGCATACTTCGGTGACGTTTGTGGGTGTCACGATGTGACTTTGTTGCGGCTGTGATCTAAGTGCACGTTGTTGTGAAAGCATTTGTCTGCGCAGTTGTTCGTTGAATGACGTTGGATACCGAATTCAAGGTATGTGATTTGTCAATAAAATAGGTGTTTTCAAAGCACAGTGTCTGTGTTAGCGTCTGTGTGTCTATCAGCGACGGGACGAACGTAGCCGACAGGGTGTTATTTCCCGCCCTCGTACAAGTGATCGTTGGTTGCTGCACTTTTCTCCTGAAATGGCATGTTCGAGCAGGGCCCATGCAAACAATGTTTGCTTTGCCTTTGCCTTGCTCGTCGTGCCAATTCAGGTTCCCCACCAAACGAAAATTAATTGTGGTACCTCATGTGTACCCCGTGCAGAATCCGGTTCACTGTACCTGCTAACCAGTGGTCCTGGAATGAGGTACACCGTACCTCATTTTTTAAAGAGGTACATTTTTTAAAAAATGTACCTCTTGTTCGGAAGGTACACATGCGTTACAGGGTTTAGAGTGTAGGATGCGGAAATGTGCTTGCCTGGTAGATGACTTCGTACATGTATACCAGTGGGGCAACATATAATTTTTCCGATATTGAGATTATGAGTCAACTATTGGTACACACAAAAACCATGCGCACGTGGTAAATATATTTTTTTTTGTTACGGCCGTACCTGTGCTACCAGCACCAAGGATCGCTTGCGTCATGGAGTGAAAGTGTTGCCGGGTCAGATATAGTTTTTTTTTTTTCGCCTTCACTACCTAGCCAATCTACCTTATGGAAGGGGCAAAGATCGGGAAAGACCGGATGAGTGATAAAGCAGTTTTTGTAGAAGGCATAACGTGGACACAGCGCGTCGTACTGATGGTTTGTTTAGAGACAACTGCTGTTTTTAACGTAGTAGCGCTTGTATACCGCGAGCAGTTGGAACAGATGAATCAGACAGTTCGGTTCTGCACGGCTTCTAGCATTTTGATGAGGAACTCTTGATGAGGGTCCCAGATTGCTGAGGCATATTCGAACTTCAGGCGAATCAGGCTGGTCTAAGCAAGGAGTTTTAGATCACGCGGTGCGAGCTTAAAGGGACGAAAAGTGAAAAATAACCCCCATATTTTTGCCCACTGTCGTGCACAACATCGTTGTTTGATAAGACGCAGAAAGCATTACTTCTCAATTCGGCATATTTTTTACGTATAAATATTTTGAGGATTGCTGGAACATGGACGGTGCTGCCAGCGAACGGCGAAAGAGAGCAACTTGGGATTCGGGTCCAGGGCTCCCAGGGATTGGTCAACCCTTACCACGTCAGAGTTAATTTTGTAGAGAACAAAGTTGACGCACATTATCTTACAGCTAAACGCCATTTTAAAAATGACGCTCACTTCCATAGCTTTTACGTTAATAAAGCATTCAGCTACTTCGCCGCTACGAGCTACGGTCTACGGTCCGCCGCGCCATCTGCAAGGCCATCTGTGTTATCGCGTTCATTGTTTACGTCGTGGTCCTGTTGGTCGATGTTGGTCAGAAAATATAAGTGAATGACATGTTCGTGGCTGTTGTGTCAATTATTCGAGAGACCTACATATGCCTGGTGAAGTTATGGTGTTGATGGGCGCAAAAATCATGTTCGTTCACCATCGGCGGCGGGCGTTTTCTACCACAAGATTCAACGGGAGAGTGCGCGAAAACGAATGTGGTTCGAAACGCTCGGTTACTAGATGTAGCAGTCGTGTCGTGTGTGCTGAGCTCATTTTGCTGCCGATGACTACGATATGCCGTAGAAGGCGAATTGCGAAGACGTAACGAAGCACACTGATGCTCAGTACCCAGTGATTTTGGTTCACCGAGGTGACGAGTTCAACACAACGTCATAGGCACGTACAGGCGTCACACATGTATAAATGATAATATAGCGATGACGTATTCCATTTAACTTATGTTATCCTACTTGTCCCATACTCAACATTGTCAACATCAACAAATTTAATTTTAGGGGCCTGCAAGTGTTGAAGTGGCGCAAGGCTGCTTCGTGTGCGTGTGATCAATGCACTCAACTTGACATGACAGAAATAGCTGAAAGCAGGTGTGCAAAGTCCACAGATGGAAGCACTAGATTTGTTACGTGTTGCAGACTTTGTGACATTTTTTGGAGCCTTTGGACAAGTGCAGAACATTAGTATGACGTCAACAATAGGAGAAGAAACCGATGAGTACTACTAGCTTGTTTGAAGGGTACAAGAATACTTCCGGTTGAGGTGTAGTTATGACTTTATGACTAAGGAACGCTAATTAATTTTCTAGAGATGCATCCTCTACACTTGAATGCCCAATGAAACAGCGAACGTTCATTGTCTTTGAAGCCCCACTACTGGAATTGTTGAATGTGTGTCAGAGCAGTAGTGAGCCATGCAAGGTTACCACATCATATTGGCTAAAATTTGCAGAGTTCCCCTATCTCGGACGCAACTGTCATTTCTCTTTATTGCTCTTCGGATCCTACCTTCTCAGAGATTAGTGTGGTTCACCATACACTGCATGGGCACTGCCTTTCTCTACTCATGCATTCGGTTTCTTGTTCTGTTGAATAAATCTTCACTTGAGTTTGCAGCCATCACGCTGTCTACTGTGTTTGCCCCTCATCTATATTGATGTGCTATAACGGTATAGCACATCACCATGCCAACAACCTGCCAACAACCTGCCAACTACCAAACGACCTTGCCTAGTCCTACTTTTGGATGGAAACTACACGATGTGGTAACATCCACATGTACAAAGTTTTAGTGGACGGAGATTTGCTGTTTTTGTACAACCTTCATTGTACATTTCTTTTGTCTCACTTAGTATGCCTGAAGAAATGTTCTGATCTTCATCAAGATGACAGGTCATTGTTTGATCTGCAGCATTATTGTTCCTGTAATCTTTTCACCAATAGAGAATACAAAAGTGAACAAATGGTAAAATATAACTAGCTTGTTAAATTCAAAAGCAAAAGACAAAACTGTTTATAGGTCTCTTGTTTATTTTGTTGCAGGTTTTACAACTCTATCAAGTACGTCAAAACATCAGAGGGCAGGAAGTCCTACTCTGTTTCCTAAAACCCTGGACAATAAAAAAGAAAGATATAGTTTGAGTTGTGACAAAACATTGTTTCTGCTCTTATATTATATTTCAATCAAATGCTACGACGCATTTGTGGTGTACACTGATGAAAGTTTCAATTTGCAGGGCTGTCAAAGTACTTTGCAAAAGTACATCTAAATTACAGTAACAGAGAACTTATGCAATAAATTATTTAGCCATTTTGGAGTACTATGAACACCAATGGTGCATGGTTAACTTGGAACCCAGATCAAGGGTTAATAGTAAGTGAAGTCAGCCCTCAAATCCTTCTTTACAAATGTTAGTTGGTGACGTGATAATGAATCAGTTGCAAGTACTCCGTTTAGCAAAACAGAGTTAATTAAGTGTGAAATCCCAATCTTGGTTCAAATATTAATTGACATTTGGAAACGTGCTCACTAAGGAGTATACTAAAAGGTTATGAACATAATTCAGCTGAATGACACTGATAAAATTATCTTACTTACTCCTCCCATAAACAATTCAGACATGAGTATAACCTACAAATACATCTATGCCCACAGGTTACTTAACCGTACAGGAACAAACTAGTAATTATAATATGCTGTGACAGCAAAGAAAAAGCAATGAGAAAAACTTGCAGCAAGCACGAAATGAAAATATGCTGACATCAACATTTCTACAAGTCTGCACACTGATGGGAAAGCATCCCTAATTGTATGCATGACGCAGATCGGGATCCAGTGGAGTACTTTCTATTGTATTTTCTCGGAGCACCCCATATCCTTCTTGTGAATGTAAGACAGGTGGTATAACGGAATTCCCTGCAGAAAAGGGGTTTCCGTCCAGTTTGCCGTTCAAGTAGCGCGTAAAGACCACACGGCGCTGCCGTGTATGTTGCCATGCTCTTCGGTTTCTCGGATGTATGTAAAAGACACTTGCAGTACTCCGGTGTCAAGGCACAGTATTTGAAAATATTCGTTAGTTCTGATGCAACAGTCTGTCTGTCTGCCTTCCATACGCATTCTTTACCTCTCAGGCAGCAAAAACCGTAGCATCCATCCGTAGTATCCGTCGGTTTGCATTTCACACATGAACACCTGCACGACGAAAAAACAGCGCTTATTTCGCCTTACACAAGTGCTTCTCCCTCATGCATGGAAATTTCACAAAGCAGTCCATGTTCACGGCACGGTGAGCTACTGCTTAGGACGAATGTGACTCCGATTAATCTCTGGACGAGGAATCTTCTGCTGCGAAGAACACACTTTCCAGCACGCTAACGCACGAACATCAGTTCTGTGTGAGCGACAGTTCTCGAATGCGGAATTTCAGCGCACTCATGTTCAAGATGCTCGACATTCTCGACGTAGAAAGTGGTCAGAAATGCCCACTGCAATTTTCGTTTTCGCCGGATTAGCGCCCGGAAGTGTGCGTATGACATGCGTCCTCGACAGATGGCGCGGGGTCATGCAATTGTTGACAGACTGCTCGATTTCCTACTAGGTCCCTGGACATGCAATTATCGAAAATTCGATTACAGAAAAAAACTACAGCAATTTCAGTGGAGTTCTTTGATATTTGAACTTTTGAAGGTTCAAGCTTTTCGCTGAACATAAAGTTTCGATAGGTTTATATTCACTTTTCGGTCCCTTTAAGGCTACGGCGTAGGTACCCAACAGAGTTATTAGTTCCAGATTTGATATGGGAGATATCAGTTGACCATGAGAGATTAGAGACCAAATGGATGCCAATATATTTGTGGGCAAGAAGATGAGAGAGAAGAGTATTGGGGAGGGAATGAGGATAATAGATAGCATTGAGATTACAAGAGAATGGTAAGATCTTGCATTTGTTAGTGTTGTGAGACCTCCATCCCACTCGGGGGTTCGGAGCTCTTTGCCAGCGGAACAGGAGACGCAAGAACCGACACAGAGGTAGGATAACCATCTAGACGTTTATTCAACAAGCATTACCTGCTTCCAATATCCACCAAGTACTAGTACAACGTCCAAGCACATAGTTCCCTAAAGAGTCCAGTCAGTTCCAGTCGACTGTCTCTGCCGACTGTCGTTGTGACGTTGGGGATCCTGGCCGAAAATTGGATGGTCAGAAAATCTACTTTCTTCAGTTGGGAAGGAAGATGGATCCAAGGCTCGAAGAGGGAGCGGCACGTAACGGCCTTTTTCCGGGTTGGCCAACCAACCGGGTGAACCACGGTGGCCATGTCCAGGGCGATGATGATCGGATGGAGACCAGCAGGGTATCCGCTCCGATGAAGCCGGCGCTTAATGGCCAGCCTAGAGTTGTTGTGGATGCCGCGGGGGAGACAGGAACTGGCTGCATCCGGGAGGAACCGGCATGTATCGGCCAGGCTCTGCGAGATGGCTCGAGGACCACACACAGCGTGGTTCGAGGGCGAAGTGCAGCAGGGGGTGGAGACAAATATGCCAATTCCGCCAGTGTTGTCCCTGTGGTCCTTTGAAGGGTCGGGGCCTCGGTCGTACATTCTGGAACAGAAGGCACTGCATTTCGACTGCGCGTGCGGTAGCTATGTTGGGGTTGAGGCGCGAGCTCCATCCTGGTACACGGAAACCCGGCGGACCGTTGAACTCAAAAATGCGCGAAAGCAATTAATTACACGGGATATCCCGCCTCTCTCAACACTGGCAAAGTTGGAACGCCCCCTTAAAGTTGGGCGCCAGTTCTGGGAATTCCATCCCACTCCGAGGTTCGGATCCCTTTGCCAGCGGAACGAGACACGCTAGAACCGACACATAGAGGCAGGATGTCCATCCAAACTTTTATTCAACAAGCGTTACCTGCTTCCAATGTCCGACAAGTACGAGTACGACGTCCAAGCACACAGTTCCCTGAAAAGTCCCGTCCGTTCCAGTCGACCGTTTCCTTTCGACTGTCTCTTCCGAATGTGACTACGTCTGCTTCCAGCAAAAAGTGAACTGACCTCGCTCACGCCGCGTGCACCTTTTTTCGTCTTTCACCTCGTCTTTCTCCATCCAACCCACATCTTCCCCCTTGCTCCATGTGCAGTCAATTGTACCATTAAAAGAATGTTTTTTTTTTTTTGCAATCTCGTCCGGTCAGTACAGAAAGGAGACGACATCCCTCCTTGACGAGTCCAGTTGACGTGTTGCGAAAGAGGGAGAGGAGGCATTGAAGTGCGACTATGAGATTAAATCTCATGCCTTGAACATATTGGAGAATTAAAATTAATCTATTTTAAATCCATTTCTCCCACTGCATTTTCCAAAAACATTGTTTCTCTCTGTGAAGCGGAAGTACAAAAACATCCTAAGCAGCACAATGTACTGAAAGTCGAGTGCAATAGGGGTGGTCGGTATGTGTATTATCAGAGTACTTCAGTTTCACGAGTCTGTTCAAGGCCTTCTACCTTCCCGTCCACCCCTATTGCACTCGTCTTTCAGTACATTGTGCTGCTTGGGATTAATTTCTAGTTTGAGAAGTATGATGTCATAGGATTATCTTTCTTGAGAGGTGGAGGAGGAGAGGTGGCAACATTGCTCCCCAATGATCGATTTTGATGTCCTTACCACAGCTTGTCAGACTTCCAACGTTGAATCAACTGCAGCAACAACCGATGATGATGATGGCCCCTTCGCACTTAGCAATAGATATGCCACCTTAGAACTGTCTAGCGCAAGCTCGTACAGTTCTGATAATCTTAATGAATCTATGGAAAAACTGGATCCTGATGAAAAACGACTTCATGTGGAAAATTCACATGACTTTCGTAACGATTCAGATAGTAGTGTATCTAAATTCCAAAGCTGCTCATCATTGGACTCACTAGATAAAACACCCACACAAGTGAACGAAGACCATTAAACAAAGAACTTACCAAAAAAAGAACGACTATGTTTAGTTACATCTTTTTATACTTAATGTTTGCTTCCCTAATTAAAGGGTCATGGAATGTGAACGCATGCGTAACACAATAAAACAAAATAGTATCATTGAAGCCGCCCGTGCAGAAAAGTTAGATATTTTGGCCATACAAGAAACTCATATTAAAAATATTAGATATATAAAGAATTTTGATAGAATTCTTAATGTAAAGAGTTTATGGAGCTTCGCTAACGGGCGTAGTGGAGGCGTTGCCTTTATTCTGTTTGGGAGATGCAAAGACATGATGTTCAAAAAGGAAAGGGACTTTGAGGGCAGGGTGTTAACCATTGATCTCAAAGTAGGTCTGAACATTTACGCTCCCGTAAGAAGTAGCGGCCAAACAGAATTTTATAACAGCCTTGATTGTTATCTAAACGGCGCAAGGGAGATTGTATTACTAGGCGACTTTAATTGTGTTGTAAACGAGATTAGAGATGGAATGCCCCCACGCGATAAACTGCTTACGTATGGTGCAAAGTCATGGATAGAACTAAGAAAACTGTGTAATTTAAAAGATGGTTGGTTAAATGTTTGTCCCAATGAACTGGGCATGACATGGAAAGGCGCAACAGCCAGAGCGAGACTATAGATAGAGTGTATATAACAGATAGCATGTTATCTGACCTACAAGCCGCATCAGTGAAAGAAACCTCCATATCTGATCACAGCCTGCTAAGGTGTCGAGTGAAAGCAATTCATCCACACAAGAGGGAAAGGGCTGTGGAAAATGAATCCCTATCTATTGGATGATCAACGCGTATATCGGGACATAAAAGAACTTCTGCAGAAAAGAGTAGATAAAGATTTAACACCAAATCAGTGGGACCAGTTGAAGAATGAAGTTAAAGAACTATTGATAACATGGGGTAAAAAGATCGCCAATGAAGATCGGGCTCAGCTATCAAAAGTAGGAGCCGCCCTTACATTGTTAAACAAACCAGATAATTTTGGTCCTGGGTTAGAAGAAGCAAGAGAGCGATTGAAGAAAAGATATAATAAACTTCTTGCAAAAAAATGGGAGGTAGTAAAATTAAAATTTTAAACTGAAGAATGGGAGGCAGAAAACTGGGCGTCGAAGCATTTGCTCAATAAAGCTTTGGGAGTTTGTAAACATGAAATTGCAACTCTAATTGATGAATACACCGGCGAGGAAATGCAAAACCAAACAGAAATCAGTAAATATGTATCTGAATACTATACGGAACTGTACATGGGGGAGGATGTGACCTTTACAGAGTGTGACTTTCGCTTCCCTAATTCCGCCCCAAGTACAATCGGCAGTGAGTTCTCGATGAATGAATTGCAAACAGCCTTGAAACAGCTGAATGAAAGAAAGGCTCCCGGGGCTGATGGCCTCAGACCGGCTTTCTATAAGCGCTTTTGGTCACTCCTTGCTACACCACTGCTGAAAATGACAAACAAAGCCTTCCAAGATAAATATCTGCCAGCATCCTTCTACGAGGGTAGGATCGTGCTGATTTGTAAAGATGTAAATAAAATTTTTAATATTAAAGCGTGGCGGCCAATAACACCACTTAAAGGGATAGTCGCATCCGGAAGCGTGTTCCGGAAGTATTATGGTCATGTTCCCTGTCGTTCATAATGTACGCCGGCAAATTTTCTCCGCACAAATCCACTTGGTTGACTCAGAAACGATTTTTAAATGTTCGCGCTTCCGGTGCGCACGGCAATCCCCGCAAGGCGCCGACACTGGATGACGTCACCCGGATAAACCAACCATCAGGAGGCGCTCCTTCCCGCCGCAGATTCTGTGTGTGTCTGAGCGTGCGTCTGACCCTTTTTCTTGTTGTCTTGTCGCGTTTGCTTTGAAGTACTTTGAACTACAGCGTGTGGCCTAGGATTTCACGCCGTTGACGTGCGATGTCACAGCCAGGAAACCGGTGCTACATGCTCGGGTGCAGAAAGACTTATAACGCGAATCCCGAGCTTACATTTCACCGACCTCGCAATGGCGAAACGAAACGAAAGTGGGAGGTAGCGATCGCCAGCCACTACTGTGGTGTGGCCCAAGGATTGAATGTTTCACGCGTCTGTTCCTGTCATTTCGCCGACGACGCCTAGAGAGAGAGAGAAATACATGATGACGATGATATGGGGATCGACGACGCCTATTTTGATGAAGATGTATTGCAAGTTCGGCTTGGTCTACGGCAGAAACAGAAGCGGCTGAAGATTGACGCCGTGCCTACCACATTCGATCAGGAACAAGGGCAGGAACCAGTAACGGAGGTAAGTGACAATTTTGCGTGGTCACAGCTATACGCTGCGATGAAAAATATCAGTTGTCACAGTAAACATCATCGCAAACATCTGGCCTCGCCGCCGATTGTAATGTCACAGTCACACCGGCTACTAATGTACACAAATTATTACAATGATTGCAGCATCCTGACGCAATAGTACGCGTACTCTAGAGAAAACAGATTGGTGTGTTGTTGCTGTGCTAATTGTCGCCAGTATTATGCAGGAGTAACGTAACACTCCCACATGACAGCATTATTCTAATCTCATTGCAGCTAGTGGATGTTTCTACAGTTCATAGTGTAAGCCTGATGGCAGCATTCAGGGATGTGAAAGCATCGCAATCTGTGTTTGGCTGCGTCCGAGACACTTGCATCAGTATTCTACTCCAGCCTTGTTGCTAATTTCTGGCTCTATTTCAGGCGGCAGCCAGCACGTCAACGGAATCAACTGGATTTGGTATGTTTTGTCAAGCCACGAAAATATTGCAATTCCTTTTGCACGTCCCACAAAATAATGGATATGTACAAGCCCTGAAAATTTTCGAGTTCTGTGAAAGGAATCTTGTGTGATGCGGCTGCCAGCGTTTATAACGTAATGTCGACAGGAAAATAACTGTGCCAGTGAAACAGGGACCGCAAAGGGGAAGATTTATTTGCATAGTCATTTTTATATTTGTTATTGTACCTGCTAGGCCCTCAACGTATTCTTTTGAGTGTTAACACTCGAGGCCATATTTCAGATGTGGAGGTCATGGCTGAAGCAAGTGCTGGGGACCCACTTCACGGCGCATCTCACAAGGGGGTTGTCATCCCCTGATTCCAGGAAGAGGAAACCAATGGACACGGACTTGCATAGCGTATTAGTATACCAGATATGGATCTGCCAACATGAACGCTCCTAACATCCCTGTGACAGCGTACCTGTAACCGCCCAGACTTCACACCACATTAATGTAGAACCACAGCACAACATAAAATAGCTTAGGTTTATTTGCCTCCCATACATAATGGGAGGCAAATAAACCTATGCTATTTCGTTATTCCCACTCCGTCATACTCCACTGTACAATAAATCTATACAATTATAGGGTCATTCTTTATTCCCGTCACTACACCGCATTGACAATCTGCACAGAATTCAAAATATTCCCACCTCGGCACTAACTTAGTGCAGTACAGTCTGGATTTGATGCCAGAGCTAATACTGCCACGTGTAGTAGTTTTTGCTGTACAGATGGGTAGACAGTCTGTTGACTGCAACTGGAGATACAGAGTGACAAGACAAAACATCCCCCACACTGCAATGACGAAAAGACGAAAATTGCTGCAAGACGAAAATTTTGCTGACATAGGCACACTTGGTGTAAATGAGCCCTTGATCATCCCCCTTGCCTCCCATCAGAGGTTTAGGAGGATACTATTGGTGTGTGGTGTACGGATAAACCTATCCGTACACCCCACACCTATAGTATCCTCCAAAACCTCTGATGGGAGGCAAGGGGGATGACCAATGGCTCATTTACACCAAGTGTGCCTATGTCAGCAAAATTTTTGTCTTGCCACTACATGTCTCCAGTTCCAGCCATCAGTATGCACCAGCTTGTCTCTCTTGTCAAGACACCCTTGCTTCGATGGTCCTAACGCTGATAGCCTTGATAGGACGTAGATGGGAACTCCTTCCTGATGGCTCGGACAACGCATCCAGGAACCTGTCGTCTGTTCCTTGGACCAAGGTATCCCCAGACCCATCTCGTGAATGACTAGCATGCCGTGAACCTTAGGTAGCTGGAAAAGACAAATCCACATGACAATTCTTTTTGTTTAGCATTATATCTTGTGGGCATTTGCATACCTGCCAAATCTCGCACAGTGTTGGGAAGACAATGGCCAGAACAGAAGAACAGACACTATCCCAACCTTGGAGTTCAAAGCCTGTGCATTCCTTTCTTAGTTCCGGGGTCTCCTGCATTTTGAATGTGGAAGGTTGGCAGGTGTGCAACATAGTACAACAGAAAAATGGTCCGCCTCTTTCAGGATGAACCCGATTCCAACAGCTAACTCCCTCCCGAACCAGCTTCCCTCCAATTCCGGCAAAATCCATTTTCTCCCAAAATATATTACTCTTACATTCTTCAGTAACATGCTCCCCCCCCCCTTTATTGGCACCTCAAATGCTTCTGCTTTCAGACTTGTAAGACTATCCTTCAGAATTCCCACTGGATATCTGTCAATCAGGGTTTTGTGTTACCAATCAGGCCATGGCTAACTGGCATAATTGAGAGCATGTCGAGACTAGCTGAGGCGACTGTGTTGCTTCACTTTTCCTAATGGAATTGTTGGACCAGGATTCTGGGTCGTTCCACGGCTGTCGGCCACGCTTATGATTTATGGGGCACAAACTTGTGTAGGCAGACTCCACACACACACCTGCCGACAACAATTTCAACATTCTAAACTATTTCGCACATCCGACGGCAACCATGCAAAGAGATACGTCACCTGAAAATGTCATCCCGCGGGTTAGCCGCAGCCACATCTCGTGCATGGTCGGCGGGTTCCAGAGGCATTGGGACCGTAGAGTATGGTTCATCATCCAGCATTAACTCTTCGCCGCTACCGCTTACATGTTCGTCAGAATCTCCCCCAGACAGAGAAACATCACTCTCGTTTTCAGACTCCATGTTTGCTGCTTTCGCTTCGCGATCGGCAAACAGGCGCGCGGCTCGCATTTACCCAGGGCGCGCGCTGATTGGCCTTATCCGGGTGACGTTTGCTCCCACTTTTAGAGAGCGAGGGCGCGAGGATTCCGGTTTCCTTTTCATCGGATTGCGCGAAAAGTACGCCGCGGATCGAAATGGTGTTTTCGGGCCCATTTCAGTGGTCGGCAAGGAATTAGAATTCGCATTAGTTTCGAAATTGACCTCGGAGAATGCGACTGTCCCTTTAACATAGACTATAAACTGGTAAGCAAGATGATAGCAAATCGAATTCATGACATATTAGGTGATGTCGGGAGTGACACACAAACAGCAAACGTTTACCTCAGGTCAGCCCAACTTAACATCTTGGCAATTTCTGATATAATCCATTCGATTAAAATGTCAAATAACGCTGGCATGTTATTGGCTATCGATTTTGAAAAAGCCTTTGATCGCGTTAACCATACCTACCTAGAACACTGTCTGAGGAAAATTAAGTTAAACGAAAAACTAGTTGAAATGATCATGCTCCTTTATAGACACAGTGTATCACGAGTGATAGTAAATGGTCACCTAACAAGTGGATTTAGAGTCGAGAGGGGCGTGAGACAGGGTTGCCCCCTGTCAGCGGCCCTTTTCATCATTACCTTGGAACCGTTCTTACAAATTTTAAAGAACAGCATACCACCTCTCTTTTTACCAATAATAGGCAAAACAGTACCAGTCTTCGCCTTTGCTGATGATATGAATGTAATGGTGCAAAAAGGTGAACACATCAAATATGCCCTCGTAAAAAAATATGAGACCATTGTAAAAAAATATGAGACCATTAGCGGTGCGAAAAGTGAAATTGTGTGCTTGGGAAATACGTACCAATATTGGCACCCTGGACGGCATACCAGTGAGACCTGAGATCAAAATCTTAGGCAACCTCTTTGACAGAGCTGGTCCTTCTAAGGCAACTTGGACACGGAGGTTGAAACCAATTGATAGTAATGTAGAGACGCTAAAAAACGTAAAATCAAACATGTTTTCAAGGATTCAAATAGAAAAGTCACACATATATTCGAAGGTACAGCACATAACTCATACAATGAATATCGATAAGAAAATGATAAGAAAAATTGATAGAAGAGTGTTTCTGTTCATTTGGGGCAGCGGTGTCGAAGCTATCCAACGTAACTGGAAGAAGGAACCACCGTACAGGGGTGGACATAACATCATCGATTTGGATTTGGTATCGAGAGCGAACCACGTCATCTGGACACTCAGGGCATTATCTTCAGACATCAATATAGTTTCAACAGTGGTTAGGTATTCGATTGGCCTTGGCATACGTTTCATAGACGGTAAAGTCGACAACAGTAAACCTCGCTCTACAAACGTAAGGAAATTCTACCAGAGTGTAATAAACGATTACAGATTATTGAAATCCAAAAATAAGGAGGTTGAGATCATAACAATGAAAGGAAGTGACATTGTTGAACTGCTTCGAACAAACAGGGAATACGTGGTACGGAAACCGATTAGTGGAATCGAACCTGACTGGCGAAGTATCAATGCAAACTTTTCACATGCTGCGAGGAAAAGTTTTATGTGGCGTTTTGTGCATGGGTTACTGCCCATACTGAAACACCATAGGAATAGAGGCCACATCCGCAACACCTGTGATTTATGCGGTGGCAACGAATCCCTGCAACATTTTCTTTTCTGACTGTTTCTTTTTAACCCCAATGCACGAAAAAATTAGAGAACTTTTTCAATTACACCAGCTACACTACTCCTCTGTGCGATTTTTGAACCCTGCTCCACTGGGAAAGCCACGTCGGCGACAGTTTATCGCTGTCATCAGCGAAGTCAGTTATCAAATCTGGAGACTTAGGTGCGATATCGCGCACGGCCAAAAACCACAAACTTCCCGTTCCTTTATCGCTCGTTGTAGTAATGAAGTTTTGTGGCTTCTGAGAAAAGAAAAGAAAAGGCTATCAAGAAATGATTTCACTAGACAGTGGGCCTCCCAACCGATTATCTTCAAAGTTGACGCTGAGGATAAACTACAGATGTGTTTCTAACTTTCTTATGTTCTTCTTGCTATACACTTCGTTATACTGTGTTTGTCCCTTCATATAACTGTATTTCACGCTTACCTTATCACCCATCCATTACATAATCATCCATATACATTGGGGGCACGGCACCTCGTCAACACGCCTTGCTAAAAACATGTTGTTCCTACTGCAGATGTTAGGACGCGGAAGACAGGGACTGAAGGAAGCACACAAACACAAGCGTCACTCGCAACTAATATGTATTGCAGGCAAAAGAAAGCTTTTAAAACACAATCGGTAGCAAATATTTTTATGGGGCAATTCGAACAGAAAGCACTGGACTCTTTTCCGACGAAACCTCTAGTTTTTCTTAGATACATCGATGACATTTTTGTTATTTGGTCTAGCGATGAAGATTCGCTGCGCTCGTTTTTTGAACATTTTAACTCGGTTCACGATACAATCAAATTCTCTTGTAACCATTCTAATACCTCAGTAAATTTCCTCGACGTTAATATATCTATACAATCTGGGAAACTTATTACCGACCTCTACAAGAAGCCAACTGATAAACGTCAATACCTACACTTCCAAAGCCATCACCCAAATTTCCAAAAAAGGAATATACCGTACGGCCAATTTACACGCCTTAAGCGCATATGCTCTAACGACAATGATTTTCTTGAACGCGCTAGAGAAATGTCAGTTGACTTTCAGAAACGCAATTGTCCGCCGAAACTGATAGAGAACGCTCGATTAAAATGTAGTTTTTTGCAGAGAGATACATTGCTCTCCCATCAGCCTATAAAACAGTGCGATGATATCGCTTTCGTCACCGCCTACAACAAAACATTGAACAACGCTAGATCCATTTTTGAACGTCATCTGAACATATTGCACAGCGATGAAAAACTTAAAGATATTTTCCCAACTGCTCCAGTTGTAACTTTCCGCAGATCTCGCAGTATTCGCAACATCCTCACATCCTCCCGCTTAGTGCGACAGCAACCCGGTTGCTCTCCTTGCAATAAAACACGTTGTCAAACATGTCATTTCATAAACCCATGTACATCTATCTCTAGTAACGCTAATTCCTTCACATTCAAGATACGACACTCTTTACATTGCAATTCATTTAATTTATGCTATTATGTGCAAAAAATGCAACGTCCAATATATTGGTGAAACATCAAATTCCATGCGAGAAAGATTTTATGGCCAGAAATCTGACATAATTAATAATCGCCCCACCCCTGTCTCTGTACACTTTAATGCATCGGGACATTACTTTAATACTCAACTATCAATTGTACTCCTTGAATCCGGATATACAAATGACATAAAACGAAAAAATCGCGAATCCTACCTGATCTCTAAATTTTGCTCCCTTCAGCCACACGGGTTAAACATATACGCTGGCCCGTTACAGTTGTTCAACTTTTAATTATGCTTCAAGTGTGTCGTCCTTCCGTTATCCAGGAAGTGTGGTTGTTGGGGGTGGATGTGTTCGCCGGCGGGGTGGCAGCGCGGCCGGCTGGGGACCGCGGAGCGACCTTGAGCCTTCCTCGAAACTCCTTGTTACAGGGAGCATCGGAAGGGTCGCCTTGCGTTTTTCGGCTGTCCGCGCTGTGAACTTTCCCCTGTTATGTGTCTGTGACACATGACCCTGGGCTATATTTTTTGGTCTTGTCCGGTCTGCTACTTATTTTACTTATTGTTTTTTCAACTCCCTCAGCTAGATAAGTGTCTTCGGTTGTGTTTTTGCTTGTCTATTTCCCTTTCTCCCTCCCTTTCTACTGGTATATATACGTCCGGTTGTACGGCTACTCTTTAACCTGATGAAGTGCAGACTCTGCACGAAAGCCTTGTTCATCTTAATTGTAATAAAGTGTTCCTACCCGTTTTTTCTTCACTCAGTGTAATGACAAATGGTGACTTAGAATTTCGGGACAGTGCCTGCAGCGGTAGTATTCTTGTGTTCTCACCCTTGACGCCCATTGTGTGTCATCGGTCACCTGTAATCTGCTAATATGCACATAGCTAAAACAAAGTATATTTATATTTCTTTGAACACAGTTCGTACAGCACATTGTTTTTTACATGTTCTTTGGAAAATATAAATAAAAAATTCTCTACTCTGCGAGTCTCCTCCTACAGAGCAGCTTCGAATTTCACTAGAAGCCACGTGTGAAACCTTGACCAAACTAGTGGTGAAGGTCCATATAGGTCATAGATAGATACTATTATTATTAGATCACAGGTCAGGCCTAGGTCCTGGTCGGTAGCAACGCATTTGAATCTTATTAAAAATTGGTGCAGGAGGTGACCAACATAACTAAATACACCAAATGACTCTCACAAATTTTGTGGTGTTATACTTTTGAAACAACATTAATACGCTGCAGTGGTCTTTTCTCCTTTGTTCCTTTTAACCTAGAAATATTAGGTCTTCGGCATCACCAGCCTTAGTTGATGAGCATGCAGTTATTTACGTTGAGCACTGCAGTTTCATATTTGTTTCTCTGGACAAGCAAGCCCGCTTCCCCATTTTGATAAGAGTCTTTCAGCTTTGACAGGGCATTTGTGGACAAGGAAAGCATTTGGACTATTGTGTATTTTGCTACGAAGTGCACCGTACAAGGCAGAGGACACCATCAACCATTTCCACCAAAGTTATTATTAAATTTGTGATAAAGTACATATACCTTTTGTCACTGACTAATTTGGTGGCAAAGTTACTTGAGTGGCAGTTGTGCAATTTTAAGCACATGTTTAAAAAAAATAGGATATGGGAAGTGCTGACTGGTTGAACATGTGGAGTACCCAATATAATAATTGGGGGTTTACGTCGCGAGACAACTGAGTGTGGAATACACAGCACAGTGTAATGTTCCTTATTCTAGCAATGTTAGCATGGTTCAAGAAGTGGGAAATTTTGCACTACCCTTAATAACATCTGTTGGGCAGAGCAAACAGGATACACATACCCTGATCTGAAGACACTATGCCTAACTCAAAAGCAATATGAGATCGACCTGTACGTGTTTATTTGCGAAACTATTATGAATATAAATGAAATATGGCCTGTGTGGTATAGAACAATGCGCACACTCAAGTAAACATGCAAAAAATTCGTATAAGGGCTCTCAACCTACGTGCCGCGATGCGCTCTACGAGATAAACAACACACTACAAAACTACATCCAACACTTTTTGTGCGGGGCAACTCTAATGAGCACTTTCATATAACAGACGAATGGTTCAACGAATGCAGTTCGAGTGGTCACGATACATTCCTACGTCGTTCATTGCAGTCGCGCTATGATGCTGCACAATATATGTATCTCGTGTAACAAGCCTGGCAATCGCACGATGTGCATGGGCAGAGATACGGCCTTCTTTCTTTGAAGACCAGTCCTCTGCAGGTGTGGCTCAAACGATCACCAAGTCTCACGTTGTTGCTCAATCGCTCCCATTCCTGCACTTGTAGTAAAAGCAGCAAACGGGTTGACGTGAATGGCAGCTGAACGGTTTAACTGCGAAGTTCTCGAGCACATAATCACAATTTCACGCCGAAAATGATGTTGAGGTGAGTTCGCGGTTGTTGTTTCCATCGTTCAATAGTTCTCGGGATTACCTCGGACAAAACGCTCATCGTAGCCGGCGGCCGTAACTGGATTTCCTCGCAAACAGGAGAAGACGTTAGGGAAGGTAGAATGACAATGTAAATGTGATTTTAATATTTCCCGTTGCTTGAAGAAAGGTGGTCATAACAATTAAGCACAAAAAAAAAGTAAAAAAAAAAAACGGACGCGCTTTTCTCCGGGAGACCCATAAATGATGCTAACGGGCACTATGATCTCCGAGTGGCTTAGTTGCCCTATTACCTGATATGAGAGCTTCCAACGTTGAATTAAACGCCACGACGCTGAAGTTTAATATAGTCCCTTAATGTAATGTGCGAGTGTAATCTAGTCTCGATGACGTCACCAGCTCTCCAAGAATCCGAGCCTATGTAGTTTTGCGGCTCCTTTCGGAAATTTCTCGAATTTACCCTGAAGGCGTCTATATTTTGAGTCTTTTAGCCATGTTGATTTAGAAAACGACACAACATACTTTTCGTCTGTATAGTTGCTTCATTGTGTACCAATAGTCGCGTTCACGATAACGAGGGCATTGAGGGTACCTCTGTATATACCGACAACCAGGAGACAACATATTGTTTGAAACGTTACATATATATATTTTCTGACCATACTTTTATTGCTATCTTTGCAAAAACCTGTCTTCAAAATAATATCTAATAAGAACATGTTAAACTTCTGCTACAGCACCCGAGATGCCGTCATAAGGGGAAATATACTTATAAAAAAAAAAAGGTAAACAGGAGAAAAAGAGGGGGTTATAAGTGGCCCATTCTCATAACCTCTCAATTACATGAAACGTATCGTGTGCATTTGACAGACCGTATAAATTCTTGCGACATCAGCTTTCCCAATAGCTGCCAGTTTCACCATTATGGTTTTATTAATTCAACCTATGCATCCTATACTTTTATGCATCTTGTCTCAGAAGCTGTGTCAGTCCTCATATTACCACCATTCATTTCAATTTGAAACATCGTAGCCATTGAGTACTTCTAAGCGGCGGGGGAGACAAACACTTTCCTTCCTAATACTTCGGCGACACCAGCAAACTTGGATAACTGAAACTGGTGATATATAGCAGTGAATGCAGCAATCGCCGCGTCGCAGTAACATTATATCAAGACTATCAATGTTTCGTTTTTATCGGCATTCCTTGAAAGGCTCGTCTATGAAAGCTGTCCTACTCCCAGCAATACCAGAAAGTTCCATCCTACCCATGGCAATACCTCTTGGTGGAGAATGTGGTCACCCTGAACGGATATCATGATGGGATAACTTCGCCAATCATCCTAATGGTTACCATAGTACAGAGAGCCCGGTAGCCAAGGTTAGTGACTGAAGGTGAACTGTCTTCTATGATGGGTAGTTGACTCAGACTATCCACAATGGTTGAGCAGGAGGATTTCCACATCCCTTTGTGACGTCCCTCGTTTCCGATGGGACGGAACACAGAGAAAAGGGGGAAACACTAGCGCAGGGACCCGCAGATGAAGGAAGAAGCCAAACCGGAGTCTAACATGAAGTTACAAAATCCCAGAATATATAAAACATGTTGTAATGTAGAGAGCGAGGGTTGGTACAGACATAAAAATAATTATACAATCATATATAATAAAATAAAAAGGGGGTACAACTCCCACCTCAACTCAACTCGACAACTCAATAACTCTACTTGTTCTCTACCTTACAACATGTCTTATATATTCTGGAATTTTGTAACTTGATGTTAGACCTCAAGAAGTACATCCTTCTGCGCGAAAGTCTCCTTTCTGTTGTGCACAATCATTATAAAGTAAATATGACTATCCATTACTTGTCATTAAATGTTTTTTCTTTTTTTCTGCAGTGATGAGCAACCATAAGGACACATGCCAGAAAGGGAGTCTCTTTGGGATGACAAACCCTCATCACCTCATGAGGATACAATGGTTGACGAATGGTTCATGTTCTCAAGCACATCGAAACTTCAACAAATAATTCATGAAAAAGCCAGTCAGTGCTAGCACCAGGAATTGAACGTGGACCGTCCTGCTACCAGTCAGAGATGTTACACTTCAGGCACTCATTGACTTTTGGTGAATTACTCGTTGACTTTGTCCCAAGATGGCGCTCGCCACAGCTGATTTGCCTATCTGTTAATGTTGTGGCATGTGTTGCGTTTTTCTCTTTGTGTGTTCCAGACTCAGAACGGTTAATTTGGATCAGGTCAGGTACGTTTCATTTAGACATGGCAAACATAAAGTAGTGTTTCTCAACACAACTTAGCAGTGGCCTTCATGCATTACTGCTACGGCCATTAAGCGTGAATGGAAAGCTGCACATTATGCATGATGTAAAATCCCAAGACTAGGGAACACGAAGGGACAGACACAAACACGTCCCTTTGTGTTCCCTAGTCTCGGGGGTTTTACATCATGCATCATCATCACCAGCTTGCTTGCTTCCTAGCCATTTTTTCTGCACATTATGTTCACTCTACTTTTATCGTGTGCTATGTAATCTTGTTCAAGTCCTGTCAAACGAGCGTGTAATGCTATAAAAAAATTCAGTACACTCTTTATGTGGGTTGAATGGTAGTGCATGAATGCAGGAAGGAAACTGTCATGTTATGCAAGTGTTTATGTATTGTGCGTTTAACTACTAATTTTATTGGTTAGCTTTTGCCGGCGTATCATGTCAAGCCATGTTATATTAATTTGGAACATGTTCTTCTTAGTAGCCAGAGCAGCTGATACAGAGTGAGAACATACCCCGTGTGTGTTTGTCTTTTCCACCGCAGCCCTTGGGTTTCCTCCCTGATGGCTACACATGTCAGGGATAGGTTTCAGAACGGGTAGTTCCGGCCAAGTGTGAATTGCTTTTCAGGGGATCATCACGCTGGCAGATGAAACATATTGTTTAAATTATTTGCAGGACAGGAATTGAGTAGCTTCACAGGAATACTACTGCTACGACGTAAGAGTGGTTTCAAATCTAGCTTCTTTGTGTTCCTGACATTATCGCACAAGATGTGGTATCCACTATGATCCTTTGTATGGGGGGTATGTACGGTGCAATCAACAGATGCTATTTACAAATCTGTGTTTCCTACTGTGTTGAAATGGGGTAGTTTGTATCTGAGGGCCATAGTGAAACACAGGCAGCCAAGGACAGACTTTTGATGCCCTCGATAAACATGGCAACACATTGTAGGGACTCTGGACGCTGCCTAAATTTCCAAAACACAGAGCTCAAGGCAGCAGTTAAACAACAAGTGATTAGAGAAATCCAAGACAGTTGCATGTGTAAGCAGTCCGCTGTTGGATTTGCTTCTGTCCGAGATACGTTATCTCAAAGGGGACGCACGGGTACACTCAGAATGATACTAGGGCTGCCTATGAAATAGAATGAGGGGAGGGGGAGATATATAACGCTTTTTTCTTGTCTGTTATTCTATTGGTTAAATTGTCATTTGCTTAGCAGCATATATGTGCATATTCCAGAGCCTGCTAATAAATATATCAGTTGGGAGCTAGGAGTCGCATTGTAGATGCCTCATCCTGTCCTTGGCTGCTTGTGTTTCACTATGGCCATGCTTGCTATTGCAAAAACAGAAAACAAAAATAGACCATAGAAAAACACGAAAAGAACGACCTAAAAAGCTGCCTGTTCTAGTGCTCACATGGAGGCAATGCAATGAGGTAACATGTTCCATTCGTGAACTATGCATAGTAGTACATATCACAACGGCAACCGATTATTCAGATTTTTCTTGAAGTACTTTGTTTTTTGGAGGTAGATGGGTTGAAATGGGTTTTTGGAACTTTGCTTGCACAGTCTATTATTGGAGCTTTATGTGATTTCCCTCTTGAGAAACTTTAAGATTGCTCACGCTGTGCAGTTTGTTAATTTTGAAACTGTACTGTGCTGAGGTACAAAAAGAGATTTGTCATATCTTCATTTGAGTACATAGGAATAATTTGTAAGTACTTTCCTTGTTGACATTAATATTTGCACCAGGTCACAACATTGTTGATTGATGTCAAATGTAAATAAATATATTTATTTGCTTGCCAAACAATGCACAAATGTCTTCGTTTCTAGTGAGATAATACCTGTTCACCAGACGTAAATGTGGAAAAGTTAAAGGGGCACAATGATGGTTGAGTCTAGCATTGCTTTTTGCCACTTCACATATATTCACTGTTATTCGTGTGCACATGTAGGAATAGTAAGGTAGAGCATGCGCATAAAAAAATTAGTATGCAGCCACACATTTGGCTCAGAAGATTAATTAGATGATGTCCAAGCATATATAATTGTGCTTCATGTGCAATGGGTATGCTAACGCATTGCTTCCATGAAGCCGTTTTATTTACTTTTTAAATATCTTTTTATAAATTTTATTTTTTATTTTACATGAATTTTATATTACTTATTATATACTTATTATTTATAAATTTTATAAATTAAAAAATCATGTTACACGGACCCTGTAAGAGCGCCCTTTGCAAATGGTTTGGTAACGTGTCTCCAACTGTAAAGGTAAGAGGCAACCGAGAATGCTGGAGACAGGGTTGCAACTTACATATTGCTTATCATGTCCTACATGATAAATATTAAATACAAAGTGATTTGTACAATAATTCCTGAGCACGGAATTAATTCCGAGGCTGGCCAGTGATGTCATCCAGGACGACAAGTCACATAATTGCCTCTAACACTTTTACACCCCATGGGCTGAGTTGTGAATTGAAACAGCACTCTACAGAAGGATAAGGTGCACCTGATCTAGGATCTATGCTATGCCCTAACTCTTCAAACCCCACATTTCTAAAAAACACCATTTCTAAGTGGCAATATGTGCTCTGGTACTTCTTTTGCGTCTGCATAGTGTGCAACCACATGGCTTCTGGAACTTTCGTGTGCATGTTTTTGTGCTACGCTGCTCATTACAAACAATATCCCGATGTTAGACATAAAATGCAGTAATTTGTAGCGTGCCACACAACGCAGCGTGGCATGGGAGTGTGTGTTTCAAAGAAAGCTTCTGGAAAATGCACAGAATCGCACAAAAAGTTTAAAATGTGATTTAAAATGTCTCGTCGTAACACACCATCGTCGACGGTGTTGCACATTGATAAATCGTACATAAAACTTGTCCCATAGCAGTCTGCGGTTTCTCAAATACATAGCACAATTTTTTCCTGCAAGAATAAAGCGATGTCGGCATTTTTTTGCTACAACGGCTGTCGAAACGTCAGTCTCTACAATGGGCAAGTGCTGTAAAGGGGCTAACGCAGACGCGACTTGATACAAATTGTACATGCTCACAAAACACAAACGACGAATTCCAGTCACAATATCGCACAGAGGTTGGTGCGCGAAGGAGTTCGAAGCTGCTGCACTGTTTACTTATCGCGGAACGGTGGAACCCGGCTGTCCGCCATCTTCAAGCACAGATACATGAAGCCGCGAGAAGTCGTAGCTGGAATCCACTGACAAGTACGAAGGCGCATACACGTCACAATGCCCGTTTGGGTGCATTACGTCATAAAAATGGCTGCGCCCATGTGTGTTTCGGGACCAATTATCTATTTTTTTGACATGGTACTGTACCGAACTGAGAGAATGAAGGTGCGTTTTGGGGAGAGCTGGATGTGGGCTTTCAGAATATCACAACCGTTTCGACTATTTGGGATATCGGCATAGCTGACCTTTAAGTCATGACGGAGGAGGACACACACAGGTAAAATGGTACCAGTGTGTGTTGTCCCCCACCTTCATTTTTAGTGCTTTTACACGTCATAACATCGAATCCGCGTGTGCGCATTTTACGAATGTGCAAAACTTGCTGCATAATTGTATTTATGCTTGCAATGTATTGTTTGTGGCGGCCCGTGGACGACGATGAAGAGGTGCCTCTGCTGCCACGCGCTACGGCGCTGGCACGACAGTTCGACCGGCACCGTACTAGCGTGAGGCCACGCACATCTGCCCGCTGGGACACACCATCATTGTCGGTCAGAACTCGTGTAGAGGAACACCACCTCCTCTACATTTGGTGACCCGAACAAAGAACACCACGTTCGGCGTAATTCGGCCCTGTGCCATCCCAAATGTCTGCAAGACTACATTCGACGCCACCGCTAAAGGTTCGGTGCACTGTTCTGCCGAGGAACCGCTAGGCGACGACGTCCATTCACCGCGGCACACTCAACGAACTACGCAACGCCCGGCCGCTCAACACCATCGGTCCCCCGCTCACCCATGTACCCAGCTCACGTCGCCATGGCCTCGCACTCCGCGTCGCGTCGCCACACGCTCCGTGATGGCACTCCTCGGACTTCCACCAGCGGAACCTTCCCGAGCATCACGCTCTTATACCGGTCGTGGTACGGCGCTGTCGACCGCACCACCCGCATCTGCTGCGCTAGCGGCCCATCAACCCTGCCCGCTTTGCCTTCCCACCAGGCTTCTGTACAAGATACTGGTAGTCCAGTCCATCCAGTTGCGGTGAAGAGGCACCGGGACCAGCGTTCCACAGTGAACACGCAAGGAGGCCACAGCGAGTTCTACCCCCGGTCTCCCCGTGCTTCACGATGGTCCTTCCCGGCGCTCTCCTTTGCGCCAACACTAGGAACCCACTGCTCACGAACCGGTCGCGTTCTGTCGCCGCCCTCTCTGCATCACATGGGCCTACCTGCCTGCTCTCCGCTTCGGCCCGCCCCTGGAACCCGCCCGGCCAACTCTTGTCCGCCCCATTCATCCTGCCACTTCTGCCCACTCAGCAAAAACGCAAGTCCAGCCGTCCCTGTTCCACGTGTCGCCCCTCTTTCTCCTCTTCACATATCGACGCGGACCTCAACCGCTAGCTCAACACCGCTCCGCGTCTGAGGGGGGAGTGATGTGGCGGCCGTGGTCGACGATAAAGATGTGCCTGTGCTGGCGCGCGCCACTGCGCCTGCCAGCCAGTGCTACCGGCACCGTCCTAGTGTGAGGCCACGATCATCTGCCCGCTAGGACATTCCATTACTAGGGACACCACCTCCTCTACATGTTGCCGGCATCTAAATAATTATTTGCTAGAGATAGCACGAACAAATCACACCAATAAATTTCAGAAAATCATCAAGTTCAGCGCTGTCGACACAACCTGTTTACCTATACAATTTTCGTCTTTTTCTTCCCTGTTGCCCGTGCTCTCTATTGTCCGTGCACCATAGGTGGGCATTTTGGTGAAACCTCACTCGCCCTCACCCTCACGGCCCTCACAAGCGCAATCCCTCACTCGCCCTCACCCTCGCGGCCCTCAAAAGCGCAATCCCTCACTCGCCGTCACCCTCACGGCCTTCAGGGCAACGTGCCCTCACTCACCCTCACGGACAAACGCCCTCTCTCGCCCTCACCTCACGGCACTCAAATGTGTGCCTTTACTGGCCCGCGGCTTATTCGCGGCTAACACTGCCAATTTTTTTCACAAAGAAAATTTTTCATGGTTACAGATATCTCTCTTGCAACGCGATAGGAGCCTTTCCGGTCGTTTTAAAGGGCTGGTGTGCCACGTTCTTCGGGTGTTCGCGGTCAACACTACCGAAGTCCCTGTGGGAAAGTGTCCCATATGGTTACGGATATCGCTCTTGCACCGCGATAGGAGCCTTTCCGGTCGTTTTAAAGGGCTGGTGTGCCACGTTCTTCGGGTGTTCGCGGTCAACACTACCGAAGTCCCTGTGGGAAAGTGTCCCATATCGTTACGGATATCGCTCTTGCCCGCGATAGGAGCCTTTCCGGTCGTTTTAAAGGGCGGGTGTGCCACGTTCTTCGGGTGTTCGCGGTCAACACTACCGAAGTACCTGTGGGAAAGTGTCCCATATGGTTACAGATATCGCTCTTGCACCGCGATAGGAGCCTTTCCGGTCGTTTTAAAGGGCTGGTGTGCCACGTTCTTCGGGTGTTCGCGGTCAACACTACCGAAGTCCCTGTGGGAAAGTGTCCCATATGGTTACAGATATCGCTCTTGCACCGCGATAGGAGCCTTTCCGGTCGTTTTAAAGGGCTGGTGTGCCACGTTCTTCGGGTGTTCGCGGTCAACACTACCGAAGTCCCTGTGGGAAAGTGTCCCATATGGTTACACATATCGCTCTTGCACCGCGATAGGAGCCTTTCCGGTCGTTTTAAAGGGCTGGTGTGCGACGTTCTTCGGGTGTTCGCGGTCAACACTACCGAAGTCCCTGTGGGAAAGTGTCCCATATGGTTACAGATATCGCTCTTGCACCGCGATAGGAGCCTTTCCGGTCGTTTTAAAGGGCTGGTGTGCCACGTTCTTCGGGTGTTCGTGGTCAACACTACCGAAGTCCCTGTGGGAAAGTGTCCCATAGGCTGCAATCACACTGGTTATACAAACGCTCAAAACACGTTTAACAACGTGCATGCAAACACGTTTTGTTTCTGTATAATCGACTGGTCACATTGACGATACAAAACATGCCTCGCAACAGTGTTTGATGCTTGTCTTGTTTGACAGAACGACACTTTCAACATGAACAGCAAACACAACACATGATAGCTGGTCATACTGGTCATACGGGGCCGCTTATACACTGACATCCTGACATCACGACTCGTCATCGACTCCGTAACCAATCGGGGACGACGACGGCCGATGGAGCATGGCGGCGGGTGACTCCCTACGCTGCCGATATATTCATTCGTCGTAAAATATTGCGCATTTTTATCGTCGATGTTGTTTGTTTGTGCGGCTCGGAGAACGTCAACACCACCAGAAAAAACAACAACGCATCATACCGTGAAAACAGTACAAATGGAGACGCTTAATTTTGGAAGCAGCGGAGTACTTCGTTCGTCTACGGCGTCTACTGCTAGGATATTTACCGAGCAGCAAAATATGAGAATGCGCCTGTGTTTTTAAGCATGATTTCGTGCAAGAAATAATCGCGTTTGAATCGCAACTGGTGCTCATACGTGGGCTACGTGTCACATACGCAGCTTGATTGCGTAAGATTGTAGATAAATACGTTGTTGCACAAGTGCGGCAATGTAGGACTCGAAATATGCGCCAAAGACCACCGAAACATATCTACTCCCAAGTTTGTTTCTGTCATCAGGTGGGATCGTCTGAAGCAGTCTGAAGCTCAGCGTTTGAGCTGAATGAGAGCTGCCTGCAGTACATATATCATACAGGTCGCAAACAATGAAACACCAAAGGAGAGATACAGGGGACGACAAACAACAAAAACAGGAATGATACAGTTCACGAGTGATGAAAGAAAAGAGATAACACATGATGGAATGGGAATCCAGGCATTGCAATAGCACCATATCCAGACTGCAAAATTTGGGTACACATAACCACCAAACCATAAAACAATGGAAAAGTAAAGGTGCTTGCTGTTCCTAATTTTTCTTACACCACAAATTTCTATTTTTGTTCCCATTTGAGATTGTAGCTGTGCTTTATGGCACATATCCCACACGCCGAACCAGCTAGAAATAGAAGAACTATAACTATAACTAGAAACTAGAATGGCACAAACCTGACCCAAACGCACAATAATTTCGTTGCAACGCTCTGACTGTATGATATAGTTAGCCGATACAAGCTCTAGTGTGCATTGTATGTGAAAATGGTCACCCATGTAATGTAAACTCAGTCCAGATTTACATGGTTGGCTAGCCTACCTTGCTGCACGTACCACAGATTGACGTCATGACCTGAGCAGCATTTTCGGTGGGATACTTGTTACGCCACCTTTAAGCACACCTTTAAGTCCTGTTAATTTAACGAAATACAGAACTGGTTTGTAGAAACAAGCTCGGTTGTCACATTGTTTGCCTTCAGAGCATTAGTCCATATCGCATGCAGTAACGTGTCCCAGTTTATTCCGGAGAGACCGCAATGGATGACATTCCCCTGCTTCTTCAATAAGTTGTCAACTTTGTTTGGGGAGCGGGATGACTCAGTCTGTAGACAGCTCCCCATAAGAGAGCCATCTATTGCTAAATAAGGCTTGAAGCTTCTTGTGTGCCGCTATCATTTGTCGAGCTGCACCGCTGGAGCTGCTGCTAGGACATTAACTGCTTGTGCATCATGCACAGCATGAAGATGCACCTCCTCCTCACCAAGCTCCTTCACAGTCTTATGTTGTATTCTGTTTTTTAAACAGGTGGTCAATAAACATTTGATTGATTGATTATCCCATGATGAACGCAATGCACACGATGACAGATTCTTAAACAAAAATATTTTAATCAATACCAATACATTTTGAAGCAAGAAACTTCAATAGCGAAGGAAATGAGAACACATAACACAATTGTCCCTACTTGCAACTTCCACTTGTTCAAGAAGAAAGGTTTTGCCCCAATTTCTTTCTTTCCTCAACACGAAGGCTGAGTAAATGTCAGCACAACAACTGTGACAGTCAGCAAGATGTTGACTGAGCTCAGAATTGATAACAGCCGGATTAACGTTGAAATTATTTTGCATGAATCTTGTGTTCAGACAATAAACAGTCCGAGAGTGTACGAGCGAAATGACATCCTACATTACATTACGTAATTTAAAACAATGCGCTTTGATAAATATTGTGTATATTAGGAATAAGTACTAATAAATACTGTGTACAATATAGTAATAAATAAACATTGGATATACTTGTGTGACTACACTGGCTCAAACATGTGCAACACAAACAAGCACTGGTAGCTTATAACGAAATGGGAGAAATACACAGGAGACAATGATGCGAGCACTCCTTACTGACACTCTGACCGAGGCTCTCGATCGGCACTTTGTGTTTTCACTGGAGCTTGTTTCGCTTTTCAGTGTTGATTGCTGCCGTGCTGCAGTTGTCGCTGGAAAGAACAGCTACTTGGTGTATTGTGGTGCTCCTCACTTGTGCCAATACGTTATGTTGCCTACAGAAGGGCATAAAGAGGGCACATAAAATGATGAAAATACCAGCTAAATGGTTACAATTCTCTAATGTAACAGCACTACAGCACAAATGCACTTTGGCAGAGTTTAAATTTAGCACGCCAGTTCAGAACAAAATGGACAGTGACAGCCAGTGGCTTCACCCAATGTGGCTCTTTGTGTCACACCACCCACCCCCCAATAATGGATCCCTTCTCATACCAGATCATATGTGATGCGTAATAATATAGCACAAGCTAAAAAAAAAAGAAACTGATGGCAGAGGGCTCCTCATCTCGCCATAGAGAAAGAGAGGTATGATGTGCCACGCTCTTCAACTGTCCCATGTAGAAATGCATATGTGCATACGTGCAGTTTTGAAAAGCAGAGTTTGGCTATTGTGGCATGCTGCAATGACGAATAAGGAATACCTTAGTGTGCACACATGCGAACGTCCAATTTGCATTCGAACTACCAATAGGGAATGTGAATTTTCATGTGCAGAATTTTTATCGAAAAGTTACATATTCATGCAGTTTGAAGCTACGCAAAAGCTTCTATACTGCAGTATAACTTAAATACATTTTTAATTGCTCTGGTTTTTTTACACTTTCTTTCCATGTGCGCAGAATCAGCACCAAGGTGCCAAGTGCCTTAGGAGCGATAAAGGGGGCAGCTCTAATGATAAAGATTCCTCAGAATCATCACTACACCATAGGTTTTCGGGCACTGTACATAGTGACTAGCTAATTCTTTTGAACTTGCAGGATTCTTTCTAATGGTTTAACGGATCATGTTAAAAATTATATGCACAAAGTGCAGTCCCCTTTCAACGAATGTGCATTTAAAGCAGAAAATTGACATACTTGACTGTTCTGTAGCTATGTTATTCTGATAATTCTGCATGTGCTGAGTGCAAGTACCTGCATTTTGCTTCCCCATCATTGGGAATTAGTAAAACACATGCCCTAGTGTCGTTCCGGGGTGCACTATGATGTGTAGCGCAAACAATGTCGCTATGTGCAAGTGATCCACATACAGCATTTAGCCACATACAGCACAATTGGCCATACTTTATCCAAATTTCTAAATATTCTATGTAATGTATATCGACCTGCTTATATAGCGGACAATATAGGGTGCCACCAAGGATTTAAAAACTCAGTCAATGAGCAGGGTATGACAGGTGCTAACTATGCAAGGTTTCAGGGAAACTCTTGGGAAACATTTCACTATAAACTGTACATGAGCTCCCAGAGGTGAAATCAGCAGAGTGCTCTGAGCACCTTGACAAATTACCACATGGGAATAATTCAAAGAAACAAAAACAAATTTAGATGTCATGGTGCTAGCAGCAACTGACATGCCCGCTAATTTGCTTCTTTGGACGCACATTACATTAGCAGCAGAACCGCACATACATGTTAAAATTGATATTGGAGTGCACATTCTCCTCATACCTATTCCACTGTCGTTGGCGTGAAATTCGTGTCCGGGGAGTTTCTTGTGGCTTTCGGGATTCCGGCTGCGAGTAACACCATGTTTATGAAACGGGCATCGAGCGAAGCGTAGACTGATCGTTGCCGTCTCTGGGCCTTTTGCGTCGACATTTCACTCCTCGAAAGCAAACGCCAAACACAAGCGTTATCCACTTGACTAGAAAACAACCATTGATGTGTACTAACATTTGGGCAGTTCATACATACAAGTTTTGCGGCGCGAGAACAGCACAAACAAAACAGACGCACAAAACTGCGCCGACCATGATTTCACGATAACCCGGTGACGCCGATATCGGCGTCGTGCTGTTCTTGCGACGCAAAACTCAGCTGGATGAGTTGAAGCACTGATAGTAAACAGGTACTCACCTTCTGCGAAATGTATTTCACGCTAATCGCCCACCAAAGTCGACAGATCGGAGGAGGTCGGCGAAGCTCCACACCGAAAGAACTCGCCATTTTCAATGATGCCCAATGTTGTTGACACTCAAACACGTACAAATCAACATATTCTTTGATGAATATCAAGAAATTTATTTGATTTCTCCAAAATCCCATGAGCTGTTTTTCGACAGTGTCCAAATACACGTTCAAGTGTTTGAAAACAAGCTTTCAAACACAACCGAAGCACACTTTTGTATCACGGCACGGTCACACTGGTTATACACGCGCCGTCTGAACATGTTCTGACGGCGTTTTCGCAGTGTGACCATAGCTGTTGAGCCATACATGTATGGGGGATGTTTGTCAGGCATTTTCGTCAAACATGTTTGAAGAAATGTTCGTGTTTGGTGTTTTATGTTTAACCAGTGTGACTGCATATGGTTACAGATATCGCTCTTGCACCGCGATAGGAGCCTTTCCGGTCGTTTTAAAGGGCTGGTGTGCCGCGTTCTTCGGGTGTTCGCGGTCAACACTACCGAAGTCCCTGTGCGAAAGTGTCCCATATGGTTACACATATCGCTCTTGCACAGCGATAGGAGCCTTTCCGGTCGTTTTAAAGGGCTGGTGTGCCACGTTCTTCGGGTGTTCGCGGTCAACACTACCGAAGTCCCTGTGGGAAAGTGTCCAATACGGTTACAGATATCGCTCTTGCACCGCGATAGGAGCCTTTCCGGTCGTTTTAAAGGGGTGGTGTGCCACGTTCTTCGAGTGTTCGCGGTCAACACTACCGAAGTCCCTGTGGGAAAGTGTCCAATATGGTTACAGATATCGCTCTTGCACCGCGATACGAGCCTTTCCGGTCGTTTTAAAGGGCTGGTGTGCCACGTTCTTCGAGTGTTCGCGGTCAACAGTACCGAAATCCCTGTGGGAAAGTGTCCAATATGGTTACAGATATCGCTCTTGCACCGCGATAGGAGCCTTTCCGGTCGTTTTAAAGGGCTGGTGTGCCGCGTTCTTCGAGTGTTCGCGGTCAACACTACTGAAGTCCCTGTGGGAAAGTGTCCAATATGGTTACAGATATCGCTCTTGCACCGCGATAGGAGCCTTTCCGGTCGTTTTAAAGGGGTGGTGTGCAACGTTCTTCGAGTGTTCGCGGTCAACACTACCGAGGTCCCTGTGGGAAAGTGTCCTATATGGTTACAGATATCGCTCTTGCACCGCGATAGGAGCCTTTCCGGTCGTTTTAAAGGGCTGGTGTGCCGCGTTCTTCGGGTGTTCGCGGTCAACACTACCGAAGTCCCTGTGCGAAAGTGTCCCATATGGTTACACATATCGCTCTTGCACAACGATAGGAGCCTTTCCGGTCGTTTTAAAGGGCTGGTGTGCCACGTTCTTCGGGTGTTCGCGGTCAACACTACCGAAGTCCCTGTGGGAAAGTGTCCAATACGGTTACAGATATCGCTCTTGCACCGCGATAGGAGCCTTTCCGGTCGTTTTAAAGGGGTGGTGTGCCACGTTCTTTGAGTGTTCGCGGTCAACACTACCGAAGTCCCTGTGGGAAAGTGTCCAATATGGTTACAGATATCGCTCTTGCACCGCGATAGGAGCCTTTCCGGTCGTTTTAAAGGGCTGGTGTGCCACGTTCTTCGAGTGTTCGCGGTCAACAGTACCGAAGTCCCTGTGAGAAAGTGTCCAATATGGTTACAGATATCGCTCTTGCACCGCGATAGGAGCCTTTCCGGTCGTTTTAAAGGGCTGGTGTGCCGCGTTCTTCGGGTGTTCGCGGTCAACACTACTGAAGTCCCTGTGGGAAAGTGTCCAATATGGTTACAGATATCGCTCTTGCACCGCGATAGGAGCCTTTCCGGTCGTTTTAAAGGGGTGGTGTGCAACGTTCTTCGAGTGTTCGCGGTCAACACTACCGAGGTCCCTGTGGGAAAGTGTCCTATATGGTTACAGATATCGCTCTTGCACCGCGATAGGAGCCTTTCCGGTCGTTTTAAAGGGCTGGTGTGCCGCGTTCTTCGAGTGTTCGCGTCAACACTACCGAAGACCCTGTGGGAAAGTGTCCAATATGGTTACAGATATCGCTCTTGCACCGCGATAGGAGACTTTTCAACCGCTTTAAAGGGTTCCTGGGCCACGTTTTTCGGAACTAGGGGCGAGCGCTGCATATGTCCTAGTGTAAGCCTTGAAGGTTGTAGCTATGCTAAGAAGGTTGTAGCGAAGCTATGAAAGGTTGTAGTTCGTTGAACTGCGACACTAGGACGCCGCCGGTCTGTCTGTGCATAGCGAGGCTGTGAGAAACCTTCTGATGTTATCGCTTCTTTGCGGCACCTCGGGGCTATAAATGACATAAAGTAAAAAGGATTAGTACGGTGGGTGCAATATAATTTTGCCGCGTATACGGGTGGTAACACGGCGTCCTTGTGATTTCGGGTGTTTCTTGTGGCCAGTAACGTATTGCGCCAGTGTCGTGCAGCTTCAGTGCTATTTCAAAAGTGGTCGTGAACGATGAGCCGTCCGAAGAAGCGTTGCGCAGAGGGCGAACTTGTTAAGGACCCTACGCATGCTGTACCTGGGAGTTTAAAGAGACATTTTAAGTACCTAGGATCCATAAACGCCGGAGCCACAACTGTGTATCAGTGTCTGCACTGCAATGAAGAAAAACGTGGCAAGAGGCGAGAGACCTGCAACTTCACCAGACATCTGAACGTACGTCCACTTTCATTCGTAGCTTTTGCGCGCGATACTTACCCGTGATAGTTTCATTTTAAAAAAAAGGATGTCTTACATGGGCTTGGGAAGATGAACGTTTGTAAAAACATTTCCCTCTCCGAGTGCACGGTACCAAAATTGCAGAGGATTTTGCAGCTCTTTGATTAAGTTTGTTAGAACTAGCGGTTGTCAAGATAGTTGATCCTTGGAATTTTCCGGTATACAGCGCGTAACAGTATGAGCGTTCCGCTTCAAGTTCTGGTTGCGCCTAATCTTTAAATTTCAGGGGTTATAATCAGGGTGTCGAACCGAACCCGAACCGAAAACCGTACCCGAACCTTTATTTTTGCCGGAACCGAACCCGAACCGCAATTTTCATGACACTGTTGAACCCGAACCGGAGCAGAACCGGAAAAAATAATAGCGGTAACCGGTTCGCGACAAAACGGTTCGGACATAAAAGACGTCAGCATAAGAGTTCAAGTGCCTCTCAATCCACAAACGAGGACTCATTGGTCTCCTTGTCATGAATTTCGCTAATTTTCATCTAGCACTCAGACAAGGACGTATAGTAAGTATGCTGTCAGCGTCTTTTTTAACACGTTGAAGCACAGTTGGCCTTGTGAGTGCGGCGGTTAGCGCCCCACGCACGCACTACGGCGTCTACTCCTCACACAGGAGGCGCCACGCGGACGAATGAACCAGAAATTATGTAGGCTAGTTGTTTAGCTCTATACAGGACGAATAATATGATTAAGCAAGAGTCCAACATTTCCCATTACACGTGAGCAGTAAGAAATTAAACTAGTCAGAAAAATGAGAAGGAGCGTACGCAGAACAGTGTTGATTTGCCATGGTTTGGAAAGTAAATGTAGTTCTGCTTACTGGTTGTGCATTTGTGTCGTGACACATTGCCTTTGTGTTGTTGATTAACTGATACACTGCTGTGAGCTCGGAAAGAGCAAGTCTGGCAGTCTTATTTTCGACATGCTTCAGTACGGTTTCAGATCGATTCACGCCACGAATGCAGTGCGTCGGCAGTACTCGTCTATGTAAAATTTATTTATTTATTTATGACTGCGCATCTCATTGCGCTTCCTTCAAGTATATCTTGCTGGCGCTGTGCGAGTGAAAAACGGAATTTTCGGAATAGAGTGTAGCAAGTCTACAGCGCCTCATCGGCGTGGACGCCAATTACCAGTGTTCATCCATTTCTCCGTTCTCTCGCTAAACGGAGTACTGGGCCACTAAAAACGTCAACACAGACAACAGCGGTAGGCTATTAGCCACGCATTTGATGATAAAAGCAGTTTGATGGGAGATATAAAAATTGAAGCGTTGAACCGGTTCGCGAACGGGTTCGGGGCTGCGAACCCGTTTGTGAACCGGTTCGGTTCTTGACGTGGTCGAACCGGAACTAAACCTGAACGAAATTCTTGCAACGCGAACCCGAACCCGTATTTTTTGCGGTGCGACACCCTGGTTATAATAAAGCAAATTACTGAAAAGCGCAATATGACCCGCAAACAACGCTGAATAGGTATGCTGCCGCATTGCATAGACGCAAAACGCGACAAGCCCCCGTCTTCAGCCGTAAAACAACAGTATTAAAATATTTCTCATTTCTGTGCATGCTGTTTACATTTCTCTGCTTGCATGTGGAATTTTGTGGTTAGTACGTGGTATACTATGTGGTATGGCGGAAAAAGTGTTTAGAGCTTGCTGAGACGTGCGCACAGAACCACGTTGCGCATACCGTCTTGTGCGAAATACTGGGAAGTTTCGCACGTAGGAGGTGCCTGAATGTAGGCAAATCTTTTACTCTTACAGCTGAGGCACGCTAAAGAATATAATGAAGACAAACAAAACCAACCACGACATGACGGGGCAGTTGCAGTATTTCGGCAACAAACGACGACAGTCAGGAAGTTAGCTCCGTCTGACACGTTCCAGCAAAAGTTCAACCATCTGCTGGTCGAAATGATTGCAGTGGACGGACTCCCCATGTGCATTGCCGACGGACGAGGCTTTCAGAGACTAATGAAGTTTATAAATTCAGAGTTAAACATGGTATCACGTCGCACAGTCGGCAGGATCCTTGAAGACATCGCTAGCAAGCAGGTCAAACCTTCACTTGCAAAAGCGATTGAGACCGCTCCAGACAGCGGGCTGCACTTCACAGTTGACCTTTGGTCAAGCAGAAGAAGAGAAGCAGTGCTGGGTGTCAAGGTGCAGTTTATCAAAGAGGAGTGGGAACTTGCTACGATAACACTGGCCTTCAAGTACTTCCCTGCAAAGCGCACTGGTGAAAACATACGTGAAGCCTTCCAAAGCGTCCTTCGTGAGCACGGTGTGTCACCTACAAAAGTGGGCGCTGTTATATGCGACAACGCATCAAACATGACGAAGGCCTTCGATATGGTGGAACTTTTTACCGACAAGTGGGAACGAGGTGACGAAGCTGGAGAGGATGCGGAAGTGGTCTCGTCTGAGGTAGACGTGTCCGCCGCTGTACAGCCGTCGAAGCGGGTGCGATGTGCAGCTCATACACTACAGTTAGTAGTTAATTCCGCCATTAAAGTTGACAGTGATGCTTTGGAACTGCTGAAGTGCATCTCGAAAATCATTAACATTTTCCGGCGATCACCAATGTGGACAAGGTTATTGAAGGAACGTTGCGGGAAAGACCTCGTTCCAATTGGAGGCACGCGCTGGAACTCGATCGTTGCGTGTGTGGAACGACTGACTCAGGTAAGTCTCGAAAAAGGTTATGCATACTTAAAATTTAGAGTACGGCTGTGGAAGTATTGCGTGGGCACTTCTTTTTAACCATGTACACAAAGTAGAAGGCTCAGCTGTTGATTGGACTTTTATTTTAAAAATATCTTTACTTGTCTTTTTCAAGCAGATATTACCTTCATCGTCGAAATTTCAGGGTTCCTCAGTTCACCTCTTGATTCTAGCCTGTTCATCTGTTATCTTTTATGTGTGAGTTATATTGAAAGTCCCCGCTAGAATACTTGAGTTATAACATCGTTTCATCGCGTTTCTTTTACATAATGTATTCAGCGTTTGGTCAGACATGCCGTAAATACCGGGTAGTAAAACGTCCGCCTGCGGGTCAAGTCACTGGTACTAGGAATCTAAATACTAAATAAATAAATACAAATGTTGCAAAAGTCAGCTGTTTATGGGGTTGAACTACTACAAATATTAACAACATACATATTGGGAATGGAGCTGTAAAAATAATGATGAAAGAAGGAAGTCACGAATTATTTCACGTACGAACATTTGAACACTCAGGATGAGGTCTTCGCTGCTGTGGAGCTCCTGATGTCGCAACATAACGAGGAAAACCCAAGAAAGACCGTTGACATGTCACCACCCACAGTAACTATTACCGGACTGGAGCACCTGCTGGCACTTCTGAAGCCCCTAAATGATGCAACCAATCGTCTGCAAGGAGACGGGGTGACGTCAGCCGTGTTTCACCTCTGCCTATGTACTTGTTACACACCGCTCAGCAACTATCAACATCCTGAGTAAGCACGCATTTACCGTTACACCTACAAATAAATACTTGGTAGAATAAATGCATCCAAGGAACAGCAAGAAATTTTGCAGAGCCTTGCAGTTATACGCATTTTGATGTTGTTTTGCCATCCTTTGCTATTGAAAAGTCACCTGTATAGTTTGCATTAACATATCAGATTGCTAAGAACGCGCACACTAATACCCTACAAACTGCACCGTGCCTATATGTACACTTTTCAGATGGCTGCGCTTATACACAGACACTTCCTTCTCGTTTTCTTCTTTAGCAATAAAGAGATACTCAGTTCACACCACAAACATAGAAACAAAGTAAAAATTAATTATAATGCATTTCAGTTCGGTCAGTCAGCAATCGTCACCAGTGCACATGTTGTTGTTTCAAATAAAGGTAACAAACCTCAGTGTGTTATAGGTTCAAGGAGCTGAAGCAAAACCTTCTAGACGAAATGAACAAAAGGCTTGCGAACCTCCTGCGGGACGACTATTTTGTTGCAGCAAGTGTGCTCAATCCAAGGCAAAAGCTTCGCTGCTTTCAGTCTCCTGTTGCATCTGGATTGCTGAAGCCTGGAGCCGATACCGCCCGTGCAGTTGTGGAACTACTCTTAGAGAAGATAGCAGAGGTAATGCCTGACGCAGCTGTGTTGATACATTCTGAATTTGAGTTTCTGAAGCAATTAACCACACTGTGTGTGCTCTTTCTAACGTCATTAGGATTTTTCTACGGAAGCACGGGACCCTGCTCCTCCGCAAGAGCGCATCCCTAGTACTTCAGGCATTCCATCTTCTTGCACAAAGAAGGCGTCCGATGACCTTTAGGCTCTGCAGGATGTTGTATGCCCAGCCTCGCCAACACAGAGTGATACTGAACTGGACAGTTTCCTGAAAACCCCATGCACGACAGATGAACCTCTCACGTTTTGGAAGCAGCACTCCCAGACTTACCCGTGACTGGCCAGGCTGGCTGCAGTGTGCTTTGGTATGCCAGCCACGTCTGGATCCGCCGAAAGGCTATTCTCTATAGCTGGGTCGTTGCAGCGAGCACGAAGATCGTCGCTGAATCCGGACACAATTGAGCAGCTGATTCTTGTAGGAGAAATGGTGCGATCATCTAGCTCTACTTAAGCGATACGTAGCTTGAAGAAAAATATTGCAAATGCAAGTAGAATCAGTGTATGTATGCTTTACGGAACCCAATAAATATTTTCTTGAATGCCACCTCATTTTGTTCACCCACGTACGTTTCCAATACATCAAAATTAATAACGATGCTAGGACGCTAGGATGAGGTCTCCAGATGAGAAAAGGATTAGAAACGTGGCAAAAGTGCAAGATACGTCGCAAATTCAAACCTCGATTTGGAGGAATCTGTTAGAACTCGCACAACACCGCTTTAAAATCCACCCGCCGGTAGTTGCGTCGCTTGCACCATATCATCAAGTAATCAGTCAGCTCAGGACGCTTAGCTGTATTCCCAGCGAGACATAGACGAAATTGCTAAAAATGTGCACACCAGCCCTTTAATGTGCACCCCGCTGGTAGTTGGGTCATTGGAACCATATCATCAAGTAACCAGTCAGCTCAAGACGCTTAGCTGTATACCAAGCGAGACATAGACGAAATTGCTAAAAAATGTGCACACCAGCCCTTTAATGTGCACCCCGCTGGTAGTTGGGTCATTGGAACCATATCATCAAGTAACCAGTCAGGTCAGGACGCTTAGCTGTATTCCCAGCGAGACATAGACGAAATTGCTAAAAATGTGCACACCAGCCCTTTAATGTGCACCCCGCTGACAGTTGGGTCATTGGAACCATATCAAGTAATCAGTCAGCACAGGACGCTTAGCTGTATTCCCAGCGAGACATAGACGAAATTGCTAAAAATGTGCACACCAGCCCTTTTTTGTGCACCCAGCTGGTAGTTGGGTCATTGGAACCATATCATCAAGTAACCAGTCAGCTCAGGGCGCTTAGCTGTATTCCCAGCGAGACATAGACGAAATTGCAAAAAATGTGCACACCAGCCCTTTAATGTGCACCCCGCTGGTAGTTGGGTCATTGGAACCATATCATCAAGTAACCAGTCAGCTCAGGACGCTTAGCTGTATTCTTAGCGAGACATAGACGAAATTGCTAAAAATGTGCACACCAGCCCTTTAATGTGCACCCCGCTGGTAGTTGGGTCATTGGAACCATATCATCAAGTAACCAGTCAGCTCAGGACGCTTAGCTGTATTCTTAGCGAGACATAGACGAAATTGCTAAAAATGTGCACACCAGCCCTTTAATGTGCACCCCGCTGGTAGTTGGGTCATTGGAACCATATCATCAAGTAACCAGTCAGCTCAGGACGCTTAGCTGTATTCCCAGCGAGACATAGACGAAATTGCTAAAAATGTGCACACCAGCCCTTTAATGTGCACCCCGCTGGTAGTTGGGTCATTGGAACCATATCATCAAGTAACCAGTCAGCTCAGGACGCTTAGCTGTATTCCCAGCGAGACATAGACGAAATTGCTAAAAATGTGCACACCAGCCCTTTAATGTGCACGCCACTGGTAGTTGGGTCATTGAAACCATATCAAGTAATCAGTCAGCTCAGGACGCTTAGCTGTATTCCCAGCGAGACATAGACGAAATTGCTAAAAATGTGCACACCAGCCCTTTAATGTGCACCCCGCTGGTAGTTGGGTCATTGGAACCATATCATCAAGTAACCAGTCAGCTCAGGACGCTTAGCTGTATTCCCAGCGAGACATAGACTAAATTGCTAAAAATGTGCACACCAGCCCTTTAATGTGCACCCCGCTGGTAGTTGGGTCATTGGAACCATATCATCAAGTAACCAGTCAGCTCAGGGCGCTTAGCTGTATTCCCAGCGAGACATAGGCTAAATTGCTAAAAATGTGCACACCAGCACTTTAATGTGCACCCCGCTGGTAGTTGGGTCATTGGAACCATATCATCAAGTAACCAGTCAGCTCAGGACGCTTAGCTGTATTCCCAGCGAGACATAGACAAAATTGCTAAAAATGTGCACACCAGCCCTTTAATGTGCACCCCGCTGGTAGTTGGGTCATTGGAACCATATCATCAAGTAACCAGTCAGCTCAGGACGCTTAGCTGTATTCCCAGCGAGACATAGACTAAATTGCTAAAAATGTGCACACCAGCCCTTTAATGTGCACCCCGCTGGTAGTTGGGTCATTGGAACCATATCATCAAGTAACCAGTCAGCTCAGGGCGCTTAGCTGTATTCCCAGCGAGACATAGACGAAATTGCTAAAAATGTGCACACCAGTTCTTTAATGTGCATCCCGCTGGTAGTTGGGTCATTGGAACCATATCAAGTAATCAGTCAGCTCAGGACGCTTAGCTGTATTCCCAGCGAGACATAGACGAAATTCCTTAAAATGTGCACACCAGCCCTTTAATGTGCACCCCGCTGGTAGTTGGGTCATTGGAACCATATCATCAAGTAACCAGTCAGCTCAGGACGCTTAGCTGTATTCCCAGCGAGACATAGACGAAATTGCTAAAAATGTGCACACCAGCCCTTTAATGTGCACCCCGCTGGTAGTTGGGTCATTGGAACCATATCATCAAGTAACCAGTCAGCTCAGGACGCTTAGCTGTATTCCCAGCGAGACATAGGCTAAATTGCTAAAAATGTGCACACCAGCACTTTAATGTGCACCCCGCTGGTAGTTGGGTCATTGGAACCATATCATCAAGTAACCAGTCAGCTCAGGACGCTTAGCTGTATTCCCAGCGAGACATAGACGAAATTGCTAAAAATGTGCACACCAGCCCTTTAATGTGCACCCCGCTGATAGTTGGGTCATTGGAACCATATCAAGTAATCAGTCAGCTCAGGACGCTTAGCTGTATTCCCAGCGAGACCTAGACGAAATTGCTAAAAATGTGCACACCAGCCCTTTAATGTGCACCCAGCTGGTAGTTGGGTCATTGGAACTATATCAAGTAATCAGTCAGCTCAGGACGCTTAGCTGTATTCCCAGCGAGACAAAGACGAAATTCCTAAAAATGTGCACACCAGCCCTTTAATGTGCACCCCGCGGGTAGTTGGGTCATTGGAACCATATCATCAAGTAACCAGTCAGCTCAGGACGCTTAGCTGTAGTCCCAGCGAGACATAGACGAAATTGCTAAAAATGTGCACACCAGCCCTTTAATGTGCACCCCGCTGGTAGTTGGGTCATTGGAACCATATCATCAAGTAACCAGTCAGCTCAGGACGCTTAGCTGTATTCCCAGCGAGACATAGACGAAATTGCTAAAAATGTGCACACCAGCCCTTTAATGTGCACCCCGTTGGTAGTTGGGTCATTGGAACCATATCATCAAGTAATCAGTCAGCTCAGGACGCTTAGCTGTATTCCCAGCGAGACATAGACGAAATTGCTAAAAATGTGCACACCAGCCCTTTAATGTGCACCCCGCTGGTAGTTGGGTCATTGGAACCATATCATCAAGTAACCAGTCAGCTTGGACGCTTAGCTGTATTCCCAGCGAGACATAGACGAAATTGCTAAAAATGTGCACACCAGCCCTTTAATGTGCACCCCGCTGGTAGTTGGGTCATTGGAACCATATCATCAAGTAACCAGTCAGCTCAGGACGCTTAGCTGTATTCCCAGCGAGACATAGACGAAATTGCTAAAAATGTGCACACCAGCCCTTTAATGTGCACCCAGCTGGTAGTTGGGTGATTGGAACCATATCATCAAGTAACCAGTCAGCTCAGGGCGCTTAGCTGTGTTCCCAGCGCGACGTAGACGAAATTGCTAAAAATGTGCACACCAGCCCTTTAATGTGCACCCCGCTGGTAGTTGGGTCACTGGAACCATATCATCAAGTAACCAGTCAGCTCAGGACGCTTAGCCGTATTCCCAGCGAGACATAGACTAAATTGCTAAAAATGTGCACACCAGCCCTTTAATGTGCACCCCGCTGGTAGTTGGGTCATTGGAACCATATCATCAAGTAATCCGTCAGCTCAGGACGCTTAGCTGTATTCCCAGCGAGACATAGACGAAATTGCTAAAAATGTGCACACCAGCCCTTTAATGTGCACCCCGCTGGTAGTTGGGTCATTGGAACCATATCATCAAGTAACCAGTCAGCTCAGGACGCTTAGCTGTATTCCCAGCGAGACATAGACGAAATTGCTAAAAATGTGCACACCAGCCCTTTAATGTGCACCCAGCTGGTAGTTGGGTCATCGGAACCATATCATCAAGTATCCAGTCAGCTCAGGGCGCTTAGCTGTATTCCCAGCGCGACGTAGACGAAATTGCTAAAAATGTGCACACCAGCCCTTTAATGTGCACCCCGCTGGTAGTTGGGTCATTGGAACCATATCATCAAGTAACCAGTCAGCTCAGGACGCTTAGCCGTATTCCCAGCGAGACATAGACTAAATTGCTAAAAATGTGCACACCAGCCCTTTAATGTGCACCCCGCTGGTAGTTGGGTCATTGGAACCATATCATCAAGTAATCCGTCAGCTTAGAAAGCGTCGCTGTGTTCCCAGCGCGATGTAGACGAAATTACTAAAAATGTGCACACCAGACCTTTAATGTACACCCTGCTGGTAGTTGGGTCATTGGAACCATATCACCAAGTAATCAATCAGTCAGCTTAGGACGCTTCGCTGTGTTCCCAGCGCGACGTAGACGAAATTGCCAAAAACGTGCACACCACTCCTTCAAACTGCACCATGTGCACTTTTCAGATGGCTGCGCAGGAAATACAACAAAGCGGTCCCTGCCACGGTCCAGTTTTTTCGTCATCAATAAATAGATACCGTGTCCATCCCACATATGAGGGTGAGTGCACTCACCATATTCCTCATGGCTTGAGCGTCGTCAATAGGCTTCGCGTTACTGAAGGCCTCACGTGTGAGTGCCTTCATAATTTGCGCAAGCCTCGCATGGGTCATTTGAGCTCATTTCTGAGTGCACTCATAGTGACCTCACACCCCTCAGGCCTCACCAGTGACTTCACTCACACGGACCTGGCGCCCCTCAGACCTCATGAGTGCACTCACAGGATGTCTCATGAGGGGCAAAACCTCATGAGTGCACTCACAGGAGACCTCGTGAGGGGCAAAACCTCATGAGTGCACTCACGGATGGCCTCATCGCGGGCGTGCCCTCACTCACCCTCACCTCAAGGGCGTGAGGTGAGGGTGAGGGGCCCTCATGAGGGCCCTCATGAGTGAGTTCGCCCAGCTATGCCGTGCACCGAAGTGTCCGTGCACCGAAATGACCGTGCACCGAGATGTCCGTGCACCAAAATGTCCGTGCACCGAAATGTCCGTGCACCGAAATGTCCGTGCACCGAGAAGTCCGTGCACTGAGATGTCTTGTACCGAAATGCCCTTGCACAGAGATGTCCTACACCGAAATGGCCGTCGCCCCAGCCGGGGAACTTCGACAATTGCGTGCGATATCGTAGGGTTGTTCAGCGCTCCGTACTTTTGCTTTCCATTGTGTCTTCCGCTGCGCAACAACTGCCGACTACGTCGGTACTACAGCCCGTTTTTCGGTTCCTCATGGCGCGTCAACTGACAGTCTGTGTTCGAGACGGTCCTTGCTGTGCATCAACGGATGTGCCGCGCGACGACGACGAGGTGCTTGATCGTGGCGATTAAGTTACTTAAGGTGCGATCTCCGGTGATTGTGTGACTGCATGCTTCTACAGATGACTTTCAGTCCACTTTATAGCGGAGGTTTTGTTGGAAAGGTCGAGTTTCCATATAGGCTGAAAATTCTGACTTTTCGATACGTCGTACGAAAAATCGGTCGGCGACTATAATAGGGTGCAGCGAAAGTTGATGTCAGTAGACTTTGTTTTCTCTCTTTCTAAAGATTTCTATGATGACGTCTCAACTACAATGTCACACCGATTTAAGTCACAGGTACTGAAATATATTTCTTAGCCGCTTAATGAATACAAGCGGTTATTATATTGTCTCTTTTGAGGTCCTTGGGGCGCGGATATTTTGTTACCAAAGTGTCCACCATCTGTTGATAAAGTGACTGTGAGGAGAACCTGGGTAGCGAAGATAAGTGCTACTAGTTAGTTGCGCCACGCAAACACACTTGATAGATAACGACAGGATAGAGAGGTAGCAAGCGAGCTGGTGGTATAGGTCCATAACTTAAAAACCCGAGACTAGGGGACAAAAAAAAAAAACGACAAACACAGACAAGGTCTCAAGACCTCGAGACCTTGTCTGTGTTTGTCGTTTTTTTGTCCCCTAGTCTCGGGTTTTTAAGTTATGGACACTTGATAGGTTCACCAGTTTGAGGAGATCGTGCGAAAGCGCTAGAAATACTATGTCACCTTGATGCATGCGCAGAAGTGCTGGCACACAACAAATCGGCGAACTTTCAAGCTGATAGGCTTCCCTCTTTCCAGCCTTTTGTAGCACTAAACCTTAACTGCACCTTTTGTAGCTGTAAACACAGCCTTTTTGTAGTAAGTAATGGGCGAGAAAAGCCTATGAGGGATAGGCATTGGGTCTCACACATGTAGCAATTCTCACACATTGACCAGAGCCACACAGTTTATTTCCGGAACTCATTTTTTGGTCACCATGACCTTTCGCTGCCTCGAGGACAGGCTCATCTGGATCAATAGGCGTCATTGCAGCCCTTGACGCCGTCATCGTAAATCTGACAAGGAAAATTTGACCAGAGCATTATACTGTGAGGCACGGCTCACAAAACAAAGTGCAACGCGTGAAACGAGTTACGTACCTTGATGCCTGAACACTTCCTTTCATCCTCCTCGAATCTTTTTTTGGCATATTCCCTTTGGGAATTTGTCCCACTGTCGGCGACAAAGCCCGTCGATCATGAACAAGTCAAACCGAATAACCGGGAAATTAACAACAACAGCAAATAACTGGACCTGGGAAGAGCGTTACACACAGCACCGTATTGAACCTCCATTAAAAAAAAGAAAAAAAAAGAAAGAAAAACTAATCATCACTCGTTGCTTCAGCGCAGAACTGCGGAACAAAATGTCCGAACACTGTCGTCAGTGCATTTACTAGGTCCGTGCCTAGTGAATAGCACGGCAACCGATAGTGTAATGAGATACCTAAGTTTACGCGCGGTGTACAAATAATCAGAACTAAGTAAAAACAAACATGAATCATTAGGGATACCACTGAATTTCTTCACTTTGAAAACATAGCATAACGAATAATATAAATAAACATAATTACAGAAACAAGAATCCACAATCATCAATAAATACCTGACGTTCATTTAGACATCATCCGTTTCTCAAGTGACGTCCTCTTTTCGATATATTCCGAAATTATAAAATTGAAACATTGGCAGATTATTTTTCTATTCGGAATTGGAATTATAATCGGAATTTTTCGCTAGTAAAAAAAAACGTCTGACTATTCAGAGCCCTACGGCTTGTGATATCTGTCACAAAAATGCCGTACTTCCTCGTGTAGCTTACACAATGCGAAAACAGGGTTTGCGCGTTGTAGTTCTCTTGCAGTTCGACAGCGATGTCCGTCAGTCCCACTAGAGCCGTCCACTGGAAAACGAAGCGGCGGCAAATGGCACATTCACACCGAATTTGCCCCAGCAGTGTAGGCACATTGACAAAACTCTCTCACACAGTGCAATGGACTTCCACATCCCGTTAAACGAAGTTTAAATTAATAAAACGGAGAAGCGTTCTTACCATGATGTTGCCGGCATCGCAGTCGATAAGAGACGACAAGCTATCGGTGACGCTTCCGCATGTTCATGCTTGGAATTGTATTTCTTTTTCTCGTCTGCTACTGAGCAAAATCAGCATGCAAAAAAGCGACATGACTTGGTCGCGCGCTTTAAAGGAAGTGTAACGTGAATTTCAACCCAGTGTAACCTTATGATTTTATGAAAGCCTAGGAAGAGTACATCTCAGTTACGAAATATTTCTTTTCGAATCTCTCTTTTCTTTGAGTAACCGAATTTCAAAGATTGGATTCGAGCGCAAAGCTGAGTACTCCCTCAGCAACAACACTGGGTTGGCTCGTGTCGGCTATGGCTACTCTCGCCTTTCTCATCCGCGTCCCGGTCTGTGGCGAAACCGTAATGGCCGAAATGTTTTGGGGCCCACGCCGTGTGATGTTGATTTTTCCAAACCTGAATGCCCTCGTGCTTGGGATAGTCCAGCAGTCACGCCAGCAAGACTTTCTTTCTTACGAGGGCACGTCGGAGACACAGCATGACACGATATCATCCGCAGAATCGTCAACGGACGATGAATTGCCATCATCGCCGTCTTCATGTGTAATAAAAATGTTGAGAGCCTCACAGCGGAAATATGGTATTCTTCAGTTCAGGTGTCCTTGCGGCAAATGCGTGCCAATGCCGACGGCAGACGAATGTGTTTGTTCCCGCGAAAGGTGACGTTGCTGAAGCAGCTCACCGGTTGCATTTCAAGGAATATGTACTTTGAAATACTGTGACTGGAGACTGAGGTGCTTCAGATGTTCTACTGCTACGTGAAAGAAAGCGACGACTATACGCCCTTATCAGGAACAGCGAAGTGAAGAAGTGAGTTCATTCGCGTGTGCTTGTTATCATTAAAGTTACATATCATAATTTTACGCTGCCCATGGTACATGCAGGAACTTGCGGTACTTTGCTTACAAACTTTTTACCAGGTGGCTCTGAGGACCATTAGGAAAGCACTGCAGAAAAGTCCAGCAAAATGGAAAACTTTCCTTCTGAAGTATACAAAGGTTTTTGCCTTTTTGACGTGTGATGCTGTAGGTGCTGTCTGACAATGTGTATGTTTATTCGCTTTCACTGAGGTGAAGCTCTCACTTTTCTTTCAGGTGCTTGTGGGCAGCATTGAACGCCTGCCATCTTGACAGACGTACACGGGCTGGTTTGGTCGTGAACACTGCTTGCTCACAACAGTATCCCGTTCAAGCACACTAGAGGTCTGCTGTATACCCTTCTGGAGTAACCAGACAGCCACTACACAGTAAAATACGTTCGACAGACAAGAAAGCTTGTAAATTCCTTCATTGATCATTGTTTTTATGAATGAACATACGAGTAATAGCAGTAAACAAACAAACAAGGAAGGCCATCCCCATACTGTGTCCATATCAATTTGTAAGTACTTTATCTCCTACCAACCAGTAACGCAATGTATGCATGCTTTTTTTTCTTCTTTTCAATGCACAGGTGTTTGCTACAAACTCGTTCCAGACCAGCTCCGGTGGCGCAGCGGTAACGCGTGCGCTTGGAGACTGGGAGGTCCGCGGTTCGAATCCGCGGGCCGGCTGTGCCGTCTGGGGTTTTTCCTGGGTTTCCCTCAGATGTGTAATAGGCGTATGCCGGCACAGTTCCCCTGAAGTCGGCCCATGGACGCAGCTATCCTCCCCCCGAGCGGATTCCGCTCGGTCTTCCACTTCACCCTTTCCCTCCTCCTCTCCACCACCTTTCCCTTCCCGAGAAACATGCCGCTTAATCAGGCAGGCAGACCTCTCGGGTTCCTCCCAAACGACACTCCTCCTCCTCCTCCTCCCAACTCGTTCCAGTCCATAAGCTCCAAAAGAACATGTGCTATCACCTTGCCTATCAAACATCACAAGTTCATGACTTCATCAGTATAGGAAGGCCTCAGGTGGGGACATGCCAATGTCTTCGACATAGGCTTCGCTTCAGAGGCATCCCTATCATTGACTACACAAGCATGTGAAGAAAAATTTTAGACGTGTTCTCTGCACATCAATTGCCAATTGCAGTCATTGGTGTGGGCTCAGGCAGGCTTTTGCGGACCGCTGCTATTTCACTGTAGCTTACATCTTGGGAAGTTGTTGGTGTTTCCTCAGCAGATGATCTACATCCTCTGCCAAGAGAAGATCATATGGTCAGTAGTAAGCACTGACCACGTTTATCCGGAAACGCATATCATGGCCTAAACACGATTAATTATTCTATTAGAGCTAATTGGGACCCCCCACATTCAACGACGCCGTCGCGAGGAGACCGCTCCGGAACGCCAGAGTGACCAGCACCCGCCATGTTCCTTGTTGGCGTCCGGTAGTTGCAGAGATCGATGACAGGTGGCCACCTAGTTGCCAGGCATCACACCAGACGGTGCCACCATCATAGCTCTATGCGAGAAAGACAGAACAACAAGATACTAGCGACAGGTAAAATTGCAACGTTGCTCAACAAGTCTAAGCAAGTCAGAGCGCGTGGAAAAGGCCTAACCGCTACTGCTAAACAGCAGGGAGACAACAGTACACATTGGGGAAAAGGCATAGCCACACCGTCACCGCACAACACTACACAGCTAACACAAGACGGCAACCACAAAACGCTAGGCTCACAACGCTAAACATGCGTTTTCTCAGGCTTGGCACGCTGCGGGTCACCGCTAAAGAAGTCTAAACATGCGCGTATGGAGAATATCCGTTACGGCAAACATGCGAGAAAAGGCTTAACACGAGCGCAGTAACCCTCGTGGTGACGGTGCATCCGATCCCGACGACAGCCAAGCACAAATTGACCCTGCGCAGGGACTGCGGAGCGACCAAGCGCACGTCTGCACTGCAGGAGAGCCAGCGAGCAAGTGACTGGGACATGCGACTACACATGCGCGCGCACTCCGAGTGGCCTTTGCGCTGCTGGTTTCCGCACGGGTCATAAGGGAACGGGTCATACGCACTTTATGCGACAGAATATTCCGTTATTTTAGAGTAACCAGAAAATACCACTTCGTTTCCGCGCTTCCCAAGCTCGTGCGCGACTACAACAACACCAAACACAGGACGTTGGGCATCAGCCCGTCCGAAGTCACGCCCGAAAACGAATTGGAGCTGTTCAATAAGATAAATGGGAAGCCCGTCGTACCTCAGTGAAAAAGAAGCTCAACGTGGAGGATAAAGTGAGGGTCCTACTACACAGAAGAGGTCTTGAAAAGAGCTCGGAAGGGAGTTGGTCGCCTCAGATTTTCACCATCTTCCGCCTGAGAGACACCTCCCCTCCCATCATGCACCTGGAAGGTTATCGGGGTAAAAAAGTGGACGGATCTTTCTACCCCGAGGAGGGACTCGTCGTAACCAGAGATGTCAATCAGCCTTGGCCAGTAACAAGAATGCTGAGAAAGAAGAAAGTAATCAGTCAGAGCTTCTCCTTGGTTCGCTGGTTCGGTTACGACAAAGAACACGACAGTTGGGTTCCGAGCAGCGACGTGGTCAAGATTGGGAAATGACGTCAGACATCTACGTCCACCTCCTGTCAAACGCCAGCATGGATAACTTTCCCTCGAATAAGCTCAACGCCTTCACGGTAGCTTTCGATAGTCCGCTTCAGCTCTTGAATCGCTATCAAGTCGGTCTGATGGATCTCAGCATAAGCAACTATTTTTTAAATATCGGATACGAAAGGCAAGATGCGAAAATCGAGGTTTCTTTCGACGACACGGTCAAAGCCGGGAGAACTTTTCGTGTCACCTCGGATCTCGAGAGGGATTTGGGAAAAGCCCTTTCGGAATTTAACGTTTCTTTCACGTACAGTAAAACCCCTACAAATTCTGCCATTACGACCTGTCTCATTCGATGCTCTCCGTGGACGGCCAGCACGTGCGAGCCGAGTACACCTTTAAGAACGACCTCGTCAAAATTCCCTACTTTAACTTCTTGCAAGAACTGTGTGAAAAAACATTTCTAATGCAGCTACGACCACTTTAAAATGAACGGGTTTCTTCTCTACTTCAACTTGGACGTGGACAAGTGCTCTTCCCCTTCGCATTTGAACGAGTGGTGAAGAGGAAACGTTCACCTGCAATTACGGTTCGCTAAAGCCCTTCCACACGCGGTCACCGTCCTCTTGATTTCCGAGTGTCCCGAGCTCATGTGCGTCGACAAAGACCGTACGGTCACCTTCCAATAGAAATGATGTGTGAGAGCGATATCTTGGAACTCGTGTCCCTGAACCCCCTCGCTTCCTTCATGCTGAGAGGCACTTGCACTTCCAATGAAGCCTTCATTTTACGCAAACCCGGCTATTTAATCATCAACACAGAAGAGCGAAGAAAGCGCGGCCAGCACTGGGTGCTCTATCTGAAAAACTACGACGGGTCTGCCGTGTTTTTCGACAGTTACGGACTTCTCCCCATCAAAGCAAACCTTCGAAGGACTTTACTGGTGGACGAGCATAACGACAAATGTATTCAATCTTTCGCCTCACTGGGGGCTTTTTTGTATCTACGTAACCACGCGCATGTCGAAACGCTACAGCTTGAAGAATTGTGTATCCATGTTTTTCTGAAACCTCGAAGAGAATGACGAAACAATAAAACGTCTCCTCGTGAGCGAACTCGCTTCGTAAAATAGTCTATTTTTTTGTGGCATACACAAGACGCTTGCGAGATGATCTTCCAACATGCTGACCCGACGCTCGTCGCCGGTCACCATGACGTTGAGGGATGTGTGGAGAAGCCAGTAGCGATGGACGATGGGTCGATTGAAACCCGCGTTGATGAGACACTGGTCAACTGTGTCTCTTCGTCTATACTTTTCCAACAGCTCGAGCTTGTAATCTACGAAACTCTTCATTTTCTTTGCAATCTTCCCACTGACGGTGAACAGGCGTAAGGGTATTGTCCTGAGAAACGAGCGAAAGTCACCCTCGCAGCGATCGCCGTGAATATAATCGCGCAATCGTAGCAAGTCCCGATACATTAGCGTTTGCACAAAGGTTGCAAACCTCTGTTCGGGCGTCATGACGGAGACGGAATGACAGTATACACAACCTTTTTTATTTACCGTGAGAGGTTATACATGAGTTAGCATCCAGCTTGGGTTTCGTAGCCGGGAAGACAGCGCAAATACGGACGAAGGCTCGAGTCTAGCCAACGGCTGGGCTTTCTCGACCAGAGTCCACCGCAACGACAGGCGCTCATCTGATCGCCGATCCGCAAAAACAAGGTATTCGGTGGAGGTTTCAAGGTCAGGACCAGGGGTAGATCTCCCGTCTGAAGCTATTCGTAATCTGCACGAAAGGAGTGTGAGAAACATGTGTTTTTAAAACACACACACACATACAGTCTTCTTCAGTCACAGAGTTACACTGATTGTCCCCATCTTCTCTATCTTCTTTCAATAGTCGAAGTCCTTCGCAACGTACGTCGAATGGTACCGTCCGACAGCCAAGAAACGATCGAATCAATTGGTCTGTCCAATGCTTTTGCTCTGAAAACTGTGACTGGTTATAGAACGTATTAAAAATAATGAGGGAGCGTACTTTTAGACCACAATCCACCGCAGTTCGTGCAGAAGAAGCGGGCGCTGCCAATCTCCCAAAATATGTGAGGTGAGAAAAAACTGACTTCTCGCGCAGCAAAAGTGTTCAAAACTGTAAACGAAACTCTTCAAACATTTCGACGATGATGACGTCATGGGTATTACTTGCGAGGATCTACCAAGCTGAGCATGATGTCGAGAATGACGACCAAACGATCGCTTCGACCATTTATAGTAAAGCTTTTGCTCTCACTCTCTATGACGTCTTTGAACGTGTTTGGACATCTTTGGACGTCTTTACACATGAGCCCCATGATAAGAAAAACGTCATGCAGCACGAATTAGACTAGTGGATAGTGTATCGCGTCCAGTGTAGGAGGTTCCAGGGTTCGATTCCCACTCTGTGTCTTCTTGTCGTCATGTAGAAGTCGGCCCAGAACCAGACATTAGTGTAACGTTTTATTCAACCTCGATGGTATCATTGTCATATGCGACATCGCAAAGAAAAAGGCGCGAAAGATGGAAGGCAGGGTGGGCAAAGTACAGACGACACCGTCGCAATGCGAGGAGGAGGAGAGCGATGTAGCAACTATAAAAGGTGCTCTGGTTCTACCACGGTTGATCAAAAGCCCATGAGGGGCATCTATCCACGACGTGGGTCGTTTCGTGGAGCAAAACGTAAGTTGACCGCCTCTGCTGTGGGAGTGTATTCTATGTATGGCATTATTTTTCAGGAACTAATAGCCGCTGTCACCGCATGACACTGAACACACACAGGGACCCATCCCATCCTCTCTCATCATGAATCTCAAGCGTTCCTCAACTGAAGGGAAAAGTGAGCATTGTTTCGTGAGGGGGAATCTCGTTCTGATTTTGTTTGACCGCAGTGCTACGCTGTCTCGTATGTCAGTACGACCTCATCAATGCCATGCTCGTGGCTGTAGAAAGAGAGCACGAAGCTAGAATAGAGAATCTCGGTAACAGCCCAGTCATCCTTTCAGACGACGACGACGACGACGATAGGGTCAGTAGTTCGCCTTTCATAATACCTCAAGCGGACGACGACGAACCCCTAGATGGACACGACAGTGCTGACGAACTGCTCATGTGGGAAGGGGATCAGTCGTATGCAGATTTCATTCATCTGGCTGGTTTGGCTAGAGATGAATCACCAGATGCAAGCCCAGAATTTCGAAATGAAGATGGGCCTGTCCAGGGTTGTAGAATCGTTGAATTACGAGAACATGTCATAGAGAATCATCCCTCCATTATGGAGAGACAATTTCTTCCTTTCTTTGTCACAGATGAGGCGTTCGACGGGACGGCTACCAGGTACACGCTTCTCTGTTCCCCGCACGACGACAACGTTGACGATTTGCGACTCTATCTACCGAGCATAGCTCCAGTAATCACGCTCGTCCTGAAAGCATATCCCATGCCTTTCATATTTTTTCTGTGTTCGAAAGCGCTCATGATTAAGGACGGAGCCGACGGGTTAACTTCTCATCTCCTTCACGTGAACCTTCACATGAGAGTGGTTCATAACCACCAAGAAATTGAAGGCGCGATGAATGCTGCCATCGCAGAGTCCTCGCAACGTGTAGAAAACTATGCGAGAGAACGGTCTGGTTTCACCTCGAACGACGTCCAATGTGTCGACTTAAAACTAGCGCGCTTAAAACCGAAGCGGATTGGGTGCGCGATCGTGCTTCCCGAAATGTTGAAAAGCAAAACAAAGACTCTCACAAATGTCAAACTTCCGCTGAATCACGAAAACGAGTGTTTCAAGTATAGCGTGCTGGCACTCTTGCATTCGTTGAGGAGCAAACCAAACCTTCATGTCAGGTACCACAAATACATGAATCCCAAATTACCCAGTGGGAGGGAAAAACCAAAATCTTTGTGTACATCTACGTGTTCGATGAGCAGATGAGTTCGATATCTACCGGACGGGTTCCCTGCACGCTCTATAAGGATGATGTCCATCTGCTCGAGGTTAGCGAGCATTTCTGTGGAATCAAAAAATTTAGCACTTTCATGGGACGAAGTGACTAATTTTTGTTGCGAGAAATGCACAAGCGGTTATGGGACGAGAGAGGCGTTGGAGCAGCACGAATGTCTGTGCCGAGACGTAAACGAAGTGATTCTCAAACTGCCAAAAGCGGGGGAGAAAGTCTCATTCAACAAGATACAGTAGATGCATCCCTACCCGTATTTCGTGGTATTGGACACGGAGAGCGCCTTGGAAAAGGATGCACTCGTTAAGGACGCCGTGAGTGTGCACAGGATGAGCTTATACTGCATCGTTGTAGTGAGAAGTTGCGACGGCAAAATACTAGGCCTAGATTGCTATTTGGGACCCAACACGGCAGAAAAATGCTTGCTCTCGCTCAAGGGATTTAGCGATCAAATTGAAAGGTTGAACCATTGTCCCGCACCGTTGGTCATGAATATGGAAGACCACTTTCAACACGGGAGCACTGCAAATTTTGTGGAATCAAATTTAACCGTCCACGCGGAAGGTGTCGCATCACGACCACACCCCCTTCGTAGAGCCTCGTTCTTCGAATTTTGTTGTGACGCTGTGTGATACGTGTAACCTTACGTGTCGTAACACGAAATAACTCGTCGTGTGCGTGCACGACCTGCAATACGATTTGAGCTCTCTTCTCCGCCACATGCACGTTCTAATTCTGGGCGAACCGTGGATTTTAGCTTTGAGTTCGGAAAAGATAAGAGGCTTCAACAATGGTGATCTCCATTTCCGTGATACCATGCAGTTTTTCAACTTGTCTTTGTCTAACCTGGTGAAAACACTGCTCGCCAGCGGTGGCGAGAGTGCGTTTCATTGCACCCGTCAAATGTTTGGTGACCGTTTCCGGCGCCTCCTAAGGAAGGGCATTTACCAGTACACCTTCGTCGACAGTTTTGAAGCATACAATTTGCCCGCACTACCGCCGAAGGAAGCTTTCAAAAGTGACCTGGACAACCGAGAGATCATGGACGAGGACCATCACTACGCCCTCGAGATTTTCGAATTTTCGAATGTAAGAACCTCGGTGGCTACACCCGTCTCTTCGTCACGCTCGACGCCTGTCAGGTCTGCGACGTCGTACTGTATTTCAGTAAGATAGCGCTATAGAAGGATAGGTTACATATCCTACCTACCGTGTCTCTCGCCAGCTACGCGTGGAGGAGCGCTCTGAAGCTCACCAAAGTCAAACTCGAGCTCATGAGCGATCGCGAGATGTACGAAACGATCGAGAAGAGAATCAGGGGAGGCATTTGTAACAGCTTCCACAGATATTGTCGGGCTAATCACGAGGGATGCGACGATTACGACCCTCAACAAGAGAAAAAAATTATTCAGTACTTAGATGTAAACAGTTTGTATGCTTATGCTATGAATTTCCATCTTCCGACAGGTGGTTTTGAGTGGGTCGATCCTTCCAGCTGGGGCGATATCGATTTTCTCAAAATTGCTCACGATTCACAAGTGGGCTAACAGCTTCCACAGGTACTGTCGGGCTAATCACGAGAGGTGCGACAATTACGATCCCCAGCAAGAAAATACTTTTGTCCGGTACCTCGATGTGAACAGTTTGTACCTGTACGCGATGACTTTCCATCTCACGACAGGTGGTTTTGAGTGGGTCGATCCTTCGAGATGGAGCGAGATCAATTTTCTCAGCATTCCTCACGATTCGGAAGTGGGATTCGTGTACGTGGTAGACTTGTCGTATCCCAAAGGACTGCACGCGATCACCAGGGATTTTCCCCTGGAACCTGAACACAGGTGCGTGCACGGCAACGAACTCTCCCCCTACCAGCGACACTTGAAACACGCATTGGCACTGAACGCCTCTCCCACAAAGAAACTCTTGCTGACGTGCTACGACAAAGAACGCTATGTCATTCTACGTCAACGTTACGTCATTCAACGCTACGTCATTCATTATGCATTGCTCGCTCTGTACATGAGGTTGGGCATGAAAATAAAACGTGTTCACAGCATCCTCTCGTTCCGCCAAGACAGCTGTTTGCGAACCTTCGTGCAGAGGAACGTCGCGTTGAGGAATGCCGCAACCACGAAATTTGAGCGACTTCTGTACAAAACCATGTCGAAAAGTACATTCGGTAAGTCGATACAAAATGTGAGACGTATGAAGAGGTACGCTATAGCCTACAACAAAGAAAGCGCACTCCCAAAAGCTAGCTTCATCAACAGTCAGCATTTTCACATCCTGAGCGACAAGTCCATCTTATACGAGATGAAACAGCATCGCATCAAATGCACGCACCCCTTTTACGTGGGCTTTGCCATGTTAGAGATATCCAAAGTCCGAATGTACAGCTTCATCTACGAGTCGCTCTTTTTTTGCTTGACGTGCCAAGTGCAACTGATCTATAGCGATACGGACAGCATAATTTTTTCTCTCACGTGTGCAAGCCTGGAAGAGAAGCTGATGAAAATCGGGGAGGAGTTAGATCTGTCTTCCTATCAGCCGAACCACCCGCTTTTCAACGACGAGCATGTGAACCAGATGGGTTACTTCATAGACGAGACTGGAGGGGGTGTTATTCAAGAAGTCGTAACCAAGCTAAAATGTACAGCATTCTCTTGGCTAGGACACACAACCAGATCGCGAGAGCAAAACCAGTCAAGAAAGGCGTGGTGAGGAAACATTTATTGCACGAAGTGTACCAAAATTCTCTGTTCAATAAAAAGACAGTCTCTCAGAAGCAGTGCACCATCCAGATTATAAAGCAAACAATGTACAGCATTTTGAGACTCAAGAAGAGCTTGGTCCCCTACAACGACAAGCGCTATCTCGTGGATGCCGTACACTCCTTCCCTTAAGGAAGCTGCGAATACGGTAAACTTTCCTAGTGTTTTCGTATAGGATTATGATAGTGCTCTCTCTTTGTGCAGCATCGGAAAACCCGGAAGAGAGCCCCAGAGCGTCGTCGTAGACGGGGATCGAGTGACCGTGGAACAAAGAGCAAGTCCTTCGTGCACGCGCATATAATCGAGAATAAAAGTTCTAGTCGAGATATGCTTCTCTCTCTCTCTCTCTCGCAGACAGGAAAAGCACGGGTCAACGTGGCAGTGTGGTAGCGGAATGGGTATATGAAAAGAATGACCATTCCGTCATCGTGCTGGTACCGTGACCCGCGCAATGATGGCGCCCCATACCTTTTCTGGCCTTTTCTGTTGAGACAAGTCAGGGAGGGTGCAGGCATCAATCGACCAACTCCTTTGTATGAATTCTATAAAGATGCTTCTGTGAAAAAACAGTCTCGTCAAAGTTATTCAGACTGTTTAATGCGTTGCATTTCGATAACCAAACGGTATTTCAATAAATCAGCGACAAAGTTCACGATGTAGACTGCTTGCAAATGTCGCTGCCTCCGCAGGGCGTACTTAATATGAGCGATGGCACGAGCGAGAAGATCCACAATGTCTGCAGATACTTAGTTGAATTCGGCGTTGGCCGAGTTCACAAATTCACTCAGTCCCAGGGGTCCGTCCGGAACCGTTATACAGATGTTCTTGTAACGGGCGTAGATCCGACGCACCATCTCTTGCAGCGGCCCCGGCGAGATCTCTCCTATATTGCCAAAGTCTACCATGTCTGTCACGTAGCGAAAAGCAGTGTTGACGAGCTCGTTGCGGGGACTTTCCTTGTTGAAACATGCACTTCTTCCCAAGAAGCGTGGGTACGGGGACAATTTTGTAACCCGTGGTAGCTGAACATTTTCACGTATTGATGACGCGAGCGCAGTGCGCGCTGCCTTTATACAAATAAACACGCGCAAAGAAACAAGAGCGAAACCGAGAGAAAACCGAAGTCGAAGGGACCTGCAGACATGTGTGATAGAGCAATTACACATGGAAGAACCAAATGCAGAGAAAGTTGTTCATTTTGCATGAGAGATGCACCAAACAAGGCACTTCCGCAAAATTCCGCAAAAAACCTTGGGCTCTGTGCTTTCTTTGTGGGAATGTCGACAATTATGCCCCATTATTTGATAATTCTGATGATCAAATTCGAATGATCGAATTCTCGCACCTCCTTAGACATTCTATAGCTCAAATCCACGCAACACATTGCGCTCACCTCAAGTTCCTTCACAGCCTCAAGAGGATCGAGTGGTTCCCACTGTTGCGGCCTCACAGGTACATTCAACAAGGCTTCTGCAGAAGCAGTTGCAACCTCTTCCTCATTTTTCGTGTACCACTTAGCTGATTCATGAAGATACTCTGAAAATGATGACGCTCTACAGAAAGCACTTTGCAGTGATTTATTTGATTCGCAAAAAAGAAAAAGTGCAAAAAAATTATACGTGTTTCACTATAACCAGGATGCTAAAGTGAAATTTGTCATTGCTCTCACAACATGTAGTTCTGGCTAAATTATTTCTAGCATCATCCGATAGCTATCAGAAACAACTGGCTGGTTGGCCTCAACTGGTTCCTTCGCAGCTGACATACTGCCTGTACAGTAAAGCAAGTATTGGAAAGAAGCAACCACACTGCAGGAAGCAACTTACAAACGGGCTGCACCGATTGGGTGTGAGGACCAAGTGAGGAATAGCATAAGTCTGGGAGATAAGTTGGGGGGAGGCCCAAGCACTGCGGCTGGTACATAGATAGGTGGGTGCGGAGATGCCTGCAAGATGATGTCCTCTCCAGCTCCTGAGGACGGACCAGACAGAAGACTTCTTTTTCAGTATCACAAACTACGTACAGAAAGCTGTCAACAGGAATGGCACCTACTGCTCCAAGCTTGCTGGCCTGAGACAACATGAAGGTCTTCAGCTGGGCTACCTGCGAGAGGGAATTGGTTTAATATATTTACACTGCAAGCAAAGCGTACGAGACTACTTACCTTGACTACTCTCTTTCTGGGAGGCCGTAGAAAATGGACCAAAATGACGGCTTTCTGACATGTTAATACATTTGCATAGCCTGCGTACCAGTGTACTGTGAATATCCTCATTTCGTTGGCAAAGACAGGGATGTTTATTCAACTGCTGTAATTTTGCAAACAGGCATCTGAAAAATGCTATGCCAGAGGAAGAATTGACTAAAAAAAATCTTACCAGCGTGCTGCTCTGTTACGTGCGCTTGCGACGTGCCTGTACAGCTAGCGTCTCGAAGAGGCCCTGTTGCATAGTGGAAACATAATTTTACATATGTCACTGATGGTGACTGGCAGTATGAAATAAACGCATGAAACCGCCAAAAATCTGGCAGCAGCGAGAGCCAGCAGCAGTAAGCGCAGTAAGAGCGCAGTAAGTAAAATGCAACAAAACAGGCAACGTACCCATAGCGCCGTGATCTGCTGGTGGACGGCCGCACATAATCCACCAACCAGGAGGGCATTGCGAATACGAAAAAGCATCTGAAGGCCGCAAGTAACCAGTTATACAACAGTTATCATGCCATTATGTCGCAGTTATATCATACAGTTGAAGTAGTCATAGTAGGCGGTGTGTGCGTGCGTGCGCTCGAAACTGAAAGGAATAAGACCAATGTTCTGCTAAAGACACCGTGAGTAAAAGCCCCACTGCGAAAGCAACACACCACTTTGGCCCCTGCTTCCCATAGACAAAGGTCCTGGAAGGCCCAGCCAGGACTATTCAGCTAGTCGTCATTCTCTTTCATTACCTTCTCCTTTCCCTTTTCCTTCTTCTCCTTCTTTGGCGGCAAGGGTCAACCTTTTGCAGTACTTTCTTTTTCCTAGGAGCTGCACTCCGGTATTGTGTAGAGGTAAGATTTGGCGCGCAGAGCGTGCCCCCTTTTTGGGCTCGATTGTGGGTGACACGCCTGCTACACTGAAACAGTACATTCCTTTTACGGATTCTGAAAACTCGAGACATCAAGACCGGCGCCGCAAGCGGCGCCGCACCAACGCACACCCAATGCAAATACTAGACTTCACGACGACAGACGACACGACTAGACGACACTCCAGAACCTTGGTTTGCCAAGTTTCTTATTATCCACGGAGAAGACAGCACGAAGCCTTTGACCAAAATATCACCATTTGTCGTTGCTAGGGAGCTCGAGAAAGTCATTGGGAAATCCTAAACAGCAAAGAAACTGCCGACAGGAGACATACAAATTCAAGTACAAACGAAACGGCAAAGCTCCACGCTACTTACCCTCGATAGAATCGTTGATGTGGCAATTTCCGAACATAGGACACTCAACATCATAAAGAGCGTAGTATCAGAACATGAGCTCCTCGACTGTTCTAACTCTGAGGTCGAGGAAGGCCTAAAGGATCAGGGTGTAGTAAAAGCCCAGCGGATTGTAATGCGCCGAGATGGCAAATAAATCTCCACCAAACATATTGTACTTTCCTTTCAGCTACACAAATTTTCTTCAGACATCAAAGCAGGATATATCAACTGTGCCGTGCGACCTTCGTTCCTAACCCACGTCGTTTCTTTAAGTGCCAAAGGCTTAAGCACGGATCGCAGGTCTGCCGGGGACGCACCACCTGCCCAAAGTGCGCCGATACAGACCAAAGACATACAGCAGAAACCTGTCAAAAATAAGATTAAATGTGCAAACTGCAGCGGCAGTCACCCAGTCTATTCACGGTCCTCCCCTCAGTGGCAACAAGAAAAAAGACGTCCTGAGGATTAAAGCAACTGAAAACATCACATACAAGGAAGCGAAAACAACATTTGAATTTGCCAAAAAAGGCGGTTATGCTGCGGTGGTGCGTAGGGGAGCGACGCCACCGGCGAAATCCGTAGAGACCCAGACGTCTGGGTCTTTACGCCAAGCTCCCCAGGCACGAGGAGAGCCTGCGGAGAGTTGCTCTCCGCTGGCTCCGGCTGCTCAAATGGGCAGCCAGGAAGTCGTCGCCACAACCTCTGCAGAGGTTGATGGCACACTTTCAGTCTGGGATGGACTCACTGGGAGTTCACCCCAGACAGACACACTCATCATGGAGCTTGATGATGATGACTGCATGTCGCAGAAATCATCAAATCTCCAGAGTACACCTAACCCACGCACTCCTTCCCATGGGAAGGAGCAAAAGAAAAACAAGGAGGCCGGGCTACGAGTAAGCCCGAAAACAAACAGAAACTACCCCCACCCAGGGTTGTACCTCTTTAGTACACACAATCACCAGGCTCTCTCTGTTCTTATTAATCCCCACTTTCATTATGGGGCAAAGTATCCTTCAATAGAATTGTGGAGGCCTCCACACTAACATAGATGATATACACGACCTCTTTGAAAAGTACACAGCTGTCTGCTTCTGTTTACAAGAGACATACCTACATGAAGAAAGTCAAAATCATTTCCGTAGCCATAATGTTTTTAGAAAGTACCGTACAACTGGCACCCGTGCATCTGGAGGCGTGGCCGTGGCCCTCCCGCAGGGTATAGCTGCAACACATCTTCCGCTTGCCACGGACTTGGAGGCAGTGTCCATTCAGGTCTGCCTTGGCAATGTCTTGACAGTATGCTCATTATACTTGCCACCATCATCATTAATAAAACGAAGAGAACTTGAAAAGCTATGCGATCAACTTCCTGAGCCCTACATTATCTCAGGTGATTTTGACGCTCACAGTCCCTTATGGGGCACCTCAAAACTAGATAGCCGAGGGAAAATGTTGGAGAGGGTTCTTCTCTCAATGCCACTACGTCTCCTAAATTCAGCGTTATCAACATACGTAAATGTTTCAACGCAAAGTTTCTCTTTAGTCATTTCACTTTGCAGTCCTGCACTTTTTCCATGTCTGGACTGGACAATTGAGCAAAACCCTCGCGGTAGTGACCACTTTCCTATAATTATAAAATTTCGTGGTCCAACAAATTCTCTAAGGTCACGCCCTCCACGATGGAATCTTCCTGAGGCAGACTAGAGCTTGTTTAAGAAAGAAGCCAACCTTGTGTCTTTATCTTTTCAGGATACCAGCATTGAGAAAGCGAATAATGCTATCACGAATGCGATAATAAATGCTGCTCTGAAATCCGTACCACAAACATCGGGCCGTGTCCCTAAGCGTCCCAAACCTTGGTGGACAAATGATTGTGGAAAAACACGCAAAGAACAAAACATAGCTTGGAAACCTCCCCTAGAAAACCTCCTTGCATTTAAAAGGGCGCGTGCAAAAGCCAAATGGACGCGCAAGCAAGCCAAGCGCTCTTCGTGGTGCAGTTATATCTCCTTCTTAACACACAACATTCCATCAAAGATCGTTTGGGATAGGCTTCAGAAAATTAAAGGAGATTATACAGGCTTTTATATTTCCTTACTTCAGGTAAATGGCGCCTCATGTCAGAACTTCGGCGAGCAGCCTGACCTACTCGGTCAGCATCTTCACAGTATATCGAGTTCGTCTCCCCCCCCCCCCCATTATAACAAGAATTTTCTCTCCATAAAGCAACAAGCTCAAAAACAAGCCATTCCAGTCACAGGTGGCGAGGACCTTCTATATAACAAGCTCTTTCCCATGGTAGAGGTCCTGAGAGCACTGTCTCCAGTAAAAGTCAGTGCCCCTGGGCCAGACAGCATTGTATATCCTATGCTGACTCACCTGTCAAGCGAATCTAAAGAATGTTTGCTCAAGTTTTTTAATAACGTCTGGGAAGAGGGCCAAATGCCATCAACATGGAAGGCAGCAACGGTCATCCCCTTCTTGAAGCCTGGGAAGGATGCTTCAAACCCAAACAGTTACCGACCTATTGCACTGACAAGCTGTTCTGGGAAAACTTTCGAGAGGATAGTTAACAACCGACTGATGTACTATCTTGAGGTTAATAACTGCCTTCATAACAATCAGTGTGGTCTTCGAAATGCACTTTCGACAGCAGACCACCTCATCCGACTGGAATCCACTATTCGAGAGGCTTGTGTCAGAGGAAATCACTGCGCGTCCGTTTTCTTTGACATAGAAAAAGCCTATGATACCGCTTGGCGGTATGGTATCGTCCGAGACCTTTACTCATTAGGAGTACGGGACTGACTTCTCAGTTGCATAACCAACTTTTTACAGGGTATAGGACCTTCAGAGTTGAATTGGGGACAACGCTGTCGCGGCCTTTTATTCAGGAGAATGGAGTTCCACAGGGTTTAGTGCTGAGCGTAACACTTTTTATAGTTCAAATGAACTCAATAGCAAGCGTTATTTCCCTTTCTATTTCGTACTGTTTGTATGTGAACGATGTACAGATTTCTTATTCGTCCACAAATTTGAGTACTTGTGAGAGGAAACTGCAGCTCACAATTAAACTACTCAAATGGGCCGATCAAAATGGTTTTCCATTCTCTTCTGAAAAAAAAAAACTGTATCCTTTTTTCCAGGAGAAGGGGGCTGTACCCAGACCCCACACTGACTATCGATGGTCACGCTGTTGCAGCACATGAGGAACACAAATTTGTTGGCGTTATATTTGATAAAAAGCTCACTTTCGTGCCGCGCATCAAGATGTTGAATGCGAAATGCCTGAAATATTTAAATATTCTTAAAAACATTTCACACCAGCCCTGGGTTGCGGACAGGGAGACTCTTCGCCGCATATACTATTCTGTTGTTCGTTCTAAACTAGATTATGGATGTGTTGCATATGGGTCAGCATACTTATCAGTGCTGAAAGCTCTCGACCCAGTGCACCACCTTGGCTTGCGACTGGTACATGGGGCTTTCAGAACCACAAAGCTTGTATGTTGAATTAAACGAGTGGTCCTTGGAAAGGCGACGCTTTTACCTTGCAGTGTCTTATAGGCTGAGAATAAGGAGCTGTCCACAGCATCCTGCACACTCCACTGTACGAGCACTCGTTCCAAACGGCTCTCTATGAAGAAGTCAATTGCTGTGGCTCCATTTAGTATTCGAGTCCAGCGGGATGTAGAACGTTACAATTTTACAAGCTACAATCCACCGCCCTTGTTGTGCAGTAAGCTGATATCTCCTTGGCATCCACCTGTACAGCATGATACAAGTCTTCTGAAATTTGATAAACAGAATACCCAGCTTTGCAAATACAACAAGAATTTGAAGTCCTCAAGCAAAACTTTGGCGACCATGTGGAGATTTACACTGATGCTTTGAAAACGAATACAGGAGTATCATGTGACATGGTATCTGGTGTATACACTAAGCCACGCCGTACGAAAATGCCGGAATCAGGCCTGATTCCGGCCTGAATCAAAAATTGGGCGGGAATGTCATTCAGGCGTAATTCAAGAGTTTGCTATCAGGGCTGAATCCGGTCCTGATATCAGAAACTGAAAAGAATCCGATAACGCCCTGAATCCATTCTAATTGAAACTCGTCGATTTTCTGAATGTTTCCTGAATCAGCCTGAGGCTCCTTGACAGTAACCTGAATCGTATCTGACACTGTCCTGAATGTATCCGGAATCAGACCATTTAATCCTGAAAGAAACCTGATGCTGCCCTGGATGCACCCGGATTCAAATCCTTTCATCCTGAATCAATCCTGATTGTATCCGGAATCAAATAATTTCATCCTGAATGAAGCCTGTGCTGTCCTGAATTCCAATCTGGTTTCGCCTGAACACGCCAGAATGAAACCTGAAGCTTTTCTGAATGGACCCTGAATAGAACCTGATTCCTGCCGTGAATACCCCTGCATGGATATGGCACTAAAAACCAAAGAAGTGAAACAAAATGAAGTTTCATTCTGCAGATTTATTATCAGCACGTTTTAGTTCTCTGAGTTCACTCAGTCTTGTACTAAGGGACTTGACCAGTACCGCAGTTGTAGCTCTCCAACCCTCGCGGCCTGTGCCATGGGGCTGGGTAACATCTGCAATTGCCATATATTGAGACTAGTCTAATGGTACAAAACGTTTCGCAGAGAAATTCATGGCTCATAGCTCCTTACCGATAATGGCATCGATTGCCCTGGGGCATAGCGGCGGTCGCGTCTCCTCCTGTTGACCACGTGACCCGTTATGCCTTTGACACTTTACGGAGCAAGACCACAATGCTTCATCTGTGAAAACATTGATGAGGAGCGCCCGCGCCATGGCTGTAGCAGTTTTCGCAAGCTTGGCACCAGCGAACGACCTCGCCGGCACGTAGATCCCAGAACCGGGCAGTACCTCTGCAACCTATATTAGAAATAACCCGAAAGTGTTTCTAAAGGGTACTGCACAAACATGCGTATACATGTGCAGTGCAGAGCACAACAAGACTTACCTGGCGATCGCCACGCTTGTGTCTCAGTTGCAGCAAGACTGGTCGTTCTCGTCGCAGAAGGATGGACTCGGAGAACGTTGGGGTTCCGATCTCGTTGAGGGAGACCCCACGACGGGAGCAGGCGCTGGCTCAGACGTAGGAGCACATCGCTCAGCTTCTTTTAGAAGAGGGCGAGCCGCCTTCAAATGTCGTTGAAGTTCTGAAACAGAAAGCAAGTTTCACTGCCGCCCATAACAGCTTACAAGTAATGCGGAAGTCTCCAACAGGAATGGTAATCAGGGGGAACAGTGAGACTCTTACCAAGGTGTTTCGCAAGCTGCTCGCGTACGCTCTGCAACTTAGTCTCAGTATCCGCGAGGTCTCCTCTGCCAGTCGCAGCTTCTCCTGCAGCTTAGCGTTTTCGTCCTCAATAGCAGAATTACCGTTGAGCTCCTCGAGCAGCGCTTGTGCCTGTCGGGTCTTGGCGTCGTCACCCGATAAGGTGCCGAGTTCTTTGTTGAAAGCCTCAATCAATGCATCGACTTCCTCTTGCAGCGCAGCCTCGTCATCTGTAAAGAACATCACTAAGCCATTTGCAACAACGGAGAATGGTTTTATGGGGGTTAGTAGAGTACGTCAATCCTAAAAAATGCGTCGCTAGGTAGGGGGGTACTCACCGGACACCTGCTTCAACGTAGCAGGATAATCCTTCTTTCCATTCCAACGTACTTTCACCTTGCTTCCAACAGCAGTTTCAGCGCCAAAATTCTTTATGTCCGATGTTGGGCATACGGAAAACTGATTTTCTTTTTGGAAACGCACCAACGCATACGCCATCCTTAGAGTCGGGTGAACATGCCACGGACGAACCTAGCAAGCAACTGTCAAAGCACAAAGCGATAGGGGCAACTATCCAGGTCACTTACTGACGTGAACGGGTTCGAACACCACGCCGCACCCAAGCTAGTGAGCAACTCCAGTAGTAGACGTAGGAGGATTAAATCGACCAAGGATAGATTCGACCATCGCTAAGGTCTGATATCGGAGGATATTTGGAGCAGGATACTTTCCGCCCAAGGAGGAGCGCGAGCCAAGACCGCCCCCGCGCGTTTCGCGGCCGCGCGTAGAGAGGGGTTTCCTTCTCGCGTTTGAACATGCGTGAACATGCAAAATACATCTTATTCCCTTTCCACATCTTTTAATACATCCCCGAGCGGAGAGTTTTCCTACCGCACTTAACATAGCATACTTTCCTCCTGAAGACATGCAAGCAATAGACATACACATTTGTACAAGTGAAAAGTATTTTATTAATGCCAATTAAAGCCAATGATGCTTAGTAATGCCAATTAAAGCCAATGGTGCTGGGGGGGATTGCCAATTATATTGCCAATTGTGTTGCCAATCTGTGTGAAGGAGAAAACCCCAGCGGAAAAACCTTCACACCTGAAACAGAAGAAACATACAAGACAACAAAGATGCTACAGGATGGCAATTAAAACATGAGAATGAAACATACTCACACATTTTCTTCCTTGATTTGACAACTTCCATAAGGGTATGAATCGATGGCATTGAATTGATAACGTTTATCATCATAGGGCATGAGAGCAAGCTTGGTATTCTCCAAGGTATACATGCACTGACGTTTGCTACATATTGATCTTTGCACATGAGATACCTTTTCACAATTGAACAACACATTTTTGTACACATCATGAAGCAAATGCTTGCGAAGTATATCCTTCTTCACTCCTTTTGCTCTAGCTATTTGATCATCACCAACCAACTTTATCGAATACATTTTAGCCTTTAGAGCAACTACCTCCTCAATTATACGACCACCAGTCTCACATTTGAATCTGAACAACTTACCCTTATTTTTGTCACTGTACAATGCATGATCTCCAGGATATGATGACAGGTCCAGATGTTCATCTGCAATTTTCTTCAGTTCACCTTCATAATCGTCAGTCATCAACTCTAGGTGACATTAGAAGGAAGCGAATTGTAATCAAATGAGCGTCCCATTGGAAGTGACTCATTATTTTTTTCTTCCTGTACTGTGGATGCTGGCTCTGTTTCATTAGATGGTTTCTGATGATTTTTTATAATGTAGTACATAGCAGTTAACATTCGTTTTACTTTAATATCATCGCTTTCGTTAGATTCCAGAATTGATTCGATAGGAGTCAATACCTCAACCTTTGTAGCCATTTTTTAGACACCTACCGTCTTTGCTAGAGCACGACCTGCGACACCACCGAGCACACTGGATAATCCAGTGAGTAATAAGGGGATTAGTGGCACTAATCCACCCTTCTGACGATAGAGGAAGGATCTTAGTCTTTTTAGGGATTTGTGCAGCGTTTTATATGCAATGTATCGAATGGTGTGTTTATACTTTTCCAGCTCTTTGAACAATCTGGGCGGTAGCTTAATATTACCATTCAATATATTCTTACAGACTTCAGAAAGAGCTTCAATATATGAGGTGGCGCCTCCTTTAAAATCTCATCGCGCTCTTTAGGTGTACATGTTGCAAGGACTTTTAGAAAAGTTAAATGATGACGCAGAGTTTTCATTTTGGCAAGAAAACAAACTGTCGAACGTTTCCAGTAATGCCTGTTCGCAGACGAAATTGAGACTGCGTCAGAGGGTGTAGGTCAATCACTAGATAACCAAATGGTTTCTCTGTTGCCTGCTCAAATGCACTGATAAAGTATGGTAATTGAGCTTTGCCGAAGATCTGGCGTCCTAAAAGTTCCAGCTGCGTGCGTGACCTTAAATTATTAAATAATATTATATATGTGCTATTGTGAGATAATGTTCTATAGTTGACGTCGTTGTGAAATAAGTACTGACAAAGAAAAACAATGGATGCGTTCTTATGATGTGATGCTCTCGTATAGAGATGAACCATTTCTTGCATCACATTCTTCTCAGTCATGAGATCGTCGACTATAATCAAAGTAGGCACGCTCTCATCCCATGTCTTTGGTAGCTCTTTCTGGAATGTAACATCATTTGCGAATTCATTTTGCCAGGTCGCATCATATTTGCTAACGTAAAATATTTGCTCTGGGACTACAGTGAATACTGTAAGATTTCTTAAAATGTTACGAACGAGATAGGTTTTACCCGACATTGAAGGACCGCAAATAATAACCCTTGCAGGGTGGATAAAAGCAAATCGACCTGCGTCAGACATCACGATGCAAAAGTAAATGAGACAATGAATAAGTGATGGTGTGAGAAATGGATTTATTGTACATCTCACCAATCGATTTGATCGTCTTGACTTTTCGCGGAACGACGCTTCATTTCTATAAGACGCTCGTGTGCGAGGAACCTCCTCACAGCTTCTGCTTTTGCTTCATATATTTCTTGTTTAAGTCGCCATTTTTTCTCGTCCGCCGTCTCCCGCTCATCATCATATTCCTTTCCAAAACATCGAGTGAAAAGCTTCCATGCAGCTCCCATTTTGTGTAGAAAGTTGATAGGTGAGTTGATCGGTGGTAAATGACGATTAAAACTCCCCGCTCGGGGATGTATTAAAAGATGTGGAAAGGGAATAAGATGTATTTTGCATGTTCACGCATGTTCAAACGCGAGAAGGAAACCCCTCTCTACGCGCGGCCGCGAAACGCGCGGGGGCGGACTTGGCTCGCGCTCCTCCTTGGGCTGAAAGTATCCTGCTCCAAATATCCTCCGATATCAGACCTTAGCGATGGTCGAATCTATCCTTGGTGCAGGATTAAATCGACCAAGGATAGATTCGCTTACTACTCACCTATCAACTTTCTACACAAAATGGGAGCTGCATGGAAGCTTTTCACTCGATGTTTTGGAAAGGAATATGATGATGAGCGGGAGACGGCGGACGAGAAAAAATGGCGACTTAAACAAGAAATATATGAAGCAAAAGCAGAAGCTGTGAGGAGGTTCCTCGCACACGAGCGTCTTATAGAAATGAAGCGTCGTTCCGCGAAAAGTCAAGACGATCAAATCGATTGGTGAGATGTACAATAAATCCATTTCTCACACCATCACTTATTCATTGTCTCATTTACTTTTGCATCGTGATGTCTGACGCAGGTCGATTTGCTTTTATCCACCCTGCAAGGATTATTATTTGCGGTCCTTCAATGTCGGGTAAAACCTATCTCGTTCGTAACATTTTAAGAAATCTTACAGTATTCACTGTAGTCCCAGAGCAAATCTTTTATGTTAGCAAATATGATGCGACCTGGCAAAATGAATTCGCAAATGATGTTACATTCCAGAAAGAGCTACCAAAGACATGGGATGAGAGCGTGCCTACTTTGATTATAGTCGACGATCTCATGACTGAGAAGAATGTGATGCAAGAAATGGTTCATCTCTATACGAGAGCATCACATCATAAGAACGCATCCATTGTTTTTCTTTGTCAGTACTTATTTCACAACGACGTCAACTATAGAACATTATCTCACAATAGCACATATATAATATTATTTAATAATTTAAGGTCACGCACGCAGCTGGAACTTTTAGGACGCCAGATCTTCGGCAAAGCTCAATTACCATACTTTATCAGTGCATTTGAGCAGGCAACAGAGAAACCATTTGGTTATCTAGTGATTGACCTACACCCTCTGACGCAGTCTCAATTTCGTCTGCGAACAGGCATTACTGGAAACGTTCGACAGTTTGTTTTCTTGCCAAAATGAAAACTCTGCGTCATCATTTAACTTTTCTAAAAGTCCTTGCAACATGTACACCTAAGGAGCGCGATGAGATTTTAAAGGAGGCGCCACCTCAGAGCATAGAAGCTCTTTCTGAAGTCTCTAAGAATATATTGAATGGTAATATTAAGCTACCGCCCAGATTGTTCAAAGAGCTGGAAAAGTATAAACACACCATTCGATACATTGCATATAAAACGCTGCACAAATCCCCAAAAAGACTAAGATCCTTCCTCTATTGTCAGAGGGGTGGATTAGTGCCACTAATCCCCTTATTACTCACTGGATTAACCAGTGTGCTCGGTGGTGTCGCAGGTCGTGCTCTAGCAAAGACGGTAGGTGTCTAAAAAATGGCTACAAAGGTTGAGGTATTGACTCCTATCGAATCAATTCTGGAATCTAACGAAAGCGATGATATTAAAGTAAAACGAATGTTAACTGCTATGTACTACATTATAAAAAATCATCAGAAACCATCTAATGAAACAGAGCCAGCATCCACAGTACAGGGAAAAAAAATGATGAGTCACTTCCAATGGGACGCTTATTTGATTACAATTCGCTTCCTTCTAATGTCACCTAGAGTTGATGACTGACGATTATGAAGGTGAACTGAAGAAAATTGCAGATGAACATCTGGACCTGTCATCATATCCTGGAGATCATGCATTGTACAGTGACAAAAATAAGGGTAAGTTGTTTAGATTCAAATGTGAGACTGGTGGTCGTATAATTGAGGAGGTAGTTGCTCTAAAGGCTAAAATGTATTCGATAAAGTTGGTTGGTGATGATCAAATAGCTAGAGCAAAAGGAGTGAAGAAGGATATAGTTTGCAAGCATTTGCTTCATGATGTGTACAAAAATGTGTTGTTCAATAGTGAAAAGGTATCTCATGTGCAAAGATCAATATGTAGCAAACGTCAGTGCATGTATACCTTGGAGAATACCAAGCTTGCTCTCATGCCCTATGATGATAAACGTTATCAATTCAATGCCATCGATTCATACCCTTATGGAAGTTGTCAAATCAAGGAAGAAAATGTGTGAGTATGTTTCATTCTCATGTTTTAATTGCCATCCTGTAGCATCTTTGTTGTCTTGTATGTTTCTTCTGTTTCAGGTGTGAAGGTTTTTCCGCTGGGGTTTTCTCCTTCACACAGATTGGCAACACAATTGGCAACATAATTGGCAATCCCCCCAGCACCATTGGCTTTAATTGGCATTACTAAGCATCATTGGCTTTAATTGGCATTAATTAAATACTTTTCACTTGTACAAATGTGTATGTCTATTGCTTGCATGTCTTCAGGAGGAAAGTATGCTATGTTAAGTGCGGTAGGAAAACTCCCCGCTCGGGGATGTATTAAAAGATGTGGAAAGGGAATAAGATGTATTTTGCATATTCACGCATGTTCAAACGCGAGAAGGAAACCCCTCTCTACGCGCGGCCGCGAAACGCGCGGGGGCGGTCTTGGCTCGCGCTCCTCCTTGGGCGGAAAGTATCCTGCTCCAAATATCCTCCGATATCAGACCTTAGCGATGGTCGAATCTATCCTTGGTCTATTTAATCCTCCTACGTCTACTACTAACTCCCGCTAAAAGCGTATGGCAGCGAAGGAAACTATTGGTGTCACTCATTCTCGTCACCGAATCCGAAGAAAGGGATCATTCCTGGAACAGTGCTGTTGCAGGGAGAGATGGGTCACTGTTTCCTTTCCTTTGTATTTTAGGAATTTCAAGCTGACTTAAGCTCTCCAAAACCGGCTGGAGTCGTCACCATCTGTTTAACAATAGTGCGCGGGGCTGGCTACGTCTGTTTTTGTGATTTAACGACTGCAGAAAAGAAATAGCGAACAGAAGGGGAAGCCAATTGGGTGTCGTGCCATGCAACGTGCAGGCGCAGTGTAGGTATCGAAAATGATATGCAAAATGGTATGAAAAAATGTATGAAAGAACGCCCCCCCACTCAAAAAAAAAGGAAAAACGTCCCCGGAAAAATGTCCCTGGCACGAGGTGGTAGTGATCCCATCTTTCTCTGGACGGATGGTTGTTGTACTCCAAAGGCGTGACAAATACCCCTGCGTGTATGATAATTTCACAAGCCGTAAGTTAGTTTGTCCCTTATGCTGAAACAGATTTATCACGTTGTATAAGTGCTAATGAATTAGTTAAAAGTAAAATATAAAGCCTTGAAGCCGCTTTCTTAGATTTATTGTTTATGGTCAGAAGACATCCCACGTGCTTTTTCTTATTTCAATAGTTTTTAGAGCACTTTGGCTGTTCCTGTCACGAGTTGCAGACTTATATTCAGGAGAAGCTGCTTCTGTTGGCTGGCCCATATATTTTTCGCGAATTTGTCAACTGAAGAAGTACCTTGCGAAAGTTCCGAGTATAATTTAGCAATTGAAAAAGCATCATGGCTGTGAAACAGGACGTGCTCATTTGTGTTCTTATACTTATCAATAAAAATGTTAACATATAAACCGCTAAAGAAGGTGGGATACTTTCCCGTCAACAGGAAACAGGCCAGAGATCATTCTCATCGATGCTGTTTTAATAAATAATCTCAGAACAAGTCCAGCTCATGCTGGCTACATGGCTACATGATACGTTTAAAAGGGGCCAACCAACACGTGACCGACTGTATATATACGTAAAAATTCGTTTCTTGCGTCGCTTAACCAATGCTGAATTTTCGCCTCACAATACCGAATACGAAAAAATGCTTGCGAATCGCTCCCTAAATAATGGGGGGAAGAACACAGGAAAAAAGTCACCCAATGCTCAAAGGAATTTGATCTTTCTACCAGCCGTTAGTCGTATACTGCAATCCGCTGACATTTTTTTCTGCCTATCTCCACCCACAGCCCTCCTCATGGGACTTTTTTTTTTCGGGGACATTCTTTCCGTATCCTACATGTCGATAAACAGGGCAAAAGGACGGTAGGAAGGAGGAGACATACACACACTAGCAGCGCGCCTTGTGTGTGTGTCTCCTACCTGGTCCCGTCTTTTGCACAGCGTTGGCGAAGATAGTCCCGGTTTCGCAATGACGATAAAACGGCCAAAAGAAACGTAGAACATTAAACTGTACACCATAGGTGGGGAAGTTACTTTTATTTTCTAGTGCACTACCGTTACTCACTACTTTTTCAAAACGTAACGCGTTACGTTATTCGTTACTGTTGCGGTAGTAGGTAACGCGTTACTAACGCCGTTACTTCTGATAAGTAATGCCGTTACTTTTGCATTACTTCACCAGTTGTCCTATTATTATGTACCGTTTTTGGTTGAGTCACATAAGTGCGTTCCGCAAATCAATAAAAGCAGTGTTGGGCACAAACAAGGGTCACGCATGAACACAACTTGCATGCACGATAATTATTGAAACGCAGAAGTAGTTGATGTTCAAAATTTTCATCTGTGAGCTTCGCCCGTTGGGCTGAGAGGACGCCTAATGACCAGTGAGTGTTCCTTGTCAAGGCTGATAGAGACGGTGACCTTTTATCTCACACAATACAAGTCCAAACATCAAATCCATTGGTACTTTGTTACTTGTTCAGACGGTAGAGGCTATTTTTCTGCCGCTTTAATTTGGCCCAATCGTCCGAAAAAAAAGAAAAAGAAAAACAGAGGGAGTGAAAAACAGAGGTGGTTAGCAAAGGTGACGTCTCAACCAGGGTAGGTCAATAACCCTTCTTTTGCTTTCTTCGTGGATGTCGATGTGACCTTCTTGTCATTGTTGAAGATGAATAGAAAAAATCGGAGAATTTGCCGGATTCTGCAGGCACGGTCCTCGCTCAAGCTTTCAAGTTTAGACGATGAAGCAATGATCCCGAACACATACATGTAAGTTATTAAAAATGTAATGACGTTACGTTACTCATTACTTTTCTCCCAAATGTAATGCGTTACCATATAACAAATAAGAATTCTTGCTTCCTAGTGGATTCCCGGATCGCGTCCGCAAACATTGGGCGCTTCACCAAGGGGATGAAACTCGCGAGTTCCTTTGCGGACTAAAGTGAGGCGCTGCGAGCCTTTCGCGTCATCAAACGTCATTAAACGTCAAAATTTTTAAGTCGAAGCGCGAGTTCTCTACCGAGAGCATCCCATTGGCTCCTGCGGCCGCTCCCCTGGTATGCGAGCGCTCATTGGTCGGTTTGAAATTTTAACCTTTTCGTGGCGCGCGTGCGCGTAAGCCGGCACCGCCGTCTCTGGGGTGCCGGAGAAGCTCGCCGTAAAGTTTCGAAATATGGTGCAGCGGGGACGCACGCAAATCATCTTTACCGGTACCGCTTTGGATGGTTTTTAGTGCCCGTCGATACCGACTCTGCAAAACTCGAATCCTCTTGGATACTTCTGCAAGTAAATTCAGTGATAGATAAGTGGAAGGCAGGTCTGCTTCGCTTGCTTGGCGCGACAACGATTCAAGAAGGATCAATACTGTGTTTTCCCACTCGATGGCAGGTAAGTCAGTTCCTATTCCATTCTGCCGCTTAGCGTAGCATAGCATAGCATCGCACCTGTGGCGTGTACGCAACATCTCGGCCGGTAGAATTTTTAGTTTTCACGTTTTCTGATCCTTAATTGTTCTGGTCTTTCTTGCTCAGGTATCAACTAGGTACTGCTCAACTCATATCTGCTTCAGAAATGCATCTGTATGGACGCAATCGAATGATTATACCACTCTGAGTGGTTGGAACATCATGTTTCGGCTTAGCAGCTGCAGAGGTTCCTTTGTGACGGGTCAGGCTTGACATGTGACACTACACAAGCAGCAAAGGGATATGGACATGTTTTCTGTCATGCTGGATTTGTGAATGTGTGTGCCTGTGCAGTGAATTTTCTGATCTACTGTGAAATCTTCCACGTGAGACATATCAGTTAACAGTGAATGCGAAGTTGCTTTGGCATATTACTCGAACTTCAGAAACAATGTTCATGTGAAGTTTGTGTTTGGCGCAGATACAGAAGACTGCATATGTGTGATTTGGAAATACCAATCGCGAAAAATAAAGCACCTTGTGCAACAGAAAGAGCCAACGCTTCCGCGTTTTATTTATTTCACTGGATGTGAACGAAAATCCAGAACCGCCAAAGCGGGGGAGAGAACAGAGGGGAAAGGGAAAAAGAACGCCTCGGCAGCGTCGCTTTACGTCACCCGTCACCCAGGGAGACAAAATAAAACAAAGCAAAAAACTACTCTACCGAGGCCCAACGATTGGCCCGACGTCAGAGGTCACGTGAGTTTTTCCCAACAATAGAAATATACTACACGTTCATTCCCCTGGCTTCACCAGGCTGTGTGGTGATGGTGTTGGGGTGTTGGGGAGCGCTTTGCAACGTTCTGAGAATGCTGAATGACTTTTTCTGTACGCTTAAGATATTTCAACCGTTTGAAGCGTATAGAACTGAACAAGAGACCAGCGATATGAACAGGCATCGCAAGAGAGGGCCGTACAAACGCTACTTAAGCGACACCAACCACGAGGTGAGTCCGTGCTTACGCTGGTTACCGTATCCTCCCGTGGCGACTGAGAACTCAATTTCTATGGATTAACTTATGTAGATGAGAGAAGTTTCGTTGCAGTGTTCGCATGCACCAAACATTTTACGTGCAGCGGGACTCTAAACCTACATTAGAACCAGCTTTTGGAGCCGTTTTCCCTTGTTTATAGTTGGCAATGCGCGATATTTCGTACAAAGTAGTACGTGCATTGGTGGGGTGCTAGCGAGATAAGGCCGACCAGGCCAAGGAAATAGAGAGAAGAAGAAATTATCAAGGAAATAGAGAGATGTCATGGGTTAAGAATGGCCGCGCCATGTACACTAGCGATGACATCAGGCTTTTCTCTTTCAACGCTGTGCATCCTACGGCGCCCAGTCGTAACAACGCCTGTGCTTGTAGGTTATTTCGTTGAACCGTACGCAAATGCAAACATTTGGAAGATGATATACTATAACCACTATTATGCTAGGATCCTGATGGTATTAGTTTTTTTTCTTCTCCCGTTTAATACGTGCCTCGTCAGACTCGAAAACGGTGGTCCATCCAAGAGCAGCAACAATATCATGGCAATGATATTGAACACGCCAGGGGTACACAGTTAGGCAGCAGTGAGCCTCAGGTATATTCCAATAAAATTTCTTTTGACAGTATGGAGACTTCAATGTGCCGACTCCATTGTGAGGTTTTCAGCCCTGTGAATAATGGACGACTTTTTTAAATATAGTTTAACCTACAATCAGAATCTGGAGAAGCACATAGCAAATGATTGTAATAAGGTAAGTAATAAGAATTATTTTTTTGGTGCGGCTGTGTTTTCTTTTCTTTCTTTTTTTCCTTCGTAGTGAATATATGTATGTTCTGGTCCGTGGCACATGGGATTGCTATCGCTATAACTTTGTAACAACGATGTCTTGAAAACTATTTTTTCCCCTGAAAATTGATGTATTTTCGTTTCTCTCTTGACAATTTTGTCAATTTGTGTGCCAAATATAGACTGATACTCTTAGAAAGGCATTTTCTTTATGTCATTAACATATTACGTTTATAGTCCATTATATTTGAAACATAACATTTTCAATTTTGTACTCATATCCGTGCTCTCTCTATTAGGAGCTGATGTCCAACGTTGCCACTTCAGAAGTGCTTCACAAAGCTGCAGCGAGCTTGGCCCCTGACTTGTCTTCGTCCTCTTCCGAGCTGTCGGATGCAAGTGATGTGTCTGAAGTTGAGGATGATGCTTACTTGAACAGCAGTGCCGAAGAAGAAACACAGAGTGATTTTTCGCAACCTGACTCTGACTCGCCGCTATATGGGGGTGCTGAAATAACAGTCATCCAAGCGTGTCTAATATTAATGACCTTCTTCAGAAAGTTTGCGTTGACAACAGAGTGCCTGCAGGAACTTCTCTTCATCATGAGCAGCCTGCTGCCTACGCCAAATTCCCTGCCAAGAAGTTGCTACACCCTGTTCAAGTTCCTCGGATCGTTCAGAAAGGGCAGAGGTGCTGTCGAACACTACTTTTGCAATTCGTGTCACCAGTACTTGGATCAAAATATGAGGTATTGCCCTTGCTGCGGGAAAGAAGCATCAAACAAAGGCATTTTTCTTCAAATTCTTCTATCTGACGTCCTTCGTTCCTTCCTGGAAAATGAACACATGTATAGGTATCTCACGTAACCCGAAACCAGGACCCGGATGTTGTCTAATGCTCTGGAAGATGTTTTCTGTTTTCGAACACTGACGGTGTCCAGGTATTCAAGAGTTCTAAACGATCATTGTAGCCCATCCTTTGCGTCATTCCAGAGTTGGCACCATCAATGAGAAAGCGATTTCAGATATTGGCTGGCCTATGGTTTGGTGTGAAACCGACTATGAATGCGTTCTTGCGACCATTCTGCAAGGAAGTCCAAGAGCTCTTTAGAAACGGTCTTTCATGAATCCACCCCATAACTGGAAGAGAAATGACCTCCCACATATCGGCACCAGTTTGCGCAGTGGACGCAGTAGCACGGGCTATGATACAAAACCTAAAGCAGTTCAATGGAATGTGGGGGTGTTCGTTGTGTGAGCACCCAGGAGAAAGCTACAAGACCGTCGCTCAATCCAAGCCTGTTTATGTGTATCTTCCTGGGAAGAATTAGACTCTTCGCAATGCCTCAAGGATAAGTGTTCAAGCTATTAGAGCGGTGGAAGAAGGTGAACTAGTAAGGGGTGTGTGAAGGGTCGCACTGTTGTCAGCATGATACCTGGCTTTGACGCTGCATGCAGTTCCCCAGCAGATTACATGCACTCAGTGCTCCTTGGTGTCGTCTGTTACTTTTTGCTCTCATGGCTCGATTCAAAGAACAGAAGAGAGGCCCGGTACTTCGGGAAAGAGGTCAAGCAGATCGACAGGAAGCTGGAGAAGATTTGTCCTCCCGATTATGTCAACAGAGTTCCTCGATCTGTCAAGGACAGATTCTACTGCATGGCGTCTGAGTACAGAGCATGGCTGTTGTTTTATGCACTCCCTGTTCTCAATGGCATACTGAATCATACCCATCTTCAACATTTCCTGTTGTTAGTCGCCGCAATCCACATTTTGATCGGGGAGGCGATAAGCACAACCGAGCTCGAGGCTGCTAAGGAAATGCTGGATAGCATTGTCACACTAGTGCCCACCTTGTATACACCTGAGTTCTGTACATTCAATGTTCACCAACTGTGCCATTTAGTAACTTCCGTCAGAAGGTGGGGACCTATGTGGGCCTCGTGAACGTTCGTTTTTGAAAGTCGTAATGGGGATCTTATTCGAATGATCCATGGATCACAGGCTATTGAGAAGCAGCTTGCTTCACTTGCATTAATTGGAAACTCTCTGTCAGCCCTCGAAGCATATGCAAAAAATGCCCCACTTTGTGCTGTTGTTGTGGACAGGCTGCAGTCCGTTCACTTCACGAAGTGCTGTGTACCGAGTGGTGAGTTTGTTTTGCACGGACAGCCATTGCATCGCAGCATGGGTTTCTAATGGTAATTTGGGTCATCCCCAGTGGCTGTGTATGCCCGTGCAACAGTGGGCTTAACTACGTTCACATCGATGTTGTACAAAGGCTCACTTGGACACTGTGGTTACACTGTAATGTATAAAAGGTTGGACATGACTAATTATGGAGACATTGAATGTTTCGTCAAAAAAGGGGGGACTTGCGTATGCTATCATAGAAGAAATTAAAGTTGATGACGGCTCGTGGTTAACTCATGCGGGGACTTGTCATACGGCACACCACATATTAAAAGCATAGGCTGGTGGCAGGACAAAAGTGGTTGTGCCAATAACAGCACTGCTGAAGAAGTGTGTACGTGTCCTAGATTTTATTCGTGTGCCACCAAAGAATGTCGAGATGAATTTGTAAGTGCACATGATGTAGTGACCCTCCAGGGCAGCATGACGACAACCTCTACAAAAGTGAGACGTTTAATCAAAGCCCTGAGGCAGCAACATCAAGAGCCGGAGCAGAAAGACCCCGCTTGCCAGAAGCCGGTTCCTTTTATCGCCACCAAGTGTTCCACCTTCCTCGTGGCACCCTGACGATACCCATGAGCCTTGCGGTGATGCCGATGTTGATGAAGCTGAGGGCAGAGTCGTTACAGCTCCTCCGCCGTTCGAAGAGGTCGACACAGTCGATCCTGATAATGATGCAGGAAGCACGAAGATGCACGACTGGCTCCACGAAATGCTTGAGTGGTCGTTTAGTTCTGCGAATACTTGTATACAAAGTTCAGGGCGCAACGAGCAAGCAAAATCCAGCCCTCCAAACACCGACCGAACAAACGGCAAAATTTCCCTGATACACACCAAAGAAACCTACTAAAATCCTACCTTACGGAGAACAGGTCCGTTGCCCCCCCCCCCCCCCAGCAAAAGTCAACCCAAACTCCGGGTTCCCAACTAATCCCGAATTGAAACAGAGACGCATAAGGAAACCTCTGCTCTAGCCCCTAGCTACAGGAGTAGCGGCTCAAGCAATCAGCATTACCGTGATGCTTTCCTTTCTTGTATTTCACGGTAAAATTGAATTCTTGTAGGATTAAACTCCATCTAAGAAGCCGCCCGTTCTTGGGAGACATGCTTTCTAGCCACTGCAGTGGACAATGATCAGTTTCAAAAGTAAAACGAGTTCCGTAGAGATAGCAGCTGAACTTTCGAGCAGCCCACACTAGGCAAGCGCACTCCTTTTCAGAAGCACTGTACGCTTGCTCGCGAATCGTTAGCTTACGGCTAGCGTAGAGAATCGGATGTTCTTGTCCGCTTTCTTCCTTTTGGCACAAAATTGCCCCTAATCCACGGTCACTAGCGTCACACTGGACAAACAAAAGGTTTGTCATAGTCTGGAGCTCTTAGTATTGGCTTACTAACTAGTGCCATTTTCAGTTCCTGAAAAGCTTTTTCTCTTTCTTCGTTCCATCTGATGTCATTCGGCTCCCATTTTCGCAAAGCGTCAGTAAGCGTCAGTAATTCTCGATGTAATGCTGGTAGTAACCAGCAAGCCCCAAGAATGTCCGCAATTCTGACTTTGTTTGTGGTCTTTTGAACTCCTTCACTGCGGCTATTTTAACGTCCATGGGCCGTCGTTTACCTTGCCCTATAATGTGACCCAAGTACTGTATCTCAGCACAGCCTAGCTGACATTTTTCAGCTTTAACTGTGAGTCCTGCTGAACGCAGACGATTAAACACAGCTCTTAGATGTCTTAAATGATCCTCCCAAGAATTAGAAAAAATGGCTATTTCGTCCAAATAAGGCAAAGCAAAATTTTCGGTTCCTCTTAAAACTTTGTCCATTAGTCTTGAAAAGCAGAACGGAGCATTCTTTAAGCCGAAAGGCAACATTAGGGGGCGAAATGTACCTAAGTGACAGATGAAGGCAGCATATCTGCTCTCTCTCTCTGTTAGTGGGACCTGCCAACACCCACGAATGAGATCCAAGCTGGATATGTAGCGTGCATTGCTAATCTGCTCCACTCTTTCTTCGATATTAGGGATAGGATAAGGCTGGTCTCTAGTAATCGCGTTAAGTTTGCGATAGTCTATACAGGGCCTAGGATCTTTCCCAGGTGCCTCTACTAAGAAGATTGGAGACGTGAAGTCGCTATCTCGCGGTTCGATAATATTGAGATCAAGCATTTTCTTAACCTCTTGTCCGATGATGTCCTTCTGTTTGGGAGAAAGCCGGTACGACGTTGCTTGGACGACACTCTCTGCCGAAAGCTCGATGTCGTGTTCAATGAGACTGGTTTTCCCAGGTCTTTTAGCAAATAGGTCACCAAACTCTTGAATTACTTCCTTCAAGTCTTCAAACTGACTATTTGACAAGTTAGTAGCCTTACAAGCCTTCGCGATAACTTCACTGACTGAAAATGTATCCGCTGTTTCCGGTGTCTCAGCAATTCCTAGTGCCATCTCTTCAGGCACATTTACAGTGAGATTAACTATGCACTGGCGTTCCACGTACGGTTTCATCAAGTTTACGTGATATATCTGAACCTTTTTTCGTTTCCCGCCTAGTTGAACTGCATAGTCCGTATCCGAAAGTTTGTGCAAAATTTCGACAGGGCCTTCCAATGAACTTGAAGCTTGTTTTGCCTAACAGGTCTCAGGATCAGTACTTTATCCCCCTCACTGAACTTACGTTGCCGGGTAGGTCTGTCATAGTAGCGTTTTGTTCGAGTCTCTTTCATGTTTTCTTTAACAACATCTTGCATGAGGTGCATGCGTTCTAACAAATCAAGTACATACTGCACTACTGTCGAAACTTCTCCCTGCTCTTCCCACAGTTCCCGTAACATTCTAATGGGAGATCTTAGTCCGCGACCATATACTAGTTCCGCAGAAGTGAAGCCTGTGGTTTCATGACACGCAGTTCTACAGGCAAATAGTGCAGCAGAGAGGCACTTATCCCAACTCTTTTCATTCTCAAACATAACGCTCTCAGGGTACGTGTTAGGCCTGAATGCCATCTTTCTACACTGTTTGATTGTGGGTGATAAACAGAGCTGTGGACAACTTTTATACCACATCTTTCAAAGAAGGTACTCGTCAGTTCGCCAGTCAAGACACTTCCTTGATCTGATTGGATTTCTGCAGGAAATCCATCTCTTGCAAACACTGATAATAAAGTATCCACAACTTCTGGTGAAGTTACTTGTTTTATGGGGACTGCCTCAGGAAACTTTGTTGCGGGGCAAATCATTGTCAAAATGTACTTATTCCCCGACTCAGTAACCGGCAGTGGTCCTACCACATCAATCACAAGACGACGAAAGGGTTCAGTTATTATCGGCACTAGCGTTAGCGGAACTTTACCCTTTTCATTAGGCTTACCAACCCTTTGGCACGTATCGCATGATCTAACATACTCTTCGACTGCCTTGAAGCTACAAGGCCAATAGAATTCTTGTAAGAGTCCCTTCTTAGTCTTCTTGAACCCTAGATGCCCCGACCAAGCATTTGTATGGCAAAGCTGAAGGAGGTTTTCGCGATATTGTTGCGGTACTACCAGCTGATTAAAGACGCTTCCTCTCCTCCCGTAAAAGCAACGGTACAGAACTCCTTCCTTCAAAAAGAACCTCACGTTCCTTTTCTCTGTTCCTTCCTTTGCCCAGAAATAGGGATCTTTCAAGGTAGGATCAACCATTTGGTGGTCAATTAACGTTTGCCTGTCGACTTTCAGGAGATTTGTGAAACTACTGGTTATGGGAGACAGAATACTACTTGTCTTGTCCCTTGCAGGACCTTCGTCATGAGCGCATATTTCACGTCGTTCTTTTACATCCGTGGTTTCCACAGCAGGTTGCTGTGTTCCTACCGGCTGCTGCGGCGCTGCATTTTCGTCATTCATCTTTAACTTGGAAGTTATAGTTCCCTAGTCTTTGATCGCGTCAGAGCGTGAACTATACCTTCACCATAGCACAACCCTTTCGCCTTCAGGAGCTCATCTGATCGATTAGAGAAAAGATAAGGATACGATGTTGAAAGATTTTGTGAAACAGCTGCTTCGGTGCGCAGCTCCCCGAACGGTCCCTTAATGTGAACTTTTGCCAAGGGCAAGCACACACTCTGTTCTTCTACAACTTGCTTAATCCAGACACTTTCACCGGTAAAATCCCCACTCTGTACGTATGACGGGTGTACAATATCCATGGTTGAAGCAGAATCACGCAAGACCCTGCAAGTCCTGCCATTTACTTCCAACTCCCGCATCTAGGGACTCAACAGCGCCATGTTGTCAGCGTCTTCGCTAACATACGAGAAAACCACTTTCGGTTTAGGACATCTCGCTGCAATATGCCCTGCTTGATTGCAGTTGTATAGCAAACCATTTTCCGTTTTGCTTCTTAAGCTCTGCTTTTAGAGTCTTCCCTGCGGCTATCAGTTTCTACAACTTTAGGAACTGTCTCTTTCCTATCTTTTTCTTTAGGAAACTGAGCTGGTTTCTTCTCATTCTCGCCGTACGTCCTAACTTGACGATCTTGGCGACGCGCTTCTCTGCGCATGACGAAGTCCTGAGCGAGCTCTGCAGCTCTTTCAACTGTCTCCACATCCGTTCTATCCTGAACCCAGAACCTCACTTTGTCGGGGATTCCTCGATAGAACTGCTCTAGACAAACACTCCAGAACTTTGTCCTTATCCTTGAAAGTATCCGCGCTCTTTAGCCACTCTACCATTGTGGATTTAACGTTGTACGCGTACTCGGAATAACTTTCGCCAGATTTTATTTCTTAACTCCTAAACTTTTGCCGGAAAGCTTCAGTGGATAACCTGTACTTTCGCAAAAGGGCTGCCTTTACTTTTGCGTAGTCGTTCGCGTCCTCCCTACTGAGGCCGGCAATCACACCTGCTGCCTCGCAAGGTAGAACTGACAAAATACGATGAGTCCACAAGCTTTCAGGGATATCGACCTTTTCGCATGTTCTTTCAAAGTTTACCAGGAATAGGCCAATATCATCCCCTACTTTGTAAGGTTGCAAAAGCCTAGATATCTTGACTTTGTCATAATCGACAGCTCTAGCCGAACTACGTGACGTTTCTAAGCGCTTCTTTTCGAGCTCTAACCGTTTGAGTTCAAGCTGAAACTCCATCTGCGTATGTTCAGCTGCTTTCTGTTCTGCGGCCTCGGCTTCTCTTTTTTTTTTTCGAGAGCTTCGGCCTCTCTCCTTTCCTCGAGAGCCTCAGCCTCTGTCTTTTGTTCCTGAATAACATCCCAAGCTTCGCTAAGCTCGTCCTGCTCTACCCCTGAACCCTGAATGGTGGCTGTAATCTGAGGTTTCCTCATGGATTTCTGAGCCTCGACCTCAGCTTCTCGCAAATTAACAAAAGATCCGCTTTTAGCAGGCATTTTAAATCCATGATGGAGGGTTCCAGATCTGTTCTTCAATTAGGCCTAGTCGGCACGTGCGAATTCGAATCTCTAGCAAATTTCTAACTTGGCGTGGCTCAAAGGAAACTATGCTGCTCACCCAGCCGACATCCGAGGAACAGAACCAAGTCGCCGTAAGCCCCTGCGCAGATTCCGTCAGCAAACAACGCTTTCGACGATCCTTGGCCAGTCATGAACCGAGCCTTGGGAGCAACCAAGCGTCCGAGACGTAGGAGTATCCAAGGATCCGAGGCCTGGGAGTATCCCGCTGCTGCCTACCAGTTGTAGTGACCCTCCAGGGCAAGCATGACGACAACCTCTATAAAAGTGAGACGTTTAATCAAAGCCCTGAGGCAGCAACATCAAGAGCCGGAGCAGAAATACCCCGCTTGTCAGAAGCCGGTTCCTTTTATCGCCACCAAGTGTTCCACCTTCCTCGTGGCACCCTGACGATACCCATGAGCCTTGCAGTGATGCCCATGTTGATGAAGCTGAGGGCAGAGTCGTTACAATGAGCAGCCTGCCCTTTGTGATTAATATAGTGCTCGCAATAAAGTAACCGAACATTACTGTGTGTTTCAGGATCTCTGTCTGTGTCACTTTCTTCTGTGCCTTTCAGTTCACCTCCATGATGAACATTACTAAATTGCTTGTGTTCAATATGGAAAGAGCAGCAGGAAGTTTTGTAGATTGGAACGAATTAGCCAATTCTTGCACATTCTAAACACATGCAGCTAAGGGTGCAGCAAAAAAAGCTGCGACAGGCCTTCACGCATACTGATATGCTCATCCTCGACAAATAACACAAATTAATCAGTCAGTTTACCTCCGATTTCACAAGTGGCAGTGGCGGAAACATTTCACTGTTCGAAATGATCCAACGTACACTGCAAGTTCATTACATGCGTGCTGCTAGTGTTAGACTGACCGTGCCAACAGTAATGCACTCGTACCATCTAAGCAAAACTCCCCAGATGACCCTGGCAAAGAGAGGAGTTGCAAGACAGCTGGTGTAAATCTGGTTATGTACAATATGTCAGAAACAAGAGTAAAAAATAACCTGTGAAGCATTTTGGATTCCTTGTATCAGTACCAGACCTGTAAAAATTACTTTTCTGGTGTAATTGAGTTAAGGTTACAACTACATGGTGAGAAAAGTAATCAAATTACAGTGACAATTACATTATATGGACAGTAATTCAATAAAAGGGCAATTACCTCACAAAAGTAATTGCGTTACATTGAATTACAATTACCAAATTCAGTCGAATGTGCACTTTGAAGCACATACTTTCATGCATTCCAAGATGAATTTCGAAGCCCAAGTTATAGTACACGGAAAGTACAAGACTAGAAAGTTTCAACAATTAATACCCAAGTGAATGACGTGCTGCAATCTTACTTCATAATTTGTCTGCCCTGCTTGTTCTGATAGGAACATGACGGGTTCTTTAAGGATATGCTAAAAATAAAACCACTGGCTTATAGTACTGGAAGCCAGTGGTTTTATTTTGATGAAAATACAAAAATTCCTGAACAACCTAAACCAGTCTTGAATCCGGGAATAATGCGGCGGGATCCGGTCGCAATCAGCCGGTACCAGGAAATTCCGGGAAATTCCGTACCACAGGCATATCACAGCAATATTGCTGTGAGTTCTTTGTTGCTCGAGTAGAATCAATTCCTCAATCAACGATTCACAGCAAACAAACATGCATCGAATATGTGCAAACATGCACATGTCTTGCAGTGTTCAGTTGCATTACGTCATAAAAGTTAAGTACCATTAAGTACCGCACTAACTTAGAAAAATGTCGCAAATGTCATGTATCTCCCGCCTGTTCACGTAAGTCAGGCGGAGGAATCCGGGTTGATTCCAGCGACATTCATGCGGATTCCGGCCGGCGGCAACCTGAATCCGGCCGGATGCCACCCCCGGAATTTCCTGATATCGGCTGATCGCGACCGGATTCCGCCGTATTATTCCCGGATTCAGGCGTGATTCAGGTTATTCAGAAATTCTCGTATAGTTTAAGCGATATTTTGTCAATTTTCAGTGCTGAGGTTTATGCCCTTATTGTTGCGCTCAACCACATCTTGCAGACACACAGATCATCATCGGTTATATACACAGACTCTCTTAGTGCAGTTCATGCCATATGTGGTCTCCACATGCACCAAAACCTGCTGGTAAGACGAGCACAGTATCTTGCGCGTCTTATACAATGAAAGGGCCACTGTTTGTGCATTTGTTGGGTGCCTAGCATGTAGGCATAAAGGGAAATCAGAGCGAGGATCGTGCTGCAGCTGCTGCTTAGGATACTGACAGTACGCCATTTGAGATTCTTCTCAGTGATCTCCTGAGAGACCTCAGACATGTCATCAACAAGGAATGGCAAAGTTCTTGGGACACGAAAACTCTGAACAAATTGCACACTATCAAACCTAGGATAAAACAGTGTGTTCAACACTTCGAAAATCAATTAAATGAAGTTTTATCCAGCTGTCTGAGAGCTAAACACACCTTCTTAACACACGGGTATTTTTTCAGAGGTGAGGAAATACCACAGTGCGAGCACTGTGGGACAGCCTTGTCAGTTATGTGTATACTCATAGTTTGCACTCATCACGAACACCATCGTCAACACACTTCTCACTGTTTTACCAGTATGGGATTCCTCTTCACCCAGCGCTTTTGGTGGGGGACGAGTGCTTTTTAGCTTTCCTATTTTGACTTTAAATGAAATCGATTATTTTTAGCTAGTTTTGATTCGTACCATTGTCGTGGCGCTCTATGGCCTACGTTGCCTTTGCGCCATTAAGATCCTAATCATCATCATCATCATCAGCATCATCGAATAGCTCAAATGCAAAATGTGTAACTTATATGCATGCTCTACATGCATGTCCCATTAGCATCGTTTCTGGGTGTGTGACTCAGCAGAAATTGAACAAAACACAGTAGCATGACATGCCCCCTTTTTCTATAGTTCACCGCACGCACAGGGTTTTCGTGCAGGAAAAGAGTTTCCACGAGCCAGACTTTCATGGTGAGGCCGAGACGGGCAAAGTTACCCTTGTGCAGTGGAGCAGCCTCCACTCTAAACCTGGTACCTTCTAGTAAAGAGTAAAAATTTCAATATCTTTACCCTCTATTTCAGAAGTTACCTTGTAACCTATGGGTAATACCCTCTATAAACGTTACACAGATCACCTATAAATAGAGGTTACTGTCTCTTAACCGCCACACCGACGTAAAAGTTACAGTTTCGCAAGGCCATGGCTGTCTCTAAGACGCTCGCCTCTTCACAGACGCTACAGACCAAATGGTGCTCAAAATGAGCTCTCATCAATGCAGAACGCACACTGTCATTCGGAACATATAGCTATAATATACGTAATTCATCTAAGGCCATCCAGTGGCGAAAAGTTAGTAATCACTACATGTACAGATTCACATGCACAACAAATTAAAGGAAGAAATAATCCCAACTAGAGCATATGTATTATTTAATTGGCAAACCTGGAACTACAGCTGAGGCAAGAGCACGAGGTCGTCACAATACCAACACTTCAGCTGTGGTGAATGACATTCAGTTTCAAGGAGGTATACTATTTGCAGTCCTCACGTTGTTGCAACTTCCTCTCCAGTACGCCGAAACATTTCAATTCCTTTCTGATATGTCAGAAAGATACATCAGCGACGCGGCTATGGTTAATCAGAAGCACACGAATAAGTAAAACACAAGGACGGCAGAAAACTAAGCAAATAACGGACGTATATCACACACGTACCCACTGTGTTGAACCTGTGAACCGTGTTAGAGAGACAGACTGTGCTGTGGTTAGGGTTCCTAGACTGTCCAGCAAAAACGTAACCACGTAAACTTTGTAGTGAACATATAGAAATACCCTGATAAAGTTCCGCCACTTGACCCTTGTCCATTCTTCACAATTCTGAACACGATCCACAGATCGTACGGACGCAGAGACACAATAACGTAACGCACACTTATCCGCTACTCTCGTACTGAATGATTGAATGTGCGGCTTGGATGAGAACACAGTGACTTTTGAGCAGTACCTTTTATACAGGTTACCTTGCAAAGAAACACGAAAAACAAACGAAGGAAATTCAAACGCGGAATTCGTTTAGAAGTTACAACGTTCCTATAAAGGGTACATTTATAACTTACGACGATTGGATTTCCGTTGAACACTGAAGTAACCTCTATTGCTCCTCCAGTGTCACGTTACAAGTCGTGTTTAACCTCTAAATAGAGGTATCGGACGTGTAACCTCTACGATATTTGGAAATCTACGTCTATATAAAGGTTACACATAGCTAAAAGTTGCAATAAATGGTACCGTGTTAAGAGTGTAGATCGTGATTATCGTGCTGCTAAACGAGCACAATCATGAAAATAATGTTCTGTATGGCCAGCATAATGACTTTTAGCACAGCGCACATGTTTTTTTTTCGAACGCTGAGCAACACTGCTGACACGGTCACGTAAGGCGGAGGCGGAGGCGGAAGAACATGTTTCTTTAGCGGAAGACGAAGTTCATTTCCGCATCGTTGCAAAATATAAGGTACACCATTTGTGTGCGTGTGTAGAAAAGGAGCATGATCTGGCTGCCATCCCACTGACACACATGCATTTCCCGTTTCTTACCCTAAGATAGTGGTTCAATACATTGCAATATGGTCCAACACTCTCTTTGACGGGAACATACTGGTGTGTAATGTCAGTGCAACAAGAATACTAAAAAGGGGATAATTCGACTTATCCCCTTATTGCATACAAAGGTTGTGAAGACACACAGTTTCAGGATAATGTATTTCGCACGGCTGACTATATGACTATAGTTCACCCTAGTATAACCAAGCTGGGAAGCATCCTGGCGCCCACCGGCTGCGCTCTCAGGGCGCTTGCTTTGAAAATATGCTTTGATCGCAATAATTCTTCTGCGTGCCACTACAACTTTTCTATGGGTAGCACAATATTTTTCAGCTAATTTGAAGGCGATATTTAACACAGCTAACGAAATGCCCACTAGGGCACAACTGATCGCCGCCGTGGAAATTTGTGCATGCGGTTCTTCCCGCAGTTTCTCTGTCGAGTTGTCGTGCCGGTGAGAAAGTTATCCAGTTTCCGTCGAGAAATCCGTCGTATGCGGTTACCGCTCAAGACTGGACTGACGACAGGACAACAGCACTGCTTTTCGAGAAATATGAACACAAGGAAACACGCTATATGCCCCCACCCCCAGCCATGGATCATGATGCCGCGAAAGACATGTTACTGGCTGCCTAATTCTTTAGGAATACGTTTCCCAAACTCTTAAACGAAAATAAGAGAACATCAAGAGCGCATAAGGAAATCGTTATAACTTACTGTGTGAGAGCTGCAAGTTCATAATAATGTTATAAACAATAAGCTGATGAAGTTCATTTGCCAATGTAATCAGTTAATTTAATCAGTTACTTCACAGAAATTATTAAGTTGTTTCAGCATTGACGAAGCAGAGGAAACATGGATTTAACACATAGCGAGCAACAAAAGGATTTTACATATTGCAACAGCTCACAATTAGCCTCAGTGCAGATGTAGAACAGCACGGGTGAGAGCAACGGACATTTATACTAAAAACAGTGACTTTGCTTGCTGTTCTAGTCACCAAGCAGCAGCACAGGGGAGTTTAAGTTGCGCAGTAATCGCTTGCACTTGCTTGCTTCTGGAAATTCTCTAACTGGATACAAGATGAGAACTCAGACAGATGAGGGTTAAATTACTATAAACACCTGAAGATACGGCCTGGGCACTATTATATTAAATGCACCCGACACAAAATGGCTTATGACTCACGTCGCGTACGCTAAGGATATGTTGGTACGCAAGTTCTTACATGCTGCTAGCATAATGAAGAGTAAATATCTTTTAGTTATCCGTCCAATGCAAATACGATGTTGTATAAGGAAGTTAATAAAGGGTGCACTGAATTTTCCTAGTTTTACTGTCTTCATCACATCCTCATGTGGGAATCAATGCAAAACAGATCTGTTCGATCGACATACTACAGCAGAGACACATAAAAGAAAAGAAGGAGCATCACGCAAGTTACAAATGGCATCGCCTACACTTACCGCTGTGCAGAGGTGCTGACGACGGGTGGGTCTCACTTTCGCATGCGACAAAATGTGTACCTGCAAGGAAATAAATTTGTAATAAGGGGAAACCAGAGAAGCTTTGGGGGGCGGGAGGGGGGGCTTAAAAACGACAAGGAGGGCGGGGGGATATGTAACACGGCAGTCAGCTGCAGTTTCATAGTACACAAGTTCCCGTTCCAGTTCCAAGCACCCGTTCACATTTTACTGCTCCCATTCGAAAACACACTCTGTAAGACTACTTCGCAATGACCAGTAGCAGATAAAAATAAATCGCCAGTGCACACCCTTAGTTTCAAAATTAATAATGTTGCAAATTTCACATTGAGCCCCTTAAATCGTTTGTAGAAGTTGCGACACTTTGTCTCAAGTTAAACGTAATTACTTTCATTGATGTGAACCTATCAGTCCAAGTTTTACAGCAAGGGGGTTATAGACACTGTGAGCGTAGTGCCTTCTCCCCCCGCTTACCATTGGCGGCGCCCCGGTGCCAAGTCTCGCCCTCTCCCCCGCTGCTGGCCAGAGTGTTCTCCTACCTTGCCTCGCGTGCGGATGCACGCTCTCCCGTTCGTCAATAAACCAGTTATCATTATTATTATGTAGCCACAGTGACTCCAGCCTTATTCACCTTCATCCCTTCATCATTCTAATCATCACTCCATTTCTCATCATCACCCCACCCAGTGGCGTCGGAACTATTTTTCCACTGGGGGAGCGAAAAAAAGTGCTACCTTAAACATCATCATCATCATCATCACTTATTTTCCTCGAGGGCTCATGGTGGTGTTATACATGGTTTCTGCACGAACTGTAAACGTGCACCTAGCAAATGGCATGTGCATCTTTGTACAGTAGATCTAAAGTAACATTGCAGAAGTACTGTAATTAAATAGCGCTTGGTGGTGGGTTAGTTGGTATGAGTTCAGTGCGTCCGGCTTTTTTTACTTCTGCGCAGTGCCGAGACCTCTATGGCAAGTAATGTGTAGGGAACTTCGCGGACTTGTCCCCGGGAATCGCCGTCGCGGCATGTACGTGTGCCGGGACTGGAAGCGAATATCGTCTGACCCGCAAGCCTTCTGCGAATAAACCAGATTTTCCTGGGCCCGTCTGGAGCTCAGCAAGAATGTGTCCCTTTGACACCCAGCCTTTTGACTGGGTGTTACGCTGTCGTTATAACTCCCGGGCGACTGAATAAGAAAAGCCGGATAAATGAAAACAGCGGGTAAATTTTGGACATCGGTACGATGGAAAGCGAGGAGCCACCAATCAGAATATTATACTATGACGGGTGAAGATAAGTAGTAAGTACTGGACTCTCACAGTGCACAACGCTACAAGGCTCCTGGACGCCATTAATTAGCAATTAGAGCTAATTGGAACCCCCCACATTAATCAGCATCATCCAATGAGTCATCAAACTAATTGGGGAACGTATAACTCGTGTCCAGACCACCCGAGCGTTGTGCACTACGAGAGTCCATAAAAAATAAAAAAAATAGATAGAGAGAGAGTGGAGAGAATGAGTTTAGATGAGTTGAAGATCAACGACGCCATCTTGAAGAAAGCGCCCGGAAAGGCCGCTGTCCGTCGCTGGGCGACGGAGCACAGAACCAGGTTGCAAAGCATCGCAGCTATGACCACCAGTTCCGGACATCCTGTGACGTCAGCTGTGACGTCATCACGGCATGTCTGGGCAAGTTAGGACAGCTCTGGACATGCAAGGAGAAAAACACTCGTAATACAGAGGCCCGCAAAGCAAGAGTATGCAAACCATCAATAGCTAACAACAAAAAGAATTAGTTACACAACAAATGAGCCCACCAGAACAGGAGCGCAGAACCATGCGACTGCTCCATCCGAGGGGCAGGCAGAAACTGACTCGTAATGCTTTTTTGTCCTGTATAAAGCCCCGCAGCTGCACCCCCTAGCGATTACTTTCTCAACTAATCTCACAACAAAATTATTAAGAATCACGCCAGCGCTACTCCCGTACCCAAGGCAGAAGAAGACAGAAAATGGCGGGGATGCCCGGACAACAGCAACCAACACCCGACGTGCACTGGCACGAAAATCGCAAACAAAGCCTGAACAAAGTTGGCGAAAGCTTTAGTTACACAACAAAGCACCTCACCACAGCAGGAGCGCAGACCGATGCGACTGCTCTCCATGACAGCCAGCCAGAAACTGAGCGAGCGCGGGGAGCGCACGTCTGCTTTCCGCGACAGCCGGAGAGAAACTGACTGGGGCGCCGCTCCGCGGCCGCTACGCATACGCGCTCCTAGCGCCCTCTGGGGCGACCACCTCCGAGAGGCTACGAGTGAAGAGCATCCCTGCGCCCCCTGCTGGCCATTCTCATTGGTCGTGAGGCTAAGAGAGAAGAGCATTCCTGCGCCCCCTGCTGGCCGTTCTCATTGGTCGTGACGTCATCCTATTGTCTCAGGGCTACCCTGTTTTTTTTTCCACTAATGCTCCTTTGGTCAATCTACAATGAAGTCACAGTATGACGTCATCATGCACCTGCGTGGCTCAAGGACGCGTACGCTCTAGACAGGGGACCTATTATTTATTGAATCACTATCCCATGATTATTTCCTTTATTCTTCTATAACGATTGAATAGGAAACTATTGCAGTAGAGCACCATCCATGAAAGCTGATCGTAGGAATTCCAAAGTCTTACTAAATGAGACTTGCAAAAGAACAAAATATCCTAACACGTAACTCCATCAACGGCAAATAAGAGGACTAGGTACTCCACAAATCAACACAGAGTACGGGTAAACAGGAGCGCAGAACTCAGGGCAGCACTATCGTCAAGACAGAATGTACCTTGTCAAAAAAGAAAAAAAATACAAAACGTCAACACAGGAAAGCATGCATATCGGGGCATGTCAGAACACGTCAGGACAAATTGTGCGACTGCTGGGCAACAGAGGAAAACAAACACTTGAACAGAGTGAAAAAGGCACTCACCATCATTTTTCCCGTTCACAGCATTCCCTCATTGTAAATCCGCTCGTCACAAAATCCACCTGCATCGTCGAACACCATTCACCAGTGACGAACCACACATCCGCACCCCATCAGAGGCAGACAGAACCTCACCGAAGCTACGTCCTTCCACTGACGGCCAACGCCAGGAGCAAAATTTGCGTGTCCAGACCCGTCAGTGTCCAAGAGAGAAGTGAATCCTTGCGCCCCCTGCAGGCCGCTCTCATTGGTCGTGACGTTATCCTATTGTTTCAGGGCTACCCTGTTTTTTTGCACTAATGCTCCTCTAGACAAGGTCAACCTGAAACAATGGTCTCGTGGTATGACGTCATCATGCAGGTGCGTGGCTCAAGGACGCGTACGCTCTAGACATGGGACCTGTTATTTATTGAATCACTATCCCTAGATTATTTCCTTTATTCTACTATAATGATTGCATAGGGAACTATTGCAGAAGAGCACCATAGACAAGAGGAGACTGTAGCATTTCATTCCCAAAGTCTTACTATACAGGGAAAAAAATAATGGTTCAGCAAGACATGTCCATCCCAGCCGAGAGCCATGCAGCTAAGTGAATAATGACGCTTTGTTCCTCCTGAATAATGTCACACACCTGTCCCCCTCGCGGTTACTCTCTTAACTAAATGAATCGCAAAATTATTAAGAATAGCTCTACTCCCATTCAAGGCAGCACTATCGTCAAGAATATTTCTTGTACAAACAGAGAAAAGCTACATGTAGAAGGAAAGCATATCAGAACAAGCCCAGGCATGTCAGTGCATGTACAACAAGGGGGAAAAAGCGAAAAGAAACAAAGAAGGAAACCAGCATCAAACTATTTCTAAGCACACGCACTCCTCTTATTCAAAAACAGTGCACATCATAAATCCGTCCAGGGCAATACACACCATTTTTCTATTGCTACACTTTTTTTCCAGTGACGGTCAATGCATTGCTACAGACTGCGTAACGTCATCACATCCTGTCTGAAGAAGAAGACAGCGGCAAAGACTCCTATTATTCATTGAATCGCTAGATTATTTCCTTTGTCCTACTCTTAATGACATTCATTCTCTCATTAAAATTCAACAAAAAAGCACCCTGCATATTAACGATTTTCACCCCCAAGGCTCATCATGGTCGTTAGAATTACAGTAAGCTACCACTGCTCTTTTAAAATAATAAGTGAGACCACGCAACATCACCTTCAGGATTATGTAATACATGACCCTTTCTATGCTCATACATTCGTTGTCTGAGGCTACACCTGCGAGCAAAAAGGCGCGGAAGCCGGAGCAAAGTTCCATTGGGCGCACGCCAAAGCACAAGACAGAACGCCTATACGGGAACAATGATGGCATTCGTGTACTATATTAATGATTATTGCATTGCAGTTTAGAAAAACTACTACAAAACTATAATTTTAGGAGCCCATTAAAATTCTACTTTCTATGGAAACTATAATTGCCCTATTACTTGGATCGCTATTAATGAAGCGCTCCAATTTTTTCTCTCTTCCCATTTCAGCCTTGTCATGCAGGGAAGCAGACTCACATCCAAAATAATTAATTTACACTGAGGGTGCCGTGCTTCAGGAATTCCTATCCTGCGCTCAGATGCAAGCATTTCTTCACGGACACCTTTAACAGCTGACTTCCTCAACATACCGAGCTCCTAACAACATCTAACAAACAATCAGAGAAACCCTCTTCTCAGCTGTACCATGCGACTGTCTTCCTCGTAAAATCGGTGATCTGAGGAAGAGAGCAGCGAAAAATGGCGCGCACTTGTGCTTGCCTTCAAAAAACTGAAGCATATGCCAATAAACCAAGAAAAAGTCACTCATGTCTGGTGTCTGATAGTGCCACATACACAGACGCATTGCCCTTGCGTAAAGAAAGCACAGGACAGGGATACACAAATTTCCTTAGGTGAGCAGGGAAAAGGCTTAAGACCTCAGGTCACCACACATCGCCACGCGGCTAGCACAACATGACACCAACAACAACATACTAGCAGCGGGAAGAATTGCAACACTGCTAAACAAGTCCAGACATGCCACGAGGACGTCACAAATCAGGAAAAAAGCACACGCACGCACGCACGCACAGAGGACAACGCATTAAACACACGGTGCGCTCAGGAGCTACGAAGCTCAACGTCTAACACAAGGCGACAGCAACAAGATATTAGCGAAGAGTAAAAATTGCAACACTACTGAACAAGTCTAGCCATGCGACATCGCATACAAAACGCTGCTCATCGGGGAAAGGGCCTAAGCCTGCGGCGAATCATCATAGAGCATACACAACTTCATTTTTCTATTTTGCGTAAACTAAACGCGGTCTGCTTGGAAAACGACGCACAAATTTTCTTAGGGAGCAGAGAAATATAGAAATTTGTACTCCGTGCTCAGATACCAGCATTTCTGCTCAAAAACCTTCAAAATTAAGCACTGCTTACTTCGTCAAGATATCGAACACCCAACAAAATCAAACAAACAACCCCACTTCCACTGGTAGAACACTATTCAGCTTTTACGCAGGAGGCTTTCTTCTACATAAAAGTAGAGAAAATAAGAGCAGCGAAAAATTACACGCACTTTTGCTCGCATAGCTATAAGAGAAAAAATAACTAAAATAACGACGCACACGCTAATAAACTGTGACAAAGACACCCATTTCTGCTATCAGATAATTATTGCATAATGCTAAATACTCATTTGCATTGGCCCTGCGTGGTGAAAGCACAGGACAGGGATACACAATTTATGTTAAGTGAGCAGGGAAAGTCACTTCTACTCGAACAGCTTAATACCATAAAGTCTGAATTTTTGCAAAGAAAATAAAGCTTGAACAACGCTACGAAGGTGACAGACACATACTAACAAACAAACAAACACTTCTTCGAGTCTGTATTATCTCTTAAAAAATAACGAAAGCACACATAAAAAATCAAATCGGCTAGGTAGCCTACCAGACGTTGTGCCTTAAAGTTGGCTGCACGCAATGCGCGGAAGCATGCTGTGAAGCCAACTTGCGGTTTTGCTGGATACACATGAAGTCCGATTCCAATTGGAAATCGCGCTAAGGACGTGCCAAACGTGGAATTTTCGCAAAACTAATCACAATACCTGGAATTCTGTTCATTTCAGCGGGAATGCTGTCGCTTGTGCTCCATTATTCGAAATTTTTCGAATATTCGAATTTCTCGATTATCAAATTTTCGAATACGAATAGGGTTCGAATATCAACAATATTCGCACAATATTCGAAATTTCGAATATTCGCACACCTCTAGTGAATACTGACACTCAACGATATATAACAAAAAACAAACAAATTCCATTCTCATGAACTCTCCTCTGCCGAGCGGCTTTCTCCTGCTCTACCTGGATGCTGACTTTTTCCCCCTCACCTACATTCTGAGTAAAAGCAGTGAAAGAAGAAAAGAACCGCGAAAAATTACACGCATTTGTGTCACAGGACAGGGATACACAAATTTCCTTAAGTGAGCAGGGAAAAGGCTTAAGTCGTTCCGCTCAGGAATAATCGGAGAATCACCGCTTATCGCTACGCGGCTAGCGCTTTAACAGCGCTACGAACGTGACAGATACATACTAACAAACAAACAAACAACAGCAGGACCGGCGTCGGGCACTCATAAGATACCCTGCCCAAAACAAAGACTTCGCCAGGTTCGCGAGGCAATTCCATTAAAAACGCTCGTCCTATCCTACAGATAGCAATGCAAACGCGACTGCCCTCATTTTTTAAACCACTATTTCACGCAATAGTACATAAATGTATCACTCGTGCCACACGAAAAGGCAAACACTTACTTGTCAAGTGGGGTCCCAGCGCGTGCGCGCTCGCGCACACACACAGGCACACACACACACTAACATTTTCACACTCACAAACACAAAGTCTATTTTCACAACCACATAAATCCATATTATTCCTCAGGTCAATAATTATCCTGCCATCGCCAAAAGACGGCACAGACATGTATGCTTACGCAAGACAATCGGTCCTCGTTCCGGATGTAATAGGATATCGCCACTCGGCCGGCGCGAACCACTAAAGAAAGAAAGGAATGCATGTTCGCTACGAAGAAAAACGGTGCCGTGCTTCTACGCAGCGATCATTATACAGACGCGTAAATGTGAACATCATTCGCTACACACTATAGCTCTCATCATTTTTAAACCAAACCGTGTTCATGGGTCTTCACTAAATAGGTGAGCCGATAATGACTCCAAATAAAATCAAATAAAATAATCATTCCAGCATCGCTGGCTGCAAGCTTGAGTACCCAACAGAGCAGCGCGCTCCTATCAACACGCCTTGGGCTGACCTTACACACCCGAAGCCTTTTCTGAATACATTCTGCCGGCGCTGGAATAAAAGATTTATCGCAAGGGTACTACGATGTCAGCTCTGTTGCTGTTTCATATTGTTTTCTAATGGGAAAGCAGAGAAGCTGACTGGCCCATACACTAGCACATCGTCCGGAAGGTGAATCAAGGAATGAACATTGTGAGACACCTCTCTTGTCCCATAAATCTCGACAAATTCCTCAACAAAGAATCTTAGGAGTTCTTTGGCATGTGCATTCTGCTGGATGCATAATGTTTTGTCTGCCAGGATGAACAATGCGCAATGAAATGCGCGAGGAAATTTGAGTACACACTGTCAGTCACACGCAGTGCAAGTACAACTGGGTGAAGGTAAAGTAGGAAGGTTCGAAACTCGGCTGCCTTCCAGTGTTCAAGCTCGTGTATCCCTCGTGGTTTACGCCCAAATTCTCAAGGTACATGGCTGTGACATGCATGCAGTGAAGGTAATATCTCTTCGCGAAGTGCTGGTCCCACATTACGTGGACCGAATCACGTCAGACGTACCCCGTGTGACACCTTAGCAGCAGAGGTGCATAATGTACACAGTCAACTGTGAGTTCTGTGAGGATGCTTGTGCCGTGATGCTGGACCTTATCGATCTGCTTACGAAACGTGTCATCAGACCTTAGGGGTGCATCCAGATCCAGGAATACAGTGGTTGTTCCCGACTGGGAACCATGCGTGCTGGATTTATATCATGAACTGTACCCAGTGTGTTTTTTAGTCATTCCGATAAAAGCACGGGCAGGTGTCTCGCAAATGAAATTTGCAATGCAGACCCCAATTTGTCTCCCAGAAACCTCTATCCCATTTTCCAGCAAGCATTTTAATTCAACCGTCAGTAGTTCCAAATACTTGTTTGAAGGTGACGGTTTAGAATGCCCAAAGTATACTTCGACAAAAAATAGCTTTTTACTCTTGGCATTCTGAATGAGGCATTGTATTGGCCACAACTCGGCACGAGAACTACTGGAAATGGGAAGCCCATCAACACTGATTGACAGTGACACTTCTGATAACATGGTATCATCCATCAGGGCCAGTGAAATGCCAGCGGCAAAACCGAAATGAACGTACTTCCCAGGAGGCATGCCCACAAGTTGTTTTTTCAAACGCGGGGTACCCAACAAGGTACGGGTATCCGCCGACAGATTAGAATGACGTTGATGTGATCTTAGTAATTTGAGAATAGCACTTACAACAGATGTTGTAATTGAGGGCCCATTCTTTCTATTGGACGGCAAAGTGCAGATGTGCAGATGTGCAGAGCGCAAAGCCACCTATGAGTAAAGTTTCAAGCGCATGGAGCAACGTGTCTCTGAGACGGGCGGCGTCGAGCAAAAAATGTCGCGTTTGCCCGTGTCTCATCTCGCCCCACCTTACCCAAATGATAATAATTATTCGTGACCTTAAGCTTCCATTAAAAAATCCCTACTATTTTTTGGTATGAGATTAGAAAGCAGTAAAATAACAAAATCAAAACGCAGAGAACGAACAAAAAAGAAAATGGTTAACATTTCCAGCAGTATAATTTAAATACTTGCCGATTGACGAAACAGATCTTAACGAACACAATGGCATGGGTGCTTTTTATTGAGTCCGCTCATGCTCATACTTCCTACGAAACCGCCGAAGATCCATCTTTCCGAACATAAAAGTCAGTGAAGTGAAAAGAAGTGAATGCGCGCTGGCATGTTCCGGCTTTTAAGACGCGGGGCCGGCGTCTTTGGGACGTCTAATATAGGCGATAGCAGGAATGACCCAAAAGGCGCGTCTCATGGACGTTGTGGGGATGCTTACATTTCCTAGTGGATGTTCGGACCCTAGTGGGCTGTCCACGGGCGGTTTATGGCTCTGTGGGCGTGGGAGATGAAGCTTTCCCACTTTTGCCGAACCTAATGCGGCCATACACAGGGAAGAAGCTTAAAAATGAAAAATGCTGTGTTTAACTACAGGTTGTCAAGGGCCAGGAGGATCATCGAAAACTAATTTGGGATTCTTGCCAGCAGATGTCGTAGTTACCGACAGCCGATAACAGCAAGCCTGCCAACAACATAGTCATAAGTACGGTATGTCTGCACAACTGCCTCCGCACATTAGATGAAGCACAAACTGTTGAAGATAATTGCTGTTGTCCACTTGGGTATGTAGGTACCGAAAGCATGGCAGGTGATGTTGTGCCTGGTAGATGGAGGTCATTTGTGACTTGCAATGGTGCCATCAGGGATGTGACGTCCCTGAGAAGCATCATGTATTCTAGTGATGCACGGAAAGTGCGGGATACACATGCAGACTACTTCTGCTCTGTTGGAGAGAAGCCAGGTGAATACAGCGTAGTTCGTCGTGGATGTCAGCCAGAAATATAAGCTCGAGGATGCACTGAAATGATGGGTTTTTCTGACACTTCGTATGGCTGACAGGTGCACCACAATGGCTATGTAAAAAGCAGAGTGACACAGTTTTATAAACTCTGTATTTAATGCATAAAACAGTTACTCATAACCATGTGTCATGTCAAAAAGTAGCTGCTGGATGCGCAATTGCCCAAGATGTTTTTGTCTCTCCTCAAGGTCCGCAAGCATTGGCCGGAGGCTCAACAAAAAAAGAGTATCGCTGTCCTGTCTCTCATGTCTATACATAGCCCTTCGAAGGTGCTGAGGCTCCGCTCGTTTGCCTCGTTGCAGACACGAGCACTTCTTGTAGTGTTGAAATTGTTTGCTCCGGCCTTCTGCGCTTCGGTGGCCTTGCATAGCCAACTGGAGCAGTCTCCCCGCGGTCTTGTTGATCCTGCAGAGACTGGAACTCCTACGTTGGCGTGAACGCAGAGGTCGACGAGACGTCCCGCAAAATAATAGTTTGAACAAAGGTCAGAAGAAATATTGGCATGCGGCAGGCCTGTGCGTCATGAGAGAGCCTAAAGTTTTCGAGAAATATTTTTTCTAAATACGTGGGGTAAAAATCGGGTAAATAAACATGTGCTCTAAATTCATTCGAATTCGGGTGAAACAGCTTCTAGTCCGCTAAATTCGTGGAGAAATCTGGTTGAGTTGCTCAAACTAACTGGTGGTTCGGTACACACAGTGACGTAACTGCATTTGCTGCCAAACAAGTTAGTGTGCATTCCTACAGACGTCGCAGTGAGTGCAATTTGCCGGCTTAAATTCTGGTTTCGCCCTAAACAGGCAAGCTTCAGTTCGGGGAAGAATCGGGTTAAGTCCTAAAACTTCAGGCTCTAATGACAATTAGTTGTGACAAGTCTTCATGAGCAAATCATAAGCAATGCTTCGTTAAATTCCAAAGGCCTCTTTGGTGATAAGCTAAATTTGGATTCATGCGCCCGACATTTGATGTATAGCAAGCAGGGATGGGCATAAATACATTTTTTTGAGTATTTACATATAAATACAAAATACTTTGTTGAAAGAGGTATTTAAATTATCTGTATAAATACTTTTCAATATGAGAATTTAAATACAAAATATAAATACAGTATTTAAACATCATAACTACTACAATAAATACTGTGAAGAAGATATCATTCGGAATTACAGAAATAATAATGATCATAACAAATCAGCAAGACAAAATGGCAATTTTTAGAGATGGGACGAATCCACGAATCTTACGAATCTCGAATATTTCGAATCCTTTCTTTAAAAGGAGTTTAAAAAGCGAGTAAAAAACACACTCTTAGTGAAATGTGTTTTGGAGCAGAATATGATGCGTTTGTTTAATGAAAAACAAATTAAATAATGCTTCAGTTTCAGGAGAAAATATACTTATACAGTTCTTCTTAAACGTAATATATTTAACATGTTGTTCATCGACTACAAGAAATGCATAAATTCTCGAGTCTGAATTATTTCCATAAAACTAAACAACAATCAAAAGCAAAACCAGATTACTGTTAAACTTGTAATGTAACAGTTCCTGTCGGCCGATGAGGCTTTCGGCCGACTCCGGAGGCGCCAATTTGAAAAAGAAACAAACAAACGTGGTTGGTGGATTCGAAAGATTCGATTCGCCGTTTTGGGCAATGGGATTCGGATTCGCGAATCTCGAATCCCTGCCTAGGATTCGTGTATTCGCGGATTCGGTTGGCACATCCCTAGCAATTTTAATATTACAAGTTTCTCGAAGACTGCATCTTCTAGGTATCTTCTGTTCAGCCGTAGAATCAGATTCACAAAGCAGAACACCTCTCCACAGGTGATGATGAAGAAAGGTTGGTATTAAATTTGACGAAGATGCTTCGTATAACAAGGTAGTCGGGTAGCCCTGACCGTTGTCCGCAACAACAGTTAAAAACTGGCCATCCCATATGCGTGCTTGCGAAAACGATATAACTGCGTGGCTCTCCTAGGTCTGCTTTGCCCTTCTTACCGAAAGGTCAAAAATAGGATATACGAGTCAGTCAGTACCTTGTGTATTTATGCTTATTTATAAAGTATTTACAAAATAAATACTGAAAATAAATTTGATATTTAAATATAATTATAAATACATTTTCCGAGTCTGTATTTAAATACAAAATAAAAATTCATGTATTTATATATTAAATAATATTTTAATTACAATGTATTTAAATACTGCCCATCCCTGATAGCAAGTACTAAAACGTCTGACTATATCCTCCCGAGATCGCGGGTTCGAACCCGGCCGAGGACGCCAGCAACTTGGTGGCAGGGTACAAGTTGCTTAGACACGCCATCTTCCGCGAGGGACGTTAAATACGGGGTGCCGTGTGATGAGCTTTCATCGCACGTTAAAGAACCCTCAGGTGGGCAAAAGCAATCCACAGACCGACCGCTGTGGCGTCGCTCATGATCTCAGTTGTCTCGCGACGTAAACTCCGAATTATTATTATTATCTGACTATATCCATACCGAACTGCCTTGGGTTACTGGTGACGGAGCGGTCCGTGACAGGGTTTCCTCTGGTGTGCTTTCAATCAGTAAAGGCAGCATGGCTGAAATGGAAGTGGTTCACTTAGGGAATGTTGTTGTACTGGGTTTCTGAACAGCAGTCATTTGTTGTTAGCAATAGATTGTGCACTTGTAGCGATGTAAAGGTAAAGTGATATCGACCGCATTTTATCTTGAGGGTCACCATCCACTGCTGTGCTTTCACTGATTGAAGCTCTGCCCTCAGGTGCACTGGACAGAAGTGCAGCTGTCGTCTTTGGGAGCACAGAGTTGGGGGCAGAGTTAGAAAATGAAACCCAGAAGTGATCTCTGTGCACACATAACAGTGACATAAATATGACTTCATAAGCGTTTTTTTTTCTTTTTTTTTTTTGCCTAAAGAGTGTTTTGCTATATCTTGCTGCAAGTAATGCTGTGACTAAAGCTTTGCAAGTTAAAATACCATGCGCTTACATGCCGACGCCTCATGAATCTGGAAAGGAAGCTCAGAGGCTTCTCGGGTTGAACGACCAGATCCACTGGACTGTTTTGTGGCACGTAACTCACGGACATATCTATCCCGCAAGTTCCTTCATGTTCTTTGGCACTGGTCAACTAAGAAAACAACATTGAAAATATATTCAAGGTCATATACACTTGCATGACTCATATACAATTGTCAGAAGTATGGCAACTGCGCTTAAAATGCTTTGCACGATGTTAGTTTCAAGCTGCCGACAGTTACCTTCCACAAAACATCGAAAATGTCTCATATCCAAAGTAATGACTTATGCAACTCGCTTGCAACACAAACGCAAAGCCCACAAGAGTTTTTCGCCAAAAGAATAAGATGTTTGTTGCTCACTTTAGAACCATTGTAACCAAAACCGCATATAGATGGAAAATCTGACTGGCATATGTTGACAAAGTTGTGAGACTTTCCCGCTCGTAACTTAAATACTGGTGCTTAACCTCAAAGCTCATTCAAGAAAGCCTTGAGAGCGGGCCATACATCAGGATCAAACGCGGATAATGCATGAAGTACATGCGATATCAGGAAAAAAAAAAACTTTTCTGAAAGAGGAATTAAAGCATGCTACCTGGACTTGCCGTAATGGAATGACTTGAGTTGTCAATTGCGGAGCAGCAACAATGTCAACAATGCCCTGCAGAGACAGGTGCGCAACAAATGCGTAATTTTCGACTGACGATACCCCAGCAAGAAACGAAAAGAAATGAAACAAACACCACGTCTCCGAAGCTGAGCCACTTATACTGCCGCTGCGAACATGCGACTTTTTGTCGCTTCCCTGAAATTTGAAGCGGCCGATACTTTCATTCAACATCAACAAAGTGAACACACCATCGAACATCAGCTTCTTAATGACGTGCTCCAGTATGAATGGAATAACCACCTCAAACAAACCTTGCATAATGTCCGGAGGGAGGTTCTTACTTGCTTCGTAAGTGTCCAGCCCCGCCATGCAGCTTTCACTAGACACTCCACACAATGATGCAAGCAATGGATCGCTTTCAATCATTTGTGCATGACCTCCATGAGAACCTGGTGTACGCAGAACAAACTCATGCTCACCCAATTTGATGTTAATCTCCTCTTTGGTAGCCAAGCAAAATCTGCATATAAGACCACTTGAGTAACATGCCCTAACTAATTTCGTGAGACGCTACGTTATCACGAGTAATACACAATACAGAAGCAAAAAGGCGTTCGCCATCAATTGATATGTAATTGAGATGCAGTTTCAAGCACTCGCCAAGCAAGAGAAACCGAACGTAAGCTATCAAGTGACATCCTCACCAAGAACCATTACCCTGTCGACTTCGTCAAAAGTACCATTTCTAGAATGTCTGATGTTCATGAAAAGAACCCCACTCCTGAAAACATTGTATGCATTCCTTATGTTCGGGGCTTATCAGAAGCTGCGCGAAGAATTTTAAAACCATTGTCATACACACAGCCTTTAAACCCATCAAAACACAATACAGTCGACCCCCGTTTATCCGGACGGTGCCGTTCCCGGCGAAATCGTCCGGATACCGGGGCATCCGGATAAATGAAACGACCGAATAGAAACGTCCTACAGAGCAAGGTTTAATTAAAACACAGAAATCTCGTCAATGACAGCTGTTACATAGTAGTGTAGGCACTCGATTCCTGCAAACTTTTGCTAATTGCATAGAGTTGAGCCACGCTGTTGCGCTGCTCGAAGAATGTCAGTGCGGTCGCAAAGTGTCAATGTCCGAGCCTTGTTTCTCACCGGCGTCATCGGCACCGTCTTGCTGCACATGATCGGAGGCAACAGCAGCAATCACACCGTCATCAGTCATAGCTGCACACGCGTCATCATCCTTATCAACGTCAACGTAGTCAGAAACCGCAGCATCATCTACGGCAGTCGCAGTGAGCCTCTGCATCAGGAATCGCAGCTCAACGGGCCGTAAGCAGCAGGCCCTCGGGTTGGAGTTTTCCCCTCTAGAACCGGACAGTTCCTCGAGATATTTCCAAATGACTCGACTGGTCAACGTGCCCCAACGCACACAAATAGAAAAGGGGGTCATCGTGCACGGTTGTCTCCCCTACGGAGGAATGTAGGTCCCTGACGTGTGACGGGAATAACCCCAACACAACGAAAAGGGAGACGAAGCGAGGTCAGCGTCTCCTCTTACTCACGGTAGTCTGGATAACTGAAGCTGGATTACAAGAATTTTCGACTTTGGTTCCCTGGAATTCTTGTCCGAGTCCGGAAGCTGAAGTCCGGATAAACGAGAACAAAATACATGGAGGAAAATCCGTTCCCGCGCCTTTTGTCCGGATACCGCGGGATCCGGATAAATGAAGTCCGGATAAACGGGGGTCGACTGTATAATATTTTATGTCACCCCAAAGGCCCTGTGCCCCACATGGAAGAATCTGGTGTTGTATACAGGTTGGAATGTGAACAATGCAGTGCCTGCTACGTGGGAGAAACAGGAAGAAAGAAAGCCACGAGACTGAAAGAACATCAGCAACAGATATCAAAACCACCGTCAGTGAATCACCGCACAGAACTTGTCGATCAAGTGCTAAAAACAGGCCATTCTTTTGACTTTCACAATGCAAAGACCGTAGCACACGAGCATAGAAAATTTTTGGAATCTTGGCACATTCACCGTGATGATAACGCATGTAACAGTCACAAAGGGCCACTACCTGATTGTTACAAGGTCATGACTAAGCTATAAGTAGAACTCGGATGGCGTACTGTTTCTTGTTTCATTCTTATGATGATTTAATTCTTTCACATCAGTGATCAAGGGCTCCATGATGTTTTTCAGGCAATTTTGGTGAACACAAGAGTTTTTCGCCAGAAGAATAAGATATTAGTTGCTCACTGTAATTCGACACTGAAGCGGTGTAAAATACCGTGTAAAGTATCTTGCCCTGTAGTAAAGTACCCTGCTAGTGTCTTATGTTTCCCTTTCGTACTACCAATAGGGTTGCAAACCTCAAAGTCGTTAATAACTGGATGATCTTTCCGTCATCACGCCGAAAAATAGGATGCGATTTGAAATGCGCTCCGTCGCATACATCCTGAAGCAAATGTTAATTGGAGTCATGGTCTGTCGTAACATTAGAAAACGTTATCAACGCAGATATCACGTTAGGAATAGGGACATACTCAAAGGTGTTCTGTACACGCTGGTTTTCTACGCGAGGGAGGTGAGTGCTCATTGGGGGAATATAGTGCAATGAACTTGTCCAGTACCTCTCGCTTTGACGTCTTCTGCTTAGGCTGCTGAAATCCAAATCCAGTCAATCTTGAGTCTTACACTGCTCAAATGCTTCTAAGTACCAGATGATGACATTTGAGATGTCATTGACTGTAGATTCAGGCAGTTGTCCTAGTTTTTTCGATTTTAGAATAAGGCATGAAAATTGATCTACACGGTCGCGGTCGCGGCAACATTAAATCAGTAGGGCTTCCATATTGGTGGTATCGATGGCCACATCGGAAAGATGTTGGGTTGGGTCTCTTTCTTGGGCACACTGAGAACTCTCTGCCGTTCCGTGGAACGCAATGCTGCCTTATTGGAGGAGGTGCCTGTGATGGCGGTCCACATGTTTCTCAAAAGATTAATGTAACCTGCACGTTCTTGCACATCCATCCAAAGAAGACGTCCAATTGCTCTCATGACTGTGCCATACAGTAAAATGCCTGAAGACTGCTTTGAAGGTCTGGCTCTCTGATTTGCACCTTCTGCAGACATACATCTGTACACGTTCTATCTTATAAAAAGTAAAGGAAGGTTGCTTGTACAGTTAGCAAGAAACACCCACGCCGCAATGAAAGGTCTCTCTTTGTCTTCTTTAGTTAAGCTGTAAAGTCGCAAACAATGGGGTTCCGAAGAAAATGGGCCCAGAAGAAATGGCCTCCGAGGAAATGTTCCCGGAAGAAATGGTCGCGGACAGCAAGGACGGAAAAAATAGGCCCGCGTCCGGAGTTTCTCTTGCTTGCGACATAAGCAATGGAAAGAGAGTCTCTCTCTTTCTCCAGAGAGACTTCAATGAGAGTATCTCTTTCCAGTGATTATGTCGCAACCAAGAGAAACTCTCATTGGTCACTCAGCCTTCAAAACACTGAAATAGCTAAATTATACTTGATCAAGTATTTTTGCTTGAATTGATTGCTTAAAATTAAAGTTCTGAAGGGAGAAAACAGGCGCGCTCTGCATAAATCTTAGTACCTTATTGGGAATGACTCCAGATAGGTTTTTAACCTAAACAGAATCGTGTCGTTCTTTATTGAACTCACTGCCAAAGACTTTCAAATTCGCTTATTTATTGCTGCAACAAGCTGGAGACAGACGATATCCTCGAACCTGAAATAAATTGGTGAATTTCTGCCATTCACAGGATGCGAACCTTCTAACCACATGACTTTAAAGTTTGATAAGGAAGCCCCGTGTAACGCTGCGAGCAACGTGAGGTAGGATGCTGAAAAAGGATAAACTATTCAGCGATGATTTTCATGCTTTTCTTAAGTACTAGTAGGCCCTCATCAAGAAATGTTACAGATTTGGTCGCACTCATATATACAGCTGGTTTTTGCCTCGTTTATTTATAAACGCGTACGTGCAGAAGGGAACGTGGTAGCATTTCTGCGCTTGTGCGTACACTATCAACTCAAGTAATATTGTATCTCATACTCCATTCCAAACTCAGTCAGCCCAACCTTATACTTTACTTTATTTGCTTAACAGCGCAATCCGTCACCAATGAAAGCACACTCCTCGACATGTAAAATTTGTCAAGTCTAACATGACGATCACCGGCACTGAAGGTGAAACCCAGAGTGGTGCCGTAAACATGGACCTGGATGTCGGTTAAGATGCAAGTCCAAAGAAGGCGCCTCCGTTCTTTTGATTTCCACATCTGATGTCTGCCCCCTGCATTCCTCCGGTTCTGTCGTATATTTCATTGATGACGCAATTGAAATCTCCAAAAATTACATCTCTTTTCTGATGCAGATATGGATCAGTTGTTCTGAAGAAATCATTTCTTTCATGATTATCTGCTTGGGCTTAGATACACAGTATTCGCTTGTTGCGGCCCCGAAACGAAATATCCACCGATATTATTCTCCTTTTAATGTCAAAAGAGTACCGAAGTGCGGCGCTACGAAACCGGCTAGTAAAGAGCACAGCTGTATATCACTGTTAGAAGAAAATGTATATAAAAGGTATAAAAAAGGTATAAATCAGATCTAAAGTACGACATTTATACCTCATTACCACTGTCTATACCCTGTTTAAACCATGTGTAAGGTATAGATCACTCCGTCTATACCTTACACGGCAGCTGAGGGTATACAAAAGTACTTCTCCATTACGTTTATACCTTCAGCATTTTGTATAGCTTTTCTTCCACAACATCTGGGATCACGTTAATTTGTGATGGCGATTATATCATCTCAGTTAAACGATAGGTTAATTAAAAAACGTAGCCAGTAATACAGTAGTATTCTAATTAGGTTGCGCAGTGACATCTGAAACTTATTATTTGTTCCCAAAATAAATAAATCTACACGCCCTCACTTCTCAAGTTGCGTCTCGGGCGAAGAATGGTGTCCACCATGCGTAGCCGCGGTATGTTGTATATGTATATGTGCTCGAGCAAATGCCAACTGCTCCTGGAAATATTTTTCCTAATATTTGTTGGTGTTACTTCTTGCTTTCCAATTTGATGCGAATTGTTGCGTCATTTCTTTGCTCTCCTATTAACATCCATCCTTTGTGAGTTTGTGCGCGAGTGTCTCCAGGTATTTTCTTGTTTCGTCATTGTTCCTTTGGTCCTTTTTTTTTTTTCATCATTCATTCATCATTCATTTTTACATCCAAAACAAACTGCGTCAGCCTGTTTCTGAACATTGCGTAGTCCTATTTGACATTTAAGGTGGCTATCTTAACCCGCATACTCAGAAGCAGGCAGACAAGTACACAAGCACTACCAAAGTTCATTGTCGACATGGGAAACGCAGAAGCAGCGAACCTAATAGTTCTCCGAATCCGAGCCGAAGAGCTCGTGAACCACTGGTGCTTTAAAGGGACCATGAAATGATATTTGACAAGAACACGATCATTTTTAATTAGTTCCCCTGTACTAAAGCATTCACTCTGTGAAATATGAAGTTGAAAAACGTACAAATAGCGAAAATATTCTATATTTACCACAGGCGTGAACAGCAGCTGCTACGGCCCGCCTCCGAGGCGAACTGGCCGTGACATCATACACAGCACATGTTGCCTATTCGCGGACGGGCTATTGCGAGCAAAGTGCAAAATTTTCAAACAAGCTTGCATATTTTGTCATGAAATATGTTTTAATTTCACTTGGAGACAAGAATGTAACTAACCGTCCATACAGAATCCTACGAGACATGTAATATAGCCGTTGACTGTCAGCATGGTTACCGGAGCACGTTTTCCTCTTTGAACTTCTTCGTCAGAACATACCTTCGTCGGCGACATTTTAGGAGCTGCTGCGTACCGAACGATCCATAGACGATATATGTGTCGCATAACCTGTTCCTCAATTGCTGGTAATTTGCCTTTCGCCATATTTCAAGTGATTTCGACGGGAGATATACGACGTCGTTATTGTCCAAACCGAAACCATGCATCCAAGTGGTCCGGTGGGGTGTGTCCTCCTCGTCGTTCACAGTTGGCTGAGAGGATTGGATGGCGATGACGTAAGCCCACTTCGAAGGCATATATCCAGCGGTCACGCCCTGCAATTTTTGTCTGATAACTGCGCCCCCGTTGTACTGAATACGGTTAAAAGTCGATGTGTGTACGATAGTGATGGATCATGAGAACGGTTTCCTGCAGAATACTGGGAATTCTCGAAAACCATTTCATGGTCCCTTTAACATTCTTTCGTCTCTTCCTTTGAACTCCGTCGTCTCTGGTGCTCCTCTGCATTTCTTTATCCGTGCCGGATACCTCGCGCATGGTTGCGTAAGCATGAGCGTTCGAAGGATCACCGCACTGTCATGCTGCAGGAAACGAGACTGACGACGTTGGATCGTTCACGGACGCCTGGATGGTGGATGATGGTGGCGAGATCGCAGCAGACACGGAGATGCTGTCCTCGCTTGTCGGTGCGTGGCCAATTACTTCTTCAGGTTCACGCTGATGGGACACTGCTACTTGGCCGGACGTCACTGGATCCGTGGCCCTCTGTACGTGAGGGAGCTCGGGGAAGTCTGTGCGAATTACTGAAGCGTAAGACGCCAGTACAGGGCAAGGGCGATGGGGGTGCCTGGTGCGACAACGTCGGCAGCGGGAGCTGCGTTGGTCTGTAGTGTGCCCGAATGTCGAACACCGTTCACAAAGCGGGATCTTACAGGCCGATCTCAAGTCTCTTTGTTGCTTGCATTGACGACAAACCTTCTTCATTCCAGCATTGTCGCACTGGATGAGGGCCTCCATGACCCGGACGAAATTCGGCAGGGGGGGTGTTCTCACCCGTGTCGAAAACGACCTTCTCCAAGTAGCACAAAATGTTGGAGCAACGTTGCCTGACTGTGTCCGATGTGAGAGCAACGTTTCCAACATAAAAATGACATTATTGCAACGTTCACGTGGAAACCTTACATTTTCAACAAAAAAGATACATTGCTGGTGCGTTGCCTTAGAAACGTTATGTTTTCAACATAATGAAACAACAGCACTACGTTGCTTCAGAAACGCCGTCTAAATATTCCCTTAGAACATTCTTGTTACGTTTCACACAGTTCACATTGCAACATTTTAAAATGGAGGAATTGGCCCATTGTGCATCAATGAGAATGGGATTTCCAATACATTTAATGGGATCCAGCATGTTGAGGAGCCAGCAATACAATAAGTGAGAAGCCCCTTGCTGAAACAACGAGCGTAATGGCGACCAACGGTACATCAACATTATCAAACTAAGTAATGATATGATTAAGAAGAACGCAATTTAACTACTTTGAGGAACCCGTTCAATTCTAATGAAATTCCAGAATACGCGTGGTATCGAAAAGTATTGCAAGTGCAAACTGAACGAAAATCTGAAATTAAAATTTATTCTCAGTTGAGGAGGCCGTTGGCCGATGTCGCCAATTGACTCGACGGCTTGCCGCGGACGTTCGCCAAGCCCGGACTCCGAACAGGGCGCGTTGTAACACAACACGTTTCTGTACCGTGCCACATAGTGGCTCGTCCGCATTGAAAATAGTTCGTGTTATTTCAAATGTTTATGAACTTATCCTCAAAGGTTATGTACTGTGCTAATTTCGTATTACGCCTCTTACTTTAGGCTGTTTCTGCATTTCGTACAACATTCCAGTGCACGTAAGTGGAGCGTTCGACAGTCGCCAACGAATTAGTCAGTCTGATACCAAATGTCGAAGCGTTCGGTTATGCGCTGTGTCTGGGAAGCAGTTTGCGTCATTCGGGCTGCATTGTGAGGATTTTATTCTTTTCTAAGATACATAGTTGATGTGTCAAGCATTCCCGTTGTTCCTACGTCGTTTCTCATGTTTTTACCACTGCTTGGCAACATCCGCCCGCGCTGAGCAACGCTATGTAATGTGTTTTGACGCCCACTCACACTGACATGCTGCTGTTCTAGCATCTTTTGAAATACTGTTTCTTGAAGGCTATGCTTGTGCCACGCGGCTGGCATAGGTGCGTCGGCGTTTGTCAGCAGGTGGTCAAAACGGAATCTCACTGAAGTTGGATAGCGTTAATTTTCACACAAGCAACGGAAGCTCAGACCAGGTGGAAAAATTGTTGAAGTGGACCCACTCACAAGTGGATTATGGAACCAGTAGTTGGTTTCCAGCTAGGAATGAATTTCCATATCTTGAAGCGGATCCACTTCCAAGTGGATTATGGAACCAGTAATCGGTTTCCAGATGGGAATGAATTTCCGTCTTGAACTGGATCCACTTGCAAGTCGATTATCGAACCAGAAATGGGCTTTCAGCTAGGAATCAATTTTCACTTCGGAATCCACATGAAAGTGGATCCATTTCCAAAGTGGAGATTGATTCCTAGCTGGAAATCCATTTCTGGTTCCATAATTCACTTGCAAGTAGATTGTAGAGCCAGAATAGACTTCCAGCTGGGTGAGAATCAGCCTCCGGAGCCACCCTGAAACTACACCATTGACTACTAACAGCACTACAATCTCAGTGAAAGCACAAAATATAGAGAATATGAATGTCTCGCTTGATAAAAAAAAACATAAAAGTCCATACCGATTATGTATGAACCGATGTGGATCCTTACGACTTTCACTGGAAATGCTATGGAACGCTATGGAACGATATGATTTTGCCGGGAATTGCTATGGCAAGATGATCTTCAAACACTACGTGTACAGACTGCGATGATGCACTTCTGGAATCCATATGCCACGTGCGGACTTCTGTGGCGGCCGTACAGCGTACGGCAGAATTTCGTGTGTACTAAATCTAGCTATACACATGCAGTAACATTTTCACCATTATCACAGGTGTTTTTCCAAACAAAAACCTGTTAACGCGGACATCTTTACGATGGTTTTCTATAGCTTACGACACGCAATCTAGCTGTTTGCACGCTTTACATAACATAATAATAATAATAATAATAATAATAATAATAATAATAATAATAATAATAATAATAATAATAAAGTTGTTGTTGTCAATCGAGGACAAAAAGATACGCTGGGGCTAGCAACAGGAATTTAGGAATCAGAACCCGGTTGATTAGGCCTTGAAGTAAGCATTGGGATTCGTATCTTGCTACTCATATCCTTGCAGAGCCAGTATCTTATATGATTCATAATTTCTCAAAAAGGACAGATGGGATGCGTTGGTACACGTGAACGAAATAATTGAAGGTTTATTCGTTGACGCATGATAGGGATCTAAAAATAGGCAAACAATATTGAAGTAACACATAAGTTGTGCGATGCTTTGTTCAAATACCTTTTTCTGCGTTTCACTAATCGAGGCGATTTCCTGGGGATATCACGAGTTAGCCTTGTTGTGATTGGATTTCATTACCAATGCCTTCAAGTATTCGTTCTATAATTACACAACATATAAACACACAAAATTGCCGTGCAACTTTCCCCGGAACGGTGTTTTCATAACACGAAAATACAACAATGAAACAGAAACCGAAACGAACTAACTGCCGGCTGAGAGTGGCGATGGTCGTCATCATACGGTCATACGGCGCTCTGATGAATATTTTAATGTACTGTTATTTAATTTGAGAACAATGATGCTTAATTCTTTGCGTAAAACCGAAAAGCGGTAAGAAATTGTATTTATAAATTACTTGTCGCAAGATGCACTTCGCCTAGAGGGCTACGTGTCGCTGTGTTTGTGTTTTTGTTTTGGGGTGGTTATGGCGGTCGAAGGCGAGGCTCGTTGTTCTGTGTGATCAAATTCCTGTTTCAGCGAAAGCTTTCTTGGCTGCACAACGTATTTTAACCTGACTGCAGTGCATGTACTCGTGGAATATGCGGACAGAGTGGAGGTAGTTGTTCAGTGTCAAGGAGTTTGCACTTCCATGGAAGATCTGTGGACGATTTTAACCCAACAACTGTCTATGCCAGCTGGTGAAGAAATGATGGATTATTATCCCGCCAAGGTACCGATCATAAAAGGTGATAATCAAGTGATACTGAATGTTATCTGAGAGTGCTAAATGGATGCGTCAAGTTTCAAAATCCGTTGCGATCCGTTCAAGCAAAGAAACAAACTCGATCACGAGAGGTGTGAAAGATACGCTAGGGCTAGCAACAGTAGTTTAGGTATCGGAGCCCGGCGGATTAGCTTTCGAATAAGATAAGCGTTGAAATATGTAATCGTCATTGCACTCATACAAGCGCCTGTCTTTCAGGATTGCTGGATCGGGTTCTGTAGTTTGTGATCCTTGACTTGGTCGAACGCACCTGCGTTGGAAGCTTACATGTTTGTGTGTGCAGTGTGCCTCTGCTAATTCTCTTCGTTTAGGTCATTACATGTTTGAGATACACTGAATGTGTGGTTGATGTCGCTGCAAGTGCCCTGCGTTGTAGACATACATGATAGTTTGCCCCAAAATCGTAACAAATTCATCTTTGAAAAATCCAGTGTTATCTTGCCACACCGTTACTTTTGTCGTTCAAACCTCTTAGATAAATGAACACATGTCAGTTTCTCACAAATAAAATTAATTGGGTATGTGAGTAATTCATCATTAAATTTTCACAGAAGTAGAGTATGTTGTTGACCATACTATATCACACGTGTATCGAACATAAACGAGAATGAGCCGAGGTAGGCTACAGGCGTGGACAACACAATCTCGTAAGCCTACAACGCCCAAGTATCATTGAGATCAAACAACGCAGGAAAAAAAGGTAATGTTGCCAATTGCTGGTGTCAGCACCCGTATCTACAATTCTCCGATTTCCTTGGCCTCACACGTACCTGTGATCACATGCTTTTCTATGAGTCGTTAAATTGTCATTGTTAAATTCTCATGTTATCATGGTAGTTATGCATACACTTTCCTTAGTGCCATGTGGTAGTAGCTAAATACCTATGTATGTGTGTACCCGGGTAACGTATGGTAGTCTAGTAGACATCCAGACCTGTTGTAACCTTAGACTTTTGGGATAATGACCAAACTAGACGTTGACTAGACATGTAGAAGTCTTACCATTGTTTAGATGTCCAAAATTAGTGATTTACGAGACACGTAGTAGGCATCCGAAAATTGACGTCTAATTGTAGACGTCTTGTAGCTGGCCTTGAATATACCACATAATACGAATCATTAAGATGTTGTTTTATTGTATTTTTAAGAAGTGTGAACACATTCACGCGTCAAATAGAGTCACCAAATCGTAAGAGGCGGTTCTAAGCATTAAGTGGGGCTTCTTTATCCTTCAGGCTTACAAAACTTACGTTCAATTGTTACAAAACACATGTAGGAAACTGAATTACTTGATGGCAGAGTTAACATAATGGTGTTCAGGTTGTCCGTGAACCGGCCTCGGTGGCTGAGTCGGTGGAGTGTTCGCCTTCTGATCCCGAGATCGCCGGTTCGAACATGGCCAAGGACGTCAGCAACTTGGTGGCAGGGTAGAAGTTGCTTAGACACGCCATCTCCTGCGAGGGACATTAAATACGGTGTGTCGTGTGGTGAGCTGTCATCGCACATAAAAGGACCCTCAGGTGGGCATTCAGACCGACTGCTGTGGCGTCGCTCGTAATCTCAGTTGTCTCGCAACGTAAAGCCCAATTTTTATAAAACCTTCTATGTTGATATCTGTCCACAAGAGTCGCCACAAGAAACCTAAAAATGTAGCCAAATGGAGAAAGAATTGGATTTAGGAGGGTCATCCAGAAATAAGTTCCCCTATATTTGTTATTCGAGAGAAATACCACTAGGACGAACTGAATGGTTGAGCAGTTCGGTGTGATGTCCTGGCACTGCAGACGTTGGTTAATGGAGCGCCATTCACTTACTTGTCAGGCATTCAAGCGTGGATGTACGACTTCCAAGTATGTCTGACCATGAAGTAAGAGCTATCCTACTTTTCGTTAAAGAAAAAAAGTGTCTTAGGGTATCCACTGACATTTAACATCTGTTTATAGAAAATACTTTACTGCCATTGAAATGGTGTGTTCTTCATACAGGGTCGTGAAAATGTGCACAATGAACAGTACAGTGCGAGATCAGCTATAACACCATGAAACGTTTCTCTTGTGAAATTCCGAGAATTGTTAACGGAGACTAGCGGGTCACTGGTACTCACTGTCACTGTCACTGTACTCTGTCACTGCTGGTCACTGTACTCTGATAGTCATGGGAACAAATTTCCTTCAGCTTGGTGAACGAAAGTTATGCGTGAGATGGCAGCCACATTTGTTCAGCAACGTTCGTAAAGACCAACGAATGAATGCTGTGTGCATTTTTCTTTAATGGTAGCATTCAAGCTTCTTGGAACCATTAATATTAATGAAAAGTGTGTGCATTATGCAAATGCTGTGACAAAATACCGTAGGAAGTCATGATGGGCGCCCTTTGAAAGCGCTCTGAAGTAGGCCCACTGGCATTTTCGTCTGGAAAGGCTATGCCGACAGTGTGTTAGGACTATCACTGTGTGCAAGTTGCTGATTACCTTACGCACAATCACAGTAAATGCAAAACTGCTGTGTAAGCTACAAAACTACAAAAATGTACTGTGAGATCCTGGGTGAGCTTCAAACTGCAATCACACAAAAACGCACGGAACTTGGAAGGGTATAGCGTACCACGTCGACGCTGTCTGCACCCGTCTTGGAAGACTCAGGATTTCTTCCAGAAATTCATCTGGAAATTTGCCGAAGATAGAAAAAGTACACGAGAGAGCTGGTGTAACGTTGAAGTAGGAAGCATCAGCTTCAGCATGTGAAAAATGAAGTATACAGGAGGCTCACGAACGTGAGCCTCCTGTACACTTTGTTCTCCTTATGCTCAAAGTGGTGCTTCCTACTTCAGTGGAAGTTTTCCCCAGGTGCGGTTCCATCTTCCTCTCAAAGCGCCTCTCGGCAGTCACCAACTCACGAGTGATCATGAAACACAAATTGATCAGGTGAAATGCAAAGTGAATACCTCACTTTATGAACAGGACATAGCATGGCACAGACAACGTATCGAAAAAATGTTCAGCTAAATAAGGGGACTACATTAGGGAGTAAGGTTGAGCTCTCATCTGTACATAATTTTTTTCAATGTTATGCTATAGAATTATTGTTTTCTTCACAGCGGGGACACTTATTTGTTGGATGTGCCTCATACACAGGCAATTCCTTATTCTCTTACTTTCCATCACACATGTGGGAAGCAGCAAGTACAATCTGTTTGCAAATGATCATACTAAGGTAATAAAACTGGTCTCTGTAACAATTTTCAGAAGCTATGCACGAGTAGTCCACATTAACTTTGTTCAATTATATTATGACCAAATGGATAGTATGTAGTGTCTGAACAGTATGCCCACATATTGTAACAAAACATCAGTCAGAATAATTAAAGGCAGTCTGACTGAGGTACGTAGATAATTTAAATAATGTCTATACATATGACGATGATTCGAGTTTTTTTTTTCTTCTTTTCGACATGCATATTTTGTTTTACTTTCGTGTTAGCGCCGCGAAGCAACTGTGGCTATGAGCGGCGTCCAGATGGAGAGAGGACAGCAGGAAGAGACAGAGGATTTGTATGCGTCCTGCGTCGACTTCAGGGGGAACTGTACCACCATTCGTCTGGAAAGTCTTCGGAAAACCCAGCGAAAACCTCACACAGCACAGCCAGTAGTAGGATTCGAACCCACCACCTCCCATTCAGCACGACACCAACGAGCGAGACGCCTTAACCCACTCGGCCATGCCAGTGGCTTTTCGACATGCATACACAGGGTCTCTTTTTTAGGCGATACAGATCTTTCATTTAAAAAAAAAACTATAACGGTTATAGACATGCTGTTTTCACTTCAATCATCTCTGGGCCGGCAGACGTTCTTGGCCATAATTTGCTCGACCGTCCAATGACTAATTACCTAAAAATTGTTAATTAACTTTTTAATTATGAAAGCTACGAAGTTGTGAACAAAAATCTGTTCGGTAGATCGTCCGCAAAAAAATCGTGAAGGGGCACAATTTTTTTATGTATTTTGTCCATTGCGCATCTTCGGAGACCCGTCACTCCTGGCCCCACGGGCTTCGGGTAATTTAGCGTAAGAACCAAAATTTATCCCATATGCACCCCTAGGTAATAGAAAAAAGAACGGCAGTTTCTCAATTTTGAGTGCGCGTTGAAAGGATTGTAACTTAGATTGCCTTAGAAGGCCAGCCGTGGAATGGCCGCTGCCGTAAGCGTTGTATAATACCTTAGTGCTTGATTTTGAATTATTGCAAGCTTATTATAGTGAGTTTTGTGATACGGGTCCCAGAACCACGGCGGTATACTCCAGAATCGGCCGAACTTGCGTTTTGTATAATGTTAGTTTAGTATTACTTGTCACATATTTAAAATTGTTTCGCAAGTACCAAAGATTCTTGCTTGCTTTATTTACGATATAATTGATGTGGGAATCCCAAGACAAATCTGACTTAACTATAAGCCCTAAATATTTGACTTGCTTGACTGTTTTTAATGACACATCATTGAATTTATAACAAAATTCAGAGACTGATTTTCTAAGTGTCACTCTTAAGACCACCGTTTTGTCAGGATTCAGAGACATCTGCCATTCATTACACCATCGCTCAATTCTCTAAAGAGCACGTGTAAGAACGACATGATCATCATACGTTTCAATACGACGATATACAATACAATCGTTGGCGTATAGCTGGACGGTCACTGATAAATCTGAAACTTGCAAATATATATCATTAATGAATAAAAGAACAGCAGTGGCCCTAAGACTGATTCCTGGGGCACGTCAGAAGAAATATCGCTCCAATCCGAATTATGACAGCCGTACCGCACAAAGTGTTTCCGATTAGAAAAGTAATCGGAAACCCATCCCCCGACTGTTTCGTTTTTGAAGATACTGTTAAGTTTTTGCGTGAGTTTTTTTATGTGACACCTTATCAAAAACTTTTCGGGACTCCAACAAAATCGCATCAGTTTGCACATCGTCATTAATTACAGAGCTAAAATAATGAACTACTTCAACAAGTTGAGTTACGGTAGAGAACCCTTTTCTGTACCCATGCTGAGAAGTTGATAGAATATGTTCTTCAAGAAAGTGTATCAAATGGGCAGCAATTATATGCTCTAGGATCTTGCGCGACGTTGATAACAGTGAAATTGGCCTGTAATTGTCCACGATGTGCAAGTCCCCAAATCTGGGTACTGGACATACTTTGGCAATTTTCCATTCCAGCGGTACGGTCTTGTTACGTAAGCTAAATTCGTAAATAACCCTGAGATATTTCGAGAACGAAACACTATAACGTTTTAAAAAGGCATTAGGTATTTCGTCAGGCCCAGCGCTTTTTCTTACATCAATTTTGAGCGAAAGATTTAAAAGTCCCTCCTGTTGGAAAGTAATGTCACATATCTCACTCACGTTGGTCAAACAGAAAAGATCAAGAGAAGCCATTATCGCGCGTATAAACGGAGTCAAAATAAGAGCGAAACGCTCGAGCAATGACACGGCGATCTTCGACGCTTTCTGCATTGATAGTAAATGTCCTGATGTAATTTCTGTTTCTATTGGTCGTGTACCTACAAAATTTCTGCAGGTTGTTCCTCGAAAATTGTTCCATCTTAACATTAAAAAATTCGAACTTTGCGCTCCGCAACTTTTCTTTAAATAACTCATAAGTAGCCCGGAACATTTGTCATCACGACACAGGCTTCGAATTGACCTCGAAACTCGCAGACGCCTTTTTGAAGTGTATGATTTGTCTTGTTATCCAGGGTTTTTTGTCGTTCAACTTTTTAACCTTTCTAGGAATAAACGTCGCAATAGCTTCCATTATACTAACCTTAAAATATGACCACAAATCATTAACAGTGCTTCAAGGATTTGCTGCTAGTCTTTCGAAGTCATCAAATTGATAAGCTAACAGGTCAAGGACACCCGTGTCATTCGCTTTGCCAAAATCGTAAACAGAAATAACACGGTGTATAGGAACCAACGCTAAAGGCCAGTTCCCACATACAGCGCTTTCCTACATAGCGCTAGAAAATTTCGCTATATTTTCCTCCTCGCATTGCTGCGAACCGCTATAAAATCACCCTTGTCGAAGTAGAGCCCCGGTCCACTTTTCTAGCGCTATATTGAGTGGTATGTCTGTGTTAACCAATCGTGAGCGCCTTTCAGCCGTGACGTCGCGGAAGCTGGGGTTTGCTTTGCTTCCGATCACGCGAAGCAACAAGGAGGGAAGGCGACGACGACGACGTGAAATGGCCACGAGTTTCATCTGCCCGTGCATTTGCCAATACATGGCTGTTTGGTTACTATCGTTCGGTATCGCGATCACAGCATTGAAAGTGTCATCCGCGTTCATGCTACGGATATCCGGCGCGGACAATAAACAACTGCGGTGGTACCTGTGCATCACGTTGCGACGAGATATCCCGTGAGTGCAGCAGGATAGCGCTCTGTGCTCGGTAGTATGTGAGACGGCAACCGGAAAAACAGCGCCAGATTTTGAGAGCTATAAAGGGAAGCGCTGTATGTGGCAACTGGCCTTCAAGGTACTATAAAGCAGTCGAGGTCGAACCTATGCAATCATCATGACGTGAGAGTGCTAGACCCAAAGGTTCAGCACAACAAGTAATATTTACTCTAATTACTCTATTTACTATTTACTCAGGAGTTTACTCTAAGTATTTTTAATTGGCAAATAAAAACGCAGTCAAGAATGTCGGGCGACGCCTGGTGGAAGAAGTCCTCAATTTGTCAAGCAGCCCTGTAAACAAGGAGACGGATAAACAGATGGCTTTCCAGTTGGGATTTGCAAATACTACCTTTTGAGAAAATGTAATTTGTGTGAAACAAAATAAACAAAAGCCGAATCTTGCACTCAGTAGCTAAACGTCTACACCTGGGCCTTGTTTCAGCACCGTGGCGCTGCTATCGTACGTCGCTCTCTTTGGCCCAGAATCGTGCGCATGAGACATTTTCGCCGCCGTACTTGGCGGAGTTGGCGTTTGGTCGGTCTGCTTCGCCACAGTGTTGCCAGTAGATTTAAATTTGCATTTTTTCGGGAGCTATAACGTCTATGTGAGAAAATTTTGCGGCATTTTACTCCTGAGCGCGTACGCAATTCAGGGCACACAAAACATGAGGTTGCACCTCGACTGCTTTATAGTACCTTTAACAGAAAAATAAGTGATAACAGCACAATGATCCGACAAACCGTCAACAACTTTACAAGAACAACCTTTCATTGCAATATCGCTCTGCAAGAACAAAAGATCAAGTATGGAGCCTGTATGACCTGTGTACAACTGGATTCTGATATGACCTGTTTCAGGTTATGTTGAACACAAATATCAGTCATGGTCCCGGACGCTATCACCTCGTTGTTAGCCGATGTGATAGCATCCCAGTTTATTTTTGCAAGATTGGAGTCACCTGTTACGACTATCTTAGAATTTTTGTGTTTATCCAGCTGTGCACTGAAATCCTCAAAGAATTCAGGGCAAGAGTTTGTTGTTGTTGTTGTTGTTGTTTATTCAAATTCAAATTCAAAATACAAATGGAAGTAAAAAACAGACACCACAATAGGGGTTCCATAGCATAGCTAGTTAAGAACACCCATTATAAGTGGTGTACTAAGAAACGGCAATTAAGGAACGAAACAGAGGATTCAGGTGCCCTGATATCAACCGAGATACAACGATGTAGAAACAACATAACGTCTCAAGTCTTTAACAAAAAAACTACTATTTTTAAGCTCAGTTGGCAGTTGGTTCCAAATCCTAGGACCAAAAGACGCAATTAATCTCGTACCGTATACATTATTTGGACGAAATAGCGTGTATTGATGCAATGCCACACTTCTATTGTTTCTAGTGCAAACACGGAACATATCATTTTGGAATGGTGTTGCCCTAGTTATAACTGAATGGATTAAAAGAGCGCGTCGTTCACGCACAAGGTCCGGAAATGGCACAATGTTAAGCTGAGAGAAGAGCCCAGCAGAGTGTGTCCGAAGGTGAGAATAAGTTATTATTCTCAAGACCCGCTTCTGTAACTTGAATAAACAATCAAGGTAGGTCACCCAGGTGTTGCTCCAGGACGTAATACAGTATAGTAAATGGGACTGGAAAAGGGCAAAATATAACTGTCTCAGAATATACAAGGGAAAGCACTGTCTTGCCAAAAACAACAGTTTGGGGGGCGATATATCACACAAAGGATGTAAATCTGGTCACCAATTTTTAACCTAGATGTCAGAATCTCACTTCAGATATATCTATAAACTATAGCAACTCCACCGCCTCTGCCACATCGGTCTCCTCGATACATTTTATACCAAGGCGGTATGACCTCAGAATCAGCGATATCACTATGTAGCCACGTCTCGGTAACACATAAAACATGTGGTGAATGCGCAACGATGAACATTTCAAATTCAGTGGTTTTATTTACAAGGCTTCTAGCATTTATGTTAACTAGCAAGAAGGAGTTACAATGGCTGTTCCGAATATCCACACATAAAGGGTGTCATTGATAATGTACACTGTCAACAAAGAGCCTGTCATACCGCAATAGAACCTTCGCACCATTTTTGCGCTCATCCTTTGCACTTTCCCAAAGCATCTTTCTCGTGTAACGTGTCTTCTGTGAAAAGTCCTCACTTATGGCTAAACCAGTACCTTTCAGCTTATTTGCAGACTTCGAGATTGTTATTTTCTCCCGGTAGTCCAATAGCCGTAATAATGACTGGCCTATCCTTGTTGCTATTTTCTCTGCCCATTCGGTGGCATCTTTCCATGGCTTCAATCCGAATTCCCAACTTACCCAAGAAAAAATCTCGAAGTACTGTTTCCTGAAGTTTAGTGCTACTTTGATTAGCGTCTCCCACGAGACCATGTATGATAAGATTGTTTCGCCAACCTCGGTTTTCGAGATTCTCGACCTTTGCCAACAGCTTTTCAATATTCCTAGTTTGGTCTGATACCCTAGTCTCTACCTTCTCCATCTTCGCCAATGCTCTTTCAACATGGGCGAACTTGGAATCTAATGTGGACATCTTTTGCACTGAATCTTGGTTGCATTTAATCTGGGACAAGGAAAGTAGAAAGGCTGTCCCTCAGATCTGATTGCTCGGCTTTCAATTGGCGCAGGTCTTAGGAGGTAACCCTCTGAGTTTGAAGAATTTCCGACAAAGGCTTATCTTGTTGATCCTTAGTCCCAGGATTTACCTCTTTGTCCCCACACAGTAACAATATGCGCGTCATAAGAAATTTACGTCGACAGGTTTCGCTGGGATTTTCTCCGATGTGGTTTCACTGATAGCCTCCACCACCGCCAAGACTTGGTCGGCCCCTTCTTCCGCTTCACTGGGGTTAGCCTGGGTGCTTACTTCAGCTGCCGAGTCATCTTCATGTAGGATCTGCTCCATTGCTTGGTCAGACTGGTGTTCGATGTCTTTGGCTGGAGATATCATACTTGCATAGGTAGTCCAGTGGTGTAGCCACGGGGGGGGGGGGGGGGGGGGGGGGGCTAGGGGGGCTCGAGCCCCCCCCCTACCTGCCACGGGCCGACCCACACAAATCGTGCAAATCCGAGGAGAAATAATAATATATGGGGGGGGGGGGTACTAGTGCGACGGTCGCGAAAGTTCTTGCAGTTCCTGCGTCTGTCTGCACTCTTGAATGGCTTTCAAAGTATGAGTGTATCAATATACTTCCAATCTGGTGGCAGGGCCTCATAACAGCCTACATGTAATCACATTGTGAACGTTCAGTCTAGATTTGCATTCCTTATCTTGCGGTGTGCGCAATAGCCAGCTGGCAATAAAATGTCTGTGTTGGCGGACCAAGGAATAGCGGTGGGGGGGGGGGGGGGTGAAAGAGAGCGGGTTTACGTATCGAGCCCCCCCCCCCCCCCTACCTTGGAGGTCTGGCTACGCCACTGATAGGTACTCACCCCACACGTCGTAGTGCCGTGATCCTGTCCACACTTCTTGCATGCAACTTCGCAACCAGCTACCGATGGCCCGAAATCTCCCCATCTTTTGCACTGCTTCGTCTTGCAGTGGAAGGACTTATGCCCCTTCATGCCACAGCGCCGGCACGACTTCTTCATGCCAGTGTAGATACACATGGCTTGGAAGCCGACGATATCCACGTTGTTGGGGATTTCCATTAGCGGCTGGATGACAACCCTTCTAGAACCTTTCTCCACTGACGGAGCTTCCCTGAAGAAGTCTCGCTTCACAGATAATACTTTGCCATACTTTGCAACACCTTCCCTAATGTCGTCGTATTGCACTTCGACCGGCAAGAAGTGCAGTGTTACGATCACCGTAGTGCAACCCAAAAGTATTAATAGATATTCCCGTCCAGCAACTTTAAGTATCCCCTTGTTCAAAAGCGTCTCCACCGCCTGTAGAGTTTTCGTCATAACCACAAAACGCCCACTTCCGAAAGCGTTCACGGCTCGCGCCGACGTACCCAGCTCTTTCGTTAGACCTTGAAGGACCTGGAACATCCTGACGTCCCTTTCTGTCTCGAGCCATCTTAGCCATCTTAGAAACGAAGTGGAAGCTAGGAGCTTCCAAATCTAGATGATGAAGAAAATACCAGGACCCCGGCACACTGCCAGAACCCGAGCGGACAGAAGGTCGCGAAAACTGACGCGAATTCTGAGAATCGGTGTGGAGCTTCGAGCAACACACGTCTTCCTTACTTGACGATGACGAAAAACAGTAAACGAAACTAAACGAAAAGCCGAAAGATCTAAGAAAAGACCTTCCCGGAACAGCACGGCAAGCGGTACTGCCCCGAGGACCTTTTAATCGGAAGCGCATTCGAAGACACGGCCCACCCGGGGGCGGACCGCGTTATCAAAGGGCCCCTCTCCGTATGAGGGACCAGCTCCCATTTGCCCCACTTCACCGCTTACGCGGATTTGAAGGGATACCAGAGCATATATCCTACATTTTCTGCATTCGTGGACGGCCCCCTCTTCTCTCTCTCTCTGTTTCTTTCCATTTTGGGGGGGGGGGGGGCGTTGGTAGGAGACGTCTGATTTGGACGCGTGTTCTTTCTTTGAATTGAGTAATATAGCCTTACCGAAACTGGTTAGGCCTATCAAAATTGTGTAGAAGCTCATTGTACCGTCCTCATCCACGGTGATGTTTAGGAACACGCGAAAGAAAATTTATTTCGAAAGCATGACGACATATGCAGACGAAAGACACAACAATGCTACTCAACTTGCTCCGAAGAGCGATACATATTAAGTCACAACCAATTTACATGAGTACGAACTCAAATGCGCATTGTAATGTTAAAAGACCTTAAAGGGACTGAGAAGCAAAGAAGATCAACGATTTCTGTACAGTAAAAACATTCTCGAAAACCCAGGTGTCCGTAATGCCTTCGAGCCTCATCTGGTGCAGCTCCTCAGCCAAGAACTTCCACACCTCACAACGCAAAGAGTCCACCATGGCGACAACTGGCAGGCGCCGCCTGTGCTTAGACATCGCATTGCTGTGAGCTTTAAAGAGAACATGGAAGCCTACCACAGAGCAGAGCTTCCGCAGTCGTTGCATGGCTGATGATGGAGTAGAACGCAGTTCCTGCCACCGCAAGGGACACCTCAATGAAAGACTGCGCGCCGCTCTGCACCAGCAAGCCGCAGAGCTACGGCACTGGTACAGGGCGTGCTGCAGCGTCTAGACCTGACCACAGAAGATGCAAGAGGCATCGCTGCGTATACCAAAGCGCTGAAATCGGTTAAATGTGGACAAAACATCCCACCAGGCCTGCCACATGAAGTCTTGGGAAACACGAGGTAGGTCATTGAACATCCTTTGTCGAAAAGGCAGACGTAGACTACGAAGGCGTGTACGGGACTCGTCCTCTTCCAGGGCCAGACGTTCAGAAATGCGAACTGCTAGGACGCCAAGGACATCCCTATCTGGGTACAGCTCTCGGAAACGCTGGTGGACGGCTACCAGAGAGCCGTAAAGCTCGAAGTTGAACCCCGCAACGAACTTTAAAAGGGTGACTCTCATGTCCATTGAGAACAAGGGTACTCGAATGCGATGAAGAAAAGATACGAATTGAGCAGGAAAACCATACCTGTGCAAGACATTAAAAAGGAAGGAATGCTGCACCCTGTCAAAGGCCTTGCTCTGATCTAGTGATAACACGCAACCATTTACATTGTTCATGTTTTGAAAAATACAGCAAATTCCGAAAGACAGACAGAGCGCCATACATTCCTCGTCCAGGAATGGCACACACTTGTGCCTCATGTACAATCCTCTCAGAAACAAGCCGAAACCGGCGATTTAAGAGCCACACAAACAACTTATAATCACTGTTCATAAGCGTAATTGAACCCCACGAAACTGGATGCGACAAATCAGAATGGGTTTTCGGCCCAAGAACTACTTGGCCAAAACTAAAATACGAAGGATTTCTTACAAGACTTATAATTGAAGTAAACACTGCAAGTAAGTAAGGTTTCAGCATACTCCAAAACGCACAATAAAATTCAACCGGAAAACCATCCAGCCCCGGTGCAGTACCGCGACGCGTCTGACCCAGAGCTTCGTCTAGCTCTTCGAGCGTGATGGGTGAGCGAAGTATATCTTGTTCCACATTGCTTTGTTTTGGCAAAACGTCAAAAAAGGCGTCATTAACATCATACTCCTGTCGGCCTTCGGAAAGGTCACGTGAATAAAAGCTCTAAAACATGTCAAAGACCCTACCCGGGTCAGTGGTCACAGTACCGTCCGGCAACGCGTATAACGAAACAAAAGTGTGGTCGCGTTGTTTACTCTCGCGAATGTAGCGGTACATCTCCACACCGGGCACAGACAGGCTGCATGCCCATTCCGTTTGAGCTATGCTTGTGCTGGACCGGAAAAGCAGGTCGCGCCGCGCTATCAGGCTATCTAAATACTCGCGCGTGTTAGCAGTGAGAGCAGTTCTTCGCACCACACTTATCTTATCGCAGAAGTGATTGAACGGTTTCGTTCGCTCTCGCCACCGAAGTTTCCCATACGCAGTGAAAAGGGCACGCAACTGCTGTTTACGATGTTGCCACAAACGCAAAGATGGTGCTATAGGTACATCCAGCAACGCTTCTACTGCACCGATAGCTCTATCATCCTTGAGCAATGTTTTATCTAGTCGCCAAAAAGGGCGGTGGAGAAGTGGTGGATCTTCTAGGTCAAGTACCAGGGAGACGATAGCACGGTCGAAAGTGTATGTAGCTGTAGGTGGAATGTTGTGGTGATCGCAGGTGGCAGTCCTCGCAGTCTTCCACGAGATGCCCGAATGTGGAGCACTGCTCACGAAAGGGAACATTGCAAGACGACCTGAAGTGGCATTCCCGTTTGCAGCGACGACAAACTTGCTCTACCCCTGAGTACTCTCACTGGATGATATCTTCCATAGATTGAGAAGTTACCGGTCAAAAAGAACTCGTTACAAGTTAAGTTACCGAGTGTAAAATGTAACTAAGTTAATAACGAAGTTCTTCAGCATGAAATGTAACTCGCAGCTACTGAGTTACTTATAAAAAAGAACGAGTTACTTCCAAGTTACTTCGGACATAAAATAGCATTACGCAGGTGCAGCGCGCAGTGAGCAGTTGAATTAGATCTTGAGTTGCCTGCGGAGGAGTGCAACACGCTTAGATCGTTTTCGTTTATGTCCAACAATAGACCTCTCCCTGGTTGTAAACAAATGACGTCATAGTGTTTTTCAGCGCCAAAAATTCGGTAGAATTGAACTACGCTCGATAGCGAGAGGTGAACAAGGTCGCCCTCGAAAGCCACTTGAGGGGATTACGATCCGGAGAGAAAGCAAGAAAATATGTGGACGTGAGTGAAAAGCGAGTTGAAAGTAACTTGGAACTTAACTTAAGTTACTTTGGCAAAGTTACCTGAAAAAGGAACGAGTTCCTCTGAAAGTTACCACGGCGCAAAAGTACCGAGTTAAGTTACAAGTTACCAAAAAAAGGAACTTAGTTACAGTAACGAGTTACTTGTAACGAGTTACCTAGAACTCTGATATCTTCCATCACGCGAATGAAGTTCGGGACAGGAGTCTTCTCATCCATTTCCATCTCGGCTTTCTTGTTTCCTGTGCGGAGCACACCGCGGCCTTTTCGGTCGTCAAACGTGATATCGTCAAGCTTCAGGAACTTGCCGTATTTGTTTAGGTCCCGGACCAGGTTTTCTTCTCGTAGGACCGTCACCACCCGAGGTCCTTAGAACTCGATGGAACACGACTGCTCAGCAACCGTTAGGCCCCTCTCCACGACACGGTCCAACGCAGACCGCGTTAACAATCCAATTTCGTTGAGATTGCCCCCATGGTCGGAGATTTCGTAGAAGCTTCCGGGGCCAAGCAAATCGTAAACCGGGTTTTCCGCAGTCGCGACGTCTGAAATTCGGACGCGGAAATTCCACTCCTTGAGCGGTTGAGAAGTGTTCATGTTGTCGGCTAGGAAGCCGCGATAAACGGGGGCCCCCAGCAAAGTTCCAACTCAAGCTCAACACAGATGGTAGATAGAACAACGAAGAACACTTTTCCATTTATCTGCGTTTCCTTGTCACGTCCTGCAATAACACCGTAGAAAAACACCAGACCGCCAATGAAGCAGGTTTGAAGGGAGCCCAGAGCATATGTACGTTCGTGGACGCCCTATTCGAAGCATGTGAGAGGCAAAGTGACGAACTCCTGTCTCTCTCTCTCTCTCTGCTTCTTTCTTGTTTTTTTTTGGGGGGAGGGAGGGGGGCTAGTCATGAGAAGTCTGATTTGGACGCATGTTTCCGCATTCAATTGAATAGTATAGCCTTACCCAAACGGGTTAGGCATATCAAAAATTGCCTAGAAGCTCATTAACTGTGGCAGTTTTCCTTTCTCCACGCATAGGTTGAAGACTTCGGTCATGGCTGTCGCTAGCTCGTCCCAAAACACTCTGGGTAAAACTCAACATGGAGTGCGTCCGATTCGGGGTTTTCTTCAGACCCAAACACCCTAGCTTCTGTGACGTTCTCCGCCGTTCTCCGCCGTTAATTTCTTTTCAAAGAGTTCACCGTAGCATTTTCCGAGGGTTGGAACTTGTTTCTCGAGCTCTTTCCACGCTTCGCTGTTTATATCTTTTTTCGCGTACAATTCTGAATAGGACTAGATGCACGGTTCTTCTGTTTCCTCTTCTGTGCATCGTAGTACTCCATCAGAGCATTGGATCGTTCCCAGAGCGTTGGGTCGATTACTCATTTTGGCTGTGTTCATTTCTCTCACCGTCATCAGAACTTGCCCAACCTGGCTCGGCTTTTGTGGTGGCTGCTTTGATTTCAACAACAAGCACGCTAAGTCTTGTTGAAACTTTTTCTCAGCTCTGAGTTGTGCTGCTGTTTCCAATCCATGCCCTCTGAGGTTCCGTTGGCCCCATTTTATGGCATAGATGGCTTCCTTCTTTTCTTGGGCCCCTACCCTTCTTCCTACCCTTCTTCCCCTACCTCTTGAAGACACGAACTATTTAATAGTCCACCCATCACCATTCATCCCACCAGTCCACGGAATGAATTCCTTCACTTTTCTCTTATTACATTCATAATTTCTTCTGTCACTTCTTGGTCACACAAAAGATTCATATTCAAACGCCAACAGTTTGGCAACCTTCCAAAGCATTTCTCAAATTTAAAATTAACGGCAACCATACAGTGGTCACTCAAATAAACAGGGTGGCTACGAAGGTGAGCAACCTCACAATGTACTGCTTTGCTCGCAATATCCTGATGAACATAACAGCGATCTAATCGTACACTTCGGCCTGGTGCATGAAACGTAAAACCCGAGGTGGAGCCGTAAAGGCTCTCCCACACATCAACAAACTGATATGCATTTACTAATATTTTCAATGCTTTCGCTTTCCATGGCCTCCTAACCAAAGACCCCCCCCCCCCCCCCCTGCTATCAACACACTCATTCAAAACGCAGTTGAAATCCCCCATCACAATTCTTTCTCTCGAACCAACTAAGTATCCATCAAAACATTCAAAAAATAAGTTGCGTTCCTGATTATCAACAAGAGCGTATACATTATAATGTATACGCTCTTGACACTGATATACTCGATTACATATATACGCGATTACTCGATATACACGGATATACACCATTGACACTCCCTTCGTCGTCGCGAACATACCGAATTATCTCTCCTCGGAAAAACGGCGATAACGCCACGGTTACTCCCCTTGCATTACACGAGCCAAAGCTGCTTACACTTTCCCCGTATTACGTTCGAATTTCCTGATCACACAGAAAAAGTGTGTTTTCTGCAAACATAAAATCTGTACTCCCATTTTTTCGACGACATTCTTTAACATTTCTTGCTTTCTTTGCGATCTTAATCCCCTCACATTAAGCATGGCGAGTTTGAACATGAATATACAGATTAAAATGCAAACAACTGTGCTCCTCACCAAGAATACGAGTACTGTCCTTAACGTGAAACTCAGTTTTGCTTTTTCTTCTTAACGAGTCATCTGCCTAGTTATGATCTTTGTTGTCAATGCGCTCCCCAACTCCCAATCATCATCATCACCTCTGCCTAGCTGTGGCTGGGCTGCGAGCTGACCGGGCAGTACGTGCGTAGCGCATGTAACGCTTTCTGCTGTGGAAGACGTCCCCGTCGAAAGCGGCCTCTTGATTCCCGACATGACGACGTTGTCTTCGTCCATGTCCTCGATGTCTGTCCCGGGATTTCCTTCGCTCGGATCTGCCTGGCTGTTTTCTTTTTCCGTGCCCTCTACGGACCCCATATCTTCATTGGACAACGACACGAATTTGCTGCAATCTTCTTTCCCTGTGAAACTCTTGTCGTCATTTTGCCGAGAATCACCCCTACTTCCGACCGACGTAGGCGAGTCATTTGTGTCGTCTGACTTCTCGTCCTGTGCCATGCTTGCCTGTTGTTCACCGTGCAGGTGTTCCTCCCTTGATTTCTTTGCTACTTCCTCGTCGCTGACGCGTTGTCCATCGTTCGCCGTAGCCTCTTCAGGAGTTACGTTGTTGGCCTCTCTCTGACGCGTACTCTCCTGGTCCAACGCTACGCTGGCGTACGATTTCTCCGGACACGATGAAGTCGAATGATCGTCCCCGCACCTTTTACATGGAGCTTGGCACCCTCTGGCTGAATGTCCATACTCGCTGCACCTTCCGCAGAACTCTGTCCTACAGTCAAACGAGAATTGGCCCGTCTGTCCACACCGACGACACGATTTTCACGCTGGAGTAAACGCACATGGTCTGAAACCCATCGATTTCAATGAAGTTCGGGACTTCCCTTTCCATAACCATGATGTCCCTCCGGCTGCCCCGTTTCACAGTTGGCGCCTCTTGAAACTAATCTATTTTTAGCGAGATCACCTGACCGTATTTCCTGAGCTCCTCTTCTCCGTCTTCGTTTGGAACCTGAATCGACAAAAAGTGCAACGATACCGTCTTTGTGTTTCTTTCGCACCATACAACAGGATAGTTTCATGCCTTCACTTCAAGCGTTCCTTTTGCTTGCAAATCTTCGGCCACTTTCCTCGAGGTTACCGTGATGGCAAACTTGCCATGTCCGTAGGGGTTGGTGCCTTTCGACGCGTGAGGACTTACGCTTTTCAATAATCCATGAAGCACATCGCTCATGCGAACGTCACGGTCAGTTTCAATAAAGAAACTCAACTCACGGTTGATTTTACGTCGGGTCGCCATCTTGCAGGATTGAAGAGGCTCCCCACTGCTAACTGCTGATAAGCTTCTTATCTAATCTTCAGGACTTCCCGCTGATTTGAAGGGAGACCAGAGCATATATCCTACATTTTCTTCGTTCGTGGACGCCGTATTGGAAACATATGAGAGACAAAGTGGGTGAACTACTGTCTCTCTCTCTGTTCCTTTCCCTTTTTAGGGGGAGGAGGGGGGAAGAGGTGGCTCGTCTGGAGGCGTCTGAAGGAAGGAGACGTCTGATTTGGACGCATGTTCTCCCCATGAATTGAATAATATAGCCTTACCCAAACGGGTTAGGCCTATCAAAAATTGTCTAGAAGCTCATTGTACTGTCCTCCTCCACGGTGATCTTTTGTAAAAGGCGAAAGAAAAATTATATCGCAAACACCAATGAAAGCATACAATGCAGGATAACAATGAATTACGTACAATGAAAATATGAACAATATCTACTACATGAGACACTCACAAACACGGAGTTATGCAACAACAATGAAAACTTATCACTACAGTACAGGTAAACTATTATGTGACATTACAGAAGAGTTCTCCTTCGCCGTTCCAGCAGTGTTTCAAGATGTTCAGTGACTGTGGAACATAAGGAGAGTACGTGAAAGTGTAAAAACGTGGGGAACAAGCCACATGTTGCAGAATGCGCGGACATCGCCACTGTGGAGCTCCCCGACCAAATACATGCGCAATCGACAGCGAAGGGAAACGATGGCAGCCAATACAGGCAGGAGTCTCCTGCGTCCAAGGACAGATCTAGTGCGTGCGCTCCACAACACTTGGAATCCGATGAATTTGACGAGTTTGGTCAGACGGTGGGTAGCTGACCGCGATGGCAAACGAAGCTCATGCCACTGCAGCGGGCACCTAAGTGAAAGGCAACAAGTGACGCGTGCCCAGAACACTCTTGAAGCAGGACACTCGTACAGGGTGTGGTGCGACGTCTCCCGTGCTCTACAGAAATAACAAGCAGCGCTAGCAGTCATACGCATTCTGGAGAGCCTGTCCTGGGTGGGGAGGGCATCCCATCACGCCAGCCACAGGAAGTCGCGAGTCGAAGCCGGAACGTCAGTGAACATTCGGCTTCGGAACGGTAACCGAATGTTCTGGAGCCGCTGACGAGCATCTTCGTTTTCCAAGGCTATGCGTTCGGATACGCGAACTCCTGAAACTTCGACAACCTCTCTTCCTCTGAGGTGGGGTTCAATACGACGACAGAAAGTGATGAGCGAACCGTGTAGCTGGTGCGGCTGTTCAGCTCGGGCAAGATTCCCCAAAGTTGGAATGTTGGGAAGGAAACGCGACGACAAAGAAGAAAAGTAAACCGCGAGACTGTGTGCAGCCAAGTCGGGATCCCTGAGCACTCTCAACAAGACCTTGAGTGCCAGGCACTCGCAGATGATTGATATGTCGAGAATGCTCCAGCCCCCAAGACTCACGGGGAGCTGCAATGTGGGGCGATGGATGACAGCATGTTTTCCCGTCCAAAAGAAAGAGAACAGGATGGCATTCAGCCGGGCGACAATCCTCGATGGCAGGGGCAGAACCTGACCCAGGTGCCACAAACGGGGACAGAGGAACGACCGAAGGAAGTAGCTCCGCTTCGCGAAAGAAAAGGAAGCGCCCTGCGCTGACAGGATGGCAGCTTTCGCTGCTAAGACGACGTCGTCCCAGTTGGAGATCTGCGCTCCTCTTTGGTCAAAGCGCACCCCAAGGATACGTAACGATGAGCAAGGAATGAGCTCGTATGAACGGGACAACGTAAAGCTTCCCACCGCCATGATTTTAGTTTTGGCACTATTCAGCTGGGCTCTGGACAAGGCCGAATATTGAACAAAGGTCCGCCCGTGCGAAACACGTTTCGCAGGGGCGCCTCAGCCCGTACGAACACAGTGACGTCGTCCGCGTAAGCAGACACTTTAACAGATGGTACGATCCCAGGCACAAGAAAGCCTCGGATGCCAGAATGGGCAACCACGTGACGGATGAAGGTGTCAAGAGTGAGAACAAAGAGGGAAGGAGAGAAAGGACACCCTTGGCGTACACCGCAGGTTACCTTAAAGCGGGGGCTCTCTCTACCGTCTCCAGACCACCGCTCAACACCGCCATGAACAACTTGTAATCAGTGTTCAAGAGGGTGATGGGTCGCTAGGAACCAGAAAGAGACAAGTCAACATTTTTCTTTTTTTTTTTTCCACGTTGTTGACGGAACCAACAGGCACGAGGAGACAGTTACCTTCATCAGCCCCTGAAGATGTGCCTTCTCTGGGATTCTTCTCAGCGGTACTCGCTGCCCTTAAGGCAGTTGTCTTTGGTTTCCCTGGTGCGTCGCACCTGCCCGAGGTCCAGCCCTTCTGCCACAGGAGGCATTATCTTTGCATCAGCATGACGGCATTGTATAGAAAGGCCATGGCGATGCAGTGGAATCCTCGAAGCCTGCGTAACAAGCTCCCTGATTTTAAATTACATCTACAACATTACAAGTTCCCTTTCATAGCTGTATGCGAACACCCCATGGATTCTACACATCGCGTTAATGGATACACAATCTATCGATCTCATCAATCCTCTGAGAGAAGAACAGCGGTATACGTTCGTAATGGCCTCGTTGCTGCGCCCATACACTCTAAACCAGGTAACGCATATGTAACGGTTAAGTACCGCTTGGCCAAGAGGTACATTTTTTTAAAAATGTACCTCTTAAATTTAAGAGGTACACGCGCCCTCACATGCGGTACATGTAACGGATAGCGCGCAGCGATTTAGGCCTACCCGTCGGGGTGGTTCCCCTCCTCTACGATATATTAACAGCCCCAGGAAGCTACGCTGTACGATAAATATCACAAACAAATACCTTTATTCGAAAATTACATCCATTTCAGGTGTGATGCTTGTCCATCGCGAGCGTGCATTGTCATGATCCACAAACGCCGAACACACTGGGCACAACGTATATGGATGCACGCTGACCACTGCATCTCTCCTTCACCGTTGCAGCTGCTCTGTGGTCTCGCTTCTTTATCTCTTCCACACCTTTGGATTGCTGTTCTTCCCCAACTTTCATATCTTCCGCAGAACGTAACACCAACCACAGAAGATGATTGACTCACCCTTTTACGACATCGCCAGGACGTAACCTAGGAGAAAATACAGTGTAAGAAAATCCAACAATAGAAATAGCTTGCCTGAAAAACATGCCTACTTGCTTGTGTAATCCAGGTATAAAGTGCAATGTAGGCTTCTCTAATACACGCATCAACGTTCGTGCATGAAGCGCGAAGTTCGTTGTCTTCGTCCCTCAGTCGTTGTGTCCAGCCTGCCGGTGATCAGGACCACTGGGAATCAGAGCGAAGATGAACGAAAATGCGTCGTGCGGACGAATAATTACTTCATAGATATAATACGCACCTTAAATGACTCCAATCTTGAAAGCGTCGAACGAGTTTCTTCAAAGACCGAGCAGACTCGTCCTCGCTCCCCGACGTTTCAAAACAAACTGATTTGCCAGCGGTTGCAAGAAACTCATTCTTCCCAAACGTGCGATCCCTCACGGTCACAGGTTCTAGTTATTGCACTTGTTTGATAGAATGATAGTGCTGATCAATTACGGCACTGCTGCATAAGGGAATTTATAAACTGGCATTCGAAATCACGCGAAATATTTTTGCAGCGCATGGAAATCGTGAGAAGGCGTTCGTACTCATGCGCCGGAAACACGCGGTGCACATGAGGTACAGCTGCTACAGATCGTGCTTAAAAGGTACCTAGCCGGTACGGATGGGTCTCAGAGCCCTTGTACCGTTTGAATTTCGCAGTGGTCGCGAACTGTACCTGCTGGTTGAGGACTGTACCTCATGTGTACCGCTTGGCCCAGGTGCGAGTCCTCCTCCGTGCGGTACATATCGGGTGCCGGATTTAGAGTGTAGGGTCAGTTTGTCATCGCTCTTATAATTATGTCACGTGCAGGATCCGCCTTGGGCCCATGCTGTTAACGGTCGTCAGTATCTATATCCGTCCCGCGGTACAGGTCCCGTGGAGTGACCTCGAACGCTTACTTGGTCCTCTGGAAGCCCCGGCACTCGTGCTGGGTGACTTCAATGCCTATCACTCGGCCTGGGGAAGCTGAAGGACGGACGGTAGGGGAAGAAGGTTGTTGGAGGCAATGGAGAATAATAACATGTGCCTGCTGAACAATCGAGAGCCAACTTACATGCGATCCCCAACGTCACTCGATGTATTGGACCTCTCGTGGTGCTCAACCGACATAATTTGCCACTTCTCGTGCGCTACGGACGTCGACACTAGAGGTAGCGATCATTTTCCTCTATATATTTCGCACAGCAGACTGCCCCTCTCAGCAACTACTGGACTGATTTCTTCCACAAACTGGAGACTTTTTCGTGAGGGCCTCAGAACATCTGTGCACATCGGTATGTCCCCAGAGGCTCTCTGGCAAGCAATTAGCCGCGGTATTCAGGACGCGGTGGTATGTCTAATAATATGTGGCATGTCTAAAAGGGTAACAGGACATGTCGGTCATTCTCCTGCAATTAACCACTTTAGGGCATTACGTCGCCGAGCAGAAAGAACGGCTCGTCGGTCAGGGCAACTTACAGACATTGTGGAATGCTGCCGGATGAAAGCTAAAGTTACACGAGAACTTAACAAAGAGGACAGGAAGCGTTCGCGAAAGCTTTGTCACCGTCTTCCACCGTTTGACCCAGCCACGAAGATCTGGCGGACAATCCGATCTCTGAAGCAGGCGCCCCCTCAAAAGAATCCTCTCGCGGCCTTGGCCATCGTTAAGGGTGTAGACGAAAACACGCTAGCGACGGACTTCTGCGTGGTACCAACGACACCGGCGTCTGCCTCGACGACACCGCTACACTGCAGCTTTGTCCACAGTTTGGCGGCTGAACTTCTCCAAGACTGGCCCCATCCACCGGAAGTTATGGAACGCGACTTCACACTAATCGAGCTAAAGGCAGCGTTGAAGCTTGTGAACGCCAGCTCGTCCCCGGGACCCTATAAAATCACCTATGCGGCACTGCGAAACCTTGACGGGCGGTCACTCCAAGCTCTCCTTCATGTGTATAATACGTCTTGGCAACAAGGATATTTACCACCTACCTTGGAAGGGGAGGCATTGGTTGTTCCCATCTTGAAACCAGGCAAGCCCCCAAATGCCCTATCTTCCTTTCGCCCTGTGAGCCTGACAAGCTTTATGGGGAAACCGTTGGAGAGAATGGTTTTACATCACCTCGACTGGTGGCTCGAAAAACAACGTGCGTTCCCTCAAGAAATGGCTGGATTTCGTAGCCACTGAAGCTCCATGGATCCAGTTTTCGACCTAGTCTCTACAGTCCAACATGCTCGTGCCCATCGGCGGATCGTCCAATCGGTTTTTCCTCGACAGCAAGCGCGCATATTATACCGTCTCGCACATTTGTGTGCTGCACGCATTGACTCGTTTGGGGTATCCGGTCGGCTCTTCCTCTGGCTCCAAGACTTCCTTACGGACCGAACTGTCGCTGTCCGTACGTCCCAAGGCCAAAGCCCTCAGCATCCTGTTCATCAAGGGGTCCCCCAAGGAAGTATTTTCAGTCCGACACTCTTTAATGTGGTGATGGGCGGCCTACACTCAGTAATTCCTCGCAAAGTGTCGTTTTCCGTGTATGCAGATGATGTCGCCCTTTGGGCAGTAGGAAAATCACACCCAGCCATACAGCGCCGCCTGCAGCGCGCTTTAAATAATGTACATACGTACCTCACGCACCTTGGGATGGATCTTTCACCCGAAAAGTGCGTCGAGCTTCCTTTCACGCGCAAAGCTATGACCAACTTCCCTCTTTGGGTTGGTGCCAAGAAGTTTGATCCGGTACGCTTCCACCGCTTCCTTGGTGTGGCAATCGACTGGGACTTGCGCTGGGCTCGCGACATTAAACACCTTGAAACTAAAGTGCAGCGATGGCTCCGCGCAATTCAACATCTTTCTGGCTCAGGATGGCGCGGTGATCAGCGTTCCCTGCTCGCAGTTCACGTGGCGTTGGTGTGGGTGACTGTGCTTTGCAGCCTTCCTATTCTGCACAGGATATCAACATCATCATTAAATACCCTTCGGTCCCTGTTTGCTCGAAGCCTTCGTCGCTGCCTCGGAGTTCCAAGGATGGCTGAAACACGGCAAGTCCTGGCTGAAGCTCGTGAACTCCCAGTTGAGGTTCTACGTGAACGTGAAACGGCTCAGCACTTCCTACGTTTGCGTGCTCACATTCCCCGTCACCCGCTCCACAGGAAAATTTGATACCGCCCTGAAAGCGACTTCTATCGAGTAGCGCAGAGGACACGCCAGACTCTCACTGGCTTCATAGCTAAGGATATTATACCGCCGGAAGCCCCCTGGTCTCTGCCGGTACCGCCGACTTTCGTAAGCCTTTCGAACCTTCTGGGAAGAAGAGATGAGATCCCCCCTCAAGTCATCCGAGCCCATTTTCAAGCTCTGGTAGACGAGAAGTTTCCTATATTTACGGCAGCACATAGAGATGGCGCATCCCGAAACAGCAAGTCCGCCTAAGCATTCGTCATACCACCCGAAGCGCTCAAAGCTCTTTTGACATTTCTGGACACCATCGGATTTCGATCGTTATTGTGGAGGGGCTCCTTATTTTATTCCCCACATCCCCACCAGCAATGGGGTAGAGTATCGCCTCTGGCGATGAACCTCCCCACTCCTCATCTCCAAATAAAGTTTTGTTTGTTTTTTTTTTTGCACAAGGATAACTCTGCCATACGTAAAGAACTCGGGAATCCTTGGGATCGTCATGAAGGTGTTGTATACAGCTAGAAGGTACGGACGAAGAACGGGCCAAAAGGTGCGATAAAACTCAACAGGCAGCCCGTCTGGTCCAGGAGCGGTTCCATGACGCATTCCACGGAGTGCAGCATCTAGCTCATCTTCAGATATAGGGGCACGTAACATTTCGCAGTCGTCCTCCACCAAGTGCGGGAGAATGTCAAAGAAGCTATGTGACGCACGACATGGGGGGCAACCAGCAGAGAGGTCGCGGGAGTGATACTGATGGAATGTATCGAAAATCTACGCAGGGTCACTCATTATGGAACCGTCCTGTTTTTGGCAGGAATTGACAACGAACCTGTTCTGTTGTTTTCGCTCCCGAAGGAACTTGTACATACGTATTCCAGATACTGACCGGCTGCTGCCCGTTCCATCTGATCTGCACCAGCTGAAGATCTAGGCAATTGATCTCGTTTGGCGATCAAACTATCTAAATACTCTTTCGACACCCTGGTAAGGTTGCCACCTCTTTGAACAACGCGGATTTTATCGCACAGTCGATTGAACTGTCGCGTGCGCTCCTGGGCACGAAATTTTTCCCACTCAACAAAAAGAGCACGCAGTCGTTTTTTTCGGTACTGCCACTCACTTAAGGAAGAGGCAAGAGGCACAGACAGTAAAGTGCGGATCGCGGTCACAGAATCTTTATCGTACAACAGTGTCCTGCCTAAACGCAAAAAGGAACGATGTAGGTGTGGCGGATCGTCAAGGTCGAGCGTCAGGAGCACAGCAGCGTGATCGAATCTGTACTTTCAGCCCAACTTCCTAGACACGGTCCACGGCGGACCGCGTTGAAACCCGTACCTCGTAGAAGTTCTGTCCACGATGTCGGATGCCATAAAACTTCCCGGAGCCGACGACATCAAAGACGGCGCCGACCAGATCGTCGATGGTAGCGACGTCCGGAATGCGGACGTCAAAGCACCACTTCCGCAGCGGTGGATTGTTGTTCATCCTCGCAAGGATCCCCGCGGTATACGCGGTCCCCTTGCAGGACCAAGTTCAATCGCAAAACCGGTTAAAAACAGAAAACTTACAGCGGAGCGATGGAACAGAACACATGCTCGTAGCTTCGTGGACGCCCTATCCGGATCATGTGAGAGGCAAAGTGGTGAACTGCTGTCTCTCTCTGTGTCCCTTTTCCTTTAGTTTTTTGGGGGAGGGGGGGTGGCTGGTTTGGACGCGTGATATCTCTTTGAATTGAATAATATAGCCTTACCCAAACGGGTTAGGCCTGTCAAAAATTGTCGAGAAGGTCATTGTACTGTCCCACTCCACGGCGATCTTTAGTAAATGTTTATTGAGAATAGTAAACTACCTAAGACGTCACACGTATCACGGTCTCATTCAGTACCCTACATACAAAACAACAACATACTGGGGTCCGAGAGCCTGTCATTTTTTGGGACGAGGATAATCCGGCCAAAAGTGAAAAAAGTCGGGATTCGCCGGCATGTCATGATGGTCTTAAAGAATTCGAGCAGGTAAGGACGTAGTGCATGCCAGGATCTTTTATAGAATTCCACTGGCAAACCATCACAGCCTGGCGCGGATCCGTGACGCATATGTTGTAGAGCCTCGTCAAGCTCTCCAACCGACAGAGGGGCGCACAGCAGCTGTTGATCGACACTGCTCAGCTGGGGTAATAAGCTGAGGAAAGGGTCATTTCTATCACGTGGGAGACAACTTGTAGAGAGATCGCGACAGTAAAACTCGTTAAATGTATGGAAGGCTTCTGCAGGGTCTGTAGTCACAGAGCCGTCCGGCAGCACACATGACTCAACAAAAGAAATGTTTCGTGTCTTCCGTTCTTTAAGGAAGCGGTACATTTGAAGGCCCGACACTGAGCGGCTACGTGCCCGTTACATCTGTGCAACACTACTTGAACACCTTAGAAGTAAATCCCGTTTAGCAACCAAAGCGTCCAAGTATACGTGGGACTGGGGGGACAGTGAGGTTCCTCTGCGAACTACTCGTACCTTATCACAAGTCACGAGTGTACCTTATCACGAGTGTGTTCCTTCTCACGACGTTTTCCCCACTCAATGAAAAGGGTACACAGCTCGTGCTTTGTCTTTTGCCAGTGCTGCAACGAAGGGGTTACAGTTGTCGACAACAGGGTTTCAATCGCGCTGACGGCATTGGGATCAGACAGGGGCGATGTAGGGCAGGCAGGTGGGATGGTCAAGTTCTAAGGTGAGGACAGGGAGAAGAAGTTAGGAGACCGAACTCAGCTCGGAAACGACGTCCATAATTCCACGAATATTTTCTGGCATTTGGCTATCTTTTTTTCATCACGGCCAACTTGAGGGATACGGTGAGAAACCACCTGCGCGCACGATATGGGGGCTATACTGGCTGTAGCGGGAAGTCGTCTTGCAAAACATTAGATGTATTCGACGTTCTGAAACTTGCTCACACTGTCAGAATTATGTTGTTGCTAAGTTTTTCAAGACACGAGAAGGATGTTCCACACTGGATTTTGCTGCGTATAGTTTTTTGGCGTTGCAGAAATCGGCGAGTGTGTGAAGCATACGGAAAATACATTTTGCTGTCAAGTTTACGAAACGGTTGTCATGGTTATTATTACGAGGCAAATGAGTTTTGAATAACTAATTTTCTCTGCAGGGGGGAGGAGATATTTTTCTTTTTGTTTTCTATGCCGTCTACCCTAGTTCCTTTTGAATTTCGACTTTGTTGCTTGACCAGTAACTAGTTTTCAAAGTTCCACTTTAAACGCCCGTGTGGACCGTTAGGAATTCACTTTCACATTGCTTGTTGCGGCTTTCTGGTTGTGCATATTACGCGGAGGCTCTAGGTTTGAGCTCTTTGAGGTATGAGCAAGACTTGTTTCATACCAGGCTGCAGGACTGGATTCCTCAGTTTTAAAAGAGAGAACAAGGAAAAAGGGGTAAAAAGTCCCCATCTATTCGGCGCTCCAAAAGTAAGCACCTGTTGAAGTGAAACTGTGTTGCTAGGCATTATACAAGATGTGTCAGTATACTAATATTGCAACCTTGGATTAGCAAATTCTAGTTTAAAATACCCTGCAGTGCATGCTCAGTGGTGCTGCTAGTGCATTTTTATCTCATAATTGTAATATGGGACACTTTAATGAGCTATGTAAGCTGGAAAATACGTACAGACAGTAGCAGATAGTAACACAAACTAAAACACTTTTAAATATGGTTTATTTCCCACGGTTGTCTGTAAAACAAACAAATATTGTTTGCATTGCACATCTCAACAACAGGTATCAGCAGGCTCAAAATATTTCATGCATACTGAGGGAACCCTGAGACAAAAAGCTAGGCAGCAGGTAGCTTGCGTCTCGTCCCTTCTCCATTTGAACACATGTAGCTTGCTTTTGCTGGATCCCATAACAAACAAAAGATGTCCTCTTGGACCTGGACCTGAATAAAATGAGAGAAAAGGAAATAATCATATAGCCGTGACCAGAATTTGCTGCAGGAATTATGTGATGTGGCATTGCAACACATTTTACATAACTATGTATCAGGCAAATATCACCAAAATGAAAACAGTAGCTAATATGAACATGAAAAGGTTTTACACCAATATGTCTGGCTAGGTCATAGTAATCCAGACTGGAAATAGCACTCACCAAGGTACACCAAAAGGAGGGTCCCGATGTTTCAAAGCCCGTTAGGCTTCTTCATAAGGGCGATTACAATGGTCATGGGAGACAGCTTTTATACAAGCAAACGGTCGTTTTGAGGTCAGTTGATGGAGGCTGTGGACGTATGCGTTCGTTAACAGCCCGACGGACCGGTTTCCGGACAGATGTTTCCTGCGGTCGATTGAATGTGGGGTGGATTCACATTCCAGGATTTCTGTGTTCCCGCAGTCGATGACGTGGTCAGGCATTGACAGTGTTCCGCCAGCGCAATTCTTTCCAAGTCTGCTTTTTGGACATCGTTTTTGTGTTGCCTTAATATTTCTGGCAAGTTCTTTGTTTCCCCCACATATGACGAGTCACACATGGTAAAATGGAATCTTGTACACGACACCTTGTGCTCTCTCCTGGGTGGCTGAGGAATACAATGGCTGACTGTGGCACAGGCTTGTGGGAAACGTTGATTCCTTTCCCCAAAATTCGAGAAAGGGCTCCTCTGATGCGTCTTACATATGGGAACGGGGGCACGCTTAGCTTGATGTGGAGGCTGGTCGTCCAAGGGTGGCCTGAGGATCCAGGGCTGTGACCCAGTCGTGTGTAGCATTTCTTCAACACTGCTCAGATTTTTCTTTCCTCTACATAGATGAGACGACACTACAGGTGCCCTGTGAGAGGTGGAGTGGTTTGAATTGAAGTTGAGATACTATCCAGTGTGAGTCTGTTTCCTGTATACGGTGAAACTGAAGTTGCCTCGTGTTTTCTCACATTCAATCAATCCCAGGAAATGTCAACTGGTCCGTCGGGCCGCTGCCCAGTGCATACGTCCACGGTCTGCGTCGCCTGACCTGTAAACGACAGTCTGCTAGTATACAAGTCGTTTCACACTACCATTTTAGTCATCCCCAAAGTAGAAGACGAACGGGCTTCGAAACATAGGGACTCTTTTTGGTAGACGTTGGTTGGTGCTATTTCCAGTCTGAAGTAACGAGTTCCCATGCTACACATGCTGGCCATGCTAGGTAAAAATGTCGCAGCTTCAATATTCACCATGCAGAACTCAGATATCCTTCAGATATGGCAGAGAAAAATTCCGAGGCTTGACAAGCAGTTTACAGAAAAAGTTTGTGCGCTTCACACAAAAGTTTGTGTGAAGTTTGTGAGCTTCACTTCCAAGAAGATGACATTGAACGCTGCTACACTACAGTCCTGAAAGATGGAACTGTGCACAAGATGGAGCGCACGCGACCTGTGCTAACAGAAGCAGCAGTCCCATGCCTCTTTCCTGGACTCCCTTCATATCTGAGCAGTTCCAAAAAGAAAAGGAAACCACCTGCTCCAAGAGGGTCACCAGAGAAACGACAACGCAAACAGCAACATCAAGAGCCAACTCCTAGCTGTTCCCATCATGACAGTGGCTTCCCTGGAACAGAAGTTGAGGAAACTGCCCAACAGGCTACTGTTGCTGAAGACACTCTGATCGATGTACTGATACGAGACTTTCAGGACGTGGAAAAGCATAACACTCAGTGGGCTATCAGCAGTGATGAACAAAAGCATTTGTCTATGTGAACAGAGAATATGATGTGACAAAACGTCTTATAGTAACAGACAAGCCTGAAGTGAAAATATTTGTGAAAGAGAAAATGATACAACTATCTCACTTCCATTTGAAACACCACGAACCATCTCAGACATCACACTTGCACTACAGCTAATCGATGAACGTGGTACCTGCCCTGGAATATTACCACAGTGATAGGTACTGCATTCTCATACTGCTTTAGAAAATTAGTCTAAACAAGGGTTTCTCACTTTCAGACATTCAGAGCAATGTCGTGGCTTCATAGTGGTAAAAGGCAGTAACGGCCCAGGCCAAAAAATACAAAGGTGCATGTCCTGCCGTCAAGAGGGCGAGAAATTATCCGACAAAACACACCAACAGAAGCGTGCAAGGAACATTGGCAGAGGAAGACCTGCAAAGCACACTAAGGCAAATCTGCTTCGGAGTAGGCGTTACCTGAAGAAACTGGTATGTAATTCTTTTCACTTACAAATTTTATTCTAAGGTTGACAAAAAATTGGCCTTTCTAGACACTTAAACTGAAGCAAGAGGTAAACAAGATAAAAGGGCAGTGTGCCATAGTGAAAGAACAGGCCTTGGAAGAGGCTGAATGTGGCCTGCCTGACCTCCAACGACTAGCCGGACAGCATGCTTAGACGCAGCAAGGAAAAAGGGCCCTAAAGGACGTCGATACACAATCGAATGGATATACGAGTGTCTCCTGATGAGAATAAAAAGCCCGAAGCTCTACAAGCACATGAGGGCTCGTGACCTTCTTCCTCTACCTTCTATATACACTATTAATGCCTACATAAGCAAACTGAAAGGAGTCTATGGACTGTAGTCTATCTACAGTGTTTTTCAATACATCAGAACCAAGACGGAGAACATGGCCCCTGAGGAGAAACATGGTACCTTTCTTACTCTAACCAACTGTAGTTTCATATGTGGACTATACAAATTTAGAATGTTGTACAAGCTTAGGGGTGATGTCTTGACAGTCAGGGCTGTGCTTATTACTAGTTTGAAAGATCCATGCCCACAGAAAGTAGTGTTAGCTACCAAAAAAAGTATAGCCAATTTAGTAAACTAATTCCTCCATTTCCTCACAATTACCTGTATAAATATTACACATATGCTGTGCTGTGGTGGAGTGGGTAGTGACTGGGACACAGCAAAACATGGGCAGCAAAACACATGAAAGCACTCGCAACAACACAGACTTGAACATGTTTTTGTTTATATGTGTTGCACTTATTTGCATAGTGTTATCTCAAGCTTACCTTACATGGCCTTGTACTAAGGCTACTCTTTTGTTGGCAAAAGAAAAGGATCCAATGGCTAATACTGTTAAAAAAATTCCAGGAGTACTGCTTGTGGACGAAATGAAACTCACAGAGGCTATTTCCCTTGACAAGGCAACGCTCAAGGTCCACGGGTTCGCAAACCTTGCGAAGTACAACCCAGAAAGGCAGAAAGCCCAGAAGGGAGACCATGCTTTCGTCTTCATGTTTCAGAGCATGGAAATCATGTGGAACATATATTTTTTCACCGCTTGATATGAACATACTACCTTCATAAACTGTGACGCAAAATATTTCCTTGGAAAAGCGCGAATTTCCTGAGAAAATTAGTTTGCAAGAACGCGCTCCGCGGCGACAGTCTCCCCCAAGCCGAGTCTGGCGTGTGATGACGTCAGGCGGCCGGCCACTTCATTGGCTGCCGGAAGCGTCCGCTCCCCGCCAGCATCGTCAGCTAGCTCTGGAATCGTGGCGACTTACCGACTGAGACGCTGTTGCTATTTATTTGCGTTTGACATTCACTTGCGTTCTTACATGATTTGTCTCGTACGTTTTGCATAAAACAAGACTGCGGGCAGTGTAAAAAGTGTGGCTAGGCCTCTGTGTTGCCGTGACGGCCCGGGTTGAGGTGGATCGTACGCGGTTGTGGTTTCTGTTCCGATTGTGCTGAGGTGTCGTTAATTAGTGAACAGTATTGTGCCTGTATGTGGAGCATATATATGATACGACTAAATACATTCCTGTCAGTTGGAGATTAATTCCATGTGTCATTGTTGTGTGCCGCGTATGACCATTAAAAAAAGAAAATGCTTACTTGGCCATGTGTTTTGGGGTTTCCCACAGATCGCTAGCAGATATGAATTCTACTGACTTTATTTTGGTATCCATGTTGTTGTGCTTGCGGAGACGTTGCGCTCCTGGTATCAGTAAGATATGGTAAGCGCAATGTTACAGCTATGCATCCATCGGTCCGCTCTTTCGCCTCAGAGATGCCAGTGTCCATGCGGTTCACAGCCCATAGTGTTGACCACAACACGGAGAAGTCATGATGGTCAACGACCTCTTCAAGTGAAAACACTGGTCACTGCGCCGCGTCTTCACGACTATGCATTTGTAACCAAGAAGAAGCACTATATTTCAATCCAAATGTTCGTTCACACTTAGCAGCATCACTTACCAGCCCCCGGTACATTCGTGTGGCGAAATCGAAGCTGGCGGAGCTTAGGCTCCAACTCTGTAAAACGTTTCGTCAAGAAGAGAAGGTGTGTCGCCTAAAGAGTGTTCAGTTCATCACCTATCCTTTCCACGACGTTCGATGAACAACACCGCTTCCTGCACGGTCGGCTTGCCGGCGCTGCAACGCCGGAGAAATCGCAAAAAAAGAAAGAAAATGACGGCGCGGCCATATGACGTCAGCGGCTGGCAGCCGAGTGAGGGAGCATTTCTGCCGCGAGAGTCAAAGCTCCCTCGCGCGTCCCAGGATTGCGCGCTATGCTCAAACTTTTTGTGCGAATATGTATCACAGGGCTCAGAATCGTAATTTCTACTTCTCCCGTCATATTTTATTACGATAATTTCCATGCTCCTTTAAAGGAAGTGGGTGCAGGCTCTACCATGCTTCCTGAGCAAAGGCAGTGCTCCAGGAGATGTACTGCACAGGCTGATCCTTTAGTGCATCTTGCTGTTGGAGAGGAATGGCCTTCAGGTGGATGCTGTAACAACAGACGGTGCGTCATGCAATAGAAACAAAATTCCTAATTCCTAAAATTCCAGACACCATGTGGCATTGTCAGCATGAAACACTGGGAAGCTGTGGTGCAAATGGACCAACATAAGGCCCTCACTCTAAAGGCTTGTCCCAAATTGACACAAGATCATGTGAATCCACGCCCATTTCAGAAAATGAATGTGGCCATGACATTTGAAGTGAGTGTTTCTTTGATAATGTTAATTTCGTCTGCTAATATATCCATTCACTAGGGTAAATTGATACATTGCTTATTTGGCATTGTTGAGTGAGGATGCTTTCTAGGCACATATAGAGCAGCAAGTTGAGCAAAAGAACAAATCAGTGATAGCAAAAGAGAGAACACCTCATTGGTTTCTTGGTGCCTTGGGCCTTGCATGACTTTTATTTATTTTTTCTTTCTCATGCAACATTAACCAGGCTAACTTTTGCTCCCAGTTCTTTGGTGATAGCGTTGCAAAGGCCATGGAACTCTTCATGCCAGAGCACCCAGATCTAGTGGACTGCCAGCCTTCCATTGCATTCATAAAGCATATCAATGCACTGGTAGATGTCATGAATTCAAGGACACCAGGACAGGCACTGAGTAACAACCTACATCACCACCAGGTGAAAAGAAATATGTCCAGTTGCTCTGTGCATAAAGTGTTCGGGATTTATTTTTTGGGTGTGTGCTCATTTATTATGAGCTGGGAGCAGTGGCTAGGGCACATCATTAACCCTATATATTAGCAGAGTGCAATGAAATGAGGGGCAACACGTTTTACAAAACATGCACAATATAGTTGTTTTCTTTTATTTTTTGCCTAACGTTCCACTCGACGGAATTTGTCAAATATAGTGCAGTCAGTAGTAGGCCACATCATGACCACTTAGTCACTTTGCTTGATATGAAGGGGAAGAACAGACCAGGTGAAGTTAAGCATGCAAACACAGCTGAAAAACTTCCGTCACTTTATCTTTTGAATAGGTACTTGAGAATTTTCTAAGCTTCATCTACGAATGGGAAGAAGTGTCAAATAACCAGCCGTGGGGAGAAGCTGCAGATAACTATATGACAACACAAACATCGAACGGGTTGAAGGTGTAGCATATCGTCAGCATGGACAATGATGAAGATAGCGCAGAGCGCGTGACCTATAGCGGTGGTGGTGGTGATGGCGAAAGGGCTTGCCGTTGTCGGCCTCACGTATGTGGGCAACGTCACGACTGACGCCCTGGGGAAATGTGCGTCCTGGGCCGACTTCTAGGGGAACTGTGCCGACATATGTGTGAAAGCGTCTGAGGAAAACCCAGGAAAAACCCCAGACAGCACAGCCGGCACCGGGATTCGAACCCGGGTACCCCCCAGTCTCGACGTACCCAGTCTCGTGACCTATAGCAACCTAGGCGATCTCGTCCAATAAACCAGTTGTTGTTGTCACTCGGGCTGTTCACTTCATCCCTCTCGGGCTCCTACATATTTGGGGACCCGAACGTGATGGCCTGAAGCCACACCAATGCCTGACGCCACAGCGCGAACGGTCGCTTCCACCTTCCTTTCATCGTGGATCTCTCGGTTTGGTGTCCCATCTAAAATAGTCACCGACAGAGGTCGTCAATTCGAAGCGCACCTTTTCGCCGCCTTCACGACGCTCTTGGGGACATCTCGCAGCCGCACAACCGCCTACCACCCTGCTTGCAACGGCCTTGTAGAACGGTTACACAGGCAGCTCAAGGCAGCCATCGTGGCTCACGCAGACCATACCAGCGGGGTTGACATCGTCCCCATAAGCCTCCTCGGAGTCCGTTCTGCCGTCAAGCAAGACCTCTCATGCAGCAGTGCTGAGCTTGTATTTGGCACCACGCTTCGACTCCCAAGCGAACTGTTCCATCCGTCAGCTCAGCCCTCCACAGCCGCGCCCGAATACATCGGTCGCCGCCGCCATACCATCGCTCAGATTCGTCCCACGGATACCCGTGTACCCTCCAACCGCCCGCATCACGTTTCCCACGAATTGGCCACGGCGTCTCACGTGTATCTTCGAACGGATGCCACGCGGAAGTCCCTTCACCCTCTATATTCTGGTCCGCACCTCGTCTTGTCCCGTTCACCCAAGCATTTCACCATCTCTGTAAACGGCCGTAAGGACACAGTCAGCATTGACCGCCTGTAGACCCCCTTGTCGACAACGAGCGCCTAGCCGCTGCTGTCTTTCCCTTGACGACGCCTTCTCCGCCGAAGACCAAACACGTTCGTTGGTCAGATGTCTCTTCGCCGTCTCTGGAGCGGGGGGGGGGGGGGGGGGGGGGCTATGTAGCATATCGTCAGCATGGACAATGACGAAGATAGCGCAGAGCGCGTGACCTATAGCGGTGGTGGTGGTGATAGGGCTTGCCGTTGACCTATAGCAACCTAGGCGATCCCGTCCAATGAACCAGTTGTTGTTGTCACTCGGGCTGTTCACTTCATCCCTCTCGGGCTCCTACAAAGGTGACAATCAAAGCAACACTACGCACTACACAACGCAGTACCTTACGTAGTAGTAGTACCAACGAGTACCTTACGTCAGGATGTGGACTGAAGTACCTCATGACAGCTCGACTGAACCAGGATGCATTAGAGGTACATGTCATCTGGGCGATTCCACGCGAAATCATCCAGCGGACCTGCTCGGCCCTCACAAAACTATCGCGAATTTTTACGAAAATTTTTTTAGCAGTCCCTAATAGTGCAAAACGACACACCACGAAACATTTCTTCCCAAATATCAATGTGGCGGGTGCTAGACACGAGCAAAGTTCGCAGCACTGGCGAAAACCGTGCATGGCGTGAACGGCAGCTGCGGCTCATAGAAAGCACCTAGAACTGTGCGGTTTTCTTTTGCGTATAGAGGAAACCGTGCTTTACACGGCGCTCAAATCCAGGTTGTCGTGCTGTAATCGGTGCTGGTATACAAAGGCCGGAAGTTTCGCAATTTTCCTCCTAATTCGCGATTTTTTTGTGGAAAATCAAACCATTAAATTTTAATGAATATTTTTTCCTGTCAAGGCCCTAAGGAATACTTCAACAGGAAAAATCGCCAGACACGTAACTTTCATAGTCATTGCAGGAAAAAAAGAGGAAGTATGCGATTTTTCCAAAATTCGCTACAATCGAGCGTAAAACACGCAATGAAGAGGTCGGAAGAGACGCCTGAAACCAAAACAGTTTTATAGAACGAGCCTTCTTCTACAACATATTAAAAAATCTCGAGGGTGTTTTTTCGTATAGAGGAGAAAATAATTTTTTTGTAGTAGAGGGTATTACGACCACAGTGACCCACGTTGCATGTGTCCAGTGGGGTGCTATACTCGTTTCTTGGGCTCCTGTTGTAATTCTTTTGATTTTCACTTTTTCTCTGGTCTGGTTGGGTTTTAATGAGCAAGCAATATGCTGTGGTACAGACTTCTGCAAGGTTACCATAGCCTTTGCTTCTGTAGCATAACACGCGTATTGCAATCCTGGGTGGTTAAGTTTATGGCATTGTTTCCGGTGTGCACGGTGCCGGCAACGGAGATTGGGGATTAGCGGTGATGGGCAGGTCTAAGTAATACTTTTTGTCGTGTGAGCTAAAGCCCTGCGGGGATGAGCTTTTTCACATCCGCAGCCTATCCGAAAAATCCGCGTCTCCCACGGCACGCAGCAATAGTTTAGTTTCTATGCTCGATATATCAGGCCAATTTTCCAGGAAATAAACGTTCCCGTCAGCACAAAGCAGAAAAAAAAAAGAAAAAAAAAAGCTGTCACCAAACGTCATCCACACGGGCGACTTCCTCTCTCTCGTTCCGACAGTGAAAACCCCGGAGCGGCATAGCTTTTTAGCGAGGACAGGTCCTGAGCATCCATGATGCTACCAAAGGATACACGACAGCAAGTACAGATTTAGCTTCCACGAAAGATTATACGGCACCAAGCACAGCAACACATTTTGCACCAAACGGGATAAGTAGAGTTTATTGCAAGTGAAACGCAAGATCGGCGCCGAACGCGCACCTCGACTCGAGACGCCAGAGCCAGAGATCTCTCTCAGATGCGCGAGCTGCTTTCGTACACCTTGTACTCTATCTTCTGTACCTAGTGTGAAGCAAACTGATGGCGCAATCTCGCGGTTTATCCGAGTCTGACCCGCTCCTGATCGGGCGCCATCCACGTCCGATCCGCAGATCACAACAAGCGTCCATATTTCATCCGAACCCAAAAGTTTCTTGCGGATATCCGCGGGTATACGCTTCCATACACGAGTGGTGCGAGGCTTTATATAGCTGTGAGCCTCACTGGAACCTAGGACAGCATGGACGATGAACCACCACCACGAGATTCCGTCGTTTCCAGTACTGCCATGTAAATGACTTTTTTGCACGTTCGTCTTTTCCTCTAGCGTTATAATTTGTTAGACTTTTCGTGGTTAATATTTTTGCTGAATTGTTCAGCATTCAGTTAAAGGAAACTTTCATCAACTGAACCTGCATCTACGCGCCTATAATATTCATACTGGTGAACTGGAACTCCACAGCGCTCAACTGGAGCCATGTTCCTTTGGTCCGGGTGGCTGTCATATTGAAAACCAACCAGAAAAAAAAAAAATCGGAAATACGAATAATTAAAACGGGAGCCCAAGAAACAAATATAGCACCCCGCCGGATACATGCAATGTGGGTCAGTGGCCGTAATACCCTCTACTACAAAAAAATTATTTTCTAGAGTATACGAAAAAAACACCCTCGAGATTTTTTAATATGTTGTAGAGGAAGGCTCATTCTATAAAACTGCATTGGTTTCAGGCGTCTCTTCCGACCTCTTCATTGCGTGTTTTACGCTCGATTGTAGCGAATTTTGGAAAAATCGCATACTTCCTCTTTTTTTCCTGCAATGACTATGAAAGTTACGTGTCTGGCGATTTTTCCTGTTGAAGTATTCCTTAGGGCCTTGACAGGAAAAAATATTCATTAAAATTTAATGGTTTGATTTTCCACAAAAAAATCGCGAATTAGGAGGAAAATTGCGAAACTTCCGGCCTTTGTATACCAGCACCGATTACAGCACGACAACCTGGATTTGAGCGCCGTGTAAAGCATGGTTTCCTCTATACGCAAAAGAAAACCGCACAGTTCTAGGTGCTTTCTATGAGCCGCAGCTGCCGTTCACGCCAGGCACGGTTTTCGCCAGTGCTGCGAACTTTGCTCGTGTGTAGCACCCGCCACATTGATATTTGGGAAGAAATGTTTCGTGGTGTGTCGTTTTGCACTATTAGGGACTGCTAAAAAAATTTTCGTAAAAATTCGCGATAGTTTTGTGAGGGCCGAGCGGGTCAGCTGGATGATTTCGCGTGGAATCGCCCATCTATTATTCTGTGATGAGCATGTGTCAACTTGTGAAACTAACTTCTTCAAGCGTTTTTTTGGTATGATGAGCAACTACTGCGGCCAGAATCGATACCCTGATTCCGCACTTTTTGTGCAAATGTTCCGACTGCTGAGATTCACTTATGAAGCTGCATAGGGGGAGCAACATTACAGGTGCAGAAATCCTAAGAGCATTACTTGACTTTAACTGCACAAATCAGGACGTCCCAACAGGCTTTGAGGAACGACTAGATAGAATCACCTACCACGCCCCTGAAAGCGAACAGCCAAGCCCTAGCACACTGCTGGAACGGCAGGAGCACAGCTACAACGTGGCAGACACAAAGCCTGATGTGCTAGCCTATGTTGGTGGGTTCGTGGCAACAAAAATTCTTCCACTGGTCAACTGCAGTGAGTGTAGCTCAGGCTTGATAGCTGAAGAAAGTGAAGAGCTCAACGAAAAGTACAGGCTGATTTCTCTGAAGAACAGAGGGAGACTTCCCTTCCCTTCAAATCAGCTGTTGACTCTGTTGACATGCGTTGAAGAAATCATAATGAACAGGCTAAGCAGCAGAATTCACGAAGATGTGCTGTTCTCCATTGTTGATGAGTTCGAGAGTGCTGCTGTGCCAGCTGTTGGTTGCAGAACACACAGTCATGACTTAACCAAAAGTATCATATCATATTATACTGTTATGCCAATGCACATTGCATGCAAAATGGAAAACAAACGTCACGGTGAAAAGTCAAGGAAAACGAAACAGCTGCAGAAACAAGCAAACTTTTTGTGAGATCTTTGTTCGACCACAACAAATTTGTTGAGAGATGATGAATGGAAAAATACTCCAAAAGCCGGGAGCAACATAACTGGACAAAAAAGTAGCGAACTCCGACTTCACATAAGGCTATGTCAAAGCCTATGTCAAAGGCATTTCTGAATCTATCCGCCGGGCTTTGCTTCCGTTGTATATCAGGACTACGTTCAAACCGCATGTTAAACTTCGAAGTGTCATATCGAAACCGAAGGACCTCGTCCCCCTGGCAGACCAGTCTGGAGTAGTCTACAAAGTACAATGCCAAGACTGTGACACGTGCTACATTGGCGAGACAGGCAGAAAACGGAACACTCGTTTCAAAGAACATAAACGGGACATAAAGAGCGCGACCCACGCCACACGGTTTAAGACGGAGCTTACAGAGCTTTGTTGGGACATGGGACATTGTTTCGACTTGGACAACGCGGTGACCTAGGCTCGCGAACAAAGATGGGAGCCCAGGAAGCTCCTAGAGTCTTGGCACATACGTGGTGACCCCTCGGTTTGTAACAAAAGCTTGACCCCCTTACCGAACAATACTCCCATCCCCTTAAATAACGACCGGTTATATAATCTCTCACTCAGTTTGGCACTGATGATATCTGTCGCATGACGGACGAAACGTTTGAGTAAAACTTTTTATTTTGTTATGTTAAGTCGGATTTCTCTACATCTTTGTCCGATGATGAATGGGGAGTTTCATCGCCAGGGGTGATACTCTATTCCAAATTAATCTTGTGTCTCCCTATATGGTGACCTACATCTGTCTTGTCTTTTATACTTTCTAGTTCTTACCATTACATATGCCATACAGGATTCTTGGCATTCCTGGTTAATCAAACATAACAGACGGTTAACAGTACCTTCAGTACTAAGAAGTAAAAAGCAGTAACCTTCCTGGTTACTGCAAATATGTTTTAACGACGACCCATATGAATTTCATGTGCCCTAAATATCTACTCCTGTGTGTATTTGTTCTTGTGTCAAATTGTTTTGTCCTCTAATATTTTAAGCATCAACCATTGCAAAAAATTCATGGCAGTAGAGCTCATGGTGATTTGTGTTGACCTATAAGTGTTTGACCATGATTGTTGTTAGTAACTCTGAATGATGATTCCTATTTACCTTTTGGTGCGTAGCATACTTAATAATGTGAAAAGTACGTTTTAGTTGTGGTTTACATTAACCATCCTGTGCTTTGAAGCGTGTCTGTCCTGACGTACGTGCTTCTTTTCTTTCTAACAAACAAACTGTAATTGCCCTTACCTGGGCTTCGTGGTTTACGTTACCTGTCTTGTGTTTTTAAGCGTGTCTGTCCTGACGTGCGTGCAACAAGCTAATTGCCCTTACCGTGGCGTTACAGGACTACGTAGAGCAGACGTAGATAAAAAAGAGGGAGAGAGAGAGAGAACGTCTCCCTTTCATGTTTGGTTTACCCCAATAAAAGCTACTTCTCAGCTACTGCTGAGGTGACACGAAAAGGTGCAAAGGCATTTGAGTAGCAGTATCGCCTACAAAACGTTTCTTCTGCCGCCTGATTACAGGCATGATGACTCTTGGCAAAAGGGCAAGGGTGCAGGCCAGCTGTTACATACAGGGTGTTCAAAATTAAGCTGTCACGAGCGCTACGCAAACACAACGATGACAGGAAACCGGATGATAACTTTACGCTACTTGTGTAAGAAACAGGTGTTGCTAATTATTTGGCACCTGTTTCTTATTCAAGGAACAGAAAAAGTAGCACCAGTTTTCTTTTGTTCGCCTATTTATAAAGTGCTAGTGAAAGCTTAATTTTGAACACCCTGTATAGTGAAAAACAGGAACTCGACAATGACGAGACTCTTTGAAACTCCGCAGGTATCCTGCTCACTTGTGCCATTTTCCAGTGATTCGAGGCTAGCGAGCGAGTTTTAAGCTATAAATCATCTATTTCGGAGCTTTTGCTCACAAGAACCTACGGCGCGCAGCGTGCGACGAGATAGCAATCCAGGCTGGTACCGTCGTACCGCTATTGCGCAGCGCAGCATGAATGTCTTGTTTAAAGCGGAAACTAAGTGGAAACGTCTCTACAAACACCGAAAATGGACTGAGTTCTTGGTGACAATTGAATATCACAATTCTTCGTTAAACTATTTTTAATACGCACGCAGTGCGCACTTACACGAATAAAAAAATGCATTACAGCAATGTAAACTCCCCGGTGACAGTCCCCCACGGAACGCGAGCGCCGCGGCGCGACCACAAAAGATTCGTGGAATTAGGGACGATTTTTTTGCAATGCGGCGATGGCGCCGGTTCGGTCTCCTTACTTCTTCTCCCTGGGTGATGAGCACTGCAGAGCATAGCTGGGCCGCCTCACTCATGACGGCCCTCATGAGGACGCCTCACCCTCACCTCACGACGATGAGGTGAGCGTGAGTGAGGCCAGACCACGCTGAAAGTTCCTCATGAGGACAGTCGTGAGGCATTGTCCCTCATGAGGCCCACCGTGAGGGCCCTCATGAGGCCAGTCGTCGTGAGGCCATCAATACGTGAGGGTACAACGGATTCCGTGAGAAGCCTCACAGATGAGGCCGTGAGGCCCTTTGTGAGGAGCCTCACCGATGAGGCCGTGAGGCCTTTTGTGAGGAACCTCACCGATGAGGCCGTGAGGTCCTTTGTGAGGAACCTCAGCGATGAGGCCGTGAGGCCCTTTGTGAGGAACCTCACGGTTGAGGCCGTGAGGCCCTTTGTGAGGAACCTCACGGTTGAGGCCGTGAGGCCCTTTCGTGAGGAACCTCACGGATGACGTCGTGGGTCCATTCGTGAAGAGCCTCATGGATGAAGGGGAAGCCACTGTATCCCCTCGCTTGGAGAAGGTGTGCGTCAGATGACATCACTCTGCGCGAAGGGCCAATGGAAATTCGAAGACCTTCGAGGATCGCCATGTTCCGTTCTTAGGTTTCATTCCTCCATATACAGGGTGTTCCACCAACCATGATAGAAATTCATAGTAAAAGACGTTGGCCCCGGAGGGACATGCGATCAAGGGATTTTTTTTCTCCCAATAACTTTTGCCACATATTGGTAACATTTTTATTTCATTTTAATTGAGGGAAAGTTAATTTCTTGAATTGAACTCCGAAATTTTCCAAGGACACCTGACGTTTTCTTTGCGGAAATGGGTTCCCCGTGGTCATTTTTCTCAGTATAGCACATAATCCCACTCGTAATGCAATAGCAATTGCCGAAATAAATTCGTCGAAAATTCGTGGAGATGAGCCCTTGGCTCCGCCTCTTTTTTGACGGCTCTAAGTTTGAGCGCAAAGCTGCGAAGAAGGGAGGTTACATTGACACGCCACACGAGGGGGGAAAGGGTTACAAGCCTTACCCACGGAACAAACACCCGCGGTGAGTGCAGGAATCAGAGCTATCTTATCAAAAATGATGTCACCCGACGTGTTGACAGGTAGGGAAGGAAATACGTTTTTGGACCGTTTTGCACTCCGGACTCTGTGAATGCAGTGAACAAGTAAACGGCAGCGATGGCAAGCACCGTGTATTCCAACCAAGAAAAAACAAGGATGATCATTGCTCTGGGGGCTTCAGGTATGGACTATGACAGAGCAGTCCTCAAATATAGTGAAATGCTTCCAGAAACTAGGGTGGTGAGCTCTTGTATCATAAGGCGTGCATTTGTGAGACTGTCCACAACAGGAAGTTTCCATTCCGGTACCCAGAGCCGGTCACACCCAATCGCTGCCAGTGAGTCAACACAAAAAGACCAGGCCCTGATAGAAGTAGGAGAAGATCTCCACGTAAAGTCTGGGCACCCTGGCAAAGTGAGTACAGACATCAAAGTCAAGTGTGCTGAGGATACTACACAAGCACAAACTCCACCCATACCACGCGAGCCTTCATCAACATTTCCAGCCGGGCGACAACCAGAAACGGCTGGATTTCTGTAACTGGATCCGATGTCGGACCCAGGAAAGCAGAAACTTTGTGAACAGGGTCATTTGGACTGATGAGGCCCACTTCTGCCATAGCGCTCAAGTGAATCGACACAACGCGCATTATTGGAGCCAAAGAAACCCACACTGGCTACGGGACTGCAAGCATAAGTACGAGTGGGGATTGAATGTATGGGCCGGGATTTATAACGGAACCATTATTGGGCCAATCTTTTTCACGGGACCCCTAAATGCCAACCGCTACTGTAGCGAAATTTTAGATGCCGTGTTCAGCTTTATTGATGACCTGCCTCTTGCTGAACAGACCCGCGTGTGGTTTCAGCACGATGGGGCTCCACCTCACAGCGCGCGGCGTGCAGTACAGCTGCTCCGTCACATGTTCCGGGAGAAGTGGGCTGGCCGATTTGGTCCAGTGTCATGGCCCGCCAGGTCTCCTGACTTAACGCCGATGGACTTTTACGTCTGGGCTCGCATCAAAGACGAAGTATACAAAAGCGAACCACGATCGCCGGCTGACCAGCAGGGGAAAATCACTGCTTTCCGCTCGTCGCTTTCCAGATCCGAAATAAAAAGGACCGTGGAAGATACAATTCGGAGAGCCCACCTGTGCATTGCAGCAGATGGCGAACGCTTCGAACGCGTTTACGCTAATGATAACCTAATCAAAGTACACAGGAAGTGTGTTGAATGTGAAGAAATCCGTAGCATGTTGAAACAAACGAATTGAAAAAAGAAGAGAGCTGACAGGCGTTCGGGCGCATACAACTCTCTCTCTCTCACACACACATACACAGGTTCACGACAATAAGGTGGTGCAGAAAAACTACGAGACTGCTATCAGCGGTCATAGTGAAAACAGCCGCGTACGCACCCAAAAGCAAACAAACACACTGAGCAAAACACGAATGAAGGAAAAAGAGCGCGACCCTGAAACTGACGTTGGCAAAGCTGATACCTGGCAGCGGAACTCTTCTGTGGGTTGGGTTTGTAACCCTTTCCCCTCGTGTGGCGTGTCAATGTAACCTCCTTTATTTGCAGCTTTGCGCTCAAACTTAGAGCCGTCAAAAAAGAGGCGGTGCCAAGGGCTGTCATTTCCACGATTTTCGACTAATTTATTTCGGCAATTGCCATTGCATTACGAGTGGGGTCATGCGCTATACTGAGTAAAATGAAGACGGGGAACCCATTTCCGCAAAGAATACGTTAGATTGCCTTGGGAAATTTCGGAGTTCAATTCAAGAAATTAACTTTCCGTCAATTGAAATCAAAACACTACAAATATGTGACAAAAGTTACTGGTAGAAAAAAAATCCCTTCACCGCATGTCTCTCCAGGGCCTGCATTTTTTACTATGAATTTCTACAGGGTTGGTGGACCACCCTGTATGAAGGCTACCATGAAGAATCTCACTTCAAAGGGGCATGCGACTTTTTCATTAGTGACCTTACAGATAAGTCATGACTCTCTTAGGCGGTCACGTTATGTTGTTGCATAAGATAAAACCCCGAGAATAGGGAACACGATTTCGAAGTCGTGTTTTGAGCGCCACACTACCTCTTGTAGATTCGTTTTTCGGCCTGTTTACTGGAATAGCAGCCTCGTTTGGAGAGGCCCTGTACCGCGTTTTCGCGCGTGCAGCTGCTTTCCCCCGCTAATTTCGAATGATTGCACCTGGACACACGCGTGCTGTGTCGTGCCAAAGGTACCATATGCGGTGTTTTTGTATTTTCTTTTTAAAGAAATGTTACCGCTACTGGGAATGTAACGAAGCTTTATTTTTATTTTGACATCTCTTGTTCTTAACAGCATCAAGCTGAATATAAAGCAGCCTCTACCGGGCTCCCGAAAGTCTGTGCGACAGCAATAATGAAGGAAGTACTAGGGAAGGAACGACAAAGCAGAACAAACAAATAACAATCAAAAAGATCTATGATGAAAAACCCGAGACTGGGGAAGAGACGAAAAACAGACGTTGAAATTGAGAGTTTGTGTGCGTCGTCTGTTTTTCGTCTTTTCCCCAGTCTCGGGTTTTTCATCATGGAATTGTAAGAATTTTCAAAATCTTTCTTTGTCTCCTCAAAACGAAGCCAGGAAAACTGGAATCCCCGGGACTGTAGCGCGCCTTTGAAATGTAAAAAAAGGAGAAGAAAAAACAACAATAAAAAGGCACGACCTGATTGCAGGTGCGATTAAGTACCATCGTTGTTCCCAAACACTTCAGCTGTGAGCGTATCCTCCGATTCTGGCAGCAGCGTCATACGGTTCTGAGAATCGAGTACAGGATCTCTTCAAGCACTATTCCCCGCCACTACCGATCATTTCCGTAGCGGTACATCTGCACTGTAGTATTTCGGGCTCCACTTTACTGATGCCAAACACCAACGTTAAACCTCACTGTGACAGTAACAACTGTCAGCACATTTATCCAAGCACAGCACGAAACCCTGTAAACAGTTTAATGCAGCGCAGTATCATTAGTACCAACTACCGACACAGTAGATAAACGCCGACGTCTCATGTGAACATGACGGAAAGTTCTTTTGAGGCTCACGTACGTGTCTGCTAGTGACTTGAAGACACATGAGGCCATGTGGGTCTTCATGAGGTGAAGGTACGTGAGGCCATGAGGGTCCTCATTAGGCGAATGTACGTGATACACCGTGAGGACATGAGGGCCCTCATGAGGTGAGGGCACGTGAGGATGAGGACTCCTGAGGCCATGAGAGCCCTCATGAGGTGAGCACAAGTGAGGATGAGGACCCTCATGAGGTGAAGGTACGTGAGGCCATGAGGGTCGTGAATAGCCTCATGAGGTGAAGGCATGTGAGGATGAGGATGGTGAGGCCTTTCGGGATCCCGATGCCCTGAAGTGAGGTTCGTGAGGGAAAAATTTGAAATGGAATGTGAGGGTGAGGGCGACTGAGGTTAAGTTACTGGTGAGGAAAATTTGGTGAGGGTGAGTGAGGCTGGTAAATGCCGTGCTTCGTGAGGTGAGGATGAGTGAGGCCGCAGGAAAATGCCCACCTATGCTGCAGAGTGATCAACTTTGTAAAGGGCAGTGGATGCAATACTGTCATTGTCACATGAGATAATGTTCCCACGCAAACTGTCGGGGACACAAAAACGGTCCAACCGGGAACCAGTCACCCCACGGTGCCAAGTGACACGGACATTTCGCGGTCCATGAAGCACTCTCCAAGCGTCCACGAATTGGAACTGATGCACAAGGCGAGTCAGCTCACGAGCGTTCCATGTAGAGCGACCCTAACCATGACCCATCACATCCACGTGCGAGTCTTCCACACAATTGAAGTCATCCGCAACAATAACATTACCGGTAGACAACAATCGTGTGCCCATACCTCGGCAAAACTCACTCATGAGCATGCTCACTCATGCTCATTTTGGCAAATGAGCTGATCATGAGTGAGCAAACGAACAGCCGGGGGCGAGTGAGTGAGCATAAGTAAGCAAACGGACAGCCGGGGGCGAGTGAGTGAGCATGAGTAAGCAAACAGAGAATTGAGCGGAGGATGAGTGAGCATGAGTGAGCAAACAAAGAGTTGAGCGGAAGATGAGTAAGCATGAGTGAGCCAGCGGTGAGTTGAGTGAGCAAGTGGCGAGTGGAGCGAGCATGAGTGAGCAAACGGCGAGTTGAGTTTGCATGAGTGAGGGAACGAAGAGTTTAACGGATGATGAGTGAGCATGAGTGAGGGAACGAGGAGTTGAGCGGATGATGAGTGAGCAAGAGACGAGTTGAGTGGATGAGTGAGCAAGCGGTGAGTTGAGTGAGGAAGAGAAGAGTTGAGTGGGCGATTGAGCACGAGTGAGCAACTGGTGAGTTGAGCGGATGATGTGCGAGCAAATCGGGAATTGAGCGAATAGCTAACATGACTGAGGTAGGATTGAGCGAATAATGAGCACGAGTGCGCTAGCCGAAGATGACCTGTCGCTGAGTGACCAAGCCGACAGCTCGACATGAGCGAGGTGGACCAACAGCATGGTAGGAGTGAGTGAGCGCGCGGAAAGGTGACGTAAGCGCGAGTAACATGCACCCATCGCGGGCTCTCCACACTCGAAGGTGTCTGCTTGTCTTTCACGCCGAGTTTTAGCAAGCTAATGACAACGGAAGCGAAATTTGTCCATTGCAAAAAAGGGTCCGAACAGGTGTAAATATTGCGTAGAATTATGGTGCCACTAGTATTTTGCGAGCACGCTGTACGGATGGGCATATTTTTGACGATTACGAGCGCGCTGGGCCGCCCAAACGACACGATCGCCCATGGAGCGCGCCCGCTACCGCAAAGCATTTCGGGAAAATCTGAGGAGCGCGGACGTCAAATATCTCTCGAGCTCCATGTGCGGGTGCTCGGTGAACGGGATAAACAGGGCGAATTCCGAATAACGCCTGAAGATGTTCGATTCGGAGATCTCGTGGAAATCTTATGGCGATATATCCTATGAGAGATGGTTTCGTACCTATGCTTCTTCGTCTTTGTTCTTTCTCCGTAGCGGCAATCAGACGTACGCCGAAAGCCCAAGTGGAGGTAAAGATTTGTGCCTTCCGTTTTCGTGGAAATACAGAAGGGGCCGCTCCTTCTTTGGGATAACATTGGCGGTTGGGCGGATGTACTTCGCTGACAAGTCAAGGCTAATGAGCACCTCCGGATTTGTTTTGAACCATAGTGTTGTCTTTGTAATAAACGTCAGTCGATGTTTGACGCTATGTTTCTGCTGTCTATCCGTGTGTCGTTCGTGCAAGGAGCACTATGTCCTCGCGTTACTGAAGGGAAGTCGGCAACATGCTGTAGCACAGCCAGAAAAGACTTCACGAGCATATAAAATTTTTCTTGTCGCGAAAATCAACCTCTGATCGCAAAACAACCGCGAAATGAATGCCAGGAGCTCCAACAGGAGAGGCAACGTGCGTCACTTCCGTGGTCTGCTACGGCGGCGCGGCGACGCTCACCAGGGGCTCCGAGTACTCCGCGGCCGACTTTTATATCGTGATTCTGGCGGCATTTCAACTAATATACGTAAATCTAAGTCAAATTACGGATTGTTTTGGTACACATCGGCATAAGAGGCACAGAGCTTTGCAGCTTATTTTCGCTTCCGTCGTCTTTAAGAAGGTTCTACACAGTCGCCTCTGCCAGAACGAAATTTCCCATTCGAGACGCCCGCATGCGCATTAGAAATCACCGAGCAAGCCGCGGCTATTCCAATTTCGTTTCAACGAGCCTTTTGTGTTACATCATTTCGTAAATCTCTGCCGAAAGGTGCCACCTGACGGAGCAATCAGACGTATGGCGTCGGCGAAGCGAGCAGTGGTGTCGACAATCTTCTAAAACATAATGGGTTTTGCACTGCTTTTTGGGGCTTTAAATTCACCTCAGTATGTTTCTCGCTGTAGTGGTCCACTAATTATTGCATTGGATAGCAAGTTATGCACAGGACAGCAGCAAGTGGCAAGCTTAGCGCTTACGCGAGGTGTGTACTACATCTACTACATCTGTGCAGGGCAGCTTGTAGGCATCTGTGCATCAGACATCATACATACATCATGTAGGCATCACGGCATTTGTGCAGGGCAGGGCAGCTGTGTACCAGGGCAGCTTCTGAGGAGCTCACGTTCATCTGAGACTACGCTCGAGACACCGTCATCGAGGATGAATGTCTCAAATGTCTAACGGCACAGCATGGTAATAATTGCCCCAGCACGGCAATAATTACCCCACGACCACAGGCACACACACACAACACTCCCCATTTGCAGACGAACAGGAGCGACGAGAGACGCGAGCAACATAAAAGATAACGATGGCAATCACCCTGCTGTCCGAACTCGATTCGATTTGGGAGTTTTGAACCATATCACTCTCTAGAACCTATACGATTTCGTTTCGTCTGAGCTTTCCGAACCGGTTGAATCAGTAGTTTGTTTAGGGACAAGGACGAGTTGCGAAAACTAGGGTATTTCATAATGGGATGCCGTCGCTGTGTCGCCTGGGGATGTTAGGGGCGTGCAGCGCTGTATAGGGAGCGTTCACCAGGCCATGGGGGCCAAACTAGGGCATGGGCCGGCTTATCAATTGCGGAGCCGGGAAATTCGTCGGACCGGGTAAAGTGCGCGCTTGGAGTTGTGGGCCTCTGCTAGGCCCGGGACTGAGCCACGCCAATCGGCGTCTGGTCGGGTTGGGGCTTAAAAATTCCGGCTGTGCAGTGCTCTTGCTCGTACAGAGCTGTGCACCCTTAACAGTAGCACGACCTCCGGACAATCAGTGGCTCCATTACAAAGCGCGCAAGCGGTCACCAGTATGCCATAGTAAACATGCAAGTTAAAACCTGATCTTCATGTTTGCAACTCGCATTGTGGCGAACCCCTGCGCACTTCGTAATGGGGCCACCGATTGTACAGAGGTTCTGTTAGAGTTAAGAATGCACAGTTCTGTACTGCCCTACGAAAGTATCACCCTATCGTGGGGGATTATAGAGAATCACTCACTTGAAACAATTGTGGAAATTTTAGTACTGTAAGCAAAAGACATCGGAGTAGTCATTTGTTTTTGCAGGTGACAAGCGCTTTATTATCCCAAAAAGGGAACAAAACCCTTATGTAGATACAAGACAACACAGGTACTTTATTTTTTAATGTGCGGGCGTACGCGTTTCTTTCCTACACGCTATTGCTTGGAAGCTTGTACCCTGAACTCAGACAGAATTACTTTTTGTTTGCCTTAACGTACTCAGATACCATCATTTGTTCAATCGTACCGGGTAAGCGACGCCCTGCGAGCGCGCCGGTGCGCACCCGCAACTGAGAACAGACGCTCAACTCCGCCTGATGACGCTGGAATGCCGAGACAGACAGTCGCTAGTCTTGCAAGCGTTGGGTAGCTTTCGGCATTTTCTTTTCTTTTTTTTTTTCAGAAAGACAAAGGGTCATCTGTCGAGTGCTCACATTTGAGGTATGCTTCCAGCTCTGAATCTCCATCTTCATCCGTGGAGGTCAACGCGTCCAGCATTTGGTATATGTCTGAGACCTGTGCCAAACTGTGCTGTGCTTGTGACGCGCAAGGCTCTGGGGAATTATTAGCTGCCACTTCAGGAGCACCAGATTCCTATATGGAACATGCAGTGTGAATAAACATGAATTAAGATACCTATACTGTTTCCGAGCAGAAAGCTGACATGCGTAATTCGTCCAAATATTTTGCAAGTGCCACCATGCAGAATTCGTATTGCAAACAGAACAGTTCACAACCAGGGCGATCGAGAAAAGGGAAATAAGGCGTGCTTTCTTTGTACACATATCACAAACAGGTGGTCCTTTGTATACCGCGTGTCCCAAGTTAAGCGCCCCTGAACATTGTACGAATAGAGCGATAAAGGGGAACCTGAGAACATCTTTGTGGTACTTGAGTTAGAAACATGTTCTACTCGTGGTGTGGAACCTGTTTCTAACTCAAGTACCACAAAAATCGCCTCAGGTTTCCGTTTATCGCTCTGTTCGTACAATGGTGTGGGGAGCTTATCTAGGGACACGCGCTATAGAGTGTAGGGTGTTCATTTAAATCCTCGGTCTGGACCATTCAAAGATGACAGCTAACAACTAAAGATGGCTAACAACTGAAAACCATTTGGTTTTCCTCCTCGCACACCTGATGCCCGATACAGATTGTTGGCTGTTGCGCTCGAAGGTAGGCGAGATACCTGTCGGGCCGGTATGCGAGGAAAGGATGCCGCATGTGGCTGTTGGCTATCTTTCAGCACTCCCATTTGTGGACCACGGGAAGGTTTTTGGGATGTGTGGACCACGTTGTTCGGGGTTGCGTGGATGAAAGAAAGAGCGTCGTTTATGAACTCCTTCGCGTCATTGCGTGAACGGTTTTTTGAACGGGTAACCGCATCATATTGTTCCCTTCAGCTTCTATTCGTTCAGGTGCAGGAAAAAAATATTTCCGGTTTGGTTCGATTCCAGGCTTCTCTTCCGGTTCCGATCCCTGCTGCTACGTAAACACACAATTTCATTTCACCCCATAATGCGAGATATCGCGGTGTATCCAAGTGTCTTTTCACTTTGCGGCACTCACTTCTGTAGTTGCTAATCCTACGTGCTTCATATTAGGTTTAGGGACCGCTAATTATATTCCCATCACCGCCACGATCATCATGCATACCAAAGGCAAAAGGGCAAGGGTGCAGGCCAGTTGGTACATGGTGAAAAACGGAACCCGAGAAAGGGGACGACACGACAGAACGTGCCGTGTCGTTTCCTCTCTGTCCCTTTCTCGGGTTCCGTTTTCCATCATTAATGGCCTTTGCCAAGGTCTGTGTGGTCGTTGTGCCTCCAGGCCATCAGTCAGTCAACACATCGCAAACCTGCACGATATGAGCGGCATTAAGATTTACCGCACTGAGGCGCTTCAGTGCTGCCAACAGTGAATTCCAGCGTGTCCCAGCCGGTGGTATTAAGTCTTTCCCGCAGGGCTCTTTGAGTTGCTCGGTCCAAAATGGAGATCGGATGAAAATATTTACTATGCGACTCAGCACTTTCGTCAGCTCGTACGTAGGGCCGACTGAACGAAGCGCGCCGTTGACCGCAAGCTGAAGGGTGTGAGCAGCGCATCTGATCCTATGACATGGAGAAATAGCGCTTCCAATGTCAACTTCTGTGCTTGAGCAATCCTCTGAGCTATCTTCATCCTGATCGCCACCGTCTGGGTCAGGGGTTCAGAGGCGGAGAGTTTTCATTTTCCCGGAGGGGGCAAGGGCGCACCGCGAAGTAAGTACTCTGGCGAGGGGGGGATATGTTTATTAAGAAAAAAAAAAAAAAAGAAAGGAAAGGTAAGCCAGATGGATGTCGGCTTGTTATTAAAAAAAGTGAAAGGGCGAAGTCAAAAGAGGCAAAGAAAATAAGAAAAACAAAAATAAAGCAAGTAAAGCAAAAGAAAAATGAAGAACACATAAGCTAAAGCTGAAGAATCACACACTCTGGCGGAGCCCTATGATGTATGCAGAAAGAAAAAAAAAAACAAAAAAAAAACAGAGAGAACGTAAACAGTGAACATGTGCACAACTGAAGGCATTACACCTTTGAAAACTAAGTGCAAAAATAACAAAATGTATTGAATCCTCGGTGTTTGACCCGAAATGCGCGCAATATAATGAATATGGTCAATGAAATGGAGCAGTGGGAGTTGAACCCGCTCCCAACGAATATGCGTTCCGAAGATCCTACCGTTACACCTCACTGGCAGCTGCTGGTACCTTTTCGGCTGCTTCGTTTCATTGATTTGATTGCTTTGGGCGAAATTCAGGCTATGTGTTGTGTCATCCTCTGTGTTTCTTCACCTCACCTTCTACTGTGATAATGAGTACGGTGGGCGGATACATATTTTACAAATTGCAAGATGCATTTTTGGTTTTGTGCCTCTTCGCTGTTTTGACCCGGGCGCGCCGAGCCCCAAAGGTTGGTGTCAGCCTCTTAGCGGGACTTCCCGGGGGAGGCGGCGCCCCCCCTAGTTCATGTTCCGGGGGGGCAAGGGCCCCCGCGCCCCCCCGCAGTCGGCGCCTATGCAGGGGTTGATGCGCACCACTTGTCCAGAAATATCACTGACGTGTTAAACGCCTTTGTCATGTTCGACGCCTTGTCAGACACAACACAACCTATCTGACTGAAATGTACTCCGCGGTCCAACCGTTCCTGCTCAAATGTCTCTCGAATCTGGTCCCCGGTATGGTGCCGGAACGACAGTGTAGCTGTTTTCAGTTCCCAGTCTTTTACAAACTGAATTTTTATACCAAGAATGGACTCCCGCGTCCTGCTGGACCACAGATCAACAATGAAATGCAGGCTGTGATCGGAACAGGACTGGATGAGGTCACGTAGCGTGTGCTCTGCGCACTGGCTTGCCAAGTCCTCAAGCGTGTGGCTTACCGTACGCGGCGAAGTTACATTGACCTCCGGCCTCGGGAGCGCCACTAGTCTTTTAAATCCAAGACCCCTTGTTAAACTTACAGGTAGTCCGCGATGGCCACCATTTCCGCGACGGTGACGTTCAATCGCCCTTGAAAGGCGTCTGACGGAGTCAGTTTCCTCTGTGTACAACGCTGCCAAAATGATGCGACGTGACTATCCAAGGTCTTCTATTTCTTTATCTGTCCTTCTTTATATTCAGTGGCGTGCTCGAGCGGAAAGAAGAAGACACAGCAACTCAGGCCGCACAAAGCGTCAGAATTCGTAGCCAACGGTTATGTACCGAACGCAATGTGAGATGTTTTAGAAAATGACAGCGCGTTAACCTAGTGAGGAAAATACAGGCATTTTGTCAAATGATTTCTTCTTTAAAATGTACCTATATATTGTTATATGTACTGTATGCATGGCAGCATATCACGATGGAGTGGCGGACCCGGACGGGGCGGGAAGTAGCCGCTGGTACTGTGTGCGCTCCTGATCGGTTTACTGTGGCCCGAGCTTCGACACGCGGGTAGGAAGTAGGAGCAGAGCATGGAAAGGAGACTGCATTGAGTTATTTCGCTATGAGGCACCATAATTTCGGCACCAGTTGTTTCGGCGTGAGACTACCATTTCTACTAGCGCACTTCGCCAACAGCACCCGGGCAACAAGGCATGTTCACAGCATGATCCTAAGCAGTCTGATCGGATACAGCTATTGGCTGCTTCTCACGAAACAGCCAACGAGTTTACCCGAGCTTTTCTAGTCGGGCGTCGAAGGATGACGCTTACAGTCAGTGAACACGTGTTGTTGTTGTTTAGCTGGTGTTGACTAGGTAGGGGGTTGTCGTGGCAGGAGATGTCCCGGGTCGTGTTTAATGAAGGTTTTCGGAACCATAGAAAAGGAGCATAAAACACACTGACGATGAGGAAAGAACAAAACACACGGGACTACGTGGATCAACAGTTCCGACAAGCCCATTACATTTTGTTGATAAGTGTCCTGCATCAGGGGCGTAGCCAGAAAAAAAAAAAGTCGGAATGTTTAATATATGGGGGGGGGAGGATTTCTCTCTCTCTTCCCTTTCCGAAATGTACTACCAAAGGTGCGGCTTCGGGAGGAGGCTTCAGCCCCCCCCCCCCCTCCCGGTCGCTACTCACCTGTCTTGCATTGCTCTATATCCTGTATCCCACAAGATTACCTCCGCCCCAACAGGAGCAATATATCCCGAGTTCCGACCACGGCCCTCGTACGTACGTGTAATACATGTTTTCCTTTTCTGGTTTTGCATGGCTCATGTGGGTGAATGTGCATGACTCACCAGTCATGATCCTGATACCAGTGCGCCCACAATGTGAGCAGGGGATCCAGCCCCCTACCTTCCCCATGCCCCCTCGTATAGCTGCGCCACTACTGCTAAGCAGTGCACCAATACCTGACTCTCATATACCTACCTCAAAGTGTCTTTTGAAGTTCGTGCTGGATATGCTGGACCCCTGCCTTTCTTGAGAACAGTGGCGGCAAAGCAGAACCGTTTTCCTACAGTCCTTCGAACTTCCAACATAATCATAGTGGTCCCTCAAGTTCTCTGGGACGACAAAGTCTGGAAAAGAAATAAGCTCTTCCTTGCGTTTCTCTGAGGGCTCACCCATTCCCGTAATCAAATTTAATGCTCGCACGATGCGGTCGGTGTCTACACTATAATGTCCAACACGAAAGTGAACTTGATGCCTCTCTGGCTTTCGTTTCAGTTCCAGATAACCAGGAACGCGCAACAGACGACAACCACGCAAGCGGTGGATGTAGTGACACTGGCGCAAAGGCGTATTTCTCTTGAGACGCAGTTTGCTCTCGCTCCCTTGAACTCGTGTTTCGCCTTGGACATTGGGCGCCCCCTGAAGGCAAGGAAGTCACCATTTCTGCTATTTATTCGGCAGTACAAGAGATGGCGGCCGCGCTGTGAATCCTTGTGTCCGTCGAGACCTCCACTGTCGATGTCAACTGCACAGTTTCCGGCAGGGCAAAAAACGAAACGAATTGTGGTAGTAGTAATGTCCACGCTCCGTCTAGTACAGAGTTTCTAGTCCAGATTTCACAATGAAATTGACAAGAGCATTGAAGGCCGCGTCCCTGTGGTTAGCGTCCCATACGCCTAAGACGTTCTCTATGCTGAAGTCCCTGCTGTCGAGATGGCCAAGGGTCTGCCACAAGATGCCTCTTTGTGCAGCATGTTTTGGACATTGCATGATGATATGTTCAGTGTTTTCCACCGTCCCGCACAGTAGACAGTTGGGCGACTCCACCTTGCCCACTTTATGAAGAAACTGGCGACCATAGGGCACATTCAGGCGTAGACGATGCAGGAGAGCTTCTATGTGTCTGGGCGTTTTAGAAGGTATGGTAAAATTCAGCTCCGGGTCTAGCGTGCGCAGCAGTGACGGACCACTGTCGGCTTGGTGCCATTTTGTCCTGCGGATGTCATCAGTCATAGATTTTAGGAGAGATTTGATGTCCTGCTTTGAAAACGTGACAAGACATTCTGTCGATGACAGGTGTGCGATGTTCGCCATTTCGTCCGCCTTCTCGTTACCCCTTATGCCAATATGGCCAGGTTTCCACTGAAGAATGACGTCGTGACCGATGTCTGTGCACTTGCGATACCCTAACAGGAGGTCTCGTACTGTTGACGCCGTACGGCCTTTTTCCAAGAACGATGAGATAGCTTCAAGGCCGGCGTTAGAGTCGCAGTATACTATCCATTGCGCAGGCAGCTCGAGCGTGGCAAGGTAAGTCATGGCTAGCTGTACGGCTACCAGCTCCGCTGTCGTCGATGAGGTCCTGTGAGACAATCGTGCTATGCCTTCCCTCTATGCGAAACGAATTGTGCTGTACCGTTCCAATACGCATTCCTGACTGGATGCTTATAAGCGCGATCTGGATCCTCTGTCTTGCTGGCCCTCCAGACATCCAAAGCGCAGTTGTATACCAGCCAAGGCACAAGGAAGCGACCGGCCATTGGCCAAAGCTCGCTCGCTGGCGCAGCCGCTCATGCTCTCTCACGCTCATTCTGGCCGTTCTGGTGACTTAGCTGACCGCGAGTGAGCATCCAGCGAGGTAAACTCGAAGAAGGTGAGCATGAGTGAGCAATTGCTGACTTGCTGGCTATGAGCAGGAATGAGTGAACGATGAGTTGAGTGAGCATGAGTGAGCGAGCGATCAACCTGTGAGTGTGCATGAGTAAGCGGGCAATGAGCTCAGCTGCCTGTGAGTGAGCATGAGTGAGCGAGCGATGAGCTGAGCTGCCAGTGAGTGAGCATGAGTGAGGGGGCAATGAGCTGAGCTGTCTGTGAGTAAGCATGAGTAAGCGAGCGATGGGCTGAGCTGCCGTTGAGTGAGCATGAGTGAGCGATCAATGAGCTGAGCTACCAGTGAGTGAGCATGAGTGAGCGGGCGATGAGCAGAGCGGTCGGTGAGTGAGCATGAGTGAGCAGGCAGTGAGCTGAGCTGCCGGTGAGTGAGCATGAGTAAGCGGTCAATGAGCTGAGTTGCTGGTGAGTGAGCATGAGTGAGCGGTGGTCCAAAGTGCCGACCTCTGCTTGTGTCAAGCGAAGAAAAGAACGCGTTCGTCTGGCACACACTAGCAGGTGCATAGACATTGACAATGCGTCAATGACAACGGCGACAGACACGTTTAACACCCGGGTAGACGCACTGAATGAGAGAATCTAAAACCCGGATGAAGTTAGGGAGCGGTGTCTTCTCACCCATTTCCATGAAGACCTTCTTATTTCCAGTCCTTAATGTTCCACGTCCTTTGCGATCTTGGAACGTCACGTCATCCTTCTTGAAAACCTTCCCAAACTTGGTTAAGGCTCTAATAAAATTGTCATCCCTCATGTACGTGGGGACGATCTTCAGCACCATTGACCGAGCGAGGACCGTACACTTCGATGGAGCAGGACAGCTCCGTGACCGTCAGGCCCAATTCAAAGACACGGTCCAGGGCCGACCGTGTTGCAAGGCCGACCTCATAGAGGTTGCCTCCACGGCGGGAAATCCCATAGAAGTTCCCGGCACCAACGACATCAAAGATCACATCGACGATATCATCCATCGTGGCGATGTCCGGTACACGGACGCCGAAACACCATTCCCGCAGGGGTGGGTGGTTGTTCATCCTCGCCAGGATTCCCGCAGTGTACGCGGTACCCCGGCAGGAGGAATTTAAGTCGCAAAACCGGTTAAAAACTGAAAACTTACAGCGGAGCGATGGAACAGAACACAGAGCATATATCCTACATTATCTCCATTCGTGGACGCGGTATTCGGATCATGTGAGAGGCAAAGTGGTGAACTGCTGTCTCTCTCTCTGTTCCTTTTCCTTTATTTATTTATTTATTTTTTTCGGGGTGGGGGGGGGGTGAGGTGGCTGGGCAGGAGACGTCTGATTTGGACTGATGTTCTCCCTTTGAATTGAATAATATAGCCTTACCCAAACGGGTTAGGCCTATCAAAAATTGTCTAGAAGCTCATTGTACTGTCCCCCTCCACGGTGATCTTTAGTAAAAGGAGAAAGAAAAATTCTTTCCCGGAAACAGTATCGCAAGCGATACTGCCTCGACTACCCTGTTATCGGCCGTACCATTCAAAGACACGGCCCCAGCCAGGGGCGGACCGCGTTATCAAGGGGTCCTTCTCCAAATATGAAGGCGAAAGAATAAAATTCTCTCCCGGAAGAGCTGAAGGCGAAATGTCAGTACGCGGATTTGAAGGGAGACCAGAGCATATATCCTACATTATCCCCGTTCGTGGACGCCCTGTTCGGATCATGTGAGAGGCAAAGTGGTGAACTGCTGTCTCTCTTTCTGTTCCTTTTCCTTTATTTTCTTTTTTTTTTTTTGCAGGGGGGTGGGGGAAGACGTCTGATTTGGACGCATGTTCTCTCTTTGAATTGAATAATATAGCCTTACCCAAACGGGTTAGGCCTATCAAAAAAAAAAAAAAATTGTCTAGAAGGTCATGGTACTGTCCCCCTCCACGGTGATCGTTAGTAAAAGGCGAAATAAGGAAAACTTATTTACAATGCACAGGTGACCTTTACAGGATGCAGTGAGGTTACTAACAATATGCCATATAATATATATAGTATATAATATGGGACTACTTACAAGATATATATAAGATGAAGTGAATGGAGGTGAACAAACGAGAGAAAGGGTACAATAGCGAGGTTGCAGTGACACATGACACTACCTTATGTACAAATATCGAGTGGTCAAAGCACAACACACACTCGATGTAATGTATGCACACCCACACCCATACATATGGACACAGACGCAACTAGAGAACACAAACAATTACATAAAAGTACACACAAACAGAATGGCATATGCACAGATGTCACTGATAAAAACAACATGGTGTATGTACGAAAAAGGGTATCGTCTATGCAGAAAATTAGTGATTTGTCCATCTACGAAAAGTGCTAACTATTGGTACGGCAAAGTATTTCAGTACCACCTGGGCACTCATGAAGGCTAGGGCGACATTACCGATGTGGGAATACCATCAGACCCTTTCGCACACAGAAAACAGCTTCCGCATACCAGGTCTGAAGAAAAGCTTAGACGACATGTGGTGCAGCTCAGAACGAAGGAAAGATCTGAGTGCAGATCACAGGGACGCGACCGCCGCTAAGATCGGCAAAAACCTCCCGCGTCGGAGCAGAGCACGAGTGCGGGCTTTCTAAGGCGTCTCAAAGCCCAAGAAGGTAACCATGCGGCAAAGGCGATGCGTAGGCGAGCGAGGAGGCACGCGGAGTGCTCCCCACTGCATGGGTCACTGCAAGGGGAAGCAGCGTGAAACCCGGGCCCAAAAGACACGTGACACGCAACAATCGTAAAAGACGTGTTGGACACTCTCGGGTCGGTCGCAGAAACAACATGTCGAACTCTACACCATACCGAAGCGACGTAACCTATCGAGGGAGGGGAGAACGTCCCACCAGACTTGCCAGACAAAATCCTGAGAGGAGCCAGGAAGGTCACTCAGCAACCGACTGCGGGAGGGGAGACGCAAGCCTTGAAGACGGTCGCGGGCCATCTCATCAGCCAACGCGAGGCGCTCAGAGATGCGAACAGCGGCCACTTCTAAAATGTCCTGGTCGCGTAGAAGAGGCGAAATACACCGGTACAACTCCACCAAAGATGCGTGCAACTGCAGAGGCCGTTCAGCCCTCACACGATCCCTTATCAATCAATCAATCAGTTTATTGAGCTCCCAAAAGTCCCATACGGGCGTTACATGGGAGGAGTGGGTTACAGAAAGTGAGGAAAAATGTAATACATAGAAAAAAAAAGGCAGTAAAACAGCAGCAACAACAAATGGAAACAACAACAACGTTACACAAGTAGGTTACACAAGGTATCATAAATGACGCAAGATTCACTGGAAATAGAGTTACGAAATTGAGACGGGTCAGTTATGGTAACAATGTGGGGCTGGAGGTTATTCCAATCAATGGCAATCTTTGAGAGAAAAAATAAAAATTGAAAATGATTCAGTGTTACATTTTAAGCGGGCGACTTTGAGTTCGTGGTCGATGCGAGATGATATTCTGTGAGGAGGATTGATGTAGGATGACTTGATGAGAGGAGAATGGTAGAACCTGTGAAACGTGATAAGCGTGCGGCCCTCCTACGGGCGTGCAGTTCGGCCAGGTTGATGTGTTTTTTTTAATGAATAGATACTTGCATAGGGTGAGTAGTTACTGCTGATGATTCTGGTTGCGCGGTTTTGAACGGCTTCGAGGTCGCGCGCAAGGTAAGCAGTAGATGGATCCCATACGGCAGGGGCATACTCCAACTGAGACCGGACTAATGTGATGTAAGCCAGGTGTTTAGTATTAGGGGGAGCAGACGAGAGATGCCGTTTCTAATATCTTAAAGTGCGGTTAGCTTTGTTAACGATGGAGCTTACGTGGACGTTCCAAGAAAGATCGTTTTGCAAATTAACACCCACATACTTATATGATGTAGCGGACGAAATTGCAGAACCATTAAGAGAGTAAGAGTGGTTGAATTTTGGAGTTTTCCTACAAAATGGGACGTGGCAACAATTACCAATATTGAGTGACATGATCCACTTACTGTACCAGTGATCAATGAGGGTAAGGTCGTCTTGAAGGATGAGATGGGCGTCGGAGAGGAGATGCTGTGATAAGGGACACAGTCATCGGCAAAGAGACGTATGTTTGACTGTATGGACAAAGGCAGGTCATTAATGAACAGGAGAAACAGGAGAGGTCCTAACACGGTACCCTGCGGTACACCGGAAGAGACAGGGTGGGCATCTGAGAGTACGTTATTGGCGAAGACAGACTGCGAACGGGAACTCAGGGATGCAGAAATCCATGATACGGTCGTGGAATCAATATTAAAGCTCCGCAGCTTGGTCATTAGTCGGTCATGAGGAACCCGGTCGAAGGCACGAGAGAAATCAAGGAATATGACGTCTGTCAGTAGTGTGTTGTCCAGATTAGTATGAATATCGTGAATGAACGAGGCGAGTTGGGTTTCGCTGGAAAAATGTTTGCGGAAGCCATGTTGACAGGGCGAAATGATGCCATTAGACTCGAGAAAGAACATGATGTTTGAATGTATTATATGTTCGAGAATTTTAGATGGCACACTCGTTAGTGATATTGGACGATAATTGTTAGCGTCGTGCTTGTCACCTTTCTTGTAGATAGGGATGACTTTACCCACCCGCCAGTCCCCCGGGACGGCAGCAGAAGATAACGACTGCCGGAAGATAGCAGCTAGTAAGGAAGAGGAGATGATCCTAGTGCCCCTTAAAATTTTACTGTTGATGCCGTCGAAACCACATGACGAAGAAATGCGAAGCGAATCGATTAGCTTTAGGATACCGCTTTCAGATATGACTATCGGTTCCATGGGGGTACAAGACAAAGGTGGACAGCTTGTTATGACAGACGGACTTTCTCTTGAAAAGGCCTGCGCGAAAGTATAGCAAAGCAATTTTGCGCACTGGTCAGGCGGGACAGCGCCCCCTCCTTTCTGAAGTAATATCTCATTATTGTTAGCTCTGGCTGGATGATAGTGGACCAAAAATGTGTGTGGTTCCGGACAAGGAGCTTCGGAATGTTGCAGGAAAAGAACTTGCGTTTCGCATCTCTGACTGCGTGCTTGTTGGACTCGGCACATGAAATATACCTTTCCCGCAACACGCCGGAGTTCCTAGTTTTCGCTCTTCTGAGCAAGTCTTTTTCTTATTCAGTAATGTTTTGATGGACTTGCTGTACCATGGGGCGCGGGATGAAGTTATAATGGACATAGATGGCACGTACCTCTCGAAAAAGACTGAAAAACAGTGACTTATAGAAGAGCCAATTCTCTTCGACAGAGCGAGATGGCTGGCTTAAAAGAAATGGCTGAAGAGATGAAGAAAGAACATCGTTTATGGCAGTGAAGTTGGCACGGTCGTATAGCCGAATCACCTTCTTGGTGGTACGACACTTCGCTGTTTCAGAATGTATATGAAAGTGAATGACATTGTGGTCGCTGATGCCGGTTATGCATGTAACGAAACTAACAATATCTGGTACTGGGGACAACACCGAATCTAAAATATTTGCAGTGCTGTCTGTGACCCTGGTTCGGAACGATATGATTTGGTGAAGATGAAAATCCAAACACAAACCGAAAAAAATCTCTAGCAAGGGTGGAACAACCGGGCATGACACAATGTATATTCCAGTCGATACCAGTAATGTTAAAATCTCCAAGAAGCACGAGTTTGTGTTTAGGAAAGCGTATAGCAATATCACATGTAACAAGAGACAGTTCCCTTACAAAATCTGTGACATAATCTGGCGGGCGGTAACATACTCCCAACAGTATATTTGTGGGCCCGCACTGTACACACGTCCAGACAATATCAAGAACAGACAAGACTGGTATCACATATGAAGAAAAAGTGTTTCTTACGGCCATGAGCACTTCCCCACCCCTTCTCCTACCTCTGTCTTTACGATAGTAAGTGAAATTCGTCAAAGATGGCATTATCTCGGAGTCATTTACGTCGGAATTCAACCATGTTTCGGTGAGAACAGTAACATCGGAACCAGTGGATAAGACAAGATGTTCGAGGTGATCTCTCTTGCCAAGAATGCTACGAATATTAGTGTACAGGATGGAGTGGGGAGCAGGTTTGGGCGTAGGAATGTTAGGCACGCCGGGCTATCTGCCGGAACGTGCAGCAAGAGTCTCAAGATCGGCGTCGTACTCGAACATCTTTCCCTCTATTAGCAGCTTGTCGAAACGAATCTTATATGGTTTCCCTTGCGCTTTGGCATATTGGATATTGAGCAAATAGTCGCCACTCACGGAATACTGACTATTCTTGAACAAATTACCTTGACTAAGAATTCCTTCTTTCTTTTTGAAAGATGTGAATTTGACAATGATCGGTCGGTTAATACCTGGACGGTATCTACCCAAACAGTGAGCGTGCTCGATATTGTCAGGTCTAACGGTTTTCCCGAGGTTTTGCTCACAGACGTTCATGATGTTTGTCTCAGACTGCGCCCATTATTCATCTGGATCATCTTGGACCCCGTGGAAAACCAAGTTGGAGTGTCGCATTCTTTTCTCCAAGGCGTCAATTTGTCGGTTAAGAAGATCGACGCCGGCAGATACGATTTCTGTTGTTTTCTTTAGATTGTTCATTGACTTGTGAAGATTTCCGAATGAATTAATCTTTTCTATTGACTCAACTCTACATGATAATGCAGTAACTTCGTTCTCGGTTGCCCTCAAATCGGCTTTAATGTCTTTCACATCTTTTAACATAGTACACTGACCAGCTTCAAGGCGCTGAAGTGAGGACATCAATGAACTAGTTTGTTCATCAGTGAAAGGAACTGGGTTAAGTTCGACATCCCCTGACTGAAGTAGTACAAGCTTCATAGTGTCGACAATCTCACAGCAAACATCTATCAGCACTCTGGGGCCAGGCAGCAACACCAAAAAGGAGCATATGATCTGTAACAATAGTCAAGGTGGCGTTTACAAACCTGTACACAGAAGATCAGTGGATTAGTCGGCTCCATGTTGATGTCGCAGCATGGCCCGCTGGCTGATGCTTTGGGAGATAGCCGTTTAAACTGATGCAGTGGCGCTGTTGACGGTGACGTAGAAGACCACGTGGGTTGTGAAAAACACGTGCGTGAAAGGGCTGGTTCAGTCCACACATGGCACAGCACTGTCTGATTTATCAGAGGAACAGGTACGGCCCCGAGTTTCAGAAAAAAACGCTAGGGCATCTTGCGCAGCAAGCAGCGATAAAACCCGTACACAGAAGATCAGTGGATTAGACGACTGCATGTTGACGTCGCAGTCCGGCCCACTGGCTGATGCTTCGGAGGACAGCCGTTTAGACTGATAAAGTGGCGCTGTTGACGGTGACGTAGAAGACCACGTGGGTTGTGAAAAACACGTGCGTGAAAGAGCTGGTTTAGTCCACACATGTCACGGCACTGTGTGATTTATCAGTGGAACAGGTAGGGCCCCGAGTTTCGGAAAAAAACGCTAGGGCATCTTGCGCAGCAAGCAGCGGTAAAACCTGTACAAAGACCAGTGGATTAGACGACTGCGCGTTGATGTCGCATCCTGGCCCACTCTTCCGATTTTCCTCCCTTAGACCCGTTTCAAACCCGTGCAGACCCGTTCCTCTAGCCCGGGTCTGCATGGAACAGTAGTAGGCCGCTAGACGGTTGGCTGCACAGTTCGTGTTCCGCAGTACCCCCACCAGGATCTTGAGGGAACGCACTTGCTGACGACAGAGAGATCAGGGATGCCCCAGCCCCCCATAGAGACCGGAAGCCGCAGAGTGGGGCGACAACAACATTCCCTGACCAGAAGAAGGAGAACAGGGCCGAGTTGAGCCGCGTGACCACGGTAGGAGGCGGCGGAAGAACCTGACTCAGGTGCCCCAAACGGCGGCCGAGAATTCCACGGACGAAATATCTGCGCTCCGAAAAAGAAAGAAAAATGCACCGCGGACAAGATGGTGGCCTTGACTGATGAAATGACGCGTTCCCAATTTGCAAGGAGCACACCACGTTTATCAAACAGCACACCGAGGAGGCTCAAAGCGGTACACACCGTGAATGTGAGCCCAGGAGGGAGGACGAACAAGCCTACACGGACAAGCAAGGCAGGAATGTGCTCTTCGAACCATTCAGCTGAGCACCGGAGATAGAAGAGTATCGCTGAAAAATCCCACACACATATCGTAGAGACACCTCGCCCCTCAGAAACAAAGTGATGTCGTCCGCATACGCAGAAACCCTAACACTAGTGCGGCCCGGTATTGGGAAGCCCTAGATACCCCGATGTGCAATAATGTGCCGAATAAACCCATCAAGCGTGGGTTTATGGTGATGCACTTGATGGGTTAAACCCATCAAGTGTAGTGGCGGAGTACGGGCCAGAAGGTACCATAGAACTTGATAGGCAATCCATCTGGACCAGAGGCTGCTCCACGAGGCATCTGCCGTAAGGCATGGCCCAGCTCCCGAACTCTTATGGGAGCACGCAGTGAATCCTGATCCTCGAGTGATAAGCGAGGGAGGATATAAAAAAACGAGTCGTCCGGGTTGCACGGGGGGATTCTGCGGACAGATTCCGTGAGTAAAAGTCATTACAAGTCCGAAAAACGATCTCCGGGTCACTCGACACGGAGCCGTCCGGCAGCTGGCACGACGAGAGAACCGTGCCGATCCGCTGCTTACGCTGTTCGAGGAAGCGGTACATGCCAATCCCCGAAACTGAACGACTGCGCACCCTCTCCGAGCGCGCAACGGGGCATGAGGAGTGGAGTAGAAGATTGCGCTTCGCGATCAGACTGCCCAAGTACTCAGCCGACTGCATAGACAGGCTGCCGCCCCTGCGTACCACCCGAATCTTGTCACACAGGCGGTTGAACTCCTGTGTCCTCTCACGGGACCGCCGCTTTCCCCAGACAACAAAAAGCCTGCGCAGCTCGTATTTACAGCTCTGCCAGAAACGTAACGAAGGCGTTCTCGGAACAGCAAGCAAAGCGCGAACAGCGGCAACAGCATCTTCGTCGTGAAGCGATGTCGTATCTAAGCGCCAAAAGGGGCGGTGCAACGCAGGTGGATGGGCAAGGTCAACGGACAAGAGAACCGCACCGTGATCAAATTTGTAACGATCTGTGGAAGCAATCTCATGGTGACTGCAGAAGAGGATCTTATCTTGCAAGCTGCCGGGCACATAGATGAGAACCAGGTGCGATCCAGACGCCTCACGCTGCCACGTCACACTCACGAGGTGCGGTCCACGAACGACGCGAAAGGCATCTACAAGGTTGAACTGTCCAACAAAATTGCTAAGCTCGCGCGTGTTCCAAACGGCGCGTCCCTGGCCTCGACCTATCATCCACTTGGGAGTTTTCTACACAGTTAAAGTCCCCAGCGGCAATAAGGTTGCCAACGGAAAATAAATTTAGGTTAATAGAGGCAAAGAAAGCATTGCTAAGGCTGGGTGTAGCAGGTGCGTAAAGATTCACAACGCGATACTTCGTGTCTCCTACAAGGAAATCAAAGCACAACAAACGACCATCGGCATCATATGTACAAAAAAAAAACCTGTTGAGAAGCACACAGTTGAAAACAACAACCGCAACCCTGCTGGAGCTTGCAGATCCAAGACTAGCATAGATGTGGACGTTGAAATGGGACCTAAACAAGGAGACGTCTCGCGCGGAATAAATGTGCGTCTCTAGTATCAGCAGAATGTCAGCGCCCATACGTCTCCCGAAAGCAACTACATCGCCCTGCTTCTCAACACCGCGAAGACCGTTGACGTTTAACGTGGCAATTGTAACCAGCATGTTGAGGAGCAGGAAGAATAGCAGAGATCCGCCAAACATAATTGCAAAAAGGTGGGATCAATTAGCTTACTAAAGAGTCTGAAGAACTGTCTATATCGGAGCCAAACAGCTCCCGCACCTGAGATGCAACTACTTTCTTCCTCCTGCAGCGAGGTTTGTGGCTGGAGCTTCGTGCACCTCCATCCGCCGTTGAACACCCCGACATCAGCTGGTCCTTGCAGGAGTGTGAAGGAGGTAACGATGGATCCATGATGGTGATGAAGCTGGGAGGAGCCGACGTAGACAGCACATCTTTGTCAGAGACGGTTGACGATGAAGCTACAGTGGTGGCGGGTACGTCGGCAGGACGCGACAACTCGGGGATCTCTGTCGTTGAAGAGCCAGCACCACGAACAGTTAATTGTGAGAGCCCTGCTGGCCCTCCGACTGCCCCTCGAGTGAGCGGGGCCGTCAACGAAGGTGGAGGCACGTCGACGGTCTGCCGGGCAGGCGGCATCACAGGAAACTCCTCCTTGGTGACACTTGCATAGGAGGTCGGAGCAGGGCAAGGGCCCTGAGCATACTTGCTACCGCACCGGCGACATCAGGAGCCGCACTCGTCGGTCGTATGTCCGAAAGACGAGCAACGTACGCAGAAAGGCACCATGCAGACAGACCGAAAATGGCCTTCCTGTTTGCACCGGCGACACCCGTCTCACACCCTGGTACTCACACTGAACCAGAGCATCCAGGACGCGGATAGAGTTGGGGAGAGGTGTCTTCTCGCTCAACTCCATGATGACCTTCTTCCTTCCAGTACGCAATGTACCACGTTCCTTCCAATCATCAAGGGCGGATCTGATCAGTACGCGAAACGGATCAGTACGCGGATTTGAAGGGAGATCAGAGCATATATCCTACATTTTCTCCATTTGTGGAGGCCCTATTCGGAACATATGAGAGGTAAAGATGTGAACTCCTGTCCCTCTCTCTCTGTTTCTTTTCCTTTATTAGTATTTTTGTGTGTGTGTGTGGGGGGGGGGGGGGGTCAGGAGACATCTGATTTGGACGCATGTTCTCTTTGAATTGAATAATATCGCCTTACCCGAACGATTAGGCCTATACAAAATTGTTTAGAAGCTCCTTGTACCGTCCCCCTCCGCGGTGTCTTGAGTAAATGTGCATTGAATTGCATGAACGGTACAGCAGAATTACAAAAACCTGACATCGCCAACGGCAAAGACAAAGAATACAGGCGGCGATCAACACATACTGGACAGAACTAATGCTGGAAACAAAGTCTATACAAAAAGGAGAGCAGCTATATACAAAGTATACCTATATACGTATAAACATATATCACTTATTACACATTGTTTAAAGGTGATCGTGTGAAGTCAGGCAACTATGCTCTACAGAAATGTACATCGTCACAGCTGTCATGAAGCCACTGTCCCTCTAGAGCTTGGCCACGACTTCACCCCGCCAGGGCACGAAGACGTCGTGGTGATTCTTCCACCGACGACGAAATTCCTCGCAACCCAGAGCTCGAAGTTCGATCTTGAGGCGAGTCCTGAGTGCGACGCGGCATGCGAACATCAAGTCCACAAGGATGGTGGGGGCAGCGGCGTACACTGTCCGAGTTCGGGCGAACGACAGCTGATAGCTGTTTTCTGCCACCAGCAGCAGAAAGGCGGGTTGCTTCCGCGTCGGAACTGGGATGGGGTCCAGGAAGTGGACGTCTCGTAGGAGACCCGAGGGAGTCCAAACAGCATGGCCACCCGTCGCCAGAGAGAAGCAGCGTTGACACAGTCGAAGCAAATATGCCGATGCGTTTCTTCCTCGCCACAGATTGCGCAAGCGTTTGACCTGGATAGCACGAAACGGTGCAATCTAGCTCGTGCCTGGATGACGTCGTGCCTGTGCTGCCAGAGGATGTCGACGCGTGAGCCCTCGATGAGCCGAGACGTTAGGTTGCTTCGGTCGTGTTGCTCCGGTTGTTGTCGGACGGGACGGTAGATGTCACACAGCGCCTGGTACAGGCTTCTTGCGGACCACGTGGGAAAGTCGGCATCTGGGAGGTGCTGGTGAATGCGTGGGGCGTACATACGCATGAGCAGATAGAACGTCATCAAGCGATCACTGTGGGGGCGGGTGAGGTCGTACGTCCCACCAAAGAGCCGGATCGATGGCCCGCTAAAGAAGAGAGCGAGGTCATTGGAAATGTGCCCGGTGTCGCGTAGCACGCCGAAGAGTGTCGCCAAACCGACGGCTGCACAAAACAGTTGGACGTCCTGGAAGTTCCATCCGCCGAGCCGGGAGGGCCTCACCACCAACTAGGGGGGCGCCGCCTCCCCCGGGAAGTCCCGCTAAGAGACTGACACCAACCTTTTGGGCTCGGCGCGCCCGGGTCAAAAGAGCGAAGAGGCACCAACCCCAAAAATGCATCTTGCAATTTGTAAAAGATGTATCCGCCCACCATACTCATTATCACAGTAGAAGAGTAGAAGGTGAGGCGAAGGAACACAGAGGATGGCACAACACATAGCCTGAATTTCGCCCAAAGCAATCAGATCAATGAAACGAAGCAGTCGAAAAGGCACCAGCAGCTGCCAGTGAGGTGTAACGGTAGGATCTTCGGAACGCATATCCCTTGGGAGCGGGTTCAGCTCCCACTGCTCCATTTCATTGACCATATTCATTATATTGCGCGCATTTCGGGTCAAACACCGAGGATTCAATACATTTTGTTCCGTTTGCACTGAGTTTTCAAAGGCATAATTCCTTCAGTTGTGCACATGTTCACTGTTTGCGTTCTCTCTGTTTTTTTTTCTTTTGTTTTTTTTTTCTGTTCTTCTTTCCTCTTATTTCTATACCAGTGCTGCGTACATCATAGGATCCCGCCCGAGTGTGTTATTCTTCAGCTTTAGTTTTGTGTTCTTCATTTTTCTTTTCCTTTTCTTTCATTCTTTTTGTTTTCTTTTGCTTTCTTCTTTTCTTTGCTTTTTTGTTTTCTCCCTTTCACTTTTTTTAATAACAAGCCGACATCCATCTGGCTTACCTTTCCTTTCTTTTTTGGTTTCTTAAACATACCTCCCCCCCCCCCCGCCAGAGTACTTACTTCGCGGTGCGCCCTCGCCCCCCTCTACCCCGCCCCCGGGAAAATGAAAACTCTCCGCCTCTGACTGTTGCTAAAACCCTACTCTGTTGATGCCGGTAAGAACAACAACAAACAACTTGCTGTTGTATAACGTCCTCTGCTGACTGCCACCCCTGTGTTTAGCATGGATGATATGTGTTTATCGTGTCACGGGGAACTTTCTCATGATGGCAATGTGGTATCTTGCACCGAATGTAACAACTTGTACCACCTCGGCGACTGCTCTAGTATCCGCACCAAAAGGTCAAACCGGAAATGCCCGACATGTAAACTACACATCCAACGAACGGGGCAATTACGTGAAACTGATGATCAAAGTGCAGTTTCGGAAAATACAGAGGATGAGAGTCTGAGGACAAAAGTAGATGCAATAGCCAATATGCTCACTGGCCTGATGTCAATTCAATCAAAAATTGACGACCTACTTACAATCAAGAGTACTGTACAAAGCCTTGAATAATCGGTCCAAATGATGTCAGATAAATATGACGATCTTTTGGCACGTCTGGCCGAGCATGACACTGATATAAAAGAATTGAAATGGAAGGCACGTGATCTTGAGCATATGAAAGTAAACTCAGACGATTTATCTGCTGTACAAAAGCAATTAAATGACCTTCACCAGTACGGATGACGCAACATCATTGAAATACATGGAATTCCGCAGAAGATACAAAAAAAATTGGAAGTCAAAGTCGCGGAAATTTCTTACATTCTCCAGCTGCCTAGGCCAACAGCCGATGACGTAGAAGCCGTGCATAGGCTCCCACCCAAACCAAATAGAGTACCACCTATTGTTGTTAAATTTGTAAATCGGAGGACAAGATACTCTTGGATGGCGAAAAGGAAACAACTATCTGCAATAAAGTTTCAAGGACAACAAATATACTTGAATGAAAACTTAACTGCTGTAAATCGAAACCTGCACTATCAACTAAGATTGAAAGCAAGAAAAATGGGCTATCATTATGTTTGGCTCAAGTATGGAGTGTCATACACAAGGAAAAAGCTGGAGACAAAGTGATTCGCGTGAACAATCTTTCTGATCTCGGAAAGATTAAATAATCCATGTACTGCCAATTGCGTTGGATTTCAGTACATGCAATGCATAACGTGTCATGTTGCCCAAATGATATCTTGCAATGTAACACACAAACATTTGTCAGTTATGCACATTAATGCTCGTTCGGTTGTAAATAAAAGAGCGAAATTGGAAGTTTTGTTTCATAACATGAACTATCTTTGTGATGTGATCATGTTTTCAGAGACTTGGTGTAAAAATGAACAGGACCTTTTCATGTAGAAGGTTATCAAACTTATTATTTAAATCGTACAGGAAAAAAGGGAGGCGGTGTAAGTATGCTTGTAAAAGATCAGGGTTGCAGTATCCTAACGCAATACTCTGCTGTCACCAGCAACTACGAATTATTGACTCTAACGTCTGGTCGGTATATACACTCTGTTAAATCTCGTCCTCCTGGTTCGAATACACCAAGTTCCTTTCAATTCTTGGAAGGTCTTCTTGCGTTTGTATCTGACGAAAATCTATGGGCGATCATTGGCGGGGACTTCAACATATATGTTGATATATATTGATGATATATATGTTGATGATATATGATATGTTGTCAAACTCAACACTGACAAATGACCTGAATATTCTTTTGGGAGACTATGGTTTCTCAAGTCTTATTCAGGTGCCCACACGAGTGACGTCGTCATCTGCCACATTATTAGATGTAATCATTACAAACCATCGACCTGTAGATACAATAACGGGTGTCTTACAAACCGACATTAGTGACCACCTACAGATTTTTGCACTCTTTAACCGTGGGGAAAGTCTGCAAAAACATTCTATTGTATATCAATGTATCTCAGATAAAGCATTAGATGCTTTTGAAAGGGATATAGCAAATGCAAAGCAAATACAAATACAAAGTGTATTTACTTATGACGACCCCGACAAAGCGTATGACTGTTTCTTTCACACCTGTTTGAAAACATATCAATTTCATTTTCCTGTGAAGACACGCAAGTCATCATGTAAGAGTCGACGGCCTTGGATGACGAGATAATTATTGAGACTGGTGCAAAAGAGAAACAAACTGTATGGAAAATTCAGAAGTTCTAGAAGTATGGAAGATCTAGCGACTTATAAGCGCGTCCGAAATCAAGTATCGAATATTCTAAAGCGTGCAAGGAAGGCATATTACAATAACTTGTTCACTGTTGATATTCAACGAAACTCAAAAGTAGTTTGGAAAAATTTAAATGATGTTCTAAACAGGAAAATAAGGGGTCCCACAATTCAATCCATTAACATCGATGATAAAATCGTAAGCGGTTGTGATCTGGCAGAGCATTTTAACAAATAGCTTGTAAATGTCTGTCGCACAAACTTTACGCCAGACACTGGAATGTTGGACAAAGATATGCCAGGAAGTGTACGGGGCACAATTTTTTAGCACCTGTAAGTGAAAACGAAGTATTTTCCGCAATGTTTAACGTTAAGAATACAAGGAGTCTAGATATATACGACATGCAGATTCTTTCTATAAAACGGGTTCTTCGTTTTGTATTGAGCCCCTTAACATACATATTAAATCAGTGTTTTCTAGCTGGCTCTTTTCCAAAAGGTCTTCAAGTAGCCAAGGTAACAATTTTGTATAAAGGGGGGGGGAATAAACCAGGCTTCAAACTACCGCCCGATATCAGTTCTACCAGTATTTTCAAAGGGGTTTGGGAAAATAATGCACGATCGCTTACTATTCTTTTTAAATGCGCATTCCACCCTCACCGATTCACAGTTTGGTTTTCGGAAACAGCGTTCAACAGAAATCGCTTTACATGAGCAAAAACATCTAATACTAAATAATTTTGAGAATAGACAGCTTACACTGGGGCTCTTTATTGATCTCTCCACTCTATAAATTATTATGTACTTAAAAACAAATTACAGTGTTACGGTATAAGAGGTACAGCGCTATCGCTATTCGCTTCGTATCTCGGATATCGATATCGACACGTTGCACTTAATGGCAAAATATCTAGCGCCATGAGACTGGAAACTGGAGTTCCACAAGGAAGTATATTGAGACCCTTGCTTTTTAATGTGCGTATTAACGATATTGTCAACTGTGCCCGGGATGCAGATTTTGTTATCTATGCGGATGATACTACTATCTTACTTACTGGCACTGATGGCGATGCTCTTATAAATGAAGCAAATGCAGTTCTGCGGAAAATAACTATGTGGACGGAACTAAACTGTTCAAAAATCAACGCCAAGAAAACAACAACAACATATATATTGTGATGATGAAGTGGGGAGGTTTTCCACTCTAGGAGTGGAACGCTACCCCATAGCTAGGGGTCTAAGATGAGTGGTGACAATGATCAGTGATGACGATGAGAGATGACGGGAATGATCGAAGTGGCGATGACGATGCTGGACGTCCAAGAAAACAAAGTTTGTATTGTTTAAGCCTAGAATTAAGAAAGTTGCCCTATCCAACAGCGTTCAACTAGGAAATGATGTTATTGATGCGTGCACTGCGCTAAAGAGTCTAGGCGTGTATTTCACTGAATCGTTGTCGTGGACATATCACGTTGAACAAATCCAGTTTTTTTTTAATTTCATCCAGGTATAGTTCGAACAATATACAACTCACTTATACGTACATTCTCAACTAAATTACTGTCACCTGGTTTGGTCAACTGGTAATAATCTAAATAGTTTATTGCAGGCACAGAAAAAGACACTTCGCATCATAGAAAACCTTCTATATTGTCACACTACCAGGGGACTGTTTAAGAAGCATAGGATTATTAATATCTCGATGCTGTATGACTATAAGCTGTCTACTACATATCGAATAGCTGTTAAAGAAAATAATAAGACGTTCTTGTCACTATTCGAACTTTCACCCTCAGCACCTCACTATCCCCTCCGGCCCGGTCCTAGCTGGGTTACGCCTCGAGTACGTACAAATTATGGCAAACAGACCTTAGATGTTACATTGCCCCGACTGTTAAACTGCACCGAAAATAAGATTGGCATGGTTTATGGTAGAAAAAAAGATGTTCTGGAATATTTCATAAGTGATTGAAGATGTGCGCACGGTGTGGTGATTTGCGCTATGAAAAGGTTGTTACTGTCCTTTTGTGTTTGTAAATTCAGCTTATTGATGAAATTCTTTACCTTGTTAATGTGTACGCCTTTGCTGCTGTACTGTTGTAGGAGACGAGTGTCGTCAAGCTTCAAGGGAAGCTTTTTACCCGCTCCTTTTCACATCTTTGTGAATAAAGGTATTATGATTATTATGATTATTCAAAGACACGGCCCACCCACTAGTGGACCGCGTTATCAAGGGGCCGTTCTCAAAACATGAAGAACCAGCTCACTTTCGCCTCCCTCCACCGCGAAAGATTAATACGCGACGTTGAAGAGAAGGCGAAAGAAAAATTCTTTCCCGGAACAGCACCGCAAGCGGTACTGCCCCGTCGACATTGTTATCGGCCGTACCATTCAAAGACACGGCCCATCCAGGGGCGGACCGCGTGAAGGCGAAAAAAAAAAAAATTCTTCCCCGGAAACAGTACCGCAAGCGATACTGCCCCGACGACCTTGTTATCGGCCGCGCTGTTCAAAGGCGAAAGAAAAATTCTTTCCCGGAACAGCACCACAAGCGGTGCTGCCCCGACGACCTTGTTATCGGCCGTACCATTCAAAGACACTGCCCAAGCAGCAAAATGCACTGAAAGTCGAGTGCAATAGGGGTGGACGGGTAGGTGAAAGGCCTTGAACAGATTCATGAAACTACAGAACATTGATAAGACACATACCGTCCACCCCTAATGCACTCGACTTCCAGTACATTGTGCTGCCAGGGTGCCCACCTGGGGGCGGACCGCGTTATCAAGGGGTCCTTCTCCAAATATCAGTATATATACAAATATCCAAGGCGAAAGATCAGTACGCGGATTTGAAGGGAGACCAGAGCATACATCCTACATTATCTCCATTCGTGGACGCCCTATTCAGAACATATCAGAGGCAAAGTTGTGAACTGCTATTTCTCCCTCTGTTCCTTTTCCGTTATTTATTTCTAATTTTTTTTTGTGGGGGGGTGGCTGGTAAGGAGACGTCTTATTTGAACGCATGTTCTCTATTTGAATTGAATAATATAGCCTTACCCAAACGGATAAGGCCTATCAAAAATTGTCTAGAAGCTCATTGTACTGTCCCCCTCCACGGTGATCTTTAGTAAAAGGCGAAAGATCTAAGAAAATTTAGTTCGTGATATCGATGTTATTTACAATGAACAATGTGACATAATGATAACAAGTATGACAATGAAGAAAAATGACAACATACTTACAGGAACACAATGACGTACAAGTATGTGTCTACATTGTAGCAAAAGTGAAGTTTAAAAGCGAGCTATGCTGAATTGATAGTGGAAATAGGAGCATCATATGAGACGCGTTAATGAATGACTCGCTTTAGTGTACCGGGAACTGGATGATTGATTTGTGCACGGAGATTACATCATTTAAAATCCATGTGGCAACGAAGGGATCGAGTCCCATGTGGTGCAACTCTTGCGACAAAAAGGCTCGGACTTCGAACCGAAGTGAGGACAGGACAGCCTGCACGGGGAGATACCTGCTATGTTTGATTGCAGCTTGCTACGGGCCCGCCAGAGGAGGTAAAAACCCATAGCAGTGAACAAACGTCTCAAACGGAACGTGGTCGATCGAGGTGCGAGACGAAATTCCAGCCACTCTAAGGGACACCTCATGCGAAAAGTGCGCGACACTCGGTACCAAAAAATTTTTGTGCTCCGACACTCATACAAAACGTGATGCAGTGTTTCAACTTGAGTGCAAAAGACGCAGCGTGGTCTAGTTCGCACACCAAATCTATGAAGGTGCTCAAGTGTGGGCAGGGCGTTCCACCACGCTTTCCACATAAAGTCTTGTAAAGGACCTGGAAGTTCGTTAAACATCCGCTGTCGAAAAGGAAGTTGGGGGTTTCGGAGGAGTTCACGAGATGTGTCTTCCTCGAGCGCAAGTCGCTCTGAGACCGGCACTGCGAGGACTTCGAGAACGTCTTGATTGGGAACCACTCCTGAAAGCAGCGGTAACAGACTACGAGAGAACGGTGAAGTTGATGAGGCTATTCAGTTCGCAATCTGTTTCTTAGAGAAGGCAGTCCAGAGAGGAAACGTGTCTGGAGGGAACAAAGATAAACTGCAAGTGGGTGGGCAGAACAGTTGACATCTCGTAATACCTTTACCAGAACCTTGGGGGACAGAACCTCAGAGACTACGGAAAAGTTTGGTATACTCCAGCCGCCCAGTGCAACTGGGAGCTGCAATGTAGGACGGTTGACGATGGCTTGTCTACCGGACCAAAAGAAAGAAAAAAAGAATGATGTTTATAGAAGTGACTATTCTCTGCGGGGATGGCAAAATCTGGCTCAGGTAAAACATGCGGGCGCCAAGAACGGAACGGATAAAGTAGCTGCATTCTGCGAAAGTGAAAGTGAACGATTGAGCTGACGCTATCTTTGCTCTTATCGCAGTGACGATATCATCCCAATTTGACACCCGTACCCCACGACTGTCAAAACGAATTCCGAGGATATGAAGAGACGTGCAGTTTGTAAAAGGCACAGAGGGTGACAAAGAGAGAGATTCCAACGTCATGACCTTGTTCTTGGAGAGATTCAGTTGGGCACCCGATAAAGCGGAGAACCGGCTAAAAACTTCGCAGACGTGCCTAATACTATTCTCGTCCCGCAAGAACAACGTAACGTCGTCGGCATACGCAGGCAACCTCATGGATCCGCTTCCTGGTACAGGAAGGCCCCGAATATTCTGTTGAGCAAGGACATGACGGATAAAAACGTCAAGCGTCAAGGCGAAAAGCAAGGGGGACATAGGGCATACTTGGCGTACTCCACAACTAACTTTGAAGGGAACTCGAAGCAGCTCCTGATCCGCTCTATTTAGTCTAGGGAGTATGTCAAAGAAAGAGTCGTTTATGTCGCATGGTTCATGTCCTGAAGAGAGGTCGCGAGAATAGAAGTCGTTGAACGTCTCAAAAATCCTACCAGGGTCAGTGGTCACGGACCGCCCGCCAATGTACAGGACGAGACGAAGGTGTGGTCTCGTTTTTTGCGTTCACGCACAAAACGGTACATTTGAGGTCCAGACACTGACCTACTGCGAACTCTTTCCATTTGGGCAATGCCCGTGCTAGACTTCAAAAGCAAGTCGCGCTTCGCGATAAGGCCGTCCAAATATTCCTGAGTCCGCGCCGTGAGAGGAGCACCTCTACGAACTACGCGTATTTTATCACATAGACGATTGAATGCCTCTGTCCGTTCTCGTGACCGGCGTTTCCCCCATTGAATGAAAAGTGAACGCAGTCGGTATTTTTCCTCCTTCCACTCTTGCAAAGAAGGCGCTATTGGTACAGCAAGTAATGTTTCAACTGCGTCAACAGTCTCACTATCAATGAGCAGGGTTCTATCTAATCGCCAGAAAGGGCGGTGCAAAACAGGTGGATGTTCCAGCTCAAGGACAAGCGAAACTGCGGCGTCATCATATGGAGTAGAGTGCGTGGAATCAATGCTGTGTACGTCTCATGTCTTGATGTCATGTAAGTAGGTAATGTCATGAGTAAGCAAGCGAGTAATTCACCCTCGATATGCAATACTGCTCTTTGTTTCCATGCTGTCGTGTAGTATTTAGAGCATTACAGGGGATGGAGTCATCAAAATGCAGAAATAAAATGAAAAGTCACTGAAATATCATCGCACATCAGTAAGCGCCATTACCTGAATCCAATACTGGACGATAATTTTCGTTTCCGTTTCTGTTTCCGGTAATGAAGGACAGTGGTATACGTTTCCGTTATCGTTACCATCTCCAATTCCGGTAATATACCGTTTCTGTTTCCGTTACCATTACCGTTACCCTTCCCTGCTGCTCAGTCGAAATCTGTGCTTAAATATCACTCCAGTTAAGGAATGCATGCATAATTGTATGCTCAGTGTGCACATACAGTCCGCAGAGTTAGATCCCGGGCATATTGATGTTTCGTCGACTAGTAAGGAACATACTCTATCCATGTTCCATAAATGAATGCAACGAGTCCATTCAGTTGTTTTCAACCTAAAAAATATATTCATTTGCAGTGGTTCTAATAGAATTCGCATTTGATAACCTGCCGTATGTGTGCGCGTTGACTAAGATGATTGAATATGATATGCGATTGCAAACAACCACAGCAACACCACATATATTTGCTGAACCTAAACTGGCGTACACAGGAATGCTAAACCGAATAACGTCTTTGACACAATAAAAATGTGCTTCCTACAGCAACAGATTGTCTGCTCCAACACGCCGTCCGAAACTCACAATATCTCCCTGCCTGTCAACGCTACGCAGGCCATTGACGTTTAAAGTAGCAGTTCTTATACGCATGATCAAAAACAGGCAAGCTGTTGCGACGAGCTTACTAACACGCATTGTAGTCATCAGTGACAAAGGGTATTCGGACATGCTTACGAAGTGTCAGTGTCGGAGCCAAAGAGCTCTTGCATCAATGGCGCGACGACTTTTTTGCTCTTCTTCCTGCGGTGAGATTCCCCTCCAGTTTCTCCGGTGGCTCTGGCAGTGATTTTCGTGGCTGAGTCTGCGGACATGAGCTAGTTTTCTGCAATGGAGTGCGGCGCCTCCTGCACCATGGTAGTGTCACTGTCGGAGTTCGACTCCATCTCAGATGAAACCTCGCGTGTGGGAGGTACCGACGGAAATAGAACACGGTTGTCTGGAGGGTCTGTGGGAGACGAAGACTGCGATGCCTGCACCACTTCAGCACTGCGGTTGGAGTCAAAGGGGGTTTCTCGTTGAGCTTCCTTTTTCACATCGGCGATGTCCTCATGACGGCGCTGTACTCTCGGTTCCTGCACTGAGGTGACGTGTTCCACGGGTTTCTGCGCTGGTAGCAGCACGAGAAATTCCGAACTGGCGACGTTGGCGTATGAGGCTTGGCCCTGCCAATTTCCTCAAGCGTGCGTAGTGCGACACCTACGGCACCGGGAGCCGCATTCTTCTACGGTGTGTCCAAAGGTGGAGCATCGCTCACAAAGGAACCTTGCAGGACGACCGAAAATGGCCCTCGTGTTTACACCGACGACAGATTCGCTTCACACCTAGATAGTCACACTGGATCAGTGCTTCCATAACTGGAATGAAGTTTGGTAGAGGGGTCTTCTCTCCCATCTCCATCCGCACCTTCTTGTTTCCGGTGCGTAACGTGCCGCGGCCTTTACAGTCTTCGAAGGTAACGTCGTCAAGTTTCAGAACTTTGCCATACTTGCTTAAGGCACGGACCAAGTTTTCGTTACGGAGATACAAGGGTACCATCTTCAAGACGACAGTGACTGTGCGAGGTCCATGAAACTCAATGGAACAAGACTGCTTCGCGACTGTTAGGCCGCACTCCAGGACACGGTCCAGCGCAGAACGCGTTGCTAGTCCAATTTCGTAGAGGCTTCCGCCACGGTGCGAGATCCCGTAGAAGTTTCCTGGTCCTACCAAATCTAAGACAGCGTCGACTAAGTCGTCCGCCGTGGCGACATCCGGAATCCGAACGCCGAAGCACCACTCACGAAGTGGTGGAAAAATGTCCATGATGACAGCTATGAAGCTCTGCTCTTAACGCGGCCCTCCCAGCAGTGTAGACAAACAAGGCAACGTTAGGAAAACAAGATACCGTTATCTGAGCTTGTATTGCCAACTGTATCTGAGCTTCTTGGTCGACGTTCTCGATGAACAGCAGTGATCCGCCTGGGTTTGAAGGGAGACCAGAGCATATATCCTACATTATCTCCACTCGTCGACATCCTATTCGGATCATATGAGAGGCAAAGTGGTGAACTGCTGTCTCTCTCTCTGTTGCTTTTCCTTTATCTTTTTTTTTCGGAGGGGGGAGGGGGGGAGACGACTTATTTTGACGCATGTTGTCTCTTTGAATTGAATAATATAGCCTCACCCAAACGGGTTAGGCCTATCAAAAATTGTGTAGAAGCTCATTGTGCTGTCCCCCTCCACGGTGAATGATAATGTCTCCAACAACGACAACCATAAACCACACAGCCACATTCTACACCACTATACACTTTGTCTATACAATATGTACATATACATGACCAAAGTCATATCGATACATATTCACAGATGAACATAATAACAGAGGGCGGTATATACACGTGCGCATTCAGATATCTACATATTAACAGGAGAGTAGCACAATACAAAAAGCAACACTGAAGCTTCCTTAGTTTAATATATACAAGCTTTCGCGTGGGGGACCACGCTTCATCAGGTACAAGGTGTGAAGTTCGCGTATACAAGTATATAAATATATATATACAGAGAGAGAGAAAGTTTACAATAAGCAGACCCCACAAAAATTGGGGGGAGGTGCATACTGAAAAACAAAAGAGATACAACTGGAAAGCTACCAGTTTATCACTACATGAATGTTGGGGGTCACCGCGTTGAGAGGGGAGAAAAGCGGAACCTCTCATAAAGGACACCAAGGTCATGGTGACGCATCTTCGCGGAAGTCAACCTCCAAAAGTGTGAGAAATCTGTGGGACTGTCTGGATGGAAGGGCAGACTCCATGTGTTTCAAATGAATTTTTTGTACAATTCAGATATGTTATGAAAAGCTAAATGACAGTGTACGCATCAATAATTAAATTAATTGATACAAGGATCCAGGGCTGAGATTTAGACCATGGGGTTGGAGGGATTTGAATTTGGATATTAGATAGGATTCCTTATTTTTACGTTTAATATCGGTGCTAAATCGAGATTCTAAAATAATAATTTTAGGTCATTTTCAAAGTTATGGTCAGGAAGGTTGAAATGGATGGATACTGGAGATTGGCGGTTGTTAGGAATATCGAATTAATAGCCGTAAAATCTCTCTCTCATGGTTTTAGAGGTCTCTCCAATGTATTGGACATCACATTTGTGGCAGAATATTAAATAACATACACTGGATGAATTACAATGGAGGGATTCGTGTATTTTGAAAATAAAATCGGAAACTGTGCTTCGTGCTATAGCACATGGTAGGATTTTCAAGTTTGGCAGCCCGCGCCAGCGCATGGATAACAACCAGGCTTGTTCTGAGTCATACAAGAAGAAGTGAGAATATTACGTAAGGTACTGGATATGCGGAAAGCAACCTTTGGAGGGGATGGGAATATTTCTTTCAACTTATCGTCACCATGAAGAATATTAAGGTGTCGTTTGAGAATGAAATTAGTATTAACGAGTGCCTTATGGTACTCGTGGCGTGAATTACTTCATTTTTGTCATTTTTGGGTTTAGGAGTGAATAAAGACGCCCTGTCTACTGCGGAAGATTTAGCGAAAGAGGCATGGACGAGTTGAGCGGGATAATTTCTTTTTTGAAAGTCGGAGGACATTTCTTGAGCGTGTTTAATAAAATTGTCATTTTCTAAGCAGATTCGCTTAAGGCGTAGAAACTGGCCATAGGGTATATTTCTTTTTTGGTTGTTGGGATGGTAGCTGTCATAGTGAAGATATTGTCGCTTATCCGTAGGTTTCTTGTAGAGGTTAGTGGTAAGCTGACCAGACTTGAAAGAGACTGTCACATCAAGAAAGTTGATGGATGTTGCAGAATAATTACATGTGAATTTGATCTTGTAATGGATAGAATTGAAATGATCAAAGAACGATTGCAAAGTTGATTCACCACCAGACCAGAGAATAAAGATGTCATCAATGAATCGGAGGAAAAGCAGCGGTTTAAGGGGAATGAATCCATCGCTGAAGTTTCAAATTGGCCCATAAACAAATTGGCGTATTTAGGGGAAACGCGAGAACCCATGGCTGCGCCATGAATCTGGAGGAAGTGTTGGTTGTTAAAGACAAAGTTATTGCAAGTAAGAACTAACTCTAAAAGAGGAATGATTGCAGAGACTGGGAGCATTTCAGAGGGGTGAGTATCAAGAAAAGGAACTGCTGAAAGGCCTTCGTCATGGGGGATATTTGTGTATAGCGAAACCACATCCATGGTGGCTAAGATGATGTTACTGTGATTAGCAAATTTATCCTGAATGGCGTTTATTTTGGAAAGGAAATCATTCGTATCTTTGACATATGACGGAAGGCGTGGTGGAATATGTTTCAAGCACTGGTCAACAACTAAGGATAGTTTTTCAGTAGGGGTGTTAATCCCAGAAATAATGGGTCTTCCCCGATTGTTTTCTTTGTGGACTTTAATAAGAAGATAGAAATTGCCCGGTCTAACATTCTTAGGACGCAGAAATTTAGAAATGTGGAGAGGGACAACCTTGGTGTTTGCTAGTTCGTTGATTTTGTTGTTAATGAGAACACAGAACGAGGAAGTGGGATCATGGTCAATTGCCCTGTAGAACGTCGAGTCATTCAGTTGTCTTTCTGCCTCTGCGATGTAATCCGATGTGTTAAGTACTACTATACCCCTTATCTGCTGGTCTGATGATGATGTCTTCGCGTGTTTTTAGACACCGTAAGGCACTTTTCTCTGAATTTGTCAAGTTATTGGGGTTTATGTTGCTAGATTTTGAGAGGTTGCTGTGAATGTCCTTATAGACCGCCTTAACATAACTATCAATGAGAGGACTAGTTTTCGAGGAGTCTGGGGTCCAGCAAGATGGAAGTTTGAAGGGTGAATGATCCGAGTTGGGTTTGTTATGGAAGAACGTTTTAAGGTGCATCCTTCGGCCGAGTTTATGTAAGTCGTTTAATATCTCGAACTCATTAACATTGTCTGTCGTCGGTGCAAAGCTCAGGCCCTTGGAAAGAACGTTCAGTTCAGCAGGATTGAGAGACACATTGGAAAGATTGAAAACGGTATTGGGGCCGGAGATTGAATAAGAAACACAACTTTCCAACACATCGCAAATATCATCAGCCAATAGCGGGGATAAACTGAGATTGTCGCGCCTTGATTTTTTCAATTTTACTTTGTGTATCTTTGTGAGTTTGCTTCGGGCGAACTCTGATAGAACAACAACTTCATCCGGTGTGATTTTGCCAGCCAACTGCTTCAATTGATTATCGATATCTTTGATAACATAAGAGCGTTCTTGCTTTAAAATCTTGATTAGTTGAAGTGATGCATTTGTTAATGACTTAGTCCATTTGGTTGTGCTAAGGGGGGAGTGGAAGTTAAACGACGGCGTGAGAGATTGTGAAAGTCCCTTGTGTACCACACGTTGTAGAATACAGTCTGAATAAAAGTGAAAATTAGAAACGAACTTTGCTTTCTTGACTAACAATTTACGGGCCTTTAAAAACGATACTGAATAAGGTTCACCGCTATGTTCCAGTCATCGCGACCAGCGCGCTCTCTGCCTTCGAGGTTGCTTACGTGGTTTCTTATGGACTTGGCCGTTGAGTCTCGTCCGCCGGGAAATACCGGGAGGTGTGGATGAATCTGGAGATGTAACACGACACAGTTCAACAGGAGAAGGAGCGCACGGAGAGTCCGCAGAGTTGCGAAGATCCGTGGAAATTTCAGAAGAAGGGGAGACGGCGGCTTGAGAAGAACTATTGCACGCACTTGGAGTAGAATACTTGGCTGTGTTGTCATCTCGAGTAGCATAAGCGGTGCGGGAACGAGCTCCACCAGAAGTGAAGGCGGCTGGCTTAACCCCTGGTCCATTAGGGATGGGTGTAGTAGAGGACGGCATGGGCTGGGACTGTGATGGAGGGCCATTTGCCGGTTTCGGAGAGGCAGCGGAGGGTGGTGGGGCTGCAGGTCGGTTCAAGGAATGATCCAGAACTTCATTCGTAGTTACACAAGTGGTGGAGGTTTGGTTGTGATTCTCGTGACTTGGGAAAGAAGGAAAATCCTCCAGACGGAACTCAAAAGGACGCCTCGTCGAAGGAATATGCGAGTCTCGTGAGATGTGGGTCTTGATACAGCTTCGGTAGTGGGACGAAAGACAGCGGGCGCCTCGCAGGTTTAGGTGATGACCGTCTAGGGCCAGGAACTCCCAAGGCGATTCGTCCAAACGAACATGATGAATATAGCCAATTGCGGCATTGAGCATCGACAAGTACCACAAATGGTGGTTGAGAAGCAGGATATTTCTGTTGACATTCCAAATAAATTGACTTTGGTTACTTGTGGTGTAGTATGAAGGCAGTCTGGGTGGAATGCTGGAAAACACAACTAAGGTATGCGGGCGTACAGAGCGGATATGGGTGAGGAGGGACTCAATTCTTCCGATGGTAGTAGCGATGGGCTCGGAGGCGACGTCAATGGAACCAACTTGGAGGATAATGGTTGAAAAATGTCCAGGAAGATCATCTACTACTGCCATAAAATCTAGAATATTTCCGCCACTTACGGACTTGATGAAAATTTCAGGCGACTTCAAGAACTGTGGGACCAACTTGATGAGCGAGTTGCCGATGATGGCGATGTGTGAGGAGAGCTCCAGTGCTGTAGGACGAGACATGATGGGTGATAGCAGAATCTCGGTGAGACAGGGGAAGTCAAGTCCGATCTGAAATGTATCACAATACAAAAAGCAACACTGAAGCTTCCTTAGTTTAATATATACAAGCTTTCGCGTGGGGGACCACGCTTCATCAGGTACAAGGTGTGAAGTTCGCGTATACAAGTATATAAATATATATATACAGAGAGAGAGAGAAAGTTTACAATAAGCAGACCCCACAAAAATTGGGGGAGGTGCATACTGAAAAACAAAAGAGGTACAACTGGAAAGCTACCAGTTTATCACTACATGAATGTTGGGGGTCACCGCGTTGGGAAGGGAGAAAAGCGGAACCTCTCATAAAGGACACCAAGGTCATGGTGACGCATCTTCGCGGAAGTCAACCTCCAAAAGTGATAGAAATCTGTGGGACTGTCTGGATGGAAGGGCAGACTCCATGTGTTTCAAGGGAATTTTTTGTACAATTCAGATATGTTATGAGTAGCTAAATGACAGTCAATAATTAAATTAATTGATACAAGGATCCAGGGCTGAGATTTAGACCATGGGGTTGGAGGGATTTGAATTTGGATATTAGATAGGATTCCTTATTTTTACGTTTAATATCGGTGCTAAATTGAGATTCTAAAATAATAATTTTTAGGTCATTTTCAAAGTTCTGGATGAATTACAATGGAGGGATTGGTGTAAGTCTAGTCAGCTTACCACTAACCTCTACAAGAAACCTATGGATAAGCGACAATATCTTCACTATGACAGCTACCATCCCAACAACCAAAAAAGAAATATACCCTATGGCCTGTTTCTATGCCTTAAGCGAATCTGCTCAGAAAATGGCGATTTTATTAAACACGCTCAAGAAATGTCCTCCGACTTTCAAAAAAGAAATTATCCCTCTCAACTCGTCCATGCCTCTTTCGCTAAATCTTCCGCAGTAGACAGGGCGTCTTTATTCACTCCTAAACCCAAAAATGACAAAAATGGAGTAATTCTCGCCACGAGATACCATAAGGCACTCGTTAATACTAATTCCATTCTCAAACGACACCTTAATATTCTTCATGGTGACGATAAGTTGAAAGAAATATTCCCATCCCCTCCAAAGGTTGCTTTCCGCAGATCCAGTACCTTACGTAACATTCTCACTTCTATGACTCGGAACAAGCCTGGCTGTTATCCATGCGGTGGCGCGCGCTGCCAAACTTGTAAATTTATCCTATCATGTGCTATAGCACGAAACACAGTTTCCGATTTTATTTTCAAAATACACCAATCCCTCCATTGTAATTCATCCAGTGTATGTTATTTAATATTCTGCCACAAATGTAATGTCCAATACATTGGAGAGACCTCTAAAACCATGAGAGAGAGAGATTCTACGGCCATAAATTCGATATTCGTAACAACCGCCAATCTCCAGTATCCATCCATTTCAACCTTCCTGACCATAACTTTGAAAATGACCTAAAAATTATTATTTTAGAATCTCGATTTAGCACCGATATTAAACGTAAAAATAAGGAATCCTATCTAATATCCAAATTCAAATCCCTCCAACCCCATGGTCCAAATCTCAGCCCTGGATCCTTGTATCAATTACTTTAATTATTGATGCGTACACTGTCATTTAGCTACTCATAACATGTCTGAATTGTACAAAAAATTCCTTTGAAACATATGGAGTCTGCCCTTCCATCCAGACAGTCCCACATATTTCTCACACTTTTGGAGGTTGACTTCCGCGAAGATGCGTCACCATGACCTTGGTGTCCTTTATGAGAGGTTCCGCTTTTCTCCCCTCCCAGCGCGGTGACCCCCAACATTCATGTAGTGATAAACTGGTAGCTTTCCAGTTGTATCTCTTTTGTTTTTCGGTATGTACGTGATCGTGGTGCATCGTGCAAGCATCGTCATCGCCACTTCGATCATTCCCGTCATCTCTCATCGTCATCACTGATCATTGTCACCACTCATATTAGACCCCTAGCTATGGGGTAGCGTTCCACTCCTAGAGTGGAAAACCTCCCCACTTCATCATCACAATATATATGTTGTTGTTGTTGTTTCGGTATGTACCTTCCCCCCAATTTTTGTCGGGCCTGCTTATTGTAAACTTTCTCTCTCTCTGTATATATATATTTATATACTTGTATACGCGAACTTCACACCTTGTACCTGATGAAGCGTGGTCCCCCACGCGAAAGCTTGTATATATTAAACTAAGGAAGCTTCAGTGTTGCTTTTTGTATTGTGCTACATTTCTGATCGGACTTGACTTCCCCTGTCTCACCGAGATTCTGCTATTAACAGGAGACAGAAAATACAGCATTAAAGTCAATATACAACTAGTATAACCACTATAATACAGTGTACAGATATATCCATCTCCAGGTATATTGCAAGCATTAATGCCAGGGTGTCGAACCGAAACGTTTTTCGTTCCGGTTCTATCATAAACGGTCCAGTACCGGTTCTGCTCCGGAGCAAAAAAATAACGATTCATACCGGTTTTAACCGGCTCGCTTCTGGTGGGCATATTCATTCTCAGAAAAAGAAATCAATGTTGCAAAATGTAAACCCGTTTATTCCGCATACATGGTATTTATTATTAATAGGCAGCTGTGAAATTGGTAGCTCCTGGGTTTCTGAAGGTGACTATCTGTTCAAACAGGCTTTCTCCTTTCTTGAAGCGCATGGTACAGACGGACTTGTTTGTAGTGATGTCATACGTAAACTGCTTTCTTGCTGGTAAATGTATTCAGCCTCTCTGCTCTCAAACAAGCGACGCGTTATGCGACATTACCGATATAGAAGCCGTAACGCAGCCCCCTTGGGTCGCTGTTTAGTTGAGGAGAGTTTGGGCGGATGCAATTAAAACGAACACTATTGCACATTGGTAAAGAGTCACAACCGGTCACATGTACCTCCAAGTCCATGTGCGCGACGTTACAAAGGGAGCCTAAGGGTCATAGTATACGGACATACATTCCACCGTATCCGTAACCCTCGTAAAGTATCCACGACATTACTTCAGAACACACGATGTCAGTTTCATTCGCCTATTCGTCGTCCAAACCGGCGAAGTTTTTTCTTGTACCGAAAACCGTTAAATATTTTTTTCGGTTTCCCTCCTGAGCGGAAAAAACGAATGCGATCTCGATTCCGTTCCCGTTCGTACCAAAATAGCGTTTTTTTTTCAGTTTTCGGTTCTGGTTTTCGGTTCGCTCCGACACCCTGAAATGCATTAATAACCAATGTACAGCCAACATGACCAATATAATACACTCTACAGACATATGTACCTCGCGATACCTTGCAACCGACTGGGTTCACCCACATCTCACAACTCCGTGGTTAAAGTCGTACGACTATTTTGCCATTTACTCTCAAGAATAATTGCCAATGGGATTTCCACCTGCGCTTAGAAACATCAGGTCCGAGTGTGTCCTGTCTCTGGGATTGGAGGTCGAGCCTACGTACGACAACACCTTCCGTAAAGACTCCATCTGCTGACCGTACGTTCGCCTGTTTCTGGAGTTCCACAGCTGGTACTTTACTTCTGCCATTGCCAGGGTGGAAACAGGCATCTTTTTCCTCTGGACAGGGTGTGGGTCACTGTACAACACAGTGGTGTATTCGATGCGGCCAATACCGAAGACTTCAGCAACCTTCCGCCACATGGCAGCGTGGATGGCACAGTCATAGAAGGCGTGCTTGTGGTTCTCAATTTCTCCACAAGCTGAACACTGTTTAGTGCACTCGAAAAACCGGAAACGTCTGGTGTTAACATGAAGGATACAATGGGAGAGCTCCCATCCCATGTCTGCCCTATCACCTCGGAGAAGTCTTGACGTGACTAACCCTCGGAGTTCTGACACGTGGGTGTGAATTTCATCTCTTTTGCGCCGGTGGAACAAAGTTCTATACAGTTCTTTAGCCGTCATGAATTTGCTCTGTTCTGCCTCTCCCACGAAGCCTCTCCCACGAAGCATTCGCATATACTTTAGCATGTTCTTATAATATGAGGCCACGAGCTCTGACCTCTGTATAGTGTGGTCCAGCCTAACTCCAAACTGTGTGGCTTGTGTGCCCAGCCAGTATAGAGCTAGAGGCATCGCTATGTGGTGGCGTGTCTTCGCGCTTTTCTTGAAAGGGGGAAAGCAGGTTCCACAATACCATACTTTGGAAGCCATTTCCGTAACTATAATGTCCTTTTTATCGAGGTATGATGGTTCCGTGTCCTCATACCTTTGTTTTATTTCTTGCAAATCAGAGCCAATTCTTTTCCATGTCTGGATCGACGCTCCCTGTGCAGTGAAATCAACCCCCAATGTTTTAGCCGATTCCAACACAGTAATACCCGCCACATCTCTCTGAGTGAGAGAACCCCAAACTACCAACACGGACGACTTTGCCTTATTAAATTTTGCGCCCGACGCCCGCCCGTGCTCGGACATGAACATAAGGGCTTGTTCCACACCCGCGGGCTGAGCTGTACAGAGAGTCAGATCGTCTGCGTACGCGAAACACGTCGGCTGAGATTGACTCCCAGGTACGAGAGGTCTCTCGACAACGGCGGCGAGCTGACGAAAGGACCAAAAGTAAGGACGTAGAGCAGAGGAGAAAGGGGACAGCCCTGTCGTACTCCGGAGCGAACGTCGAAGACATCGGTGAGAGTTCCATTAACATCAATAGAACTTTTCGCTCCCGTGTACGGGACTTGAACGAAGCGTAAAAAAGACGTAGGAAGACCCATTTTTTCCCAGGAGAAAGAACAAAAACTTGTGATTCATCCGGTCAAAGGCCTCCTCCTGGTCAAAACTGACCATGAGGCACGACAGGCATTTTGTCCGTACGTACGCCGAAATATCTCTCAACGCATTCAGGAGGCTGTGTATGTGTCGTTCAGGCACAGCACACACCTGAGCGGGACATACTAGCAAAGGCATGACCTGTACGAGTTTTTGTTCCAACGCTTTTGCCAATATTTTGTATTCGGTATCCAGCAGTGTGATCAGTCGCCAAGCCTTTAGATCTGTCCGACGACTTTCGTTTTTGCACACGAGCTCTATTAGTCCCGTCCGCACAGAGAGAGGAAGTATGCCCTCCTCAGCGCACATGTTAACCAAACACGTCAAAGGACTCGCCAAGTATTTCCAGAAGGTCCTGTAAAACTCGACAGGTAAACAAACTGAACCTGGTGCTTTTCCTGTGCTGAGGGCATCAAGTTCTTCTTTTAAATCTCGCGCAGTGACTCTCCCTGTAAAGTCCAGAGCACGCTCTTCAATATTTCGAATAACGTCATGGAAGCTGGTACACGCTGCCTCGTCTATTTCTTTTTCGTGAAAGAGGTCTTTATAAAAATCAACGCTTATATTTTCGATGTCATGCTGTAAATCGCAAAGATTTCCTTCTTTACCAACCAGTTTATCAATGATGTGATGCTTTCGCCGATAGCGCTTAGAGTTAGCTTGGCGTATCGTTTCACGGCCCTGATTACTGTCCATCCTGTAGGACTGAACAAGCAAGAGTTTCAAATCCCCCTGGAGCTCTCTGTATGCTTCCTGTTGGGGAACTTTTTCGAGCCCTAAACCACTCAGGCATCGTAGTCCCCAATGGATGGAAAAGATAGCGTGCCTGCTTTCGTGCGACCGCCGTTTGCCCCACTTAATAAAAATGGTCGTAACACTTTCCTTTAGGTCATCCAACCACGATAGTGACGCTATTGCTCCCTCTATTTGCCTCTCTAAATGTTGTGACACTTCCTTGACAACTTCGTCGTCTAATAACCTCGGGTTAAGGCGCCGTCTGTTTGGTCGTCTGCCAGGACCACGGTCAGTTTTGGTCAGCAGGACTATGTCATGATCACTGACATATACCTCTCCATTACCAATAGCAATCACCTCGCCAATCTTGTATTACATTTTCTAGACTCATTTCGGTATAAAAGCGATCTAATCTTACATCTCTGCCTTGCGCATGAAACCTGCCAGGGTTTCATGCCTGCGCATGAAAATGCCTTGCGCTCTCGTATATCCTGGCAAACTCCCATACAAATGCTCCCAGGCGTCAATGTACCTTTGAGCGGCCACAAGACGACGAAGTTCTCTCGCTCTCCAAGGATGTGCTATATCCGACCCACCCTTGTTATCGAACTCTTCCCTCAACACACAATTAAAACCCCCGTCAAGATATGTTTCCCGCCCCCTAACATATATGGACCGAGGTTTCGGAAAAATGCAGTCCTCGCACTCTGTTCCACCGGTGCGTAAACGTTAATCACTTTGTACAGTGTGCCTCGGTGATAAATGTCTACAACTACTACCCTACACTCATCATCACGAGAATATTTTACTATACTTCCACCGAACCACTTCGGCATACACACGGCTAACCCAGTCCCATTCCTGGTGCCGAAGCTGTCAACTGTTTTTTTTTTTCATTTCCGCAGAAATGTGGGCCAGGTACAAAAGGCATAAGCCTGACGAGGTACCTGGACCAAGATACAACAATAGCAGTAACAAAAATAACGTGCATAACATGCATGTTGTCATGCCAAGTCGGGTTTATGGCATCTTTTTATCATTTAGACTAATTAAATTTGTTTCCTGTAGACACAGTACATCGTGCCTTAAATTTTCCGCAATATCTATCAACACTTCTTGCTTTTGCACTGCGCGTAACCAACACCAACAACTTTATTTTGAAATGGAGAGTGGGGAGGTTCATCGCCAGAGGCGATACTCTACCGTATTGCTGGTGGGGATGTGGGGAATAAAATAATGAGCCCCTTCACAATAACAATCGCAGTCCGACGGTGTCCAGAAATATCAAAAGAGCTCTGAGCGCAGATCGTTACTGGGCTAGATCGGGCCAGGGTCCAAGCGATTTCGATAGGGAGAAGGGGCGAAAGTCCAGCTGACCAAGAGACTCGGAGAGTGCGGTTCGGGAAGGGTGGTAGTGGGGGCAATGAAGAAGACTGTGCTCCAGATCCTCAAGAGCACCACAGTGCCAGCAGGTGGGAGAGTCAACTTGTCTCAAGCGGTAAAGGCCACATCGAGTCGCATTCGATAGATTAATGCAGCATCTTGACGAGAGGTGTTTCGTGGCATGCGGAAAGCGAGTGTTGAATCAACTCTGCTCAACATAGTTGGGCGTCTATCAGTTGTTGTTAGTAAATGCGCGTAACCGTTTAACGTTAACTTTAGCAATTTTATGCATTAACACTATGAAGATGAAGACACCTCTGCACTGCCTCACCGTACGGTATTGAAAGTATCTGTCCATTAAGCGTCCTTTTTCTTTTTGGCTACATTTTCACCCTTGCCGTTTGCCTGGGAGGGACCTGCTGCCAGAAGTGCTGGTAGACGATACGTAGCGCCGCCGCTCGTCTGCGATGAACTCAACGAGTCCCCGTCCGAAGACGAAAGTGGCCTCTTTCCTCGCACGTCCTGAAAGACTTCCATCATTTCGACCCTCAGCCTCCTCTTCTCCTTTGTCGTTGCCCCCTGCCGAGGATAACGATGACGATGACAATGTCGAGGATGAGCCCGCAGAAGGTTCTTTCTCGTCTGCAGTACTCAGGTCAGAGAGAGCTGAAGACAGGCGGTCAGCTACCCAGTAGAAGATGCCGCGCAGGGCGAAAAGATGTTGTTGGACGCTTCGACCGGGTACTGCACACGCTTGGGCGGAAGGGATGATCGTGTCGAACACCCGTGAAAGACGCATCTGTAGGACCTTGGCCAGTATCTTGTAGTCCGTATTCAACAAAGTGATCGGACGCCAAGCTGAAAGTTCTTGGGACAGCATCGGGTCTTTGCATAGGAGTTTGATCAAGCAGCAACGGGAAGATTCAGGAAGGACTCCTTTCTCAATGGCTATGCAGAACACTTCTCCACCAAGATATTTCCAGAAGCGTAAGTAGAGTTCTACGGGAAGACCGTCTTGTCCCGGTATCTTTCTTTTCCTCATCTCTTTAGCTGCTTGATAAATTTCTGAAACCGATATGTCTAAATCCATGTCTCCCGACTGGTCAGGCTAGGATACTTCGAGCAGACTTGGTCCACCAGCGAAGATTCCACGGGCTTCTAAGAAAATAAAAGAGCGTAGTACGCGTGACAAGTCGCTAACAGATCTTCTATTGTGGACGCAACTGTCCCACCATCCTTTATGAGTTGGTCCATGTGCACGCGCAGAGAGTGACGCTTTTGCACTAGAGCCGTCTGCACATGTCCAGGAATTCGCCGACTCCCGGGCTCACTGCCTGGCATCGTCCACCTTTGGGCATTATGCCAAAGGAGAGCTGAAAGTTGAACCTGCATGTCTCTGTACGTGCACTTTTCCTCTTGGGTAGACAATCCACATTCTAGAAGCTCCCGAAGCCCTACCCGCAGTATGCGGATATCCTTCCGCCGTTCAGAAGCCCGCTTCTTTCCCCGCTTGATAAAAATGTCCCGTAGGCCGACCTTCACGGCTATCCCGCCACGAAGCGATTTTTCCTCTTGTAGCTTGTCCAGCAGATAACGTTCGACGTCTCCCACCACCATCTCGTCCTCCAAAAGAGAAACATTAAGGCGCCAGGGGGACGGTTGAGGGCCGAACCCAACCGGGTCCTGTGTCTCTAGAACGAGGGCCTTGTGATCGACAAAAAACTGTGCGGAACTATCGACTTGCACAACGGCGCCGTCCGTCACCAACGGCAGCAGAGTCCCCGTCACATAAAAGCGGTCAAGTCTAACATGACGATCACCGGCATTGAAGGTGAAACCCGGAGTGGTACAGTAAACATGGACCCAGACGTCGGTTAAGACGTAAGCTGAAAGAATGCGCCTGAATTCTCTTGATTTCCACATCTGGTGCCTCTGGGTGCCTCCGCTTCTGTCGTATGTTTCATTGATGACACAGTTGAAATCTCTTCCAAAAATAACATCACTTTTCCGATGCAGATATGGATCGATGCTTCTGAAGAAATCATTTCTCTCCTCATCATCTGTTGGGGCATATACACGCAGTATTCGCTGGTCACGGCCCCGAAGCGAAATACCCACCGATATTATTCTCCCTTGAAAGTAAAAAAAGTGTCGAAGCACGGTGCTGGGAAACCGCCGAGTAAAGACACGGCTACACCCCTCGACCTTGAATGGCCGAAACTGAAATAACCTTGCACCTCGAGTCCATTTTCGAAATCGCTTGCTTGGGAGAGAGGAGAAATGTGTTTTCTGTAGAAGAACCACATGGACCTGTAAAACTTCCATGAGCGATCCGAGCATCCTCTGTTTCTTATGATGCTGGAGTCTTCTTACATTAAGCGACATCACCTTCATGGACTTGATCAAGGGGTGGGGACACAGACGGCTTGTCACTGTTCCTGGGCTTTTTATTATCCCGTTTCCTGCGGGAATTAGGGCTCTTCACTGGGACTGTATACCATCCCTCTTCCTGGCACGACACCGCCACCGATCCATTTGAATCGCTGGAGGCATGGGGTCTCTTCTGAGGGTGAACGTTTAAGGCACACACTTCGGGCGAAACAGGTAGAGCACGTTGACCGTCCTCTTTCGCATCTTCGTCGATTACTAATGGCACATCCGAGACATCACTGCCTCTCACGGAGTTGGAGTCATTCTGGTCATTTTCCTGAAGAGACGAAACATCGCCGGGAGGAACGGGCGGGGGATCGACAATCAGGCACTTTCATCTGGCCAGCAACCTGGCCCTCAACAACCTGGCACTCCGCAGTGGCGGGGGCCTCATTATCGCTGACACCAGAGGGCGTATTGGCGTCCTCCATAAGCGCATCTTCATCAGTCAGAATCACCTCCCGACGGAGTTCCTGACGGAGATTCAAGGGAATTCACCTCCGCCATCCTCTTCAAACTGGACGGTGTTCTCCGTGGCCACACTAGCGCACGTAGACACCCGACAGCGGGTAGTCCAGTGATCCGCCCCACATTTCATGCAACGTTCCTCACACGATGCAGCCTCATATGCGTATGCCTCGCACCGTCGACACCTCGTCGTAGTAGAGTCTATAGCGAAATGGCCTTCCTGGCTACATCGACGGCACAACCTCCGCATACCTGAATACAGGCATGTTGCTTGGAAGCCTCTGACCGTAAAAAAGTTCGGCACTTCCTTGGCTACCTCCATAAGTACATTGCGAGCACCCGTCTCCAATGTCGGATACTCCCGATACTTTTCGCGGTGAGACTTAATCACCCTTCCGTACCTTGGGGCGGGGGGGGGGGGGGAGAACATGGTCGAGGTCATCGTCAGGTAACTCCGTAGGGAGATGAAGTACCGTAATGACCTTGATCGAAGAGGCTAATGACACCAGGGGATAGTCCTTGTTCATTATACTCAAGGAGCCCAGCATAAGTAGTACGTCCACAGCCCGCATTGTGTGAACTGTTATGAAAAACCGTCCTGGGGACTGGGGGGGGGGGGGGCGAACCGACCGGAGTTCTCGCAGCGGAATCGCAGAAAGCATGGCGTCCATGACATGCTTGCCTGTTACTGTTGGGTCAGTATGCAAGCAGAAGCACATGTCCTGACGAAATTGCGCCGCCAACTCCCATGGGAACCATCCGGAACCCATCTCGGGGCCTTGCGACGCCACAATAACAAGTAAAAACTGAGAAAATTCGCAAAAAAATGAAATTTTACGGAGCAGCAGAAGATAAAGACTGCCGAACGAACGTCGTCGTCGTCCATGATGAAATGCGAAAGATCAGTACACTGATTCGAAGGGAGACCAGAGCATATATCCTGCATTTTCTCCATTTGTGGAGGCCCTATTCGGAACATATCAGAGGCAAAGTGGTGAACTCCTGTCCCTCTCTCTCTGTTTCTTTTCCTTTATTTTTCTTTTCTTCTTTTTTCGTTGTGTGTGGGTGGGTGGGGAGTGGCTGGTCAGGACACGTCATATTTGGACGCATGTTCTTTCTTTGAATTGAATAACGGGTTAGGCCTATCAAAAATTGCCTAGAAGCTCATTGTACTCTCCCCCTCCACGGTGATCTTTAGTGAATGGTTATTGAGAAGCGTGAACTTTTTACACAAAATGAGATCAAACGTGACTATGGTAACTATATACAAGAAACGCAAGAAAACGCGCTCAAACAGCAATGGACGGTAAGATCAGAGCTAAAAACTATGAACAGAAGAAAGAACAACCAAAACACTAGCAGCGGCTAAAGACAGAAACCTAACTTTAGGGAACAGATATCCGATCAAGCACATGGAATCAAAACAAACAAACAAAATGCGATAAGATGAGAAGTTACAAGAACTGGAACAGGCATCAATCACACAGGTGGCATATACAAGGGCATGTACACGTTTGTCCATCACAGCTTCATGATTATATGGCCACTAGCCAACACAAACAAGTTCCAGTGGTGCTTCCACCGCTTTCAGAAGTTCACGAGACCGATAGATCTCAGCTCGTCTTGGAGCCGAGCTCATAGGCCGATCCGGCACGCGAGCAGCAAGTCCACGAGTGTCGCCGGCTGTATACCGTATACAGCACGTGTCCTGGCGCACCAAAGTTGAAAGGTCACCTCGGCGACGAGGAGCACGAAGGCGGGTCGCTTCCGCTCCGGCACGGGCACTGCGTCCAGGAACTGCGTAGTGTCGAGGGCGACCGCGGGCAACTGGTACAAGTCGGCTACCTTCCTCCACATGGCGACCGCGTTGATGCAGTGGAAGAAGGCATGCTGATGCTTGTCCACCGCCCTGCAGGTGACGCAGGAGTCCCAACGTTGGAGGCAAAGGCTCTGCAGCCTTGCTGGGACCGGCAGCACTTCATGCGAGAGCTGCCATAGGACATCCACTCGTGAGCCCTCCAGGAAAGGGGACACCACGAGACTTCGTTCGTGGTGCCGCGGGCCCGCCTGGACAGGGAAACTGGCCTCACACAGCGTCTCTACAGTTCCCTTACAGACCATGTGGTGAAGTTGACGTCGGACAGGTGACGGCGTAGCTGGACAGCGTGCTTCCTCGTGAGTCTGTTAAAGGTCATGTCCTAAAGGTTAAAGGCGTGTCCGTGTGGGGCCGTCCAATGCCGAAGGCTCCGAAGTCTTGGATGTAGGTGTTGGCGAAGAACAGGGCCAGGTGATACGAGATGTTGTGTGTCGTATCTCGGAGGACAGAGAAGAGGGTAGAGAGGCTCAAAGCCACGGAGAAGAGGTGCGCGTCTGGGAACCTCCAGACGCCCATCCCTGGAGGCCTCACCATAAGGGCCCTCTGCACACGTTCTAGTCGCGCATTCCAGAAGAACCGCTAGATAAGGCGGCTCGCTCTTCTCGCGATTGCTGGCTGGAAGTACCAGAGTGAGGAACACTGATGGCTGGACACCACTGCCGCACGCTTTCTAAGATCATGGTCGAGGGCTGACACCGCTTGGATGTGGGCCGACATATCGTGGAGTGCATGTCTCCAGTTGCTGGTGAGGAGACCGGTCCGGTGAAATTCAATACCGAGTATGCGACAGGACTGTCGTACCGGTATCCCGTAGGCGTCTGAGTAGAGAAAGTTGTCCCCAATAGCAATGAAAGAGCACTTCTGTTCGTTGAGCTTGGTACCCGACGCCCTGCCGTATTTATCCAAGCAGTCCAGAACCTGAGCGGTCGCACGGGGTATCGGAAGGCACACCGTTAAATCGTCTGCGTACGCGAACACGGTCGCGAACTTGTGGCTCCCTGGGACTAGTAGGCGGGGCACGGTACACTCGTTGGGCAACATCCTGACCACTGCTTCGAAGACGAGGACGTAGAGTGTAGGAAATAAGGGGTATCCTTGCCTCACTCCTCTGGTGACGTCGAAAGCCAACGACGGCCTGCCGTTCACTAGCACTCGGCTGTCAGCACCCGTGTACAGAACTCGCACGAACTGCTGGAAGCGCTCGCCGAAACCGGCACGATGCAAGACGTGAAAGGGGAAGCCATGGTCCACCCGGTCAAAGGCCGCCTCTTGGTCGAAGGATACGATGTACGCTCGGGCCTGACGGTCGGCAACTCAGTAGAAAATGTCCCTGAGGGCGGCCAAATGCTGCTGGATGCCGCGTTCCGGAACAGCACACGCTTGAGCCGGCGAGACGATGAGCGTGCTGATCCGAGCGACGCGCTGCTGGAGCACCTTGTCAAAGAGCTTGTAATCCACATTGAGCAATGTGATGGGTCTCCAGGCGCCGAGCTCATCAGCACGTGCACCATCCTTGCAGAGGAGCTTGACGTAACCTCGACGGGACGACGCCGGTAAAGTGCCACGCTCAAGAGCATCCAGGAACACGTCGCGAAGGGCAGGACCGAGGATGTCCCAGAAACGAAGATAAAACTCCACTGGGAGTCCATCACGCCCGGGTGACTTCGCTCTGCGCATAGTCTTTGCGGCTTGAAATAACTCATGGACGCTCACATCGAGGTCAAGGTCGCTTGACTGGTCGGAAGTGAGGCTCTCATACTGGCGGCACACTAACTCCCAGAGTGAGGGGTCGACTGACTCTCGGGCGTACAAGGTAGCGTAGTGCGACCTGCAGCTGTGGACCAGGTCGTCCAAGGTCGTGGCCAAAGTCCCATCTTCCCGGACGAGGCGTTCCAGCCGCTGAGATGTCGATTGCTGTACATCCGAGAGGGCCGCCTGGACCGGGCTGGAGGACCGCAGATGAGCCGGTCGGGAAGCGTCTAGAGACCATCCCTGTGCCCGGCGCCACAGAAGTGCTGAGAGTTCCGCCTGAAGCTCCTTGTATGCTGTGGCCTCCTCACGAGAACCCAAGCCGCATTCCAGAAGGCCCCCCAAGACCGACCTGCAACAGATGGATATCTCGCCTTCGCTCCGCCACCAGCTCTTTGCCCCATCTTCGGAGGACCCTCCTGGCACCATCCTTCATACTGTCCCACCACTCCGAAGATGGCACTTCGTCGATTCGGGAGTCCAGGTACGCTTGGACGTCCTGTACCACTCGGTCATCGTTCAGGAGCGATGGATTCGACCGCCACGGCGAGGGTTGGGGTCCAAAGCCATCTGGGTCTTGTAGGTCCACGACGACTGCCCGGTGGTCAGTAAAGAACTGCGCAGAAGTGCCGACCTGCACTACCGCACAATCCTGCACCCCACACGAGAGAGACTTTGGCACGTAGAACCGGTCCAGACCGACGTACTGTTTTGGCTGCTGAACGTGAACCCTGGTGTGAATCCGTGGACAAGGTTCCAGGCGTCTACCAGGTCCCTCGCACGCAACAGGCATCTCAGCTCCTTGGACTTCCAGGGTTGGTTCCTCGATATTTCCCTCGCTCGGTCATACTGGTCGTCCACAACACAGTCGAAGTCACCACCAAGTACAACGTCCCTCTTACCGAGGAGGTAGGGGTCGACGCGGCGGAGAAAGTCATTCCTCTCCTGGTAGTCCGTGGGAGAGTACATGGACACAAGGCGCCTGTCACGCCCGTTGATGGCCACGTCCACTGACACAAGTCCCTTCAAAGTCGAAGGAGTGGCGCAACACAGTTCCACGAAATCCCGATGTCCCACGCCACGAGTCCTCGATGTACCACAGCTGAAGTGTCAATTCACACCCACTCGTACTGCAAAGTTCTTAGCTTCCTGCACGCTACTGAAATGAGACTCCTGGAGGAAGGCGATCTCCACTTGCAACGATGCAAGCAGCGACCGCAACATTCGCTGCTTTCGATGCTGGCGGATCCCGCGCACGTTAAGCGTGAGCACTTTCATTAGGTCCATTCTTTTTACCTGCACCTCCTGAACTAGTGCAAGGAGTGCAACACTGTCGCTTTTTTTTTTTTTTGCCATGCACTCGCACTGCACCTGCACGTCCCCATTCTTTTTGGGGAAGTGCTGACCTGGTTCTGCACTAGTTCTCGATTCCCTTGCACGACGTATCCTGGTCGTGCAAGGGAAGGGTGCAAAGTAGCAGACGGCAAGATGGTGGAGAGCACTTCGCAATAACGTCGTCTGCTAAGTCACGATGGTTGACTGGCCTAATTTATTAGACACTAGAGAACATGTAATGAATGACGGGGGTATTTTGTGCATGCCATCAACTAAGTAAACGTTTATCTAGTAACTCTGTTGGAAAAGGTGCTGGCACATGGCTGTTGTTTAGCAGAAAGTGCTGGGCGCGACTTAGCAGACGACGGTATGGCTACTGCAGCTAGTACGATGATCGCCTGGCCCGTTTTATCAGATACCGGTGGACATATAATGAATGACGGGATGTATTTGTATATGACGTCCAGTAAGTAGCCTTTTATGCAATAACCTTGTTGGAAAAACTGACGTTGGGAAAAATGTTCCTTTACCCGCGTAGTGCCCATCAAAAGCAGTGCGTGCAGTCCCGTTTTATGCAGGGCAGGAACTTGTAGAAGTTCTGAAAGTAAAAATGCACGTTTGTATGTGTTGTGCATAGCAGCGGTAGCTAGACGAGTTCAATCACACGCGCTATTGAATGGGCGGGGCGGCGGGGTTTGATCGGAAAACGGGGTTTATATTTCGTTTTCTCTCTTTATCTCTATATATCTTTTATTTCTTAATCAATCCATCTCTTTCCGTAAAATATTTCTGTATGAGGATGTCCGAGTTCTAACTTGCGATATAGTTCCTAGCGCTTGAACGAAATATAACTACACCGCGCATACCGTTATTTAACATCATCCGTCCTATAGGCATATAATTATTATTTAATAATTTAATTTAATTTAATTTAATAATTATTTATTTATTTGTTCACCAGCTGGGGACCGCATTTATATGACGTCTGCGGTGGTGACGACCGACCAACAGCAAGATTCACATAAGGTGAGGACGTCGCTCTCGCCAGCTCCGCTGCCGACTCTGGATGAAGGCGAAGCCTCACAAATCAAAGGAGCTACACCACAGCTACAACATGAGACAATGAAGGATGGGACAGAAGAAAAACTCTGGAGTGCGAGCAGAACTCGCTTTTTATAAACTGTTTTAAAGAATACAGACTCCAAATTGGAAAGAAGGGTGGATACAGGACAAAAAAAAAATGCTGTGGGCCACCATGGCAGACCGCCTGAACGAAGAGTTCAAGGAGAACTTTACTGCCACTCAATTTGAGAACCGATGGAAGTCCCTAGAAAGGGCATAGAAAAATGCGAAGAAGAACAATACCTCTGGGAGCGGCACCTCTGGGAGTACCCCTGGGAGTGGTATTTGAATATGAAGAGTAAGTAATGAGCACAAATTGACATATGTGATGAATTACATATACCAGCCCGTCTAGACCGACCACACTGTACTTTTTTGTTCTTGTTCACCGTGCACAGTGCAATGGGTTTATTTATATGGTGGGTCTCTTCTGTTCAGAGAACTGCATGACATCTTGGAGAGCAAAAATCACATCTCTCCTGTAGTGCTGATGGCACATGGAAAAACCGTGATCAAACGTGGGTAAGCAAAACAGGGAAACCTCTACTGCAGTTGTGTAAAACTATACCAACCCTTAGCTGCACGTCCAGTACACTCTGGTAGCATCGCAAAGAAAAAAAAAAAAAAAAAACGAAAAGTTGTTTTGCATGCACATACATGCAGTATCAAAAAGACGAAGGGGCAATGTGTATAACCATTCAATTTAATAGTTTTCCTAGTCAATCAATCAATCAATAGTAAGTTTTTGTTGACGTGCTACAAATGCTTCAACTAGCACATTCTGGTCAGCACGTTCACAAAAATAGGCAAGGCAGCGAGCCACAGCACGACGCAGTCTCCCCCGCCTCAGCTACTACTACCCGAGGGGGAGGAAGAAGCGTCGGAAACACCAGGGACAGGAGGCGCAGAGCGCCCAGGGAGCGTGGAACAGAAGTTCTGTGGGAACTTGTTAATCAACTGAAAACGATCGAGGAAGCCAGGCAAAAGCGCCATGAAGAGAAGATTGCACTACTTGAGAGATTTGTGACATCATCAGTTTGTACTGAATGTAGATCAAAAAGAACAACATTATAAAACCCCTTAGTCTCGTAAACTTTTATATACAAAGCGCAGACGGCTCTTGTCATGTATTCCACTGAATTGCGGGCAAACTGCGCAAAATATGCTGGAGGCATTCACCTGTACTGAAGAAAAGTAGCTAATGAATTTAATAAATAGAACTAGCTCTGCATTGAACAGAACACCATTTTACAAGAGAGCCACAGCATTTTGCTTCCTGATTTCCTCCGCAGCACGATGCACAGCAGCATTGCTCACAGGGAGGGGCGCTTCACTTTCGTCTTCCTTATTCGTGGAGAGCGGTTGGAAGGCTTGCAGGTCGTCCTCTGCACTGCACTGGTTGTGCAAAACGCAACATGCCAGTATGATCAGACATGATTTCCTTATGGTGTCCACATCTACACCATACAGTCTTCTGAAACGTTGCTTCAGAAGACCGAAAGTGTTTTCAATAATGACACGTTGTCTGCTGTGGATATAATTGTACGTCTTCTTCCACTGCGGCAATGCTTGTCCCGACGCTTTCCGGGGGGTCAGCAACCAAGGAAGCAACAGGTAGGCTGCGTCTCCAATCAGGTACCCACCTGAAATATGACCACCACGTTCATTAGATTCCCTGTGTGATATGAATGTATATTATCAATCTCAGAAGCCGTCAAATGTAAGCAGAATACCTTGCACTGAAACACTGTTATGAGAAGAACATGCATTACATGAAGTATCTTCCAAAAGTTGCTGTATATTCAATATCTCCCAGAATTAAAAGTAGTGTGGCTGTACGATATTCTGTCACCTTCGCATTTAGTAGATGCCACTTGGTAAAAGAAACTCTGTCGAAGTACGTTCGCATCGTGGAACCTTCCAGGGCATCCAACAAAAACAAGATTTTTTTTCTTCATAGCAGATGCCCTGGAGCACAATAGAGTGATATTTGTTACTATTGTAGTATGAGTCCGGAGACTCCTGGGGAGTTTTGATTGGGATATGCGACCCGTGTATGGCACCTACTACATTTGGTATCCTTTTGCTTATTTCATTTCCCGCAGTCTGCTGGCGGCGTGTCATTTCGTCCGGCCAAGTAATGACATTTCCACTTATATCCTCCACGAAATGTAAGACCCGCAGGACACGCTTGTGGACCGCCGACTAAGTGACATTGAACTTATCTGCCACTTGCACGAATGGTGCCCGCGATCCCAGGTATGCCAAAGCGACCAGGAACGTCTTTTCTTCTGCCACTCTTGGGCGGCCGACAGTTGACTTTGGAAAGTGCACAGATGTTTCGAAGCGATGGGACAGTTCTGCCACACGTGACATCCGAAACATCCGTAAGAACTCAAAGCTGTAGTAACTGTTTACTACTGACCCATAATATCCATGAACACGGTTGCACTTGTACCGGGTCAAAGCCTCGCATACCATCCCCAATAAAACGATATGGTCATCCTCGTCATCACTGTCGGAGTAAAAAAAAAAAAACAGAAAAACACCAAAGGTACAGGAATTGGCAACGCCATGAAGAACGAGATTCTCCCAATATCCGCTAACGAATTGTTCTACAAACAAACCGCGAACAAACGACAGCCGAGCTGAAGACAAACGTAGCAGACGACCAGGTCTGCAGCTTCGTAGGAGACGACAAGGCCTGCACTTCATCATTCTTTTTGGCAGTGTCATCATTCTTTAGGGGGATTCTTTTTGGGAGTTTCATCATTCTTTTTGGGTAGTGTCGCGCCAGTGCAACTGGCTCAGAACTGTTGTCTATACCTCGCGTGCACTTAAGAACTGGTGCTGCACGAGTGCAGCACTTTTCTTTCAGAAGGAATGTACCTAGTGTCCGCTTGGGAGGAGGGTGGGGACGGCACGGCACGATTGGCGGCCTGTCGTCGCTTCTTCTCAGTCTTCTTGCGGCCGTTGGCCCGTTCGACTGTTTGCCACGGCTGCTCCTGAGGGACAGCCGCTGACTCCTGCGAGTCGCTGGACGTGTGTGGCCGTTTCGCTGGTAGTGGAGCCTGGTCTCGGCTCTCTTCATCAGTTGAGGAGGACGTGTCCTCGGTCGACTCCACAGTGGCATCCTCGTCAATGACGAGTGGCGTGTCGGAAACCTCGCTGGAGCTATGCTCAGAACGGGTCAGGGAGGCGACGTCTTGCAGGTTGGTCATTGCCTGACCCACAACTGCCGTTGCAGGGGACACAGCCTGGGGGGCCCCGGTGGTCGGCGCTTCTTCGTCAGTTTTCTGATAGGGCGCAATGGCGTCCTCCGTGGTTGGCAATTCGAGAACCTGCTGCTTGCCCGGGGTGGGGGAGCCCTCGCCGCCGCCAGCGCGATGACGTCCTTTGTATCGCTCAGGTCACTGGCTAACTCGTCGGCTACCATGTCGTCCTCGGTGGCGATGCTGCCGTACGTCTTGACCCTGCAGCGCGTGGTTCAGTGGTCTGCTCCACACTTGCGGCACTGCTCATTGCACGAAGCTGCCTCGTGCCCGCACGCGGCGCGGCGCGGCGACGACACCTCGGTATCGTGCAGTCTAGCACGTAATGGCCCCCTTGACCGCACCGGCCACATTGTTTCCGCATGCAGCTATAAAGGCGTATTTTAACGGCCCGGGCCCGGCCCGGAGCACACAGCCAATAACAAGCCCGGCTCGGCCCGCGGGCCGGGTCGGGGGCCCGGGCCCGTGCAGGGCTCTACCTTGCACTACCTGTACAGAACTGGATCCAAGTCTTCGTTGGGTAGCTCCGTCGGGAGGTCGCGCAACGTGATGGCAGAGGCCACCGCGTCAAGAACTTGCCTGCTTTTCACCTGGCTGTCGGCATGGAGGCTGAAAGTGAGGTCCTGGCGTAGCTGCGTCGCCATCTCCGTAGGGTTAGGCCTATTAAAAATTGTCGAGAAACTCATTGTAGTGTCCCCCTCCGTGTCACAATTTGATGATGATTTCACCATTGGCGAGTACAAAGAGGTTACAATGACTCCTGCACTGGTGCCGAAATCCGTCTTTGCCAAGCCGCCTTGGGTCGGCCTGCAAGCGAGTCCTGAGCGCGATGCGGCAAGCCATTAACATATTGACCAGAGTTGTTGGTTGCACCATAGACGGAGTGAGTCCTGGCACACCAGAGCCGGTAGCAGATCTCAGACACTAGGAAGTAAAAGGCGAAAGATCGGTTCCCGGATTTGAAGGGAGACCACAGCATATATCCTACATTTCCTGCATTTGTGGAGGCCGTATTCGGAACATATGAGAGGCAAAGTGGTGAACTGCTGTCCCTCTCTCTCTTTCTCTGTTTCTTTTTCATTTATTTATTATTATTTTGCGTGTGTGTGGGGGGGGGGGGGGTGGCTGGTCAGGAGACGTCTGATTTGGACTGATGTTCTCCCTTTGAATTGAATAATATAGCCTTACCCAAACGGGTTAGGCCTAGTGTCTAGAAGCTCATTGTACTGTCCCCCTCCACGGTGATCTTTAGTAAATATTTATTGATTATAATAAACATTAAAAGCATAGCACATGAGGCACTGTACAGAACCCAGCAAAGCACACCCCAAATCCACAACGGAAGTATTAGGCCCATTAACCACACCTGCACAACGCACAACACTTCTCACACATACTCCCACTCACCGGCCGTATATACGCCAGTACTTACAAACAACTATTTACAAGTGATTTACAAGGTATTTACAGGTTACAGGTGTGTCGAAAACGGTATGCAAGCCGAAAAACGAAAACAATCCCCAAAACTAAAAGGAACCCAAAGCTGGTCCCCCCCCCTCCGAACCAGTCAGCGAATACACAGTGCATTGATAGTGCTCACATGAGTTCAAGAATTCATGCGTTCATGAATGTCATATCTTTAGGGTCACCCGGCCGCTCACAAGCACAAACAAGTTGTAGTGGCTTCACCACCGCCGCCGAGACAACTCCACGCAGAGTGTAGAAGTTCCCCTTGCAGGCGCACTTTTATGGCCACGCGGCACGCGAACAGAAGGACCTTCTGTTCTGCGGAAGGACCTTCTGCTCTTGGACCATCAGAGTGGCTGGCTGAGCACCGTACACGCACCGGGTACTGGTACACCACAGCTGGTATATCACTTCGGCGACCAGAAGGACGAACGCTGGCCGTTGCCTTGCGAGCGCCGGCATCGGGTCCAGGAACTTCACTGTGCTATAGGGCACCCGGGGAAGGCCATAAATGTCGGCAACCTTCCGCCACGAAGCGGCCGCGTTGAGGCAGTCGAAGAAGACATGACGGTGGGACTCCAGGGCTCCGCAATATGTGCAATTGTTCAGATGAGATAGGCCAAGATGGTGCAGCCTTGCTCCCACGGGCAGCACGTCATGGGAATGCTGCCACAGAATATCCACCCGGCTCCCTTGGAGGAGGCGAGGCTCGACGAGGCCCCTGTCTATGGAACGAGGGGGCGGATGGACGGGAAAGCTTGCCTCGCAGAGTGCCAGGTACAGTTGTCTCACCGACCAGGTGGAAAAGTCGGTGTCCGGTACGTGCTTTCTCAAACGTACCGCGTACGCTTTCATGCAGCGGTAGAATACCATCAGACGTTCCGCGTGCGGACGCCGGTGGTCGAGAAAGCCTCCAAAGTCCGTGATGTGCGTGCCCGCGAAAAACACGGCGAGATCATGGGATACGTGCACCTTGTCTGCGAGCACTTTGAACAACGAGGCAAGGCCCAGGGCCGCGCAGAACAGTCTCAATCGGGAAGCTCCAACCGCCTTGCTCAGGATCTCTCATCATTACGGCCCGTTGTACTCGTTCTGGCCGTGCGCTTCAGAAGAAGTCGTACGTCAGTCGATTAACCCTACGGGCGGTAGCTGTGGCAGTCTGGAAGGCTGTTCCGAAATACCACAGTCTTGAGCACAGGTGTCGGGAGACCACTGACATTCGTTCCCTGAGGCTCAGGTTCAAGGATAACAGTTCGTGTAGGTGTGGTCTCACATGGCCCGAATGGCAAGCCCCCAGTTGTTCGTGAGAGGCCCAGCTCGGTTGAAATAAATGTCAAAAATGCGGCAGGAGTCGCGCACGGGTATCCCGTACACGTCAGTGTATAAAAACTCCTGCCCAAGAGTCATCACTGCCGATTTCCGCTCGTTCAGTCTGGCCCCGGAGGCTCTGCTGTACTCTTCCAAGCAGTGCAGAGCTTGCTTGGCACACCGTGAGACCATCGGCGTATGCGAACGCTGTGGGGCACCTGTTGCTTCCGGGGACTGGCAGACGTGGTACCGCGGTCTCCTTCGAAAGCATGCGGATCGCCGTTTCGAAGACCAGCACGTACAAGATGGGAGACAGTGGGCAACCCTGCCTAACTTCAGTTTCGACGCTGAATTCTTCCGAGACTCTCCCATTGACGATCACTTTACTTGCCACGCTTGTGTAGAGGAGCCGGACTAAACCATGAGGCGGACGCCGAAACCCGCCCGCTGCAGGACAAAGAACAGGAACTCGTGGTTGACCCGGTCAAAAGACAAATGACACAAATCACCCGGTGAAATGACACAAACAACGCTGTGCTCCGGCTTGCTGCCACCCAGTAGAATATGTCGCGCAGGGCAAACAGATGCTGCTGGATGCTTCTCCCAGGAACCGAACATGTCTGGACGGGAGAGACAACCGTGTCGATGACTCGGGCAATGCGTAGCTCCAGGACCTTTGCAAATATCTTACAGTCCACGTTTAGCAGAGTAATGGGCCACCAAGCCGACAGCTGCTCGGAACGGCCGCGATCTTTGTAGAGCAGCTTAATGTGGCCACAGGGAGAGGACGTTGGACGCGCGTTAAAAGACACGGCCCACACAGTACGCGGATTTGAAGGGAGACCACGGCATATATCCTACATTTTTCCATTTGTGGAGGCCCTATTCGGAACATATGAGAGGCAAAGTGGTGAACTCTTGTCCCTCTCTCTCTGTTTCTTTTCCTTTGTGTGTGTGTTGGGGGGGGGGGGGGTGTCAGGAGACGTCTGATTTGGACGCATATTCTCTCTTTGAATTGAATAATATAGACTTACCCAAACGGGTTAGGCCTATCAAAAATTGTCTAGAAGCTCATTGTACTGTCCTCCTCCACGGTGATCTTTAGTAAAAAGGCTAAAGAAAATTTATTTCGCAAGTACGATGACATTTACAATGACCACATATGCAGTCGCAAGACAGAACAATGCTGCTCAGCTTGCTCCGAGGAGCGATACAAGAACAACCTATTTACAACCTATATACATCAAGACGAACTCAATTGCGCATAGTAGTTTAAAAGACCTTAACGGTACTGAGAAACAAAGAAGATCAAGGATTTCTAACAGTAAAAACATTCTCGGAAACCCAGGTGTCCGTAAAGACTTGGAGCCCCATCTGGTGCAGCTCCTTGGCCAAGAACTTCCGCACCTCACAACGCAAAGAGCCGACCATGGCGACAACTGGCAGGCACCGCCTGTGCTTGAACATCGCATTGCTGCGAGCTCTAAAGAGAACATGGAAGCCTACCGCAAAGCACAGCTTCCGCAGTCGTTGCATGGCTGACGATGGAGTGGAACGCAGTTACTGCCACCGCAAGGGACACCTCAAACGAAGACTGCGCGCCACTCTACACAAGAAAGTCGCAGAACTACGGCACTGGTACATAGAGTGCTGCAGCGTATCAACCTGACCACAAAAGAACCGAACACGCGGTCCAGGCGCGACCTGACCACAAAAGATGCAAGAGGCATCGCTGCGTATGCCAAAGCGGGCAAGTCGGTCCAAGGTGGGCAAAACGTCCCACCAGGCCTGCCACATGAAGTTTTGAGAAACACGAGGTAGGTCATTGAACATCCTTTGCCGAAAAGGTAGACAAACTACGAAGGCGTGTACGGGACTCGTCCTCTTCTTTGGCCAGACGTTCAGAAATGCGGACTGGTGGGACGCCAAGGACATTCCTATCTGGGTACAGCTCTCGGAAATGTTGGTGGGCTAGAGAGCCGTGAAGCTGGTGCGGCTGTTCAGCTCGGACGCTGTTCCTCAACTCGAGGGAGATCTGGTAAGAACCGACTGTGCAGGGATGTTAAGTAAACTGCTAGCACATGAGCTGGAGACGGAACATCCCGCAGAACTCGTAAGAGAAGCCTCTGAGCGAGGACCTGGCAGACTACTCATACGTTAGGGATGCTCCATCCGCCTGTGGAGACAGGGAGGCGCAATGTGGAGCGGTTGAACATGGGTGGTTTACCCGACCAGAAGAATGAAAGAAAATGTTGTCAATCTGCGTAATTACTCTCTGCTGCGGAGGAAATATCTGGCCCAAATGCCAGGCTCGAGCACACAAAATGGAACGAATGAAATAGCGGCGCTCCGCAAATGTGAATTCAAACGACTCGGCTGATGCAATTTTTGCCTTCAGAGCAAAAACCACAGCGTTCCAGTTTGAAACGGGTATTCCGTGTTTGTCAAAGGAAATGTCCAAGACTCGAAGAGAGGTGCACGTCAAAAACGGCACTGCAGGCGATAAGGTGAGGGACCCAAGCGCCATGGCTTTACTCTTGGACGCATTCAACGCCGCTCCGGACAGAGCAGAGAAACGTTCGAACACCTCGCAGACGTAGCGGATTCAATCTTCGTCTCTCTGAAACAGTGTCACATCATCCGCATAAGCGGACACTTTGATGGATGCGTTTCCCGGGAATGGCAACCAACTTTAAAAGGGTGACTTTCACGTCTATTGAAAACAAGGGTACTCGAATGCGACGAATAAATGTTCCGAACAACAGACACGAATTCAGCAGGAAAGCCGTACCTGCGCAAGACACAAAACAGGAAGGAACGCAGCACCCTGTCAAAGGCCTTCCTCTGATCTAGTGATAAGACACAACTATTTACATTGTTCATGTTGGAAAAATACAACAAATCCCTAAAGCAAGACAGAGCGCCATACATTCCTCGTCCTGGAATGGCACACACTTGTGCCTCATGCACAATACTCCCAGAAACAAGCCGAAGTCGGTGATTTAAGAGCGACATAAACAACTTATAATCACTGTTCATAAGCGTAATTGGACGCCTGGAACCTGGGTCCGACAAATCAGAATTGGCTTTCGGCACGAGAACTTCTCGGCCAAAACTAAAATACGTAGGAATTCTTACAAGACTCATAATTGTAAACACTGCATGTAGTTATGGCTTCAGCACAATCCAAAACGCACAACAAAATTCGACCGGCAAGGCATGCGGTCCCGGTGCAGTACCGCGACGCATCTGAACCAGAGCTTCGTCTAACTCTTCAAGCGTTATGGGTGAGCGAACTATCTCTTGATCCACATCGCTTAGCTTTGGCAAGACGTAAAAAAAGGCATCATTAACATCACACTCTTGTCGGCCGTCGGAAAGGTCACGTGAATAAAAGCTGTGAAACCTGTCGAAGACCCTGCCCGGGTCAGTGGTCACAGTACCGTCCGGCAATGTGCATGACGAAACAAAGGTATGGTCGCGTTATTTACCCTCGCGATTGTAGCGGTACATCTCCACACCGGACACAGACCGGCCGCGTGTCCTTTCCATTTGAGCTGTACTTGTGCTGGACCTCAAAAGCAGGTCACGCTGCGCTATCAGGCTGTCCAAATACTCGCGCGTGTTAGCAGTGAGAACACCTCTTCGTACAAGACGTATCTTATCGCATAAGCGATCGAACGCTTTCGTTCGCTCTCGCGACCGACGCTTCCCAAGCAGCACAGTGTACTGAAAGTCGAGTGCAATAGGGGTGGGCTGGTAGGTGGAATGCTTTGAACAGACTGGTGACGCTATAGAACGTTGTAACACACATACCGTGCACCCCTATTGCGCTCGACTTTCAGTACATTGTGCTGCTTGGGTCCCCATACGTAGTGAAAAGGGCACAAAACTGCTGTTTACGCTGTTGCCACAAACGCAAAGATTGAGATATAGATATGTGGCGGCCCGTGGAAGACTACGACGACGCGCCTCTGCTGCCACGCGCTACGGCGCTGGCACGGCAGTTCTACCGGCACCGTCCTAGTGTGAGGCCACGTCCATCTGCCCGCTGGGACATTCCATCATCGCCGGTCAGGACTCATGTAGGGGAACACCACCTCCTCTACATTTGGTGACCCGAACAACGAACACCATGTTCGGCGTAATTCGGCCACTCAACATCCTAAATTTTTCGTCGGCAAACCAGCAGCGAACCACCCTCTAGCAGGCAAGGCGCACCGGGACCACTGTTCCACCGGGGACCCGCAGGGAGACCACAGTAAGCTGGCTTTCCAGCCTCCACCTGCTTCATGATGGTCCTCCCCGGCACTTCTCTGGCGGCAACCGGCATTCACGCTGTCGTACCGGTCACGGTACTGTCGCCCACTCAGCAACTCAACACAATCAGCAACAAACAGCTCTCAACAACGATCACTCAACACACTCCCTCAGCAACAAGCAACGCAGCAACTCAACGCCACACAACGCACTCAAGCACCCAACCACTCAGCACTCACAACTCATCTCTGGAACCCGCCCGGATCCAGCGCCCTTGTTCCCGCCATCCCGCTGCTGCATCAACAGCCACAATCGCAAGCCGTACCTCCAATCGTCCACCATCCACGAGTCGTCCTCATTCTCCTCTTCATGGTATCGACGCGGACCTCAACCGCATGCACCGCTCCGCGTCTGAGGGGGGGAGTGATGTGGCGGCCCGTGGAAGACTACGACGACGCGCCTCTGCTGCCACGCGCTACGGCGCTGGCACTGCAGTTCTACCGGCACCGTCCTAGTGTGAGGCCACGTCCATCTGCCCGCTGGGACATTCCATCATCGCCGGTCAGGACTCATGTAGGGGAACACCACCTCCTCTACAGATACATCCAACAACGATTCCACTGCACCGATTACCTCATCATCATTGAGCAACTTTTTTGTCTAGTCGCCACAAAAGGCGGTGCAGAACTGGTGGATGTTCTAGGTCAAGTACCAGGGAGACGAAACCCAAGCAGCACAATGTACTGAAAGTCGAGTGCAATAGGGGTGGACGGGTAGGTGGAAGACCTTGAACGAAATGGTGAAACTAAAGAGCATTGATAAGACACATACCGTCCACCCCTATTGCACTTGACTTTCGGTACATTGTGCTGCTTGGGAAGCGTGGTAGAACGTGTATGTCGCTGTAGAGGGAATGATGTGGTGATCGCAGTTAGCAATCTTATCTCGCACACTGCGGGGAACATAGAAACGATCCAAACGGGAGCCAGCTCTTCCGCGTTGCCACGTTATTCCGAGAAGTTGCGGGCCATGGATTGCACGCCAAGCGTCTATCATATCAAATTCTTGCACGAGATGGGATAACTCGCGGGCATTCCATACGGATCGTCCTTGGCCGCGGCCGATAACATCCACCAGTGAATTCTCGACGCAATTAAAGACCTCGGCCAGAACAACAGTACCGTTGAACAACAAACTTGTGTCCAAAGAACGAAAGAAACTGTTTGTCTGACTAGCATGAGCGGGGGCGTACACGTTAACAATTCTGCACTTGGCATCGCCAATGAAAAAATCAAAACACATAATTCTACCTTCAGCGTCATACGTACAAAAGAAGCGATTCAACGGGGCGCGGTTATACACAATCACTGCAACACCGTACGTGTTCACAGCGCCCAAACTGGCATACACAACTAGATTAAATCTTCTCCTGAACTGCACAACGTCTTTAACAGAACAAAAGTGTGGTTCTTGGAGCAAAGTATGTTCGTGCCCTAACGTTTTCCAAGGCTTACTACATCTGCTTGTTTTTGCACGCTGCGCATACCGTTAACATTTAGACTGGCAATCTTAACACGCTTGAGTAAGGTTAGAGAAATAGCTAACGCAAGATTACAAACAGAGTTCATTATAGACAATGAATTTAGACGCAGGCTTACGAACTGTCCGAATCGCTGCCGAACAACTCCTTCATGCTTGGTACCGTGACTTTCTGACGTTTCTTGCGTTGCGCCGTTCCGGCGTCCATATCCTCGGTGCTGAAGTGCAAGCCGTCGGTCTTGAAGGCCACGCCGTCATGCATCTCAACGTCCTCCTCGTTGAAGGCTGTCGGTGTCGGTACCGTCATGTAGTGGGAGGTTGCGTCAACCACGGTCGACGCACTGTAGCCGTCGGACTCTTGGGAAACGGACCGGGACGCTACGATAGGAGACGTCTTCGCCCCCTTAACTGGCGCAGCTTGAACAGCAGTGCTATTCGAAGGTGAGTTCTGCAGTTGCTCGTGAAGTGGTGTTGGCACCTCCTCGCGAAGTGGTTCCTGCGGGCGCCGTGTGTACGCTCGGGACCAGTGCAGTCTTCTCCAATTCCACCTGTCTCTGTGCAGGCGGGAGTGTCGGGAACTGGAAGCTGGCAATGCTAGCGTACGAGAACTTTCCTGGGCATACACCTTGCTGCATGCTTGGTCCGGCACTTGCTGCAGCGCGATCCGCAGTCTTTCACGAGATGCCCGAATGTGGAGCACCGCTCACAAAAGGGAACCTTACAAGGCGACCTGAAGTGGCCTTCCAGTTTGCAGCGACGACAAACTCGCTTCACCCCTGGGTACTCGCACTGGATGAGAGCTTCCATCACGCGAATAAGGTTCGGGAAGTTTTGGGATTACGTCAGCGCCCGAAATTTTTCAAAGAAGAATGTCCTAAATCTTGGATAGTCAACATGGCGTCATATATTTAATGGACGATGTACTGGTTTTCGGTAACACCCAAGAAGAACACGACCGGCGACTGCGTGCTGTACTTCAACGGCTGATGGATAATAATGTCACTCTGAACCGGGATAAATGCGAATTCTGTGTCAAAAAGATAGCATTTCTTGGAGTAGTCATCGATGAAAATGGAATCTACCTGAATCCTCGTAAAGTGGACGCCGTGACAGCCCTGCCGGCCCCTGAAAACGTCTCTGACTTGCGACGCATCCTTGGCAACTTCAATCACCTCGGCAGGTTCATACCCAGTTTGTCGACTGTATCTGCGCCTCTGCGAGAATTGCTAGTAAAGAATGTTGCCTGGTATTGGGGACACCGCCAGCAAGAAGCCTTCCAGAAGTTGAAGAACATCGTCTGCTGTCTGTATGGCCAAGTACAACCCAAACTTTCCAACGGTGTTGTCCGCAGATGCGTCGTCGTATGGTCTTGGCGGCGTGCTTTCACAAGTTCAACGAAACGGAGAACTGAAACCAGTTGCCTACGCATCTCGCAGTCTGAACAGCGCCGAGTCTCGTTACTCTCAGGTGGAGAAGGAAGCACTAGCATTGACTTGGGCGGCAGAAAAGTTCGAATACATTCGGGGCCTTCGGTTCAAGTTCGAAACCGACCATAAGCCACTCCTACCGCTCCTTGGGGATCAGCAACTGGATCAAGTACCTCCAAGAGTACAGAGATCTCGTCTGCGTCTGATGCGGTATGATTACGACATAACGTACGTACCAGGAAAGTCTCTAGTCACAGCAGACGCTCTTTCCCGCCCGCCTTTGCGAGATCTTGCCACTGGCCTCATCGTCGACGACGCTACTTCGTATGTCCAGGTAGCAATTGACATGATTCCCGCGTCGGATAAAATGCTGAGCCGTATTCGCGAAGCTCAGAAACACGACACTGTTTGCAGAGCACTTCGAGAATACTGCGAATATGGGAGGCCGCCGGACAGTATGCTCCAGCAGGAACTGCAAAGGTACCATGAGTACACGCCCAGGCTTTCTGTAAGCGAAGATCTCCTGTTATGTGGACAACGCATTGTGATCCCCACTTCTTTGAGAGCAGAAATACTTTGTCACATTCACGAAGGGCATCAGGGAATCTCCTGGTGCAGAGAAAAGGCAAAGGACTGCGTTTGGTGGCCTGGCCTAAGCAAGGAGCTGGCAGACATTGTCAAACCCTGCCCTGTCTGTCAAGAATATACGATACAGCCTTCAGAACCCATGGTTCCCACAGAGACACCATTGCTGCCTTGGGACAAGGTAGCGGTGGATCTGTTCCACCTTGGCGGAAAGGAGTATGTACTGGTGGTGGACTACCGCTCAAGATTCCCGGAAGTGTCACAACTAACGGACGACTGGTCATCACGGGCAGTCATTCTGCGGTTGAAGTCCATTTTTGCTAGGCACGGCATTCCCCGTGAAGTGGTGACCGATAATGGCCCTCAATTTTCCGGAGAAGAATTCAAAAGATTCGCACAGCTTTACGGTTTCATACACACGACCACTAGCCCTTCTTTTCCTCAAGCAAACGGACAGGTCGAGAGAACTGTCAGAACCGTCAAACTGCTGATTCAAATGTCAGACGATCCTCATCTCGCATTGTTGAATTACAGAAACACCCCAGCGTTCTCGGGAAGAAGCCCAGCGCAGATACTGATGGGGCGTCGTCTGCGAAGTAGTGTCCCGCAACACCCTCTGCAGTTACTACCCGCTCGGGAAGAACCACGTTGGGACGAAAAGAACAAGCACAAAAAGGAGAAACAGAAACGAACTTTCGACCGCAGACATCGGGCTCGTGGACTACCACCCCTAGAAAACGACGACGTTGTCTGGTTACCCTAGTTCAAGGTCCAGGGGAAGGTCATATCTACTGCTGGCACCCCGCGCTCCTACTGGGTGGAAACTGACAGAGGAGTTTTCAGACGCAATCGGCGACACATAATACGAAGAACGACGTCCGCACTACACGGCGACATGCGCCAAGGCGTGGAATTTCCAGATTCAGCGCCATCAGAGCCAACGGCAAGGGAAGAGGAAAGGAACAGTAGCGACATTGGACCCCATCTTCTATGGTCATCGCCGCATCCCGTGCCGGATGCGGAACAGCAGGAGCCGCTGAGGGGTGATCTCGAACTCGGTCAGCCACAGATATCACCGCAACGCGGACACGATGTTCAACAACCGGAGCAGCTGACCACGACGCGAAGTGGGAGGGTGGTCAGACCCCCGCAGAGGTACGGCTACACAGTCAGCACGTCTACCAAATAAAAAGAACAAAAAAGAAAGAAAAAGGAAAGAGTGAGAGGAAGAGTTGAAGTATTATGGTCTTGACGACGACGAGGTTTGGCGGTTGTTTTTGGCAAACCCGTGCGGGCAGCGTTTCTTCTTCTTTTTCTGGGGGAATAAACATTCACGTTCTAAAATACGACGTGACCGGTTGTTTCTTGCTTCACGCTACAGGAGTCTTCTCACCCATTTCCATCTTGACTGTCTTGTTGCTGTGCGGAGCACACCACGACCTTTTCGGTCGTCAAACGTGACATCGTCAAGCTTCAGCACGTTGCCGTACCAGGTTTTCGTCTCGTAGGAACATCGGCACCCTCTTCAGTACCACCGTCACCACCCGAGGCCCGCAGACCTCGATTGAACACGACTGCTCAGCAACGGTTAGGCCGCTCTCCAGGACACGGTCCAAAGCAGACCGCGTTAACAATCCAATTTCCCATGGTCGGAGATTCCGTAGAAGCTTCCGGGGCCAACCAAATCGTAGACAGCGCCGACCGAGTCCTCCGCCGTTGCCACGTCCGGAATTCGAACGCGGAAACACAACTCCTTCAGCGGTTCAGATGTGTTCATGTTGTCGGCTAGGATACCGCGATTAACGCCGGCCCCGGCAAACTTCCAACTCAAGCTCATCACAGACAGGAGATAGAACAGCGAAGAAAATTTCCCACTTATTTGCGTTTCCTTGTCACGTCAACTCCCCCGGGAACCTTTCGGAACCCATAACCGGGAGTCCGGACGCGGAATAACTTAAATTTCACCAAAATTTACGAAAACTACTCAGGACCTCTGGAACAAAGCAGCCACTCGGAACTTCGTCGTATATCCTACATTTTCTCCATTTGTGAAAGGGCCTATTCGGAACATATGAGAGGCAAAGTGGTGAACTCCTGTCCCTCTCTCTCTCTCTCTTTTTGTGTGTGTGTTTGGGGGGAGGAGGCTGATGTCCGATGTTGGACGCATGTTCTCTCTTTGAATTGAATAATGTAGCCTTACCCAAACAGGTTAGTCCTATCAAAAATTGTCTAGAAGCTCATTGTACTGTCCCCCTCCACGGTGATCCTTAGTAAACGTTTATTGAAACAGTAAACACAGGCCTAAAGGCCAGACAAAAACACACACACACACACATTGCAGAGATACCAAAATCTTCATGTAGAAAAGAACCACACATTGCAAATTGTAAAAGGCGAAGTTTATTGTCAAAATCCAATTCAGTGCTCCTACCCAGGCAGGGCCACAACACACATGCACAACCAATCCCACACAATAACTATATGTACTATTACAATAACAAGAATATGCAATGGTGCATATACAATAATAACAGCAATATACGACAATAACAATATGTTACATACCCACTCCACTGAGTGCAGATCCCCGCTCTCCCCACCGGACTCGCCACCTGCTCTCTTTCAATTGCTCAGCAGGCTCTCCCTCAAAAGAAAATGAAGAGTTTCCCTTGCTGTACAAACATTAATTTCTGGTGGTTTTTCCAGCGCCTTTTGAAAGTTTCCTCCCCCAATATTTCATACTCCAATTGCATCTTTCTATACAGAGAAAGTCGGACATAAAAAGTGACCACCCTGAGTGACTCGTTCGACCCTTCATACATTTTCCGATTTCTGGACGCCCAACGTTGATATTTAATATCATATAAGAGCACGAAGAAAGACGGCGTCCGACCTCACTGGGACCGGATCAAAGATCTGCACAATGTCATATTCAATTCCAGGCAGCGGAAACAGGTCTGCGCCGGAAACATTTTGCGCCACATCGCACTCATGAGCACACAGTCATAAATAAACCATAAACCATGCTTATGGTTTTGTGTCTGTCCACACATGGCACACTCGTTGGTTGGCCGGAAGCGAATCCTGCACAAACTGGTACCCACCGGCAGCACGTTGTGTGACATCTCCCAGACGAGGTCAGCACGTTCATCGTCTACACACGACGACAGCAGCAGAGCTCTCGTGGAAGCAATCTGCGTGTGGACTTCGTCCCTCTTACACGCAGAGAATAAAATAGCATACAACTTTTTAGTTGTCATGTGCCTGATCTCGCTCCGCACAACACCTGCAAGGAGGCGCACATACTTTGCTAATTCCACATAAAACGGTGCCAGCGACTCCGCCCTGGGCAAGCGATAATTAACACGTTCTCCAAAGAGCGTACACAAAGCTAAGGGCTTTTCGATCTGGCCATCCTCCTCTAACACTCTACACGTCTGAGCAATCGCGAACGCTACACACATGATATTGATATTAAATATATTGAGCCCACCACACTCTGGGGGTATCTGAACTACGGCCTTCTTAATCTTTTCCGGGCGCCCCTGCCACAGCACAGCCATCGTTGCTTGCGTCAACCTCCTTTTCACGATTCTGGAGGGGAGGTTGCACGTACCCGCGTACCATATGATCGAACACATTTCGGTCCGAATCAAGTCCCGTCTGCCTCTGTATCCCAGGGGAATATTTTGCTCGGAGAACAAGGAGCAGTCGAAACAGGGACGAAGACACGTTCTCCGAGTCATGTACCAAGAAGCCCATCAGGCTACTCTAGACAATTTTGCTGCTGATCTTTGATGACTTCTAGGCTTTTTTGGATAGTCCTCCATGTCTTTTGCGCTACGCCGCTTGCAGTGAAAACAATACCAAGGAGCTTTAACTCGTCTACCACTGGTATGCCAGCTATTTGGCTTTTTCCACCTGAGTGGTTCACTCGGAGCACAGCTGACTTTGACTTGTTGAGTTTTGCCCCTGAACCAGCTCCATATATGTCCATAAGTCTCAATGCCGCTCCGACGGCGCCCGGGGATGTCGTGCACAAAGCCATGTCGTCGGCATAGGCAAACAATGTTGCCTGGCCCGAACTACCCGGTACAGGTGCCCGCAGGATCGCCTCACTGCTCGCTAGAAGCCTCACCAAGGGCTCCAGGGCTAAAGCATACAACAAGGGTCAGAGTGGACACCCCTGCCGCACACCGGACCTGACTAGAAAGCTTCTACTGGGCTTACCATTAATTTCCACGGCGCTGCTTATATCCCTGTACAACAGACCGACGTAGGATATGAACAAACACGGCAGCCCTATCCGCTACAGCACGTGAAATATGTAATCATGGTTGACTCGATCAAAGGCTTTCTCCTGGTCAAAACTGAGCAGGAGAAGCGTCCCCTGTATTTTCTGGTAATATGCCAACATGTCAGGTAACGCCCCTAGGTGAGTCTGTGCAGACCTGCCCTTAACAGCTAATGCCTGCGCTGGTGATAGCAGGACGTCCATAACCTGACTTAATTTAAGCCGTATCGCTTTCGCAAGTATTTTATAATCCGTGTTGAGCACGGTGACTGGTCGCCAAGCCTCTACCTCATGCTTCCTTGTTTCGTCCTTACACAACAATTTCTCAAACTCTGAGGGACTGTGACCAGTGGCGTAGCCAGACCTCCAAGGTAGGGGGGGCTCGATACGAATGCTGCCAGCCCCAGTTCCCCCCCCCCTGCTGACACTGGGTGCGCCACCACACACATACTTGGGCATACCGCAAGATAGGAGATGTAACTCTAGCATAATTGATTTGAACGTTCACAATGCGATTACGATTAGGCTGTCATGAGGCCGTGTCACCAGATTCCAGAATGGAAGTATTTTGAAAGGCTCGTGCTTTGAAAATCATTTTAAAATGTAGATAGACGCCAGGAACTGCAAGAACTTTCGCGATCGTCACATTGGTCCCCCCCTCCCTCCCCGCCCATATAGCATTTTCTTCTCGGATTTGCACGGTTTGCGTGGGTCGGCCCGTGGCAGGTAGGGGGAGCTCAAGCCCCCCCTAGCCCCCCCGTGGCTACGCCACTGACTGTGGCAACTGACTTTCCCGTAGGCAAAGATTGTAAACGTTGGTCAATGACTCTGCAAGCTCCCCCCAAAACACCCGATAGATTTCTGGGGGAAGACCCTCAATTCCCGGGCTTTTACGCAAGCGTAAAGCTTTCATTGCTTCCGTAAATTCCTGAACTGTAAACTCGGATTCAAATACAGCCTTCCCTTCTTCCAACAACGGTATGTGCTTCTCTAGTATTTCCCACGCCTCTTTGTCCACTTCTTTATGGTCATACAAATTGGAATAAAAATTGACACACACACATCCTCTATATCTTCCTGTGTGTGTCTTAATACCCCATCCGGGCCTTTCACTTCTTGCATATTGACCGACCGCGGCATAATTTTTACCGTATTCAGTTCTCTCGACGATGGAGCTACCTGCCCACCGTAACCCGGCTGCCGTAATGGCTGTGAAGATTTCAATAGAAGGACACCTAAGTCCTCCTACAGTTCACCATAGACTTCCAACCGAGCTGCAGTTTCGAGAACCAATCCTCGAAGATTCCGCAACCCCCATCGTATCACGTAAGTCACCTCTCTCCTTACCTCTCCTCACCACCCTCCAGTACCCGGATTTGAAGGGAGACCACAGCATATATCCTACATTTTCTCAATTTGTGGAGGCCCTATTCGGAACATGTGAGAGGGAAAGTGGTGAACTTCTGTCCCCCTCTCTTCGTTTCTTTTCCTTTATTTTATTATTTTGTTTGTGTGTGGGTGGGTGGAGTGGGGGGGGGGGGGGGTTGGCTAGTCAGGAGACATCTGATTTGGACACATGTTCTCTCTTTGAATTGAATAATATAGCCTTACCCAAGCGGGTTAGGCCTATCAAAAATTGTCTAGAAGCTCATTGTACTGTCCCCCTCCAGGGTGATCTTTAGTAAATATTTACTGAATGAACGAACGACACAGCAGAACTACCAAAAACATGACATCGCCAAAGGCAAAGACAAGGAACACAGGAGGCGATCAACACAAATTCGTAACTAATGCTGGAAACAGCTATATATAGCCCCCAGGGGACCTTTGGAGGTATTCTGAAATAAATAAATAAATGCAAAGTCTATACACAAAGAAGAGCAGTTATGTACAAAACCTATACACAAAGGAGAGCAGCTATATACAAAGTATACCTATATACTTATAAACATATATCACACATTACACATTGTTTAAATATGAACGTTTGAAGACCGTCGACTACGCTCTACAAAAATTTACATCGTCACAGCTGTCATGAAGCCACTGTCTCTTCAGAACTTGACCACGACTTCACCCCGCGCGAGCACGAAGACGGTGTGGTGGTTCTTCCACCGACGACGAAATTCCTCGCGACCCGGAGCTCGAAGTTCGATCTTGAGGCGTGTCCTCAGGGCGACTCGGCATGCGAACATCAAGTTCACAAGGATGGCGGGGGCAACGCCGTACACAGTCCGAGTTCGTGCGCACCACAGCTGACAGCTGATTTTTGCCGCCAGCAGCAGAAAGGCGGGTTGCTTCCGCGTCGGAACGTGAATGGGGTCCAGGACGTGAACGGTCTCGTAGGAGACCTGAGGGAGTCCAAACAGCATGGCCACCCGTCGCCACAGAGCAGCAGTGCTGACACAGTCGAAGAAAATGTGCCGATGTGTTTCTTCCTCGCCACAGACGGCGCAAGCGGTTGACCTGGATAGCCCGAAACGGTGTAGTCGAGCTCGAGCCGGGAGGACGTCGTGACTGTGCTGCCAGAGGATGTCGACGCGTGAGCCCTCGACGAGCCGATACGTTAGGTTGCTTTGGTCGTGTTGCTCTGGTTGTTGTCGGACGGGACGGTAGATGTCGCACAGCGCCTCGTACAGGCTTCTTGCGGACCACGTGGGAAAGTCTGCATCTGGGAGGTGCTGGTGAATGCGTGTGGCGTACATACGCATGAGCTGGTCGAATATCACCAAGCGATCACTGTGAGGGCGGGTGAGGTCGTACGTCCCACCAACGACCCGGATCGATTGCCCGCTAAAGAAGAGAGCGAGGTCATTGGAAATGTGCCCTGTGTCGCGTAGCACGCCGAAGAGTGTCGCCAAACTCAGGGCTGCATAAAACAGTCAGACGTCCGGGAAGTTCCATCCGCCGAGCCGCGAGGGCCTCACCATCACTGAGCGCTGCGCTCGTTCGGGACCGCCGTCCCAGAAAAACTGGAACGTCATGCGATCTTTAGTAAAAGGCGAAACATTTTAATGATAATGTGTCCAACAACCACACAGCCACATTCTACAGCACTATACACTATACACGATGTCTATACAATATGTACATATACATGACCGAAGTAATATCGATACCTATTCACAGATGTACATAACAGAGGGTGGTATACAGGGTGTCCCAGAAAATGTGTCATTGAATTATAATAAAAAAACTACACCACCTAGAGTCATGCGGTCAACGGCATTTGTTCTTACTGGGTTTTTGCCACCTCCTAATGTGAATGTCGTGTAACATAAGTTTAATTATGTAAATTTTTGCGAACTTAACTCGGAAATTTGCCTAGTAAAGGTCACTTTTTTACCACACCAATGTGAAGAGCGTGTCTAATTTACTCAAATTAATGATAACTGACAGGGATATTCAGGAGCTATCCCATCGGAAAAAATAACCGAACATCATGCTCTACGGAGGTCGCACAGAATAGCGCACGACGAATTTTTCAGCGCAATCTTTGTCAGTCCGACGAAAGGAGGTTGGAAACCCAGCCCTCCCCGACGTCGCAGAAAGAGATAAAACAGACATGGCTTATCACGTCCCACATTCGCTGAGATAATGCTTTCCCTCACCCAATTTTAGGAAATGTTAATTTCTCTACTATCACTCTGTGGGGGCTGGCTTCGGAACCTCCTTTCGTCGCACTGAGAGCGATTGCGCTCAAAACGTCATCGCGCGTTATGGTCCGGTGCTCCGAAAATCATGATATTCGGCTATTTTTTCCGATGGGATAGCTCGTGAATATCACTATCAATTATCATGAATTTGAGTGAATTCGGCACGCTCTTCATATTGGTGGGGTAAAAAAGAGACCTTCCCTTGGCAAATTTCCGAGTTGAGTTCGCAAATATTTGCATAATTAAACTTGGGGTACATGACATTAACTTTACAAGGTGGCAAAAACCTATTAAGAACAAATGCCATTGACCGCATGATTCTAGGTGGCGTAGTTTTTTTATTATAATTCAATGACACGTTTTCTGGGACACCCTGTATACACGTGCGTATTCATATATCAACATAGTAATAGGAGACAGAAAATACAGCATTAGAACCAATATACAACTAGTACAACCACTATAATACATTGTACAGATATATCCATCTCGAGGTACATTGCCACCATTAATGCATTATTAACCAATGTACAGCCAACATGACCAGTATAATACACTGTATATATATCCAGCTCGCGATACATTGCAACCGACTGGGTTCATGCACATTTCACGACTCCGTGGTTAAAGTCGTACGACTATTTTGCCATTTACTCTCAAGAATAATTGCCAATGGGATTTCCACCTGCGCTTAAAAACATCTAGTCCAAGTGTGTCAAGTTCGCCCTGTAACTGGGATTGGAGGTCGAGCCTTACGTACCACAACACCTTCCGTAAAGACCCGATCTGCTGACCGTACGTTCCCCTGTTTCTGGACTTCCACAGCTGGTACTTTACTTCTCCCATTGCCAGGGTGAAAGCAGGCATCTCTCTTCCTCTGGACAGGGAGTGGATCATTGTACAAGACAGTGGTGTATTCGTTGCGGCCAATACCGAAGACTTCAGCAACCTTCCGCCACATGGCAGCGGGGATGGCACAGTCATAGAAGGCCGTGCTTGTAATTCTCAATTTCTCCACACGCAGAACACTGTTTAGTGCAGCCGAAAAACCGGAAACGTCTGGTGTTTACATGAAGGATACAATGGGAGAGCTCCCATCCCATGTCTGCCCTGTCACCTCGGAGAAGTCTTGACGTGACTAACCCTCGGAGTTCTGACACGTGGATGTGAATTTCATCTCTTTTGCACTGGTGGAACAAAGTTCTATACAGTTCTTTAGCCGACATGAATTTGCTTTGTTCGGTCTTAGGAAGCATTCGCATATACCTCAAAACGTTCTTATAATGTGAGGCCACGAGCTCGGACCTTGGTGTCGTGTGGTCCAGCCTAACTCCAAACTGTGCGGCTTGTGTGCCCAGCCAGTATAGAGCCAAAGGCCTCGCTATGTGGTCCTCCTCCTCTAAGACGCGAAATATGTGGGCTATTCCTATTCACATCCATTTAACAGTCCCAATAACAGTCCATGAACATGTATAGAACTTTTCGCTCCCGTGTACAGGAGTTGAACGAAGCGTAAAAAAGACGTAGGGAGACCCATTTTTCCCAGCTGAAAGAACAAAAACTTGTGATTCATCCGGTCAAATGCCTTCTCCTGGTCAAAACTGACCATGAGGCACGGCAGGCACTTTGTCCGTACGTACTCCGAAATATCTCTCAACGCATTCAGGTGGCTGTCTATGTGACGTTCAGGCACAGCGCATACCTGAGCGGGACATACTAGCAAAGGCATGACGTGTACGAGGTTTTGTTCCAACGCTTTTGCCAATATGTTGTATTCGGTATTCAGCAATGTGATCCGCCAAGCCTTTACATCTGTCCGACGACTTTCGTTTTTGCACACGAGCTTTATTACACCCGTCCGCACAGACAGAGGAAGTATGCCCTCCTCGGCGCACATGTTAACCAAACACGTCAAAGGACTCGCCAAGTATTTCCAGAAGGTCCTGTAAAACTCGACAGGTAAACCATCCGAACCTGGTGCTTTTCCTGTGCTGAGGGCATCAAGCGCTTCTTTTAAATCTCGCGCAGTGATTTTCCCAGTAAAGCCCAGAACACGCTCTTCAATATTTGGAAGGACGCCATGGAAGCTGGTCCATGTTGCCTCGTCATTTCTTTTTCGTGGAAGAAGTCTTTATAAAAATAAACGCATATATTTTCGATGTCATGCTGTGAATTGCAAAGATTTTCTTCTTTATCAACCAGTTTATCAATGATGTGATGCTTTCGCCGATAGCGCTTAGAGTTAGCTTGGCGTATCGTTTTACGGCCCTGATTACAGTCCTTCCAGGAGGACTGAACAAGCAACAGTTTCAAATCGTCCTAGAGCTCTCTGTATGCTTCCTGTTGGGGATCTGTTTCGAGCCGTAAACCGCGCAGGCATCGAAGTCCTTAACGAATGGAAAAATGTAGCATGCCTCCTTTCGTGCGCCTGCCGTTTGCCCCACTTAATAAAAATATTCTTGACACTTTCCTTTAGATCCTCCCACCATAATAACGACACTATTGATCCCTCTACAGTGAAATCTCCCTATCTCGGACACCTGCGGTGCAGCCGAAACGTGTCCGAGTTCGGGAGGTGTCCGAGTTAGAGAATCGTGTTTGGAAAAATTTTCTGAAATAAACAACAAACATACGCCTCGTCTCAAAAACATATTACATATTATTTATTGCAGACAGTCGTGTGAATTGTAAACAATCCTAGAGTAAAAATGCCGTAATCTTGCTTTGAACCGTGCCTCGCCTTCGTCATTTGCAATAGATAGAGCTGCCTCTCACAACATTGGTCGAGACACTGGAATGTTCTTCGAGCGGCAGTCAACAAAGAACTCCAGTGCCTTCGCGTTGATGTTTTCGCACTCTGTCTTCCTCTCGAGCCGTTTCCTTTTGCTGTTGCCATTTTCCTCCCAAGTGCGTAAAATTTCTTCCTTACTTGTGCTCATTTTAGAAACCGTTGACTTGGACACTGCAAACTCTTCTGCAACCTGCCTGCAACCTCCTGCCTGAAGCCTGTCCAAGACCTCCTTCTTCTTGTCAAGGATCAACTCAAACAGCTTTCTCTTCGGCATTGCGTGGAGAACCCTGAATGCTTTCTGTACGGCTCTGATACGGCGCACTATGCGAGCGCTGCAAACGAACTGAGCTCAACCGGTTGTTACCCGCGTCAGGTGACCGGGAATTACTCAGGGACAAAAGGAAATGAGTCAGAGTGGTGAACGAATGGCCCTCTTGGTTCGACCTTTTCCGACTTAGCACCCGAAATAGTGTCCTACTTCCGAGATAGGAGGTTGTCCGAAGTACGCAATCTCTTTCCCATGTATTGTCAATGCGAGCCCGCCGGTGCAGTGACATCTTGTCCCACATAGGGGGTTATCCGAGGTAGAGAGGTGTCCAACTTTTTTACTGTATTTACGGGTTATACTGTATTTGCCTCTCTAAATGTTCTGACACTTCCTTGACAACTTTTTCGTCGTGTAATAACATCGGGTTCAGGCACCACCTGTTTGGTCGTCACCACCTGTCTGCCAGGACCACGGTCAGTTTTCATGGTGAGCAGGACTATGTCGTGATCACTGACATATACATGTCCATTAACATTAGCAACAGCGATCACCTCGCAGTGTTGTATTGCATTTTTCAAACTCATTTGGGTGTAAAAGCGATCTAACCTTACATCTCTGCCTTGCGCATGAAAAGTATATCCTGGCGAACGAAAAATTCTTTCCCGGAACAGCACCGCAAGCGGTACTGTGCCGTCGACCTGGCGAAAGAATAAAATTATTTCCCGGAACAGCACCGCAAGCGGTACTGCCCCGTCGACCTTTTTATCGGCCGTACCAGTCAAAGACACGGCCCACCCAGGGGTGGACCTGGCGAAAGATCAGTACGCGGATTTGAAGGGAGACCAGAGCATATATCCTACATTTTCTCCATTTGTGGAGGCCCTATTCGGAACATATGAGAGGCAAAGTGGTGAACTTCTGTCCCTCTCTCTGTTTCTGTTTCTTTTATTTTTTATTTTTTATTGTGTGTGTGAGGGGGGGGGGGGGGTGTCAACGCATGTTCTCTCTTTGAATTGAATAATATAGCCTTACCCAAACGGGTTAGGCCTGTCAAAAATTGACTTGAAGCTCATTGTACTGTCGCCCTCCACGGTGATCCTTAGTAAATGTGTATTTATAAGCGGAAACAGACAAAACAATCACTCAAGCCATTCTACGAACACTCTGATTACAGAGTGGCACTAAACCCAAAGGAGAAAACATAAACCAAGAGGCACACACCAAAGAACCTAGCAACTGAGTGGGCCCACTCACCTAAAATGCGCACAACTATACAGTGTTACATGGGAGGACAATTCATATACAAAGACGGTAATATACAAAACAAACTACACAGAAAAGTAATTAACGCCGTTTGTGTGAAACGCAACGAAAACATGTCCTCGGCACTGTGTGGTGGCGGGGTCACAGCTTGAACACTATGTGACCGTTCACAAGAATAAACATGTCGCAGTGGCTCATCCAGCGGCGTCGAAAGGAGTCTCTGCCGAGCGTTCGCCGAGTTCTGCCTGTAGTCGGGACTTGAGGGCAATGCGGGCACTCGTCATCAAACTCACAGGGCTCGCGGGCTGGGGACCGTACACGCACCGTGTTCGCGCACACCACAGCTGATAGCAGATCTCGGCTACCAGGACGATGAATGCGGCCTGCTTTCGCTTCGGCACCGGAAGCGGATCGGGAAAACGCACCCTGTCCAAGCACACCCCTGGGAGACGGTAGAGCACAGGCACTCTTCGCCACAGGGCTGCTGCGTTGACGCCATCGTAGAAGACATGGCGATGGGTTTCTACGGCGCCACTTATGGCACACGTATCCGTCCGGGACAATCCTAAGCGGCGAAGCCTCGCTCTGACAGGCAGGACCTCGTGCGAAGCTGCCACAGGACGTCTACTCTTGAGGACTCGATGAGGAGTGACGACAGACATCGCCGATTGGCCTGTGGTTGGGTACCCTGTACCGGGAAGCTGACCTCACAAAGGGCCTCGTAGAGCTGCCGCGCCGACCAGGTGGTGAACTCCGTGTCCGGTAGCTGCTGACGGAGGCGTACAGCAAACTTCTTTACAATCCTGTAGAAGGTCATAAGCCTCTCGGTGTGAGGTCGAGTGTGGTCATATGAGCCTCCAAAGTCCCGGATTGACGTGCCGAGGAAGAAGATGGCGGGGTCGTACGAGATGTGGGTCTCGTCCCACAGGATAGCAAAAAGAGAGGCGAGAGTCAGCGCGGCACAGAAGAGCCGCACATCCGGGAATCTCCAGCCAGCCATCTCCGTCGTCCGCACCATGAGCGCCCTTTGTACACGCTCTGGACGACCGTTCCAAAAGTATTGGAAGAGCATGCTATTGGCCCTTCGCGCAGTCACCATCGTGGGCTGAAATGCAGTGCCGAAATACCAGAAGCGAGAGCAGAGGTGGCGCGATACGACCTCAGCCCGCTCCCGAAAGCCTAAGGCAACTGAAGACAGTGACTGGATGCAGTGGGCAGTGTCTCGCAAAGCCAGCTCCCAGTTCTTGATCAGGGGTCCCCGCCGGTTGAAATGAATGCCGAGGACGCGGCACGTCTCCTTCACCGGTATACCGAATACATCAGTGTACGGGAACTCATCTCCAACGGCAAGGACTGCCGACTTTCTCTCGTTCACCTTCGCCCCAGAAGCACGGCTGTACTTCCCGAGGCAGTCGAGAACCTGCTGAAGTGCTCCGGGTAACAGTAAGCAGACGGTCAGATCGTCGGCATAGGCGAATAATGTCGGGAACCGGTGGCTCCGTGGGACGGGGAGTCGAGGCACGAAGCTGTCCTCGGAGCAAGGAGATGGCCACTTTGAAAACGAGGACGTACAGGAGAGGGGACTGGGGACAGCCCTGTCGCACTCCCGAGCGCACCTCAAACACTGATGAGGCTCTACCATTGACGAGGAGTCTGCTTCGTGCTCCCGAGTAGAGGACGCGGACGAAGTGCTCAAAGCCTTCACCGACTCCCGCTCGGTTGAGCACGAAAAACAGGAAGCGATGGCACACCCGGTCGAAAGCTTTCTCCTGGTCGAAGGAGACGACAAGAGCCGATGATCTTGGGTCGGCACCCAGTAGAAAATGTCGCGTAAGCCGAACAGATGTTGCTGTATGCTCCGACCGGTCACCGAGCAGGCTTGAGCAGGTGAGATCACAATGTTAAGCACGCGCGAGAGACGCATTTGGAGCACTTTGGCCAGCAGCTTGTAGTCCGTATGTAGCAACGTAATCGGGCGCCAAGCTGACAGGTCTTTGGAGCGCGATGAGTCCTTGCACAGTAACTTTATCAGGCCACAGCGAGATGACTCCGGAAGAACTCCCTGGTCGATGGCAATGGCGTAAACCTCTGTTAGTGCCGCGCCACGATGGCCCCAAAAGCGCCGATAAAATTCCACTGGAAGACCATCAGCCCCCCCGGCCTTGCCCTTCCGCGTGGCTTTGGCCGCTTGAAAAATTTCGGGAATGGTAATATCCAGCTCCAAGTCTGTGGACTGGGCAGGCGAGAGGCTCGGGAGGTTGGAGCAAACTTCGTCCCACAGGGAAGAGTCTACGGGCCTTTCGGAGAAGAGGTGGGAGTAGTAAGTTCGACACCTACAGAGAAGTTTTTCAAGAGTGGTCGCGGTCGTGCCATCCTCCTTAGTTAACTCGTCCAGCTCCACACGGGGTGAGTGGTTGTCTTCCGCGAGGGCCGTCCACACATGCCCGTGTGTACGCAAACGTCGCCCATGTTGAACATTTGGCGCTGACTAGCCTTGCGCGGTCTGCCACAGGAGAGCCGAGCCACAGGAGAGCTCAGCCTGCAACTCCTTCTACGCTGTGATCTCCTCTTGACTGGCCAGGCCACCTTCAAGAAGCGCTCGAAGACCGATTTGAAGAACGCGGATGTCTCTCCGTCGCTCACCTGCTTTCCTCTTCCTCCATGCGCGGAATGTGTCCTTCACGCCATCCTCTACACTGTCCCACTGAAGCGACCACTGAAGCGACCGGTCTTCTTGTGGTCTTCCCTCCAGATACAGCTCGACGTCAGTGATGACCCGCTCATCTTCCAAGAGGGGGACGTTGACGCGCCACGGCGACGGCTGACGACCAAAGCCTTTGGGATCGCTGCACTCCAGGACAACGGCCTTAGGATCAGTAAGGAACTGGGCTGAGGTTCCGACCTGTACAATCGCACAGTCCGTGACCGACGAAATCACGCAGGTCGAAAGATAAAAGCGGTCCAGGCGGACATGGCGGTCTCCAGCCCTGAACGTGAATCCCCGCGTAGAACCGTGAACGTAGACCAAGGCGTCGGTGAGGTTCCATGCCAACAGAAGTCGCCGCAGCTCTTTGAACTTCCACGGCTGATGCCTCGTTGTGCCACCCGTCCTGTCGAGAGTGTCGTCAGCAACGTAGTTGAAGTCTCCTCCAAGAAACACATTCCGCTTCCCATGTAAATACGGGTCAATTCCCCTGAAGAATCCGTTCCTTTCTTGATAGTCAGTCGGGGCATACACAAAGAGAATACGCTGATCACGACCTTTTACTGACACATCAACTGAAATTAGCCTTCCTTCGAAATTGAAAGGGTGCGTGAGCACGGTGCCCGGAAACGGTTTGGTCAGCATGATGGCAACTCCTCTCGACCTTGTGTTGCCGAAGCTGTAGAAGCCCTTCACACCGATCCTGTTTTCAATGTCCCCTGCTTCAGATAGGCCAGCGAAATGTGTTTCCAGAAGGAGTGCTACGTCGACTTCTGAGCAGTCCAGGAGCGAACCCAACATTATCTGCTTCGCGTGCTGACGCAGTCCTGTTACATTAAAGGGTCTCTGACCAGAAGCTGGAGAGCCTTTTCTGCAGTGGCTACCGATAGAATACACAAAAGCAACTTCATATACGAAAATTCATGCCTCAACACCTTGTAGTTTTCGTAAACTCGAATTTTGAACATCGCGGTTCACGCCGACGCTGGCACACCTAGCGTCAAACCAAGAAAACGTACGCATATATAGAAAACTCATCTGGTCATCCCACTCGGATGACGTCAATCGCCCATGCAATCAGCGCGCAGAATGCCGTCACGTGATCGAGCACTACAACAACAACTTTCAGCAAGAACCAACATTTTTACGCCGATATACTGTTGTCACAATGTCTGGAAATAAAAAGTATGTATATACTTCGAGATCTACGACCTGTTTTATAACTGCGATAATCCAATTAGCGACTTCCGTGGAAAGAGGAGCTAGGAGGCTACGATGGCTACGAGCTACGACGACTTTCGGGATCCAGCGCGCTATTTCACTGCGTTAGCGTAGTGTGTGTATTTCCAAGTTTTCTTTAGTTATATCTTTTGGAACAACGACCAATTTATCGAGGTACAGCCCTTACTTCATTTGACGTGCCTCGGTTGTGTCGTCAAAGCGAGATTATTCGGCGGACATTCAGTTCCGTACGATACTGGGCGTTCAACCGCAGCGGCAGGTATGGTTGGCAGCGGATTTTGCCAATCGTATTTGAAGAATGCAGACTATGAGACGGACTCCTCAGTTTGAGTACAAAGAACCTCCGCCTGCAGCAGTCCGCAGTGCTTTCCTTGAATCTATCTTCCAAGACTGTTGCATCTGGACGTGACGAGGTTAGTGTCTTCTGTATAATTTATACAGTGATTACTGTCCTTGTGAGAATTATGTTGCGGCATGCAGATGTTAGGAGACCATTTACGCAACAAAGCAAAATACGGATTAAAGAAAATTGAAGTTTACGCACTAAATCAAAAGATTACTGTACAATTCCGAGTGTTGTTGAATGCAGCCATGCCAATTGCAACATTCATGCAGTATAGCAGTATGCAGCCATGCAGTAAGCGACATTCACAGTAGGTAAAATGAAGCTGTGTATTCCGCATCTAGATGTAACATTATAATTGTCACAGCAGTGTGCACCAATGTAGTTCATGACTTCCTTGGACAAGATGTGGAACCAAATGTTGGAAATACAAGGCAGGGATCATGTACAAGTTTTCTTCTATTTGTTTTCCTTATAATATGCAGCATACTGCACATAGTAAAGAAGGGTTCTGGGTTCTAAACCAACGCAGTTGAAATCCTTAGTTTACCCCAAGCTGTACTATTGTTGTCTAATCTGGGGAAACACCACAGAGGGCAACTACGATAAAATTGCAGCGCACAAAAAAAAAAAGAAAGCCTGGTATACGACAACCATGTCTACAGGTTGTCTACAGGTGCAATGTGCTGGACCCTCGTCGCAAAGAGGCCCACCAGTGGTGCCACTACAATCCATCCATCCAGCCCCTCAGCTCCTTCAACACATGCAAAATACAGTAGACAAAGCGTTCACTTGGAAATCAGACATTTACACAAAATTGCCTTGCAAATTCAGGGTCTTTTAGTGCCATCCCAAACACTTGCCATTACGGTATGAAATCTATCACTGTACCACCTTATAAGGTTCCACTGCTACGGACCAACTACAGAAATCAGCAGAAGCTGTTCCTCTTCCGAACAAATTTTTTCAGCTGATTGGAAATGGCCTTCCTGTGTCCAGTTTCAAAACAGAGTTACACAAACTTGTTGAAGTGCCATGACGAAAAACCCGAGACTGGGAAAAAGACGAAGAACAGACGACACAACACAAAGTCTCAAACATAGCTAAAGTTTAATCGACAACCGCACACTTTTAACACATCAGGTGGGGGAGGAGGGACAGTGCAAAAGGCTCACCAAAGCAGGGCCGAAGGTCACAGACGCTTTGCTGACACAGTTCCCAGCCCCCAAAATTGACGTTTCTCTCAAATCTCTCAAAAGCCTCCGGCTGAGGTCAGTCTCCCTGGCCTTGACAAAGGTCTCTTCCCATATGGGAGAACAATTAAAGCAAACTTTGAGATACTCCTCCCCCACCTGATGTGTTAAAAGTGTGCAGTTGTCGATTAAACTTTAGCTGTGTTTGAGACTTTGTGTTGTGTCGTCTGTTTTTCGTCTTTTTCCCAGTCTCGGGTTTTTCGTCATGGATCTTAGCCATGAGCTCGCTTGCTTTTTAACCATTTTATTTGTTGAAGTGTTATTAGAGACAGTCCACTCTGTTATGTATTTGTGCGTGTGTGTGTGTGTGTGTGTGTGTGTGTGAAAATGTGGACAGCTCGGTGCAATTGTGTATTTTATATGGTTGTGATTTGCTGTATGCTCGTAGTGGTAATATCTCAGTTATCGCATTTATATGGCTTTTTTTTAAACATTGTTAGGGTGATGACTTCATGGAAGTGGAAGGAACAGAAGAGGAAGACATCTGGCAATGGTCATTACAGTTGTCCGTCAGGTACGGGACCAATTTCTTTTATAAATGTGGCATATAGAGTGAAGTTGTTACTAACAAAAAGTTTTTTGTTCCCTTTAAAGGAATCTACAGGTGGTGAGCACGCGTAAGGAATTGACATATCTCAATACAACTTAGACCTGCCTGTTGCGCATGAGATGTGTGACACTACTTACACACACAAGCTTCTGCAGGTTCGATGCATGTATATTTTGAAACATGAAACACAGAGTGCTAAAAATATATCTGAGGTGAAAAATTGAGCAGTTCACTGCAGTAATTCTATCGATTTATTTTCAGGATTTTGGGGGGAAATATAGTGATGGCAAGATTACCTGTGTTGTACTGCCAGACCATCTGCTATTGGAGTTCCATGTCCCAGTTATTATATATAATAGCTGTTTGAGATTATTACATATTTATTATGCAAGTTTTGTGCCTGTGAGTTCCTGTAAATGTGCTCTGCGGTGATCATACTGGACAGAGAGCTATGCCTGTATAATAACAGTGACTAATGTTCTCCTGCCCATAAACCTATTCCTAGGGTACATCTGCACCCTTGGAAGTCACTGGAGAGGCGTGTTCGATTAGCTCAATTGGCTTAGCTCAATTGGTAAGGGCCCTGGATCGGTAATACAGAAGATGTGGGTTCAAGTCCTACTTCTGGCAAACCTTTCCAGTGACTGCCTTCTTTCATCATTCATTTCTTAGGCACTTGATGCTTTGTATGTATTTGCCTTTTCTATGTGTTCCAGTCTCAGAACATCAACTGCCATGTTCAAAAGAACTGGAATATGCCTCTGCAATCTGGAACCCATCCCAACATCTGTTAATCGACAAAGTAGAATTTGTGCAGAACCGCACAGTTTGTTGCTCGTGATTATGATCCTTTTTCCAGCGTCTCAGCCATTAAAGCCAAACTCTTTCCTACTCCTTTGATTACCAGATGAAAGGTATCAGGCCTGGCATTCTTTCATAAGTTATATTACAGTCACACTCCTCCCCACCCCACTTACTGTCAATCCCCTCACAAGTTACTTCCAAGACTTGATGACTCGCACAAAGTACTTGCTCCACCTACACAAACAAAAAAATTCCTCTGCTCTCCGCACCAGCTGATGGTATCAAACTGGAATGATGTTCCTGCCCACATAGCATCAGAACAAAATGTATCGTCATTTATTTCCAAGTGCTATGATCGTTTTCAGATCGAATGAATTTCTTTGTGGTGAGTGAACGAATTTTGTGTACATCATTTTGGTATTTGTCTTTTTTGGATAAAAAACCTCCCGCATCTATGTAAATCCCTTCACAAGGGTCTTTAAGTAAACAAATGAAATGAAGAGCTTCGTGATACTTTCATAATTGGAGCATTTTTAATGCATATTTTAAAACAGTTGCTGCTAAAAATGTGTCAGACACCGTTACAAAGGCTGCCGTCTGTATCAGGTGAATCATGATTTTTCCCAGAAGCCCAATAATGTATAACGCTGCATCACATATGCTATTTTGGAGCAATCTCTGCAGATATATTATGAAGATATTATCTGAGTGCCGCAATAAACTATATGAACCACATTTCATGTTACATCATCTTTGACTAAAACATGCCTATTTCAGTATTCGAGCAGCCCAAGATACAAAGCTTGGTTCCTCAAGGTCTACATCCTACTCGAACTGGGTGTGCACTTTGCACACAAAAGATAGATTGAGAATGAAAATATGGCTAGGAAGCAAGCGAACTGGGGTTTTACATCATGCATGGAAGATTGAGGTTTTCGATAGTCAACTTGTGTAGTGAGCACTTCTGGAGGACTGAGAGCAGGAACCGAGGTCACACACAGGGTAACCTGCATAACAGTCTGATTTACTTCCACATAACGATCATTAAAATACATGAGGTGCCTAAACAATACTATTTGGGTGCTATCAGGCAGTAAAAGTTCGAACAACGCTTACGACATTGACTGAATGGGTGGACAGAAGGATGCGTCAGAGCAGGATTGGATTTGTGTCCGTGGTGGAATTGAGAGCCCAACGTAATTCTTACCAGGCGGAGCAGGCTGATGAGATGGTGCTTTGTGTCAGGGGTCAGCACAGTGGTTTATCCAGAATCCCAAGCATGGAGGAGTGTTGAAAAAAGTTCGGGGGGTATGTTATTATGTATTTAATACGAAATCTTATGTTCTTTTGGTTTTTCAAGTACTCATCCTGGATGGACTACCCCTCAACCCTTTGATTCCATACCAGACAGTCAGCCAATATGGCTTCCTGTACACCTTGGTGCCATATGTGCCTCACATTGAAAGTAGAAAAATGGCGCACAAGAACACTCAGACTGCTGTTCCAACTGCCATACTTGGTAATAACGTCTGACGATATGTCTTTTTTTGTACTTCACATAACACAGAGGAGAAACATTTCCCATGTTAATTAGAGGCAATTACTGACCTATGGCAAAGCAGAGTGCTGCAAATACTGTCTTACATGACTGACATTCTCCACAATTTAACATTGTTGGCAGATGTTTTTGGTACACAAAATTTGTTGATAGTTCAGAAGGAAGCTATAATGCTGTGCAGGGTCACTGCTGCATCCTTACCATACATGTCAGCCAAACAAGGTTATGGAGGCAGTCACAACTTGAACAACTGTACAACTCACCATATCGCTCGTGTTGCTTGTTGGCATTGCCTGCACACACATGGCATGATATGAAAATGCTACTGAAGCTACTAAGGTACTTTATATGCATGCAGTTGTACTCCATAGCTGCGAGATTCATTATCACAATACATGGTTTTGGAACACCCATTAAGGTTACACAAAACTGACAAAGTAAGAGAAAAGCATGATTTCAGCACTTTCTTTCAATATGTCTTAGTTTCTTTGCGTGTCTACATGCAGGAACTCAAACCCGAATCCTTATGCCAAGCAGGGCAAGTCAAACGAACTTGACCCTTCCACCTGGCAGTAGCCTCTCCGTCACCTTCCGTCATCTTCACGTCATCTGAAATGACGGAATGCCCAGAAGACAGCGTGGGTGAAAGTGCAGTGCTTTCCACAGCAGAGGTTTTTTGCATGATGTGGGCACCTCACAACTCTTTGATGCCTCACTTGAAATGTCTCATGACAAGGACCGGAGCTCCACTCCAGTACCTGAGCAGTTGGATACGACAGTTGGATCCTCCAGGTAATGTGAGCTATATGAGCATATCAGTTACTAAATTGCTATTACTGAGACTTTGGTAACTGCATTACATGTCAGTGCCCACGGAAAGTGTAAATGGAATAAACTCTTTTCTTTGGTGCACACAGCCAACCTGACCCTATGGATGCGACGTTTCACCTGTCCACAGCAACGGAGAGCTCGGATACTGAAGAGTAAGCATAAGAGTCATTAAGTAGATAAGTAACTATAACAAAAGCTCCTCTTCTTCTCTCCCTCTCTTTCGTTTTAGTGATGAATACGAGAAGCAGCAGCAGCCTGGGCACTCAAAATCTCGCAGTCGTCAAACGTAAGTGAACGATTCAGTACAGTATAATTACACGACGCTATACATTTGTAGAGCAATTAAATATCCTCCTGCTTTTCAGAGTAAATCCGGAGGAGCGGTTCTTCCTAGTCGCTGAGTCCAGACTGCAAGAACTGTTGTGTGTCTGCCCCTTCTGCATGAGTGATGAAGCTCGTGTTGACACTACAACAAGGGGAACATCTGTAAAGTCTACAACTGTTTGCAGCTGTGGCAAACAGCGTACTTGGCACAGCCAACCATGGGTGAAGGACAGGCCACTTGGCAACATCCTGCTATGTTCTGCCATTCTGTTTTCCGGGGTCAACATCAGAAAAGCATTTCGAATGCTTGATATGATGAAGGTGGCAACCCTAACGAAGTCACAGTACTTCAGGACGCAGAAGCAGCACCTTTTCCCTGCTGTGAATGACGTGAGTGTAGTGACGTAACGTGGAAAAATAAACACTGCGAGTGCCTATGACCCAATTAGTCCTCAGTTGACCTAACTTTGATGCACGCTCATATTGCCTTAAAAGTCACTAATGTCTGTCTCTTGCAAACCGTTTCAAGGTCTACATGAGTAAGCAGGCTGATATCCTGGACCAGCTTCGTCCGGTGCCCCTGGTCCTTGCCGGAGACGGCAGGTGTGGCTCACCTGGCCACACAGCACTCTATGGTACATACACTCTTCTGGAGACAGCTGTCAACCGCATTATCCACTTCGAATTGGTGAAGATACTTCAGATCTATCTGTCTATGACCAACAGAGCAGCTTTTCATAGTTGTAGGCTCAGTAACAAAAGTGTAGACAGAAGAGTATTTTGGGAGAGGTTCTATAGGGAGTTTACATAAGAGAGTAGGATTTTCCACAATTTCTCTCTCGCAACTGCACTACCAAATGTACCATTTGGGGCTGAACCAATAATCCCCCTCTGGCTATACGCTAATGCTTGGTAGAATTGGATAACTCATGACATCGTCACCAGAAACATAGATAGGGTGGTCATCTTATATTTACTTGCTTTTATGTATCAGACATTTTAACACAACAGCTATGAAATTTGTGAAGATGCTACTTTTGTGTGCGGTCATACAGCCAGGGCATTCTATGTGAGATGTTGATTAGCGGGCAGACAATTTCAGAATTGAGATTCATTGATTAAGCATGGCTTTTCGGGCAAAGCCCAGATACTGTTTGTGCATAGTGGGGGGGGGGGGGGGTATATATAAGTTTAATAAACAGGAGGTGGCGTCCACGCAAGGAAAGGTCAGCCAGACCTATGTCGGCTTGCTACGCCCTGGTGGAGCGAAAAAAAAAGCATAGTGCTTATCTATAGTCATTCCATTTTTTATATGGCAAAAAATACCTATATGTTGTATATCCTTAATATGTTATTCCTAATGTTTTCTCTGACATAGTCAACCGAGGTCTCCAGCAGCAATGCCATGGAAGCGTACGGCCTTCAGAAATGCCTAGCATTCCTCGAGGTCCAAGACATGGTTGTGGACAGTTTAGTCACTGACCGCCATTCTGGGATCAAGGCCATGCTGAGGGAGTCCTGCCCACATATTAAACACCGATTTGATGTGTGGCACGTCGTGAAGGGTGAGCATAGTGACTGGTAAGAATAGTTTGATATTTCAGGCACGGTGTCTCCCAACAGGTATCAAGAAGAAGCTCATAGCCCTGAGCCGCTCCACAAAGCACAATGTTGTGAAACTGGGATTGAGAGCCTGACCAGGCATGCCTATTGGTGTCCGAAAACGAGTGGGGATGATGGGGAATTGTGCATCGCAAAGTGGGTGTCGGCACTTAACCACATTGTCGACATCCATGAGCATGACGACCCCCTGTGCCCAGTTTGCTACCATGGTCCGCTTTCGGAACCACGACAATGGCTCAAAGAAGGTATGCACTGAAAAAACTGACATAGTGGAGCATGTAATTTAGTTGCTTGTAAAATGTTACACACTCCACACTCACTTATGTGACATCCATTATTTTCTGGTGGTCTGGATAGTGACAGACCTTTAAATATTGAACTCAGGGGTGTCCCGGGAGTCAGGGGAAACCCGTCCCCATATTCAATGTTTGCGAAGTGGGGAATCTAAATAAGTTAACTCTGGATAAATGTGGGTCAACCATATTTACATCAGTGTAGTTATTGTTCCTAATCTAGGGTATCACTATACAATAACATGCATACATGCATCTGACAACATGCCATTGTAGATACAGAGACCTACAGACGAGTGAGGGATATCCTGATGGCACCTATGCTCCTGAGGGACATCCCAATGCTCTCCTCGCACGGGCAAACTTACGGACTAGAGGCTTCCCACAGTGTCCTCATCCATTTCCTGCCAAAGTCCTATTCATTTTCGGACGAGGGGATGGGCGCCAGGTATGATACATAATCTGCAGTTTTCAAGGCTTAGGAAGACTCAAATGTCTTATGAGAATGAGGACGGGTTCGTAGGACACAGCTGGCTATCCTCCACTACAATGAAAATGCGGACCGCGCGCAGTTGGAGAGGGAAGGTACGAAACAGTACCGCTTGAAGCCGTCCAAGCTCAAGAAAACGTGGGTACCCGTACCTCTAAAGGAAGATGCTACGTATGGTATGTTCTTGTATCTTCTAAGATGTGAGCATCATGCATGTGCTAAGTACTGCAACTCAACACAATCTATCATGCCTGGTAGACTCTTGTTGATTCAAACTGCAGGGGATTCAACAGTTCTCTCATGACCATAGAAATTTGTTTGAATTATCAGAAATGCCTCAAAATGTGGGCTTCAAGAGAGAATTATGTTATGGAGGCATATATGTCATGTGCTGGGGGGGGGGGGGGGGGGTAGGTTGCCGACAATTGTCTACAACTGATGGTCATGACTGCTGTAGCTCACATCATGCAATCCGACTGCCACTACGTTTGACTGGTCTCACAGCTAGCTATATGATACAGGTTTCTACCTTTCTTGATAGCACGCACCCAGAAAATAGCAGACCAGGACCTTCTGTAGCCCTTTTAGGTATAGGATGTGTGCTCCATGAGCATGTGAACAGCTTGTCAGCACATTTTATTTTGTGTTAGGGAAATTCTACTAGTGGGTGAAGAGTTGGAATTACGGGACGGTAAAGCCTGGGTCATATAGCTCTTCAGTAGACGGAGCAGACCAAACAAAAATTTCAGATTAATTTGAATTAACTAAAAGTTTAAACTAAACGTTAAATATCAACTACAAGTTGATACGTACAATACTTATCATGACCAACTGAACTTTGACCATGTGACCACTGTGAAGTTTACAATCAGGATGTTACTCAGTTCTTGCAAACAAGCCATCAGTGCTAGATTTATGCTGTTTTGTCATTTGTCTTGTACAGGCAGGTTGATTTCCTATCTAAGACGAACTATGCAGGTACTTGATGACCATAGGAAGCTTTCAGGAAAAAAATTTGGATGCAAGAACGTGGAATGGGAAACAATCCTGCTTGAATTCAGACTTGTGCCTGTTGCTTGGAAAAAGTAACTGATCACCATTATTAATTGCTGAACTTTAAATGAAACTGAATAGCAAGAGGAAAAGTAACTTTACTCCGGTCGTTACTGTTAATTCACCCAAATTATATCTTCCTTTGTAAAAAAGGGGGTCAAACGGCAGAACATTTGCAATAACATGTAAAAAAACGAGACGGTCAGGTAGACAATCCTTCATACACCTCATCACAGTCTCTGCGGGAAAAGTAATACACCGCTGGGTAATGGATCTCTATAATTCATTACAAGTCATGCAATCACTTCAGGGCATTATGCAGAAGTCTGGTTCAAAGCTAATCTGTCTGTTACAAATCTTTAAGATTGTCTTCTGTTCTGCTATCTCACCTTTGACCAAAAGCCACTGAACGATCTCATTAACAAAATTTCGGTCATTAGGTAGCATCTAGTTGCTGCTGTCAAAGTGCTACGCAGTTTTGTGGCCATTTCACACTTTCTCCTTTTCTTTTAGACTATACATCAATCCTCACTGGCGAGGTGTTGTCTCGCATAGAAAAACACCTAAAGGAGCCTGTTTCTGTGGAAATTGGACCACCACGTGCAGCAACATATGGTGAAAGACCAGCTTTGGCACAAGCTGTGGAAAAGCACCAGGCCAGGTATGTGAGCTGTTTGCCACCTGCTTACTATGATCACTAGTCGTTCAATTACACTTTGCACTTTTCTTCCTAGGTTCCTTCCTAGGTTCCTTCCTAGGTTCCTAGGTTCACTCTTAGGTTCCAGAAGTGAGGGTTGTGACCACCTCACACGCTGACACTTCAGACCCCTCAGAAACCGTGACAAAGAAGAAGAAGAACAAAAAAAGGCCCTTTTCAGGGCCACCCAATGCTTTACACAGAGACAAGCGTTGCTTTTTGATAAACCCATTCTGCATGCTAATATATGAAACCAGTTTTACATATTCATACAACTAAAGTATTGTGGCACTACCTATAGACTGTTTAGAAGTAAAGGTGTTGAAAAAAAAGCAGTATCGAACTAATTGAAATCGGTTTTTATTATTTTTTTTTTCAGAAGAAGTCTTGGAGAACCTGCAACAATGCTGAAGTCATGAGAGCTCTGGAACATTCACCAACAGTGGTGGCACCCAACAGGAGGTCTCAGCTACGCCGCTTTCCTGGCTTGTATTTTATGTACAGAGTACATTCCCTAACCTAGGGAGTGAGATTCGTTCATTTCACTCTGCATGGCAAAATAAGTGTCTTTCAACAGCTTTGTGCGGTATTGGGGAAGGATTGCTAGAGGGGATGTAGTAAGATGTGGTTGTATCCCGTGGGCCCTTCCTTGATCTTTTACACCCGGTGATAACACAATAGCCAACAGAATTGGGCATAAAATATTGCTACAGTGCTCTATCTTTGCCACCAAATAAGCCCAACACGTATCTACAGATTCCGACAAAAGTTCCAACAGAACACAGGGTTGGCATGTATCTCTTCTTAGGAGTGCCACCTTAGCCGCAAAATTCATCCGTAGCTGACACACTGACAGGTGGGCACCTTGTTAGCCCAGCCACATATTTGTAATTGCATCCACACCAGTTCGCTGATACGGTGTCACTCCTGTGCGGAAGTTACGTCAACCCTGTGTTCTGTAAGCTTTTGAAGGAATCTGTACATACTTATATGAGGTGGCAAAGCTGTGCAAGCTATTTTGTCTTCCTACTGTGCACACTGACATGTTGGAAGCATCACGGTGGTCTTGAAGGTAGTTCTGTTCATAGCTGTCGAAGAAGGGTCATATGCATGAAAGAGGTAAGGTAATGATAGGAATAAGACTCATAATCTACCATGTTCACTTTTTCCCCCAAGTTTTATCCAGGGCACATCAGCACTGTATTATGTCAAGCCTACAATTTCATAAAAACCTTTTAGGTACACAGGCATAACAACTGTTGTGTAATATGAATTGTTATTTTTCATTCCAATACATGGTTTGTGTGAATTATCTATCTGTAATAAATGAAATTCTAGAACCGGTCCATGATTCATTGTAATCAAATAATTGCATGGTACTATAAAAGGTAATAAAAACTGCACCAAAAACACCACATCTGGCTGTTCTTACCACCGCACTGGAACAACAGAGGAGTGTCAAGTCAGCTGATATTTGCAACTGTGAACCAACGTAAGATTTGTTGGTTGAAGTTTGTCTACTTTTTGGTTATGCTGTGATAGTGTTTTTTCAAAAGCATCACTTCAGATTCTTTCCTTCTGAACCTTCAGAGTCACTGAGTTTACTGCAAAGCCAACACAGTTTCCATGTACAGAACATGACAATTGTGGAAAATTCTTTCGAATAGGGTTTAAAAAATTACATGCAGCTCCAAGAACAAAAAACAAAAATCATATCAGTCACACTTTGCACTGCAGACATGGCAGAAGCTTACCTGAAACTTACTGATGTTAATATAACAATATCCATAATATGACTGTGACTGTATAGTGTCCTCTGATTAGGTGTAAAGCACACACTGGAATTTGGAGACTGTTTCTGGGGCCCAGCTTGCAATGACTAATATGCTGTAAGTAGCAGGCATCTGTTTTGGAACAGACAAAGAGTGAGAGAAAATTAATACTGCATGTACATTACTACCATAAAAATTACACGGCATATATAGCGTGTACACGGTGTAGCTCTGACCACGAACTAAGTCTGTTGTTAGAACAAGAAAGCTCTACAAAACTACACCGGTGCACGTGAAATTATTACGTCCTTAGTCCACCCCCTTTTATCCGGACTTGATACGGATCCCCCCTGTCGGGGCATTTCCGTCGGGAACTGTGGTCCGCACAAACGGGCGTAGGCTGTACTTCGGAGGATATAGCTTAAAAGTTTGTGCACCACTGAATCTGTTGTCCCTTGAATACAGAAGCCGCATCAGGTGATCGTATCGGCAACACGAGGCGTGTAGACTACCAGTAGCTCTCTCTGAACGCAAAGATCGTTGAAGTGTGGGTACCTGGCGTTTTCACACAGAGCAGATATCTGGCTCACAGAACTACACCAAAGGTGTCCATCCATGCTTCTCCGGTATTACAGCAGTCGCAGAAGTACCTGTCATTGCCAAGTGGACCTGTGAAGCCGGTGTGTGGAAAGGTTCGCCGTACGCCTGCGATCTGGTAATGAAACGTACCTGAAACTGCATGTCGTCGTGCAGGTCACGTCCAATATCTCACCTCTATCACGAGCAGGATGAAGTGATAGCGGGCCTGTCGAATACGGGTCATCGTCTACCACCACTTCATCGACGGTGTCTTCTTCAAAATCGCTTGGCAGCGACGCGACATCCCTTTCTGATTCCGACATGATAGCAGACAATTGGAGATTGCGCCTTGCAGACGCCCGCCTGCCAGCTGTGCCGGGAGGCGCGCCCTCATTGGCGCAGTCTGATCATGTGACTCCTTTGGTCCGGATGACGTTTTCGTGGCTCTCCGGAGAGGGAATCCCGGAATACTTTCAATACGCGTCGTCATGAGTTACATCAAACTGCACAGGCACAACGCCACCAATTGGCGTCGGGTTTGCGGCGCTATTATCAGTGATAAAAAGGGAGTGAAACAGCACTATAGTTTCGGAACCGACCGAGCCGGATGCGACCGTCCCTTTAATTATGACAGCCCAGCAATCCTTTTTTCAGGAACTTCCCACTTTATTGTCTTGCATTGCACTGCCTACCAGATTCGCTGTGTATGCATTTTTTTTTTGTATTTGTGATATCTCTATCTGTTCTCTCTATATAGTATATATATACATGTGTGTGTGTGTGTGTGTGTGTGTGTGTGTGTGTGTGTGTGTGCATTTCTGTATTGTATCATCATATATATCCGAGAATATCACACAGCGTGCTGTAACTAATTACCAATATGTACGAACAGTCCAGCAGAGTCTCATTTTGCTGCCTGTGTCAGATTTCCCAAAAAGGCCAATGATATAACAATTAAATGCGATGTCACCCTTTTGACTTTATATTTGCTGCTGTCTTCTTGTAACTAAGGAAGGAGGAAAGCTAAAGAAAATCTATGGAATTCCTTTAGACTACTGCCTATAGACATTTGGGGAAAATAAAGGCCAATGATCGGCTATAACCATGGTTTGTACTATTGTCTATAGGAAGTCAAAGTCTATAGAAATGCCAAAGAGGCCAAATAATGTCCAAATGATGTCAATAAACAGGAAAACTTCATTTTCATAAGGGCTCAACGGGGTTAATTATCAAATATTTTTTGTAGACCACGTGGAGAAGGTTGATAAGAAGTTGTTCATCTTTGTTGTTAAATGTGTGAGACACTTTCCTTGCAGGAATAGGGCGTTGTCATCAGTATAAGCTACTATCTTAGTGTGGTTCGATAAGGCAAACATGTCATTCACATAGATAATGAAAAGCAGTGGCCCAAGAATGCTCCCTTGTGGTACACCGGTTGTGATGTGGTGTATTCCAGAACACTGCCCCTGAATATCAACAAACTATTTGCGATGCTGAAGATAAGTGCGTATCAAATTTAATGGAACACCGCGGATACCGTAGTGCTCAAGCTTTAAGAAGAGAACACCGTGATTCAGTAAATCGAAAGCCTTGATGAAATCGATGAACAGACCGAGAGTAATGAGTTTTTCTTCGAACCCGGAAAGGATATATTCTTTCTGAGACAGAAGAGCTAGTTCTGCCGAGCGTTGCTTTCTAAATCCACACTGAGAATCGGAAAGCATGGAATTCTTTGTTAAAAATGATAAAAGACGGCTATGGATTAATTTCTCTAAACCCTTTGAAAATACTGGTAGGATTGATATGGGCCTATAGTTACTGAGAACATTAGGGTCCCCACCTTTATGTAAAACGACCACTTTTGCAATTTGCATGTCCTTCGGAAACACACCGGAATAAATTATTTCGTTAAACATAAAAGCTAATACAGGAGCAATTATATCGAGAACGAATTTAATTGGGCGGATCTGAAACCCGTCTTTATCACAACTACTGCTATTCTTGAGGTTTTAAAAATTGAAATGACCTCCTGTTAATCTGTTGGAAACAGAAATAAATCGTGGTCTTGGCGTGGAACCGAGTGTATGCCAGGATAATGGATAATCCAGGATAACTGCCAGGATAATCACTGTTGAGTAGTGTCACCGGCCGCCACGCCCTTAACTCATGCTTTTTACTTTCACCCTTACATAATAACTTAATGATACCAACTCTTAGTGACTGTGGCAATCTTCCTTCATGAAGACACATATTAAAGACATTAGTTGAGTTGAGTTGAGTTGTTGAATTAGTTGAGTTGACATTGGTTGAGCCAGCTCACTCCAAAAGACGCGATAAAACTCTGGTGGGAGACCGTCACAGCCTGGGCTCTTTTGCAGCCTCAACGTTTTCATGGATTTTGTCACTTCGTCTACCGTCAATTCCTTGTCCAACAAGTGGTGACCTGACGGTAGTCGCGGCACATAACCATCCAGTATTTCCCACACGTTCCTGTCTACGTCCTTCCTTGTATACAGGTCAGTGTAAAACTCATTGTCAGTGTAAAACTCGATGTCATCTTGCGTCTGATGCAGTGTTCCATGTGATCCCAAGACCGCTTGCAGAGGTATCGAACGTCTCCGCGCCTTTCTGGTGTTTACGTCCCCTACCGTGACTACCTGGCCAGCGACATGCGCCCCTTGTGGTGGCGGTGATGACTGCAATAACAGCACACTCAAATCTTCTTGCAGCTCCCGGCGTCCCGCTGGGCAGCAGTCCCGAGGCCCAACCCACGCAAACTACGCCAGCCCCACCTAATTGCGTAGATAGCTTCGCGCCGATCCTGGGACCCCTCTTGACCCATTTCTTGAACACGTGGATTATTTCGGCTCTGACGGTATCCCACCAGTCAATGGTATTAACATTTACCACCAAGTATTACCATCACATTTGTTTGCGCGAGTGACACTTCTGACCCCATCAACCACTGCATCGTCACCGAGCAGGTTGGTGTTTAGACGCCATCGGTTCGGCAACGTGCCGAAACCGTTGCGCAAAGCAAACTCACCAATAACTATACAGTGGTCACTCAAGTTCAGTTCCGGTTCTCAGTTCCAGAATTGAGTTGCACAACCTCCCAATCCACTAAATTATGCGTTAAGCCACAGGAAACATAAAAACGGTCTAAGCGGGCACTTCGACCCTGCGCGTGAAACGTGAAACCAGGGGTTGAAGCGTGCAGATGCTCCCATACATCAATGAAATTATACACCCGAACTAAACGCCGCAACCGTTTAGCTTTCCACGGGCTACTCACGAGATAACTCCCCCCCCCCCCCCCCCCATACTGTCCATACATTCATTAAGCAGACAATTGAAGTCGCCTGTCAAAATTGTTTCCCCGGAACCAATCATAAAACTATCTAGAGATTCGAAAGACAGGTTTCTATCGTGATTATCAACAGATGCGTAGATATTTATAATTTTATACAATTATCCTTGGAAGACAATGTCTACCACAACAACCCGACCCTGATCGTCCCGAACATATTGTCTTATTTCGCCGCGAAATGCAGACGATAAAGCAATGGTTATTCGCATCTCGCACCTATTGACCTCGCATTCCTAGCCCCAAAACTGCTCACAGTGATCAGTCTGGTGTTTCTTTCAAAATATCGTACATCCGCAAGGCAACAGAAATGCGTTTCCTGCAAGCATAAGATCTCAACATCCAATGTCTCCATGACATCTTTCAACGTTGACTGCTTTACATGTGCTCGCAGCCCGCCAACATTAAGTGTTGCGAGTTTGAACTTTAAAAAGAAAACAATGATACACAGAAACGCAATGCCTTTCACCATGGACGGTACTTTACGAGTGAAATTTAGTTCCTTGGTTTTTTCAGGGCATCTCTGCCACTAGCCCGCTGCGGAAGGGAGGGAAGGAAGAGAGACGGATTTGAAGAGAGACCAGAGCATATATCCTGCATTTTCTCCATTTGTCGAGGCCCGATTCGGAACATATGAGAGGCAAATTGGTGAACTTGTGCCCTATCTCTGTTTCTTTTTCCCTTATTTATTATTATTTTGTATGTGTGTGTCTGTGGGGGGGGGGGGGGGGGTCAGGAGACATCTGATTCGGACGCATGTTCTCTCTCTTAATTTAATAATATAGCCTTACCCACACGGGTTAGGCCTATCAAAAATTGTCTAGAAGATCATTCTACTGTCCCCCTCCACGGTGATCTTCAGAAAAAGGCGAAACGTTTTAATAATAATGTCTCCAACAACGACAACCAACAACCACACAGCCACATTCTACACCACTATACACTATACACGATGTCTATACAATGTGTACATATACATGACCTAAGTCATATCGATACCTATTCACAGATGTACCTTTACAGAGGGTGGTATATACACGTGCGTATTCATATATCTACATAGTAATAGGAGACAGAAACTACAGCATTAAAACCAATATACAACTAGTATAACCACTATAATATAGTGTACAGATATATTCATCTCGAGGTACATTGCCACCATTAAAGCCAATGTACAGCCAACATGACCAGTATAATACACTGTATAGATATATCCAGCTCGCGATACATTGCAACCGACTGGGTTCACCCACATTTCACAACTCCGTGGTTAAAGTCGCACGACTATTTTCCCATTTACTCTCAAGAATAGTTGCCAATGGGATTTCCACCTGCGCTTGAAAACATCTAGTCCAAGTGTGTCAAGTTCGCCCTGTAACTGGGATTGGAGGTCGAGCCTTACGTACCACAACACCTTCCGTAAAGACCCGATCTGCTGACCGTACGTTCCCCTGTTTCTGGACTTCCACAGCTGGTACTTTACTTCTCCCATTGTTAACCCTGTTAACCCTTTCAGGCTTTCCTTCCCACAGGACGGACATGACTGCTCGCGTCTTGGGAGGGGGAAAGCATGTTCCACAATACCATACTTTTGAAGCTATTTCCGTAATTATAATGTCCTTTTTATCGAGGTATGGTAGTTCCATATCCTCATACCTTCGTTTTATTTCTTCCAAATCAGAGCCAATTCTTTTCCAAGTCTGGATCGACGCTCCCTGTGCAGTGAAATCAACCTCCAATATTTTAGCCGATTCCACCACAGGAATACCCGCCACATCTCTCTGAGTGAGAGAACCCCAAAGTACCAACACGGACGACTTTGCCTAATTATGTTTTGCGACCGACGCCCGCCCGTACTCGGACATGAACATTAGGGCTTGTTCCACACCCGCGGACTGAGTTGTACAGAGAGTCAGATCGTCTGCGTACGCGAAACACGTCGGCTGAGATTGACTCCCAGGTACCCGACCTCTCTCGACAACGGCGGCGAGCTTTCTGACGAAAGAATCAAAAGCAAGCACGCAGAGCAGAGGAGACAGCGGACAGCCCTGCCGTACTCTGGAGCGAACGTCGAAGATATCGGTTAGAGTTCCATTAACATCAATAGAACTTTTCGCTCCCGTGTACAGGAGTTGAACGAAGCGTAAAAAAGACGTAGGGAGACCCATTTTTCCCAGCAGAAAGAACAAAAACTTGTTATTCATCCGGTCAAATGCCTTCCCCTGGTCAAAACTGACCATGAGGCAGGGCAGGCACTTTGTCCGTACGTACTCCGAAGTATCTCTCAACGCATTCAGGTGGCTGTGTATGTGTCGTTCAGGCACAGCACACACCTGAGCAGGACATACTAGCAAAGCCATGACCTGTACGAGTTTTTGTTACAACGCTTTTGTCAATATTTTGTATTCAGCAATGTGATCGGTCGCCAAGCCTTTAGACCTGTCCGACGACTTTCGTTTTTGCACACGAGCTTTATTACTCCCGTCCGCAGAGACAGAGGAAGTATGCCCTCCTCGGCGCACATGTTAACCAAACACGTCAAATGACTCGCCAAGTATTTCCAGAAGGTCCTGTAAAACTCGACAGGTAAACCATCCGAACCTGGTGCTTTTCCTGTGCTGAGGGCATCAAGCGCTTCTTTTAAATCTCGCGCAGTGATTTTCCCTGTAAAGCCTAGAACACGCTCTTCAATATTTGGAATGACGAATGGAAGCTGGTCCATGCTACCTCGGCTATTTCTTTTTCGTGAAAGAGGTCTTTATAAAAATCAACGCATATATTTTCGATGTCATGCTGTGAATCGCAAAGATTTCCTTCTTTATCAACCAGTTTATCAATGATGAGATGCTTTCGCCGATAGCGCTTAGAGTTAGCTTGGCGTATCGTTTCACGGCGCTGGTTACTGTCCATCCAGGAGGACTGAACAAGCAATAGTTTCAAATCCTCCTGGAGCTCTCTGTATGCTTCCCGTTGGGGAACTGTTTCGAGCCCTAAACCGGGCAGGCATTGAAGTCCCCAACGAATGGAAAAGATAGCATGCCTCCTTTTGTGCGCCCGCGGTTTGCCCCACTTAATAAAAATAGTCTTAGCACTTTCCTTTAGATCCTCCCACCATAATAACGACACTATTGCTCCATCTATTTGACTCTCTAAATGTTCTGACACTTCCTTCACAACTTCTTCGTTGTGTAATAACCTCGGGTTCAGGCACCACCTGTTTGGTCGTCCGTTAACGTTAAGTATAGCAATTTTAAGCATTAACATTATGAAGATGAAGACACCTCTGCACTGCCTCACCATACGATATTGGAAGTATCTGTCCATTAAGCGTCCTTTTTCTTTTTGTGCACGTTTCCACCCTTGCCCGTTGCCTGGGAGGGACCTGCTGCCAGAAGCGCCGGTCGACGATACGTAGCGCCGCCGCTCTTCTGCGATGAACTCAACGAGTCCCCATCTGAAGACGAAAGAGGCCTCTTTCCTCGCACGTCCTGAAAGACTTACACATTTCGACCGAAGCCTCAGCCTCCTCTTCTCCTTTGTCGTTGCCCCCTGCCGAGGATAACGATGACGATGACAATGTCGAGGATGAGCCCGCAGAAGGTTCTTTCTCGTGTGCAGTACTCAGGTCAGCTTCCTCTGGAAGTGCACCCGGCATGTGGACGTCTGTCTTGTTTGCTTCGCTGCTAGTGGATGCCGCCGTGCTCAGGTCTGGATCTTGTGATGCAGGTTCAGACTCACCAACGGGTTTCGCTGAGATTTCCTCCGAGGTGGTTTCACTGATAGCCTCCACCACCGCCAACACTTGGTCGGTCCCTTCTTCTGCTTCACTGGTGTTACCGTGGGTGCTTATCTCTGCTGCCGAGTCATCTCCCTGTGGGATCTCCTCCATAGCTTGGTCAGACTGGTGCTCAATGTTTTTGGCTGGAGATGTCGCACTTGCATAGGTGGTCACCCCACACGTCGTAGTGGCGTGATCCTGTGCACACCTCTTACATGGAACTTTGCACCCAGCCGCCGAGTGCCCAAAATCTCCAGATTTTTTGCACTGCTCCGTCTTGCAGTGGAAGGACATGTACCCCTTCAAGCCACAGCGCCGGCACGACTTCTTCACAAGTGTAGATACACATGGCTTGGAAGCCGTTGATCTCCACGTAGTTGGGGATTTCCATTCGTGGCTGGATGACAACCCTTCTAGAACCTTTCTCCACTGACGGAGCTTCCCTGAAGAAGTCTCACTTGACAGATAACACTTTGCCATATTTTGCAAAGACTTCGCTAATGTCGTCGTTGGCCACTTCGACCTGCAAGTGCAATGTCACGAGCACCGTAGTGCAACGTAAAGGTATTGAGGGATATTCCCGCCCAGCAACCTCAAGTATCCCCTCGTTCAAAAGGGTCTCCGCCGCCTGTAGCGTTCTCGTCGTAACAACAAAACGCCCATTTCTGAAAGGGTTCGCAGCTCGCGCCGATGTACCCACCTCTTTCATTAGACCTTGAAGGACCTGGGACATCCTGACGTCCCTTTCCGTCTCGAGCTCGAAGCTGAAGTCTCTGTTGACCTTTTGCATAGCCATCTTAGAAACGTAGTGGGAGCTAGAAGCTTCCAAATCTAGATGGTGAAGAAAATACCAGGACCTCGGCACACAGCCAAAACCCGGGCGGTCAGAAGGTCGTAAAAACTCACAGATAATCCACAACTTCAGCAAAATCAGCAAAAATTCTAGAATCGCAACGGAGCTTCGAATAACACACGTCTTCTTCACTTGACGATGACCGGAGAGATGGCGAGATCAGTACGCGGATTTGAAGGAAGACCAGAGCATATATCCTACATTTTCTACATTTGTGGAGGCCCTATTCAGAACATATGAGAGGCAAAGTGATGAACTTCTGTCCCTCTCTCTCTGTTTCTTTTTCCTTTATTTATTATTATTATTATTTGTGTGTGCGTGGGGGCGGGGGGGCAGGAGACGTCTGATTTGGGCGCATGTTCTCTCTTTGAATTGAATAATATAGCCTTACCCAAACGGGTTAGGCCTATCAAAAATTGTCTAGAAGCACATTTTACTGTCCCCCTCCACGGTGATCTTTAGTAAAAGGCGAAAGATCGAAGAAAATTTATTGACATGAGCACAATGGAATGTACAATGCAAACAAGCTAACAGTGAAGACAACAAGAAGCTAACAGTGTATACAACAATCAGTGAAGCTTAGAGTGGACAGTTAATTATTTACGTCCTTAAATGATCACATATTTATAAAATGCACATCTTAAAACCGTGTATTTAGAGTGTGTGCAAACGCTCCTAGATTTACACAGACACATGTCAGCACGTGTATCAGGCACTTAGTGTTGCCGAAGGATAATTATCCCATTCTTGATGGTGAACACATTTTCAGCTGCCCACGCGTCGACAAAGCCATCAAAGTTTGTACTATGGAGCTCCTGCGTTAAGAACTCTTGCACCTCCCTGAGAAGCGATGTCACGGCCGCTAAGACGGGCAAAAACCTCGTATGTTTCACCATGGACCTGCTACGAGCCCGCCTCAAGACATGAAACCCCATGAAAGTCACAAGCCTACACAGTCGATGCGTTGGAGATCGAGGCGCTACACGAAGCGCACCCCACTGGAATGGGACACGAAGAGGAAAGCTGTGGGCCGCTCGGGACCAAAAGATCATTGAAACACGGCAGTCGTACAGTTGATGATCCAGAGTCTCTTGTGCTCTGCAGAGACAACAGAAGGGAGTGTTTGTGATACCCATTCTACACAGTCTGTCGAGCCACCAGGCGTGCCACATGAAATCACGAGTTCGACCCGGAAGATCTGCAAACATGCGAGATCGGAAAGGCATACGCAACTTCCCAAGTCGCTCTCGAGCTTCGTTCGATGTCAAAGGCAAACGCTCGGAGATGCGAACAGCGGGGACGCCGAGAATATCCCGATCTCTGAGAAGAGGCTGAATGTGGCGGTAAAAGGTGATCTGGGAGCCATGCAGCTTGTGAGGTTGCTCAGCTCGGAGTGTAGTTCTCACTTGTGGAAGATCAGGAAGGAGACGAGTCTGAACGGAACTGAGGTACACAGCAAGTCTGTGGGCAGGGCTCTCCGTGTCCCTGAGCACGCTAATGAGGACCTTTAGCGCAAGGCACTCGCAGACCGCCCCTATGTCAGGAAAGCTCCAGCCCCTTAAAGATACCAGAAGTTGCAGAGTCGGACGATTTATAACTGCTTGTCTTCCTGACCAGAAGAAGGGGAACAAGACTGCGTTTAGTCTCTGGACTATCGAGGGCGGCGGGGGAAGAATCTGGCCCAAGTGCAAGACACGGGGGCAAACGACCGAGCGGATAAAATAACTGCGCTCTGCGAAAGTGAAAGAAAAGTGCTCTGCTGCCGCAACAGCCGCCTGTACTGATGTGATTGCGTTGTCCCAGTTTGAAGGCAGCGCTCCGTGGCCATCAAAGAACATGCCAAGAATGCGCAGAGACATGCACGAAGAAATACTAAACGCGGAGGGCAGTGCAAAAGACCCTAACGCCATAATGTTGCTTTTTGAGGCATTTAGCTGGGCACCAGATAGCTCGGAGTACCGTTGAAAGAGATTAAAACATTACGCAAGGACATCTCGTTCCGAACGAACAAAGTTACGTCGTCTGCGGAAGCAGACACTTTTATGGCACCGCTCCCTGGCAACGGAAAGCCCTGAATGCCCTGACAGGCGATCACATGGCGTACAAAAACATCCAGTGTGAGAATAAAAAGTACGGGGGACAAAGGACACCCTTGGCGTACGCCGCAGGTGACCTTAAATGGAAGTCCTTTTCGGCCGTTAAACACTAGACTGCTACTATGGGACCTGTAGATGTTTTCCAGTATTGCGCAGAACTCAGGGGGGAAACCGTATTTGCGTAGTACACAGAACAAGAATGAGTGGACCAGCCTGCCAAAGCCCTTGCTCTGGTCTAAAGAAAGGACCCCGCCGCTCACTCCAGTCACGGTGGTGTACTGTAGCATGTCTCGTATCAGAGATAAGGCGGGGTACATTCCCCGACCTGGTACGGAGCAACACTGGGACGGGTGAACTACTGTGGGAGACACCTCTCGGAGGCGACCACTCAGCACGGCCATCAAGAGCTTGTAGTCGGAATTTAAAAGCGTTATTGGTCGCCAAGAACTGGGATGAGACAGGTCTACTTCTTTCTTGGGAACAAGTATGACCCTGCCATGCGTGAAAAAAGTGGGGATGCGAGTACTCGCGATAACCGTGTTGAACAGGTCGTGAAGGTACGTGCTAAGCGACGGCCAGAAAGTGCGGTAAAACTCGATCGTTAGCCCGCCCATCCGGACCTGGGGCGGTTCCGTGACGCATTCTCTTCAGCGCACTATCCGACTCCTCTAGGGTCAATGGGGATCTTAACACCTCCCGATCTATGTCCGATAAACAAGGCAAGATGTCAAAGAAGGGGTCGTCGGGGTTACACGGAGGGACACCAGCTGAAAGATCTCGGGAGTGATACTCGTTGAAAGCGTTAAAGATTTCACCAGCGTTGGTCGTCACGGAACCGTCCTGTAATCTGCATGACGGCACAAAGTTGTACTGTCTCTTACTTTCCCGAAGGAAATGATACATATTGATACCGGACACTGAACGACTGAACGCCCTTTCCCGCTGAGCGGTGGCAGAAGTGGCTCTGAGTAGCTGATCACGTTTTGTTATCAAGCTATCAAGGTACTCCCGGGAGAGCTTCGATAGAGGGCCACCCCTCCGAACAAGCCTGTTTTTGTCGCATATATGGTTAAAGTAGCGCGTGCATTCTCTAGCTCTACGTTTGCCCCACTCTGTGAAAAGAGCACGCATATCCTGCTTACGGCGCTGCCGCTCGCGCAAGGTGTGCGCGATAGGCTGACCTAACAAGCTATTCGCAGCGGTAACACACTTGTCGTCTGACAAGAGAGTTATGTCAATACGCCAAAAGGGGCGATGCAAAACAGGCGGATGATCAAGATCAAGTATCAAGGTCACAGCCGAGTGGTCGAACTTGTATGTGGCAACCGATGCAATACTGCGGTGATCGCACGAGACGATCTTCTCGCGTAAGTTGTCCGGTAAGTCGAACCGATCTAAACGGGAGCCTGATGCTCACCCCTGCCACGTAACGCTGACCCGGTTCGGTCCATGGATCACGCGACAAGCGTCGATCAACTGGAATTGGTTGGCAATACGAATGAGCTCGCGAGCATTCCATATCGGTCGGCCTTGACCTATCACATCGACGTTACAGTCAACAACACAGTTAAAATCGCCTGTACGCAGGACGTTCCCGTTTGATAACAGTCTGTGATCAAGAGACGAAAAAAAAAAAGCGTTCGTTTCATTTACCCTGGCAGGGGCGTAAACGTTTACAATCGTGTACTTCACATCTCGTATGAAAAAATCAGAATATAAAATACGGCCGTCTGCGTCATACGTGCAAAAGAAACGGTTCAGACACGCACTGTTAAAAACGATGACCGCTACACCGCAGGAGCTTGGTGTGCCCAAACTCGCAAAAACTGAAATTTGAATTGTGCAATGTCCCTCATGGAATAAAAGTGTGTCTCTTGTAACATGAAAGTATCCAAACCTAGGCGACGTCCAAAACTAACTACGTCCGCCTGTTTCTGAACATTGCGAAGTCCGTTGACATTTAAGGTGGCTATCTTAACCCGCATAATGAGAAGCAGGCAGACAAGTACACAGGCGCAAGGCACAAGGCGAAGTTCATTGTCGACATAGAAAAGCAGAAACAACGAACCTAAGAGCTGTCCGAGTCCGAACCGAAGAGCACGTGAACCGGTGGTGTTCTAACTTTCTTTCGTCGCTTCTTTTGTAGCCCGTCGTCTCCGGTGTTCTTCTGCATTTCTTGATCCGTGCCGGATATCTCGCGCATGGTTGCGTCGACATCAGCGTTCGAAGGGTCACCACACTGTGACACTGCAGGAAACGACACAGACGACGTTGTGTCGTTCACGGACGCCTCTACGGTGGATGATGATGGCGAGACCACAGCAGACACGGAGCTGCTGTCCTCGGTTGTCGGTGCATGGCCAGTAACTTGTTCAGGTTCCGGCTGTTGCGTCGCTGGTACTCTGCCAGACGTCACTGGATCCGTGGCCCTCTGTATGTGAGCGAGCTCGGGGAAGCCTGTGCGCGTTACCGAAGCGTAAGATGCGGGTTCAGGGCAAGAACAACGGGTGTCTGGTGCGACAACGCAGGCAGAGGGAGCCGCATTCGTCGGTAATGTGCCCGAACGTCGAGCACCCTTCACAAAACGGGACCTTGCAGGCCGATCTAAAGTGCCCTTCTTGCTAGCATCGCCGACAAACCTTCTTCACTCCAGCGTAGTCGCACTGGATGAGTGCCTCTACGACACGGACGAAATTGGGCAGCGGGGTTCTCTCACCCATCTCGAAGACGACCTTCTTGTTTCCGGTACGCAAGGTAACCTGACCCTTCCGATCCTGGAAGGTAACGTCCTCCATCATGAGCACTTTCCCGTACTTGTTCGGGCCACGAATAAGATTCTCATCGCGCATATAAAGCGGTACCATCTGGCAGGTGATGTTCACAACACACACGTGGCCCGAAAAGCTCAATCGAGCAGACTTGCTCTGCGACCGTAATGCCGCGTTCTAAGGCCGACCTCGTAGAGATTGCCACCACGATGCAGGATCCCGTAGAAGTTCCCAGGTCCCATTGCATCAAATACGGCGTCGACGACGTCGTCCATACTCGCGACGTCCGGTACGTGGGCGCTGAAGCACCACTCCCGGAGGGGTGTATTGTTATTCATCCTCGCCAGGATCCCCGCGGTGTACGCGGTACCCCGGCAGGAGCAATTTAAATAGCAAAAAAGGTTAAAAACTGAAGACTTACAGTGGAGCGATGAAACAGAACACCTCCATTTGTGGAGGCCCTATTCGGAACATATGAGAGGCAAAGTGGTGAACTTCTGTCCCCCTCTCTCTGTTTCTTTTTCCTTTATTTATTATTGTTATTTTTTTTTGTGTGTGTAGGGGGGGGGGATCGGGCAGTCTTGGCAAACCCCTGACAGGACTGAGAATCTTCTGCTCAACTTGCCATTAATTTCGATAACGCTGCTTATGTCCGTATAAAGCAGCCCAACGAACCGCCTGAATACCAGAGGAAGACCGATTCTCTCAGCACATGGAACATATACTCATGTACGACCCTATCGAACGCCTTCTCCTGGTCAAAACTGGCCAGAAGAAGAGAGCCCTGTCTCTGCTGGTAATAACCAATCATGTCTCGCAATGCCATCAAGTGCGCGTGCACGCTCCTTCCCTTAACAGCAGAGGCCTGAGCCGGCGACAACAAACAGTCCATCGCTTGACTTAATCTCAGCTGCATTGCCTTTGCCCTTCTGTGGTGTGTGGTGCGTAATCTGTATTTAACAGGGTCACCGGTCGCCCAGCCCTTAACTCGGTTCTCCTATTTTCATCTTTACACAACAATTTGATGACCCCGACTCTAAGTGATCGCGGTAAACTTCCTTCTCTTAGGCACAAACGAAAAACCGTGGTTAACGGCAGCGCCAGTTCCTTCCAAAATACACGGTAAAACTCTGGTGGGAGACCGTCAGATCCCCGGGTTCTTACCCAACCGCAATGCCTTCATTGCTTCTGTAATCTCTTCCACCGAAAACTCATTTTCAAATATTTCACCTCTTCCCTCTAATTTCGGTAGATATTTGTCCAGCAGCTTCCACGCGTTCCTATCCACGTGTTTTGGAGCGTATAATTCAGCATAAAAGTCAACGCATGCTTGCTCTATTTCGTCTTGCGTCTGACGCAGGACACCGTCAGACCCACGGACTTCTTGCATGTTCTCTCTTTGGAGGCATGTTCTCGCACGGACGCATGTTCTCTCTTTGAATTGAATAATATAACCTTACCCAAACGGGTTAGGCCTATCAAAAAATGTCTAGAAGCTCATTGTACTGTCCCCCTCCACGGTGATCTTTAGTAAAAGGCGAAAGATCAAGAAAAGATCTTCCCGGAACAGCACCGCAAGCTGTACTGCCCCGACCACCTTGTTATCGGCCGCGCGTTCAAAGACACGGCCCGCCCAGGGGTGCACCGCGCTATCAAGGGGCCCTTCTCCAATTATGAAGGACGGGCTTCCTTTCGCCTCACTCCACCGTGAAAGATCTATACGCGTGTGCATAAGTGGTGGACTCCTGTCCCTCTCTCTCTGTTTCCTTTATCTTTTATTTATTATTATTATTATTTTGTGTGTGTGGGGGGGGGGGGGGTCAGGAGACGTCTGATTTGGACGCATGTTCTCTCTTTGAATTGAATAAAATAACCTTACCCAAACGGGTTAGGCCTATCAAATATTGTCTAGAAGCTCATTGTACTGTCCCCCACCACGGTGATTTTTAGTGAATGTTTATTGCAAGAGTAAACAAAGGCCTAAAGCTCAGACCAAAAACACATTACAGAGATACCAAAACCCTCATGCACAAGAGAACCACACATTGCCAAAAAATATACAACAGACAGGCGCATGAATGCCTGCGGCTTAAAAATCAGGCAACTCTCGACAAGGGCCTCTGTACAACAATACACTAACACTATAAAAAGACTATAGAATGCTATACACTACACCACACTACGCTACACGCTGTACGCTACACTATACCTTACATTACACTACACTGTACGATATACAACACACTATACAACGCTATACAAAAGTTAGGTGAGTAGGCCTACTCATGAACAGAACAGCAAAACAGCAAAAGGCAGGTAAATGAGCAACCCCAAACACGCATAAAGTTGGAGAGTCACAAGCCATGAAGGGTACCCGCGCTTCACACTCGCACTATTGCAGAGTTCAGCGAGCGATCCTGGCCGAATCACAATTTGATGACGATTTCACCATTGGCGAGTACAAAGAAGTTACAATGACTCCTCCACCGGCGCCGGAATCCGTCTCGGCCTAGCCGCCTAAGGGCGGCCTGCAAGCGAGTCCTGAGCACGATGCGGCAAGCCATCAACAAATTGACCAGGGTTGTTGGCTGCGCGCTATAGACGGAGCGAGTCCTGGCACACCAGAGCTGGTAGCAGATCACGAAACACTAGAGACGAATGCCGGTTCCTTCCTGCGGGGCACAGGTATAGGATCCAGGAACCGCACCGTGTCGAAACATACTGCTGGTAGCCTGTAAATGTCCGCCACTCTTCGTCACATGGCAGCCGCGTTTAGGCACTCATGAAACAGGTGCTGGTGGATTTCTAGAGCCCCGCAAACTACGCAGCTGTCAGTCCGTGAAATCCCGAACCGCAAGAGGCGTTCTCTTATAGGCAGCGCCTGGTGAGAGAGTTGCCACATGATGTCGACCCGTGAGTCCTCGACCAGGCGGGACACGATGCGGCTCCTATTCTCCGTCTCCTGGGATGAGGAGATCGGGAAGCTGATGCCACACAGAGCTTCATACAGCTGCCTCAGTGACCAAGTGGGGAAGTCCAAGTCGGGGAAGTGCTGATGTATTCGCTGGGCGTGCTGCCACATGAGACGGTAGAAAGTCGGCAGACGCTCGGTGTGGGGGAGCGTGCAGTCGATGGAACCGCCGAAATCTCGGATGTATGTTCCCGTAAAGAAGATGGCGAGATCATGGGCGATATGGCTCGTGTCCCGAAGGATAGCAAATAGGGACGCAAGACCCAGGGCGGCGCAGAAAAGACGTACATCCGGAATCCGTCACCCTCCCACCGCGGGTGGCCTCAGCATGAGAGCCCTCTGCACCCGTTCAGGGCGACCATCCCAGAAAAATCGGAAGGTCAGGCTATTGGCTCGTCGCGCAGCTGCTGTCGACGGCTGGAAGGGCGTCCCGAAAAACCAGAACCTCGAACAAACACGTCGAGAGACCTGTGGAATATTTCGATGAAGAGGAAGACGATGAACGAGAACGGCTAGCGCGCACTTTTGATTACGAGCTTTTGGGCCATTCCCAGTTTTGGAACTGACCGTTAATAAACGTAGGGATTCAACGCTCTTCAGGTCTCCTATATTTAACAATTTTTTGGTGCCGAAACCCGGGATCTGGGCCACCAGCCTTTTATCCTCTGTCCCAGTCGCAAATGATATAGCAGCGGAAGGTCTGGACTCAGTCTAGTAGAAATATGGACAACCTGAAGGCAAAGCGATCGGCACGCAGAGCCCAAAACACGAAGGTTATTATTATAGCAAGTCTTCTTCTGGAATCTTCGGGATGTACTGCGGAAGCCGTCAAGTGTCTCAAGGATCGACTAGAGAAGAGCAATGATGACCTTGAGAGAATCAATTCCCTATACGAGCAGTTCATCACGCCGGAGGAAGCGGCTGCCGAGTTTCTTGCTGTTACCGACTATGATGATCAAGCGGTAAGAATGCTATCGAATTTGCAGTCCCATTACGTTAGGCTTCAAGCAGCAGCTGAGCCAACGCCAGCGTAGTCAGCTTCGAGTGAACCCTTGAGCGACACGCGCCAGCATTCTGGGTCTAGGCCTAAAGGCCCAAAGCTACCGTACCTTACGATAACGCCCTTTGATGGAGATCTCACCAAGTGGACTGCATTTTGGGAGCAATTCAAGGTCACGATTCATGATAATTCCAACTTGACTCCCTCCGACAAATTTCACTATCTACGTCGTCACTTGACGGGGTTGGCAGCGTCTGCCATTGCTGGAATGCCGACAAGTGCCTCATGCTATGATGGTGCTGTTCACCTCCTTCAAGATCGTTTCGGGGACGTCCAACAGATTCGGCAGATGCACCTTAAGAAGATGCGTCAGTTACCTCTTGTGCATTCGGTCGATGACGTTCGTGGACTCCGAAGACTCTATGACCACATTGAAGTTCATTCACGGAGCCTACAGGCTATCGGAGTTGAACAAGCATCATATGCGGCTATGCTGACGGAGATGTTGACACGGGCCCTGCCTCGTCAGATGACCGTGGAATATAACCGCCAACGACTTCACGCCAAGAATCGATCTCAAGGGGTTGCAGCTGATGTTGGTACTCAAACCACATTTTCTGCAGAAAATGACTTGAAGAAGTCGACGGAGTTCTTGAAAATCGAAGTAGAGAGCCGTGAGCACTCCATCCGCGATAAACGGAGTGATCAGCAAGAAGGAGGTCCCAAGGGTGGACAAAGTAGGACGGTGCCGTCTGCAGCAGCCTTGCAGTCTGCTTCAACTCTATCGTCTCCAACAAAAGGCGAATGCCTCTTCTGCAAGAAACCACACAAGACTCAAACTTGTTCAAGCGAGATACCTTGGGAGAAGAAGGCCAGTATATTATCTAAAGATTATCGGTGTTTCCGATTCACGATAAAAGGTCATCGAGCGAAAGACTGCAGGGTTCGCATTGCTTGTGCAAGCTGCAATGGAAAGCATGCCACTTCTGTGTGCCGAAAGGAGTCCTTGCACAAGACAGCAACAGCGAACAACAGCACAAACCTTGCTGCACAATGCGTCAACGGGAACATCGCGGTCCGTTCGCCTATAGACGACGTTCTATTGCAGACATTTCGAGCTTGGGCTGTTGGAGAGAGAAAATGACGCTATGTTCGAGGTGGCATCGATGGCGGGAGCGACCGGACTTTTCTGATAGAGTCCTTGGCAAGCAATTTGCATCTACCTGTTGTCGATGAGGTAACCCTCAGCATAGCCACCTTTGGCAGTGTTAGGCATGCATCGTCTAAAAGATACAAGATCGTAAGTCTTCGAATACGATCTCAGTATGACATGCGGGAATTTGAGCTCAAGGCCATCGTTGTTCCTGTTATCTGCCACGATATCCGTGCCACTTCAAAGGATTTGCAATTTCTTCAAGAACTGAGAAAGGACGGAAAATATATTGCAGATGAACGCTGCTTTCCTGGTGACACGTCACGTGACAACATAAGTTTTTTTACTCGGATCTGATCAGATGTGGGGAATCCTCACCGGTGAAGTCGTCAGAAGCAAAGATTGTGACAAACTTGTAGCAATGAACTCCTCCATGGGCTGAACTGTACAAGGGCCTGCCCGTGTCTCAGTACGAATGGAACTTCAAGGGAAGACCTTGGTTAGGTCGTCTTTGGTGTGATGCGTTCTCAGGGTGTGCGCCACCACACAACACGAGGCTTCGAGAGATGACGAAGTCACTTGGGAACCCACTCTACGTTCCTTTTGGGAGATTGACAACATGGGAATCAACCCAGAGCCTTCAGCTTCCTCGAAGAATCCTGTGTTGGAGAACTTCGCGGAGACTGTCCGCAAAATTGACGAGCGATATGAAGTTGCGTTACCATGGAAGCAAGATCCGGCACACCTGCTTAAAGATAATTTCGAAGTCTCAATGACACGACTCAAGAATCTCTTGATAAAGCTACAAAGAACAGAGGGTCTTCTGTTGCGGTATGACAGCGTCATAAGAGAGTATTTCAATCTTGGACATGCCGATATATCTCCATATTGTGACGACGAGAATGAGGACTCATCGCACGCGACTCATGTCACGCGCATTATCATTCTGTCATTAAATCATTACCATCCTGACGCTGTGCCTCTCGCAACATTTGGTGGAGGTGCTGGCGCGTCCCGACCGACCTGCTGCTGCCATGGCTATCGACACCCCAGCCCCGACCTGCCGAGAGAACTATGAGACCCAAGACGACCCGACCCGACCAGAAGCCCCCAGCCCCGTCGAGAACCGACGCCCGTGACAACAGCACCCAGTGATGGCTCACCTCCCGCCCTCGGAGCACCGACCTTCCAGCGAGCAGCACAGCGTCCCCATCGCCCCATCACCCCAACGTCCACATCATTGCCGAACATCGTTGCCAAGCACTGTGCTTTGTTGTCCATGTCGCCACCATCTTTCAACCCGTTAGCATCCGCGCCGCCGACTCCATCGTCCACCACTATCTCTTGACCATTGTTCATCTCCGTTGTCACGTCACCTTCCACCGTGCCCGGGAGGTCACGACTTCGGGAGGGGGGGTATTGTGACGACGAGAATGAGGACTCATCGCACGCGACTCATGTCACGCGCATTATCATTCTGTCATTAAATCATTACCATCCTGACGCTGTGCCTCTCGCAACATTATGATCCAATAAATTACATGCCCCATTCAGCTGTCATTCAAGAAGATCGTGTCACCACCAAGGTTCGAGTTGTTTTCGATGCTTCATCCCATGCCCCCAGTCGTCCGTCGCTGAATGAATGTTTAGATAAAGGAGTCTGTCTAAACCCTGACATCTTGCAATTGCTACTCCGCTTTCGAAGCTACAAGATAGCTCTTACGGCGGACATCGAAAAGGCATTTCTGCAAGTTCAGATTCGTCCAGAGGATTGAGTCGTATTTCGATACTTGTGGCTCTAGCAGCCACCAAGTCCAGAGGTCATTCCTGATGTTTCGCACGCAGTTCAAACGCTGAGGATGACGAGGGTACCCTTTGGAACGACTTCTAGCCCATTTCTCCTGTCTGCTACCATTCAGCATCACCTTGCCAGCGTAGCTGGTGAGTATGAAGCAACTGCGATGAAACTTAAGCAGTCATTCTACGTGGACGATCTGGTCACCGGAGCAGATTCAGTAGAACAAGCGTGGGCTTTGTATCAAGAAGCACTGCAGATCATGAAAGAAGCTGGAATGAATCTTCGCAAGTGGATGACTAATAACGAAGATCTGCGGTTGTTATTGAATGGTGGGCAGAAGCAGCACACCGAAATCACGAAAACGGGACCTCACCTGTTAAGTCAAGAGAAAATTCTAGGCGTGTCGTGGGATAGAGGTCAAGATAAGCTACAAGTCGCCCTGAAGTCCCTATTCACTTTTCTTTTAGAAACAGCTGACACCAAGCGCTACGTTTTACAGGCTTCGTCAAGAATATTCGACCCCTTGGGGATCCTCAGTCCGTTTACCGTCCGCGTCAAAAGGCTTTTCCAGAAACTGTGGATTAATGGAGTCGAGTGGGATGCAGGACTTCCAAATGGAGTACTACAGGACTGGAAATCGTGGTGTAAGGAACTTCCTACGCTACGTCTCGTCAGTGTCAGCCGGTACGTCGGCATACGAACCACCGACAGCAGAAGACATCTTAGGCTGTATACCTTCTCATACGCCAGCATTCACGCCTACGGCGTAGCAGTCTACGTCAAGGTAGAAGATGAGCTATCCCAGTTGCTAGTAGCTAAGGTCAGAGTTGCCACACTGAAAGAGTTGACCCTTCCAAGGCTCGAACTGATGGGAGCACTTGTGGCGGCACGACTGGTCAGTTACGTCCGTACCGCTCTTTTTGACTGTTCTGTTGATTGCCATTTTTGGACGGATTCGTCTATTGTGCTTTGCTGGATTCAAAATGAACCTACTCGTTGGAACCAGTTTGTGGCAAACCGAGTAGCAGAAATCCGAACACTCAGCAGTCTTGAAACGTGGAGTCATTGTATCAGCAGCGATAATCCAGCGGATCTCTTGACAAGAGGCATCACAGCACAACGTTTGGTGGAAACACAACTATGGTGGAATGGTCCCCAATGGCTTAACAATGATCCTGCTGAGTGGCCACTCGACAACGGTTTAGTCCACGAAACAGATTACGAACTACGGCACAACCACGTGAAGAGACAGCACGCTCTTCACGTGACAATGGGACCCGTGGAGGCTATTCTCGACATCAACAGATACAGTTCGTTGGACCGTCTATTAGAAGTAACATCCTATGTCCAGCGGTTTGCCAGGAATTGCTTGAACCCTCAAGACAGAAAAACTGGCCCATTGACTCCTAATGAGCTACAGGAGGCCAGGGTTTACTGGATTCGTAGGGTTCAAGAATGTTCTTACAATGAAGGTCGTGGTCATGTGCCTCCCGCGTTGAAGGACCTTCAGTTTTTCGTGGATACCAAGGCATCATTAGAGCCAAAGGACGCCTTGAACATCTACAAACGTCTGAACAAGAGAAGCATCCAATCATCCTGCCGGCCGATCATCATTTTACGGCTCTGGTGGTACAGAAGGCCCATACTCGAGTACTTCATCGAGGCGTTCAGAGCACTCTCGCGGAACTCCGAGAATATTGGGTTCAGCGGGGTCGGCAATCAGTGAAGCGAATTATCAGAAAATGTGCCATCTGCGCAAGGTTCAGAGCTCGCCGTGTCGTTGTGCCTACGGCCTCCCTTCCGAGTTTTAGGATAGAAGCGAATCAACCTTTCACAGTGGTCGGCGTCGACTTTGCTGGCCCGCTATACGGAAAGAAAAGTAATGATAAGTACTACACAGTCCTGTTCACGTGTGCTTCTACTCGCGCCATTCATCTGGAGGTTACGTCGCCGGCAACCGCTGAAGCGTTCCTGAAGAGCTTTCGCAGATTCGTTTCCAGAAGAGGACTACCGACAACCGTTTATTCCGACAATGCTCTGAGTTTCAAGAAGGCCGACAAAGAACTTCGCATTCTATGGAAAGCGACAACAGACTCAGATGTCTGCGGGTACTTCACGCGTCACAAAATCACATGGAGATACATCCCCCCTGGAGCTCCCTGGTGGGGAGGATGGTGGGAGAGGTTGATCCGGACCGTGAAGAATACACTTCGAAAAGTTCTTGGGAAAGCTTTCCTACAGTTCGAAGAGCTGCGAACGTTGATGACAGAGGTAGAGTCGGTTTTAAACTCTCGTCCCATCACCTACGTAGGAAACGACCCAGACGAGTTTGATGCTCTGACACCGTCTCACTTTCTTTTGGGCAAAAGAAGTATTGGGCTACCTCCATCGGCCACCTCATCGAACAATGACTGCTTGACCACAAGAAAGACGAGTTTACGCGTCGGTTGAGATACCGAGAAAAGGTCATGAATGATTTTTGGCAACGCTGGAAGCGAGACTATTTATTGCAACTACGATCAGCTCATCACTTTTCCTCATCCTTTACGACGAAGTTAGCGGTGGGCGATGTTGTCCTCATCGAGAGCAAGTTGGCACGGATCATGTGGAACTTAGGAAGGGTGGTGAAGACGTTCCCTGGGCAAAACGGCACTGTGCGATTATGTGTCGTCAAACACACTAACGGCAAGTTCGTCACGAATGCTGCTCAACGCCTATTTCATCTGGAAGTTTAGAACTCGTCATTCGCCGCGGGAGGATGTGGAATATTTCAATGAAGAGGAAGACGATGAACGAGAACGGCTAGCGCGCATTTTGATTACGAGCTTTTGGGCCATTCCCAGTTTTGGAACTGACCGTTAATAAACGTAGGGATTCAACGCTCTTCAGGTCTCCTATATTTAACAACACCACGTCGGCGCGCTCCTGGAAGCGCACCGGCGTTGTCGAGAGCGAGGCAAGAGGACGAGTGGTGTCACGCAGAGCTATCTCCCAGTTACTAGTGAAGGGACATGACCTGTTGAACCGGATTCCAAGGATTCGGCAGGAGTCTCTGACAAGTATCCCGTATGCATCCCAGTAAGGGAAGTCCGCTCCGATGGCGAGCACGGATGACTTGCGCTCGTTCACCCTGGCACCGGAAGCGCGGCCGTACTTGTCTAAGCAAAGCAGGACCTGCTGGATGGCGGCGGCGGACGGGAGGCACACCGTCAAGTCGTCTGCGTAGGAGAAGAGCGTGGGGAAACGGTTACTTCCAGGAACGGAAAGGCGAGGTATCAGATTCTTCCTGGACAACATCCGAATAGCCGCTTCGAAGACCACAGTGTAGAACAGTGGAGATAAGGGACACCCCTGGCGCACCCCAGAATGCACGTTGAACTCAGCAGAGGGCCTTCCGTTCACTAACACTCGGCTGACAGCACCGGTGTATAGCAGCCGGACGAAACGTTGAAAGCGATCGCCGAAACCAACCAGGCTTAGGACGAAGAACAGGAATTCGTGTGCCACCCGGTCGAAGGCCTTCTCCTGGTCGAACGACACGACCAGTGCAGACGACTGTCGGTCCGCCACCCAGTAGAACATATCGCGCAACCCGAAGAGATGCTGCTGTATACTTCGGCCTGACACAGAACAGGCTTGGGAAGGGGAAATGACTATATCGATCACTCGCGCTAGGCGTTGCTGGAGCACCTTTGCGAAGAGCTTATAATCAGTGTTTAGCAATGTTATGGGGCGCTATGCGGAAAGTTCTTCTGAGCGCGAGGGGTCTTTGCATAGAAGCTTAATGATACCGCATCGTGCTGAGGGATGGAGAACACCCCGTTCGATAGCAGAGGCAAAGACGTCCCTGAGGGGTGCTCCGAGGCGATCCCAAAAGCGAAGATAGAACTCAATGGGGAGGCCGTCTGACCCTGGCGTTTTCCCCTTCCTCATTGCCTCTGCGGCCTGATGTAGTTCGGCGATACTGATATCGAAATCCAAATCAGCTGACTGGTCTTCAGTAAGGCTCTGATAATCGCTGCAGACGTCCTCCCAGAGCGAAGTGTCCACAGGCCTGCATGCAAACAGACTAGCGTAGAAGCTGCGGCAGGTCTCCACAAGGTCGTCGATACAGGTTGCCGTCGACCCGTCTTCTCTGTTCAAACGGTGCAACTGCACGGCGCCGAGCGATCGGTTATCGGAATGTTCATCCGGACGCGTCCTCGGGGGAAAGTCACACCCTGATGACTACACGCTGCTGACCACCCCTGCGCTTTGTAACATAAGAGAGCGGAAAGCTCTGCGTGCAACTCCTTGAAGGCGGAAACTTCCTCTGGAGAAGACAGACCCAGTTCCAGAAGGCCACAGACACCGACTTGGAGTACTTCGATGTCCCGCCGTCGCTCCTGAGCGCGCAGTTTTCCTCAGCTCGTGAAAGTGTTCTGGACGTTTTCTTTCACGCTTTCCCACCACTCGAGCGTATGGTCTTCCTCCAACCTTGTCTCGAGGAATTCACGGACGTCTGCAATCACCCTGTCATCTTCAAGGAGAGACACGTTTAGGCGCCACGGGGTAGGTTGCGGGCCGAAGCCCTCCGGGTCACGAAAATCGAGAACTAAGGCCTTATGATCCGAAAAGAAAGAGGCGGAAGTGTCGACCTCAACCAAGGTGCAATTGGAGACAAGGCCTTCCACAGGTTTTGTCACGTAGGAACGGTCGAGCCTCACATGCCGTTCTCCCGCCCTGAAGGTGAAACCTTCAGTAGTGTCATGTATGTAGGTCGACGCATCTTTGAGGTCCAAAGCCTGAACAAGACGCCTGAGCTCCTTCGACTTCCATGGCTGTTGTCTCTCAGTGCCTCCTCTTCTACCATGTATGTCGTCTAGGACACAGTTGAAGTTGCCCGTTAGAATCGCATTCTTCTTGCCGAGTAGGTAAGGATCGACCTGACGGAAGAAGTCGTCACGCGCTTGGTACTCCGTCGGGGCGTAAACGGTGACAAGACGAGTGACACGTCCTTCTAGCGACAGGTCGACGGACACAATCCTTCCATCGAAATCGAAGGAGTGACGTAACACCCTGTCTGAAAATCGCTTCGTGATGAGAATGGCCACTCCCTTTGACCTCGAAGTGCCAAAGCTGAAGAAACCTTCAACTCAACTGTCCGTGCCAACTCCCTTGCTTCCTGGAAGCGTTTCTAGAAGACAGGCCACATGTACTTCCAAAGACTCCAGCAGAGATCCTAGCGTCCGCTGCTTTCGGTGCTATCGCAACCCTCTAACATTTAGCGTGAGGACTTTCATTATGAGCGGTCTAAGAGGATGGGGATGATGCAGAACGGTTGACGCTCTGTCTCAACTTCTTGCTGTCAGCCTTCTTCCGTGCTCCCCCTCTTCCGACGGTCTGCCAACGTTCCTCCTGAGTTATGGAGGAAGACTCGTGTGAATCGCTCGAAGTGTGTGGTCTCTTCGCCGGCAGCAAGCCTTCGTCGACATTACCTTCTGACGAGCTTGGTAAGTGTGACGTATCTTCATCTGTGTGTCCTTCGTCAATGACCAGTGGGACGTCAGACCCTTCGCTTGCTGCGTACGAGCTCACCTCTTCTAGGAGACGTTCTACAGGTGCATTTTCCTCCCTTCTCGATCCTGCTCCTGCAGATATTTCTCCTTCGCGTACTTCAGAGGACGCAATGGCGACCTCGCTGTATGGCTGTTGAAAAACAGAAGACTCGGTGGTCGTCTCGTTGGGTGGTAGTAGAACTTCAGAGGACGTAGTGCCGACCTCAGTAGGTGGTTGTGCGAGCCCATGCTCTTCCTCGGCTGCAGCAAACTGCCTCTGTTGTCAGGGCAACGATCTCCCGGGGGTCTAGAAGATCTCCGTCCCCGACGATTTCTACGTTGTCATCGCCTGTGATGCTGGCGTATGTCTTCACGCGGCACCTTGTCGTCCAGTGGTCAGCGGCACACTTGCGGCATCGCTCTTCGCAGGTCGAAGCCTCGTGGGCCCAAATGCCACAACGCTGACACCGAGGTGTCGAGCAGTCAGCCACGAAGTGACATTCCTGCCCACAACGGCGGCACACCTTTCTCATTTCACTGTACAGGCACATAGCTTCAAAAACCCTCACGGACATGAAGTTGGGCACCTCCTTTGTGGCAACCAGGAGCACCTTGCGTGTGCCAGTCTCGACGGAGGGAAAATCCCTGTACCCCTCCCTGTGGGACTTGATTATTCTCCGGTACTTCGACAGCACGGCCTCCACGTCTTCGTCAGGGAGCTCAGCCAGTAGGTTCAGTATCGAGATCACCTTCATCGACGATGCTAGGGATACCAGCGGGTACGCATTGTTCCCAACGGATAGTGCACCTAGAGTGCGCAACTGGTCTACGGCCCGCACAGAGTGGACTGTCACGAAGAATTTGCACCGGCCCGCAGGAGGAACAGTTCGTATGTCACGCACTGTGACAACAGCGGCTAGAGCCTCCAGCACTTTGCCTGTAACGGACACTGCTGTCCGCGTAGACGCACACCGTCAAGTCCTGCCACAGCTGTGCCGTCAGCTCCCTAGGGAACCCTCGGGAACCCATGTCGGGGTGCTGCGACGTCAAGTAACTGGAAATGTAGCGGTAAGCAAGTATTTCTGGCTTCAGAACACACGAAAGGCGAAAGATCAGTACGCGGATTTGAAGGGAGACCAGAGCATATATCCTATATTTTCTCCATTTGTGGAGACCCTATTCGGAACATATGAGAGGCAAAGTGGAGAACTTCTGTCCCTCTCTCTCTGTTTCTTTTTCCTTTATTTTTTTTTTGTGTGTGTGGGGGGGGGGGGGGTTGAGGAGGCGTCTGATTTGGACGTATGTTCTCTCTTTCTAATTGAATAATATAGCCTTACCCAAACGGCTTAGGCCTATCAAAAATTGTCTAGAAGCTCATTGTACTGTCCCCCTCCACGGTGATCTTTAGGAAAAATCTTCCCGGAAACAACACGACAAGCGATGCTGCCCCGACGACCGTCTTTAGTGATCTTTAGTACACGGATTTGAAGGGAGACCAGAGCATATATTCTACATTTTTTCCATTTGTGGAGGCCCTATTCGGAACATATGAAAGGCAAAATGGTGAACTTGTGTCCCTCTCTCTCTCTGTTTCTTTTCCCTTTATTTTTTTTTTTTGTGTGTGTGTGTAAGGGGGGGGGGGGTCAGGAGACGTCTGATTTGAACGCATGTTCTCTCTTTGAATTGAATAGTATAACCTGACCCAAATGGGTTAGGCCTATCAAAAATTGTCTAGAAGCTCATTGTACTGTACCCCTCCACGGTGATCTTTAGTAAAAGGCGAAAGATCAGTACGCAGATTTGAAGGGAGACCAGAGCATATATCCTACATTTTCTCCATTTGTGGAGGCCCTATTCGGAATATATGAGAGGCAAAATGGTGAACTTCTGTCCCTCTTTCTCTGTTTCTATTTCCTTTATTTATCATTATTATTATTTGTGTGTGTGTGGGGGGGGGGGGGGTCAGGAGACGTCTGATTTGGACGCATGTTCTCTCTTTATCCCGTGATTCTTTCAAAATATACAACATCTTTCGTATCGCCAAAATGCGTTTCTGGAAGACAAGTAACATCAAGTTTTAACTTTACGCCGAGTTCCTTCACAACTTCCTGTTTTCGCACTGTTCTTAAACCCCTGCAATTTCACGTTGCTACCGCGAAGATTGCCAAATAAAGTGAAACACCAAACACTTTGCTCCTTACTGGCCGCACTGTGACGAACTTAAGCCATTTTTTGCTCCCTCACAATTCCTCTTCCTCTGCTGGACAGCTCACCGAGTTGACCAGGCAGATGACCTCCCGTATTTCGTGGCAGCGTCTCAGTCTCAGCAGTCTCAGACGACGGCAGTCCCCTTTTCAAAGTGGCACCGGCTGCATCTATTTCGTTGTCCGAGTCGCCCTCAGAGTCCGCGGTGTCCTGTGTCCCTCGATTTTCAGTGACCATAGTATCTTCTACAGACGACCTCGAAACGTTGTGATTCGCTTCCGTCTCACTTGCGCCTTCCTCTACGAGATGTTCTTTCGTCGGCATTTCCTCCGCATTTTCAATGTTTTTCTCGTCCTCTGTGTTGAGAAGCGGGGCGTTTGCGTCTGCAGTTGAGTCCACCTCAGTTGACCAGTCCCTCACCACTGTCTCTTCAGACTTCTCTTCGTTCTCTCCAGCGCCTTCTACCATAGCGGCTATAACTTCGTCCAGCGGTTCGTCCCCGGGTACGTCCGTCTGCCCAGTCGCAATCGTGGTAACACTTGCGTAGGTATTTACCGTGCACGATGTTGTCGCGTGGCCTTCTCCGCACTTCTTGCAAAGCGCTGTACACCCGGCCGCGATGTGCCCGTAGTCACCGCACCTCTTGCACTGCGGCGTCCAGCAGTTGAACGAAAAGTGACCGGTCTCTCAACAGCGCTTGCACGCCTTTTTCATGTTGGCGTAAATGCACATTACTTGGAAACCATCCACTTGGATGTAGTTTGGCACCTCCATCTTCATCTCGAGGATGACTCGTCGACTTCCTTTTTCCACGCTAGGGGCTTCTCGGAAGTACTCCCTCTTGACTGAAAGCACTTTCCCATACTTTCCCATTACCTCTCTGAGGTCGTCGTTGGGTACTTCCACCGGTAAAAAGTGGACCGTCACCAATATCGTGATGCTGGCTAGTGGAACCAACGGATACATCTTTGCAGCAACTTCCAGTTCTCCTGACCTCAGGAGGGCCTCAGCCGCATTCTTCGTATTTGTAGTCACTACAAACTTTCCACCGCCGAAGGGGTTGACACCCCTCGCCTCCTTCCCTACTGCCTTCAGCAGCCCTTGTAGTACTTGAGACACACGTACCTCTCGATCTACCTTCAAGTCAAAACTGAATTCCCGATTGATGGGGCGGCGGTTGGCCATCTTCCGTCCTTGACACAAAGCGGCCCCCCCATACGGAGACCTTCAGGAACACGAAAACACGGGGCTTGGGTCGTAAAAGCCCACTATAACTCGAAAATTATCGAAAATCAAACAGGAGCTCAATAACAACACGTCCGTTCAGATCGTCGTCGTCCTCGAAGGCGAAAGATCAGTACGCGGATTTGGAGTACGCGGAGACCAGAGCATATGTCCTACATTTTCTTCATTTGCCATTTGTGGAGGCCCTATTCGGAACATATGAGAGGCAAAGTGGTGAACTTCTGTCCCTCTCTCTCTGTTTCTTTTTCCTTTATTTATTTATTATTATTATTATTATTATTATTATTATTATTATTGTTTTGTGTGTGCGTGTGTGTGTGGGGGGGGTCAGGAGACGTCTGATTTGAACGTGTGAATTTCTTTGAATTGAATAATATAACCTTACCCAAACGGGTTAGGCCTATCAAAAATTGTCTAGAAGCTCATTGTGCTGTCCCCCTCCACGGTTATCTTTAGTAAATATTTATTGAATTGAATAAACGATACAGCGGAAATACCAAAACTATACATCGCGGACACGGAACACAGGCGGCGATCAACACAAATTCGGAACTAATGCTGGAAACAGCTATATACAAATTCTTTACAAGATCTATACAAAATCTATACGAAGGAGAGCAGTTCTGTACAAAGCCTATACACAAAGGAGAGCAGCTATATACAAAACATACATATACTTATAAACATATATCACAGATTACACATTATTTGAAGATGAAAGTTTGAAGACCGGCGACTATAATCTACAAACATTTACATCGTCACAGCTGTCATGAAGCCACTGTCCCTTTAGTAAATATTTATTGGGGTGCATAAACAGAACAGCTCAACGGGACGTAACATATCCCATCACTGAGAAACGCGCCGAAACTGTCCAAATCCACAACTTGTGCCAAGAATCACACACTACCCGTCATTGCTTAGCATGTCAAATTGCACTGCCTTCACACCCGACACATACACGTCCTGGTGCGCATTACAGCTTCACAAGCACATCACCGTTGACGAAGACAAAGAGGTTGTGATGGTTCTTCCACCGACGACGAAAAGTGTCTAGGCCAAGGGCACGAAGGTCGTTCTAGAGCCTGCTCTTAATGGCGACCCTGCAGCTCCACATAATCTTTAATAGGGTCTCGTTCCGGGTACCATACACCGCTCTCGTCCGGGAGCACCATAGCTGGTACGCCATCTCCGTCACCAAGAGGACAAAAGTCGGCTGCTTCCGTGAAGACACCGGTAGGGGTCCAGGTACTGCATCGTCGCATAGGACACACCCACAAGTCCATACATGTCTGCCACCCTCCTCCACATGGCTACGGCATTCAGGCACCCGTAAAACACGTGGTGGTGATTCTCCACCGATGAACATACGGGAGAAACAATCGTACGCGAAAGGCCAAAACGTCGAAGCCTGGTCCTTACTGGCAGAACATTGTGCGAATGTTGCCAGGCGACATCCACACGGGAACCATCAACAATGCCCCAAGTGATACGTCTCCGGTTGTGCCCACTTACGTTGGAAGGGACCGGAATTCCTATTTCGTAGAGGGCCACGTAAAGCTCCCGCGAAGTCCATGTCGTGTTGTACTTCTCCCGGAACACTTTCACTACCTTCCCGTAAGCCGAAAACACGTAGATGACATAGTCATCCGTCAGCTCACCGGGCAGGTTCAGCACGGTGACCACCGTAGTCGTTGAAGCGAGGGAAACAAGGGGGGTAACTTGTCCCTGCCAAGGTGATTTCACCTAAAGCCCGCAATGTCTCAACAGCGCCCATCGCGTGAACCGTTACGAAGAATCGACCGTATCCTGCTGGACGTACAATGCGCACATTCTTCAGCGTTATGGCCGATGCCACAGACTCCAGCACATGTCTCGTTCTGACGCTCTCCGCGGCATGAATGGAGAACGTCATGTCTTGTCGAAGGGGGTTGCCCAATCCCAGGGGTACCCACCTCGGGGATTTGTGACCGAAAACCACAGAAAACAGTGAAAATTTAAAGCAAAATACCTTGCGCGAAAGAACAACACGTCTGCCTGGGACTTCTCTCTTTGAATTGAATAATATAGCCTTACCCAAACGGGTTTTGCCTATCAAAATTGTCTAGAAGCTCATTGTACTGTCCCCCTGCACGGTGATCTTTACTAAAAGGCCAAGTTTATTGTGAGAAAAACCGCCTGACAACACTGGGTCCCCCACAAACATCCCTGCTCAACACCAACACCAAAGAACCAACCTTCAGAACAAGTCGCAACACTCACACTATTACACGCAGAACATTACGGCAGCAATCACACTAATGAGTATTACAATACATTCATACATCGCTATCATTACATTGACAATAACATCCAAAAACATCCCGAGCCCAGCAAATGCAACTCACTGTTCATGCGGAAGACAACAGCGAACCAACACGAGCAATTATGTCAGTACATGCGGATATTAGAGCAACATTTCAGCAGACTAACAATCACTGGATCATACAACACAGTACCAGAATGCAGAGCACAGTGCACCCCACCCTTGTCCCAAAAACTCAGCAGAACAATGTCAGTACATAAACTACGATGTACCGCATTCGGCGACCTTTGTCTCAAAGATTGACACAAATCTTCCCACTGTTCCGAACAAACACTTTCCAGTGCCGTTTCCACCACTTTTTACTATCACTCTCTTTACCTTCTCAGGACCTCCCTGCCACAAAACAGACATCATAATTCGAGTCAATGTTCTCTCAACCCTTCTGGTTGGGAAACTACAAGTACCCACGTACCAAATCGTAGAGCACATCTCCGTTCTAATGATGTCCCGCTTTCCGCGGTATCCGATACCAATGTCCTCATATTGACCCCACCCAGCCAGCTTCGGAGGATGCCCCAAGAGGAAGGCCGCCATCGCAGCAGTGAAGACCGACGCCTGCGAGGCTCGCCCATCCCGGAGTGGCCCCATCAACCCCGCCATCGTCAGACCAGCGCGCCCAGCACCCGTCCGCAGCGCCCAGGCCTTCCCAGCACTGCCGAAGCCAGCGGCCCCTGCCAAGAAACCTGCAACAGCCAAACCGGCCTCAGGTAAGAAGCCAGGTAAGATGCCACAAGTGCTGCGAGCCAATGACACTAATGCTGACAATACGCAAGCATATCCCGCAGTGCAGTTAAATGCGCATGCACCCGCCATCCCTTCGCAGCAGAGGCCTGTCCTAGTGACAACAGATAGTCCATTACTTCACCCAGTTTGAGCTGTAAGGCATTTGCCAATATTTTATAGTCGGTATTTAATAGCGTAACCGGTCGCCAAGCCTTTAACTCATGTTTTTGTCTCATCCTCGCACAACAACTTCACGATCCCAACTCTCAACGATTCCGGTAAGCTACCTTTGTCCAGACACATATTGAAAACCTTCGTTAGCGGCCCTGCAAGCTCAGTCCAAAATACCCGGTAAAATTCTGGTGGGAGGCCGTCAGACCCTGGACTTTTCCCCAGCCACAAAGACTTCATCGCCTGCGTCAAGTCTTGGGCTGTTATCCGCTTTTCAAACAGGTAATGGCCTTTGTCTAGCAACGGGATCCCTTTGTCTAATTCGATTCACGCATTGTGATCTACTTCTTTCCCTCTGTACAAACCAGCGTAAAATTCCACGCATGCGTCCTCAATCTCATCTTGCGTTCTTCGTAGTACCCCATCTGACCCCTGGATCACAGAGAGGGTCGCCGGTCGTCTCCTTACTTTTGCTGTGTTGATCTGTCTTTGTGCAACAACAACTTGCCCAGTGTAACTCGTTGTTTGTGGTGGCGGTGATGACTTCAAAAGCAGAACACTTAAATCTTCCTGCAAATCCCGATATGCCTCCTGTTGAGCCGCAGTCGCAAGGCCCAAGCCCCGGAGACTACGCAAACCCCATCTTATGGCAAATATTGCTTCCTTTCGCTCTTGGGCTCGCTTCTTACCCCAAGTCTTAAACTTGGCGATTATTTGGCCTTTGACGTCCTCCCACCAGTGCATGGAAGTAACCCCGTCAGTCGTCTTTTGAATAATTCAGTTCCTAATATTTGTTATTACTTCCTGATCAGACAGCGGATTACTGTTCAACCGCCAACGGTTGGGTAGCTTTCCAAAGCCTTTTTCAAACTGAAACTCTGCCACAACCATACTGTGATCACTCAGATAAGCAGTGGGATGATTCAGTGGAATCACCTCACAGTCTACTATCGCACTAGTGGCGTTGCAGGGGGCGTAACAGCGGTCCAACCTCACACTTCGCCCTTGGGCGTGAAAGGTAAAACCGGGAGTGGAACCACAAAAGTGCTCCCATACGTCGATGAATTTATAAGTACTGACCAATCGTCTCAGGCCCTTCGCTCTCCATGGTGTGCTGACTCAGGATCCTCCGCTGCTGTCGACACATTCATTCAACATACAGTCGCCGAGGAGGATCCTTGTTCCCGAGCCGACCATGTAACTATCCAACGATTCGAAAAACAAATTTCTTTCCTGATTGTCTATTGGAGCATACACATAAACAATTTTGTAAACTTGTCCCTGAAACGCAACGTCCACTACGAGAACTCGGACGTGGTCGTCTCGAACATACTGCCTGATCTCACCACGAAAACTCGGCGATATGGCCACAGTAACGCCCCTCGCATTCTACTCTCCAAAACTGCTGACACTGATTAGTCCGGTAATGCGTTCAAAATTTCGGACATCCGCTAGACAGCAAAAATGTGTCTCCTGCAAGCATACAATCTGAACATCAAGTTTCTGCGTCACACCTCCCAACATTTCCTGTTTTCGCTGAGCTCGCAATCCCCTTACGTTAAAAGTTGCAAGCTTGAACATAAATATTAAAAGTATGATGCAGAGAAACACATTTCCTCTCACCGCACAATTTGCGCTACGCTGGAAAGTCAGTTCTTTATCTTCTTGGCCCTGCCTCTACCCCGTTGAGGAAGTGAGGCCAATTGTCCAGGTAGGGCATGCACGGCTTGCGGTTCTTTTTCTTCCGACGATGTTGTCGCAGTCGAAAGTGGGCGCTTGATCCCCGCGGCAGAATTGTCCTGGTCATCCATCACCTCATCGTCTTCGTCGACCGTGACGCTGCCCTTGGTTGTTTCTGACTCGACCCCTCGTTGTTCCAGGAACTCATCCGGGACCTCTGTCAGATCGTCAGCACCAGTGGACGAGCCCGGCTGTCCCCCGTCTTGCGCGCCCTTCGGACTCACAAGAACTCGCATGTCGAGAGCTGCGTCGCCACTACCTTCTCCCTGAGGCGAAGGAGACGTCGAAGCCGTCGCTGGGGATTCCGCATGGCCGTGAGTCTCGAGCCCATCGGTCTCATTGGCTATGGCTTCTGCCCAATCATTGATGGGATGATGCTCCACCAGAGCCTCGATCGCAGCGGTCTCCATATTTTCCGTCACCTTAGGTTCTTGCGACATTACGCTGGCGTCCGAAGTCACGTTTGCATAGGACCTAAGACCACACGCCGAAGTGGTCCTCACCGCACTTCTTGCAGGGCACCAGGCATCCCTTGGCAGAGTGGCCGTATTCAGAGCACCGAGGGCAATACTCCGTCCGGCAACTGAACGAGAAGTGCCCAGCCTGCCCACAGCGGCGACACGTCTTCCTCATCCCAGAGTATACGCACATCGTCTGCAAGCCATCGATGTCGACGAAGTCGGGCACCTCCCGCTCCATCACCATGGTGACGCGGCGACTTCACCTTTCGATGGTGGGCGCTTCCTGAAAGTAGTCCCGCTTGACCGAGATGACCTGGCTGTAGTTTTTGAATTTGAATGAAGCCTCCACGCCTTCATCAGGAACCTCGATGGGCAAAAAGTGCAATTAGACTGTCTTCGTGTTCCTTTCACAAGGAACCAAAACGTAATGACATCCCTTCACTTCTAAAGTACGTTTCGCCGCTTGCTTCGAGCAAACGGAGATGGCAAAATTGCCATGCCCAAAAGGGTTTATTCCCTTCGAATTCTTGACACCGACGTTCCTCAACATCGATTACAGAACGTCGCTCATACGAACGTCCCGATCCGTTTCAAGGAAAAAGCTCAACTCACGGTTGATCTTGCGATGGGCTGCCGTCTTCCTGGGCGAAATGCTGCTGGAAGAGGCTGCTTTTTGCGTCAAATTTTACAAAAAATCGACAAAATTTGCGAGAGCTGTCGAACAACACGTCTACTCAGTACTTCGTCGTCGTCGCGGATTTGAAGGGAGACCAGAGCATATATCCTACAGTTTCTGCATTTGTGGAGGCCCTATTCGAAACATATGAGAGGCAAGGTGGTAAACTTCTATCCCTCTCTCTCTCTCTCTGTTTTTTTTTCCTTTATTTATTAGCATTATTTGTGTGTGTGGGGGGGGGGGTGTCAGGAGACGTCTGATTTGGACGCATGTTCTCTCTTTGCATTGAATAATATAGTCATCATTGTTGTTCAAATTCTATCGAAAATTGTCTAGAAGCTCATTGTACTGTCCCCCTGCACGGTGATCTAAGTAAATATTTATTGATAATAAGAAACATTTAAAGCATTGCACATGAGGCACTGTACAGAACCCATCAAAGCGCACCCCAAAGCCACAGCGGAAGTATTAGGTCCATTAACCACACCTGCGCAATGCACAATACTATGGTGAGCTAGAATGACTGGTGTGCTTACCGGCCTATCCAATGCATGGGAACGCTTGGTCGCGGCCGTGGCACCCGACCACGTGCGATTGTTTACATGGATGCGCTGAAGCTCGCTGCGCGCCTTGCGGAAGGATTTTTGTGGGGATCCGAGGTACTCTTCTGTTTTGTACCACGTGCCCTTTCCGTGAAATGCAGAGGTTCGCACCGCGCCGGCCGAGAAACGGAACAGTGTCGATGGATGGTTTATCAAGGGCATCACGAGCTCAGTGCAAGGTCGTTGCTTGCTGAGGTTATCTCTCATTCTTCTCATCTCTCGCAATTGATAATTTGTTGCTTACAACAATGATCATAAGCGATTCAACAGTGGTCGGTCTGTGCATATCGCAGTATTCTCGCTCAGACTTGAGGGATCTTTGCGCTTCGGGGAACCCTTCCAGTAGCATTGGCAATGCGTTGGGCGTTCGCTCGCTGCGCGTGCACAATCTATACTTGTACCCCGCCGAAAAGCTGATAGCCTCCTCAGCCGGAATCGAATCCACAACCTGACGCCAAACAATTGAGGGTTTTAGTAAGGGGGCCTCCATAAATCACTGATTGTAAAGTATGCGTAGACTTGGTTAGACGATGTGCAATGGCTATTCCTTGCAATTTAACTGTGCTTGTTTTCTCGCATTCGAAATCGGCTATCGCATAAGGACCGCGTCCAGGCACAAGTATGCCAGGATTGTGTATCGAAGGCGCGAAGGCAAGAGAAGGGCCACTACAGGACCTCACGGTATGACCGGAGACAGCATGGTTTCAATAGAGAAATCAGCAGCAACAAATCGTTGGATGTTATATTTTCTAATTTCACCCAGTTTTCAGAAACTGTTTCTCTCAGCGATTCACAGGTTAGAGCACAGCGTCGGACTCGTGCGCAGTGCAAGAATTAGCGAACCTGGTCAGAGTTTGTGATGCGTATTCTTTCGCGTTTTATTAGGCCGGTAAGTGGACGGGATAAGTAGGGAAGCGCACGTGTGCGGATAAACAGTTTTCGACAGTTTAATCAGGGGTCAGATAAACCCTCGTCGCTTCGGACACTGACCGGGTGACAAACGTGGGACCGCGCAGTGCTTTACAGACGATTGCCTAATCAAATACCGCGATCATATGTACTAAACCGCATCGTATTTGATGCGATATAAATGACATCTAAGCATGCGACATTATCTTCACTTGTTGCCCCTTGACGATAAGCCACCCGTCGTTTCGTTTGCTTTTCTATTCATCCTGTTCTGAACCCCTTAACTGGTGTACGTACAAGTGGAAAGAACTTCGGGGATAATGTGCCTGCTGTTCACAGTCACATCATAACTACTGCTTGTTGCTCGCTATTTTCAAGAAATGAGACTCTATATAAGAACCGAAGGAAGTGTGTTTGGGGAACCCACTCATTGTTTTGGCCCGTACAGCCTGTATGTGTACATCTCGGGCTTTTTTTTATTGTACACACCATCAAATAAGACCAATAAAATGTCTTTATATATAACTGGTTTGTTGAATGCCAGTATTCAATAGCAAGCAATGGACGAGCGTCGCTAAAGTTGGAAGTAAGAACGACAAGATAAAAACTGCAATAAAATAAACATTACAGCGTCCCTGTTCCCCGAATATTCACCAGCTGAACGCGTGAAAGTGCGGGTAGTCAGACAACAATACTGGTGGTGGAATTAGAAAAAAACTAATTTATGGAGCAGCTTCGTTTGCAGCGAACACACAAAACTTTTCCTTAAGAACGAAGATGAAAATAGCAGCGGCGCTCGGCATGTATCATGATACCTGATAACAGCGAGACGATGTCTTTCTAGAAATGAGAAAGATTAGTGAGATTACGGGGGGGTAACCCTGAATGCTGTATCAAAATAGGACGGTATACACTGTCTGCGTAGCATAAAAGGTGGTGGATACTTCCGAGTGATCTGCCTGCTTGTCTGGCGGCACATGCTGCTCGAGCGGGGCGGGGCGGGGCGGGGCGGGGTGGGGGGGGGGGGCGTTCTGGACAGACTTCATAGGCAACTGTGCTGACAATTTGTCTTAAAGTGTACGAGCAAAGCCCAGCCTCAGACAGCACAGCTTCCTCGAGATTCGAACCCGGGTTACCTCCCAGTCTCGGCATGCCATGTCAGCACAAAAGGGCACCTTACATTCTAACACATAGTGACCCCCAGCACCAGGAGGGCCGCCCCAGATTTGTTCGCGGAGTGGCCCGGACTTGACCTCGTTTGGGATTGCTGGTTCTGCTGCAGCTATCTTCCAAAATTTGGGCGGCAGAACAGCTGGACTAGAAAGCATGGTATGCTTTCTAGTCAAGCTGATTCATTCTGATTATATATCAACTGTGAAATAGAAAGCTTGTTGCATCGCGAAAAGCCGGGACAGGAGGAGAGCAGTGATATAGTGTATAAACCCTGTTCTGAAATCGTACCATTGCCTCTACGACGAAGGTATAAAATAGACAGAGTGTTCCTACAGGATGTGACTTTCTGTCTAAACAGGATCTCACCTTACATTATGTCTATTACGATGTTCGCGACAAATACATAGTACACCCCGACTTTTGCGTGTCAAACGACGCGATTACATGTTATGAGGTAAATAAGGAGATGTTCTTCAGCTTGCATAATTGGATGTCAAGAATTGGCTTAGGTATCTGACTGATTTTCCCAATACTCTGCATCTATTAGTACATGACGCTGTTTTCGGAAATTGCGTCTTCAACAAAATCTCAGCGTGAGTATGGAAAGATTTGTGTGACTTTCAGAGCGTGTATCAGGATGGTCAGTCTGTCGCGCCCAAAAACTTTATACATTGTGCACCAGTGGACGACAAGCGCATCATGTTGGGTTGTACAACAATGGCGGGAACTCCCTGGCGCTCCCAGGTGCTCTTTGCGCATGGTGTCACATGGCCGTGAGGGCGCAAGAAGCGGCAGCGGGTCGAGCCCTTGGTAGCCACCTATCGGCAGGCCCGTCGTCACGACCCGGTTTCAGTCGCCGTTCAGCACACCATTCATTCTAGCTCACCATAACAATACACCACACTTCTCACACATACTCTCGCTCACCGGCGGTATATACGGCAGTACTTACAAACAATTATTTACAAGTGATTTGCAAGGTATTTACTGGTTACAGGTGTGTATAAAACGGTATACAAGCCGAAAAACGACAACCCCAAAAACTCAAAGGAACCCAAAACTGGTACCCCCCCCCCCCCCAAACCAGCGAGCGAATACACAATGCATTAACAGTGCTCACACGAGTTCAAGAATTCATGCGTTCATGAATGTCATACCTTAGGGTCACCTGGCCGTTCACAAGCACAAACATCTTGTAGTGGCTTCGCCACCGCCGCCGAAACAACTCAACGCCGAGTGTATCAAGTTCCCCCTGCAGGCGCACTTTTATGGCCACGCGACACGCGAACAGAAGGTCCACCAGGGTGGCTTGCTGAGCACCGTACATGCAACGGGTCCTGGCACACCACAGCTGCTATATCACCTCGGCTACCAGAAGGACTAACGCTGGTCGTTGCCTCGCGGGCACCGGCACCGGGTCCAGGAACTTCACTGTGATATTGGGCACCAGGCGAAGGCAATAAATGTCGGCAACCTTCCGGCACAAAGCGGCCGCATTCAGGCAGTCGAAGAAGACATGACGGTGGGACTCCAAGGCTCCGCACAGTGTGCAGCTGTCCAGACGAGATAGGCCAAGATGGTGCAGCCTTGCTCTCACGGGCAGCACGTCTTGGGAATGCTGCCACAGAATATCCACCCGGCTGCCTTCGAGGAGGTGAGACACGCTTCTGTCTATGGAACGAGGGGGCGGATGGACGGGAAAGCTTGCCTTGCAGAGTGCCACGTACAGTTGTCTCACCGACCAGGTGGAAAAGTTGGTGTTCGGTACGTGCTTTCTCAGACGTACCGCGTAGGCTTTCATGCAGCAGTAGTATACCATTAGGCGCTCCGCGTGCGGACGCCGGTGGTCGAGAAAGCCTCCAAAGTCAGTGACGTACGTGCCCGCGAAAAACACGGCGAGATCGTGGGATATGTGCTCCTTGTCTGCGAGCACTTTGAACAACAAGGCAATCCCCAGGGCCGCGCAGAACAGTCTCACATCCGGGAAGCTCCAGCCGCCTTGCTCAGGAGGTCTCATCATTACGGCCTGTTGTACTCGTTCTGGCCGTCCGTCCCAGAAGAAGCCGTACGTCAGTCGATTAACCCTACGAGCGGTAGCTGTAGCAGGCTGGAAGGCTGTTCCGAAATACCACAGTCTTGAGCACGCCCCCAGTTGTTCGTGAGAGGCCCAGCTCGGTTGATATAAATGACAATAATGCGGCAGGAGTCGCGCACGGGTATCCTGTACGCGTATTTCGAAACCCTGACCAATACAGAAGAGCGGCGGCGGCGGCGGCGGAAAACCCTGAAAACCCGATGCGTTGCGTTGGCGGCGCAGGACGCTGCTGACATGATGACAGCTGTAGGCGGTGTTACGTTTTGTGGTGTTGGGACAGATGAGATGAGTGAAAAGAAACAGATAGATTTGGCTTGCTGGTTGAGTACGCGTTAAGTAACGCGCAAGTTCATCCAACATTTATGCTCCTTGTGGTTGAAAGCGTGAGTCCGAAGAGAGCCGGTGTTTTCAGTGTATGTGAGCGATGTTGTGCTGCTACTTGGGTGGTCGTTGCCATTAATACACGGCATAGAAGTTGGAAATGTTCGAATGTAAAAGTGGAACAGAAACTGAAAATAGGTCCTTGTGGCGTGTAGAGAAGTTTGAAGTGAATCTGCAAAAGCAAAGGCGCCGTACTGAAGTCTGTGCGTAGCGCGTGCACAAAGACTGTGTGTGTGGTTCTGATTAGAGTCACTAATAGTGACTCTAGATCTGACGTTTTCAGGTTATATTCTTTTTGCCTATTTTTCTCTCGCAGGGGAAGTTGCATGTAGTGGTCTTGAGCGTCAAATCCAAATAATGTGCACCCAGTTTAGTTCATGATTGAAACGGGATTGAATTCAGGGCGATACTTAACACGAACTCTTCAGACTCTGGGGTGGAATCGGGCATAACACGTAATCAGGCTGTATTTATGGTGCATTTCTGTGCACTTCATATATCCTTCTGGCCAATATTTATAAGCTTTTATGACCATAGTGTTGATACAGCTTGCTTTTGTGGTTTCATGTTGGCAAAAAGTCAAGTACACTTGCCTTTCATTACTAAATGTTGTGGATAAATGTACACAGTATGACAAAGAATGTACGCAGGTTTTGATATTGCTATATTTTGTCTTTTATTCAGTGTTTCTGATTGCTAACAGGGAACTGTGGCCTGAACGTGAGAAAACATTATGCATAATATACACACGCATGCCTAAAGATAGCAAGTGCACTAAAATAGCAAGACTAAAACGAATGAAAAGCATACTTCTACAAAAGCTACCAGTAAAATCAAAAACAATAATGAAGTCAGTATCACTGCATTAGTCATCTTATGATGAGGAATCACATTGACATTGTTTGTTTTCTGAAGAGAGAGAAGAGATGCCTTGACGAGTTGGAACATTTAGGTATAGCTACTTGTGTCTCACTTGACATCACCCAACCAGAACTGACCAATTTTTGTCACACACTTATTCCTGAAATGTTTCTTTTCTTATTTGAAGTGCTAGAACTGAACGAAAGTATTAATTACGTTACTTGTTGTAGATTAGTTCATTACTACGCAGCTCAGCAAGACATTCCTTTGTTAACTTTGTGACTTAGCAAATGCCCACGTTCCATGAGGAATATTGAAATCGCCAGTTGTGGTGTAAATTATATTCTCTGATTTTATTTTTCACTCTGTATCCCATGGCTATGATGGTCTCTGTGTCTCATGGTCAACTCTCATCTCTGCTCATGGCTGTGATGGTAGTGGACAAAGAGACAAAGGTGGCTATCACCTCATGGACAAAAGATCGTCAGTTTCACCCGTCACCAGTTTATGCAATACTTCATGCACATACCAGATTCACCACGGAATTGTTCATTCGAGACAACCAATTACCAATCATTGAATTGACCATTGACCATTACCAATCATAACTAGCATTGTAGCTCCAGAAAAACATGTCTAAGTTAATTTGGTTAGGAATCGTGACAAGATGTATTTTACATGGTCATGCGATGCCTACAACTTGCTTTTCATGTTTGGCTGGGGCCACTGCTGGTTGAGTATTACTGGGAGCCCTCTGTTTTGTCAACTATCACATGACAGGTTGCTCTTGTTTTTATTATTTAGGAAAGCTGTCATACAATGGTTTCTACAAGGGGGTGTATAGCAAACTTAGAAAGTTGTGAACTTATCAAACCAAGATGGAAAGGTGTCTAGGTTTGCATGTTTACTGATCATGGCAAGGGAGTGGGTTAACTAAAAAAATCCAGTGCCAGTGTTTGCACCCACTTGACCCAATCTTGATCATACCCACACCATCACATGCCGTATGCATGTATGCACATAAATTACGCTTTAAGTACAACATGTTGCTCACAAATGCAAAGGCAGTGCAGCTGTGTAAAACAGTAGCATGCACTACCAGGTTATGAAACAAAAAGGGCTCGACTAGACAGCAGTGTCTTCAATATAGTGAAGGTGTCGGGACTTTGGGCACCGAACACGAGGGATACTGCTTTGGCGGCACTTGTGAAATTTGTTCAGAGCTGTGGGATGCATACAACCTTTTAGGATTCTCTCTGCATGATCCTGGGATAACTGTGAATAGTGGACTTCTAGTGAACAAGTGGATAGTGGACTGCTAGTGAACATATGACTAGAGGACTTCTGAATAGCGAACGTGTGCATAGTGAATCGCAAACTTGCGAGCAGACCACATGAGCAGTATTTTTAGGGAGTGGGGGGGGGGGGACGAGAATTTATGCTAGGAGGAGCAGAACAAGTCGGGAGAGAAGTTCAATTTCTCCTGTATTTTTTTTTTTCGTTACAAGCAAACAAAAGGGATTATTTATTCATGTCACTACAGTAATACTGCAATGTCGCACAGCAATGTCGTTTCCACAAAACCCCCACATGTTGCAGGATAAATGACTTGCTGTTGCAGTTGGACAGCATCAGCGAAGACCGTAATTCCGTGTAGTACAAAAACAATACAACTGTATTCCCCATGTTTTGCCGCTAATAATGGCCATTTAATATTTCAGTTTGCTGTGAACAAACAACATATCAATTATGGTAGCACCATATCGCTAGAGTTACAACTTTTTGGTTTTCCTATAGGCTGTGTAAGCACCTGCCAGAAAGCTTTAAAAAACAAGTTTTTTTTTTAAGTGTTGATTTTTCTGTGCTTAAGAGCATGGTTTTGATGAATTTTGGTCCCACTCACTACTATAGCGTCCAGATTGTAGGGGGAAACTCGAAGAACACACAGCCTCAACAACACAGACATCTATTGGTTAGTCGTATAAGGTCACCAGGGGGTGGATATCATTATTATATAAATAAAAAAGGAGGGAAAGGTTAGCTTGCGCCATGGGGGGTTGCTATTCCCAGCAAAGAAAGGCGAAACAAAAAGAAAAATAAACCACCAAGGGCAACGCGATGAACATGTACAGTATTATGGCTATCAGGTAACAGGTGTGTTAGTGAGCTTCAGGACATGTCTTTACGCGGGCCATCGTTGCACAAGAAAGAGTAAATATATTGCGTTTTATGATGTCTGGTGCTACTGCCAAACAACTATAGCCCAGGCAAGTTCACGGCAGTTAATAAGATAAGCACCTCGAACAACCGACAACAACTTGTCTGGTACCTGCTACATTTTAATGTAGGTGTTCCCTCGTTACCTCGAGCTACGATAATTCATATTTTTGCATACTTCAGACAAACTTCATGTCACCTCCATGCGTAGCCACAGTTTTCAGTGTACTGAAAAGCTTATTAACTGAATGACATTTTTGCCTAATCAACATTTTTCATGCCCTTGTGAAACCCTCCTACTGGAAGAAGATGGCTTCCACATGTTGCTGACGCCACCTCTTGAGACATCCTCCTTTGAACATAATGCTCACCTCCAGGCACATAAGGCACCCTTACTGCTTGGGCTTTAGATGACATCAGACATTTAGTTTTGAGGACTGACGTGTTAAGCTAGTAACCATTGACATGCTTCTTTTGAATATCTCTGCAGTTATTAACTTGTCTGCTTTTTTATGATTAATTAATCTTATTTTATTTTATAATTAATTACCATTTTATTTTTATTTATTATTAAGCCTGCTTTTTGTGTCCCCACTTACAATAGCACTTCTTTAGAGGAAAGTCTAAAAAATGTGAGCTGCGATATACATTTGGAGTAATTTATGACAATTTGAACAAAAACATGTGATGACCTGGGGTTTGAATTAATGAGTCTACTGCAATTTGGTGTTCTACGCAACGTCTTGCAATTATGCCCATATGAAAAAGTTGCATGCAGGACCAGTCCATTCGTTTTGCTCCGTTATGCTGCTTCCTTTTGATTTGTTTATTTATGCCCTCAGGGCAGAGCAATGTGGTGCTTGATGAACTTTTGCTTTTGTACTGCAGCATTTTACTTAACTTAACTTTACTTAACAGCATGTTTGTTACTGTCATGCTTCCTGCCTCTAATACCAGACACCACTTGTCTTTGCTATACTATCTGAAAGACAGATGAAGAAACACTTAAATGTTGTAACACAACTGTGTTTAATAAAGCTCATGTCTTGCAGCCATAGCAACCATTTTGTTGAGTGAAATGATCAAGCCCACACATGCTCTGTTATATTTGTTGTTTATTATTATACTATTATTGTTAAATTAATACTAATAATGTAACTAATTATATATTATTATGTACAGTATTACTATTATACTGCATAGTCTTATACGTGGTTGCAGAACCCAGCGCAGGTCTCATCCATCATACAGGCTACAAAGCATACTTTTCGTAAAAGCAAGGGATAGTGGTGTGTGAGGCGGGGATATGTTTTTTATATTAAAAAATAGGAGGGAATGGTTAGCCTGTGCTATGGCAGCTTCCTATTCCCAGGAAAGAAAGAAAAGGGAAAGAAAAACGAACAAGTGGTATGGTTTTTAACTAAAGCTCTGTCTTTTCAATGCAGTCAACTTTTGATCAAGCACAAGCATGCGCGATGACAATGAAAACATCATAACCACCAGGTCTATCAACACAACCTCTTTGTTTACACTGATATAATGTATGTATGTATGTATGCAGGTGTTGGAAGGTGGGTGCAGGAGAAGAGACTTTCTTCCTGATCTCGGGGCTTTGGGGGAACGGCCCCCTTTTCGTGCATAAGGATTAGACAGGGCACCTGATATTCTTTCATAAGGCATATTTTTACAGGATTCACATGCATTTTGATTACTACTGGTAATGTCTTTTAAATGAGAAGGATCTGTTATGTGTCATCAATACGTTTATTAATAGAATCACTACCCCTCTGATACCAAACATACCTAAATCTGGCCTTACATCATGTGAGTCAGGTATAGAGGAGTCCTACCAAAAGTCTACTTACCACAATTTACAATATTGCAGATTAGATTTCAAAAACTGCGGCTTCACATGCATTTACATGCATTACATGCATTACAGGATTCACATGCATTTTGATTACTACTGGTAATGTCTTTTAAATGAGAAGGATCTGTTATGTGTCATCAATACGTTTATTAATAGAATCACTACCCCTCTGATACCAAACATACCTAAATCTGGCCTTACATCATGTGAGTCAGGTATAGAGGAGTCCTACCAAAAGTCTACTTACCACAATTTACAATATTGCAGATTAGATTTCAAAAACTGCGGCTCCTACATGGAATAAACTGCCAGAGTGTAAACACCCCATTTAATTGTTACTCCAGTTTTTGTTGTACACGTCCCATTTCTTTTGGACTTCTTTCGTGAAGGTCCCCAGTCTGAATAATTCATAAAGAGTTGGTGCTATTGGAGAGCTTTCTTATCGCTAAAGATGAGTTGTGCAGTGAGTGGTTTATTTGCATATGCTCACTAATTAAATAAATATCAACTTTAGAATTTTACATTGGACACTTAAGGCACGTACCTGGGCCTGCTTGCACTAGACTTCTGCTAGGGCCCTAACCTTGAGGAATTTCCTTTAGCGCAGCCTTGCTAGTGCTTGTATCACATGGTACTGACATAAATTTTCCTATAAGCGAAATGTACTTCGAGAGCTGTGTTAAAGGAACTGCCTCAAGGTTAGCATCCTAGCAGAAGTTTCGTGCAAGCGGGCCAGGACCTTCAACAAAAAATATTCTGAGAACGAACTGCATTGACACTCAGTGACTTTTTTCGAGTTATTAGTTGGATTCTGTTTATGTATTTCTTGCGTGAAGCTCTGTACAAATGTGTTCTTTGGCTGCTGTCAGTTCAGTGCTTTGGCTGATGTTTTGTGCTCATCCGCGTGGTTCACACATAGGGGGCAGAAATTAAGGGTCAGATGGAAGATAACACTTCGCTTTTGATTCTTCTTCTCTACCGAACTGGTGCACAGCACCCGTGCTGTCTCACCTGCGGAATGACATCATCACCATTGCTAAATACAAGTCAGGTAGAGAAGGATTCCAAAGCATGCCTTGTGGCTGATCCTTAAGCAGTGTTCACACAGACCAACAGGCCAACTTCGAGGCGGTGCCATCTGCGTATACACAAGTACCAAACTAGGCAGCTCCGCAGACAAACAATCTCACATCATCTTATTTCACCAAGAGAACAACATTCTCTTAAGAAATGCCAATTGGGATGCTTCTGTGGCTTTGACCCTTTAACAACTATTATTTTTCAGCTACACCTGCACAGTTCGTAACCAATGCAATCTAAAAATAGTATTATGGCAGTATGAAACAAATAAAATTGCATCACCATTGGAAGTGAGGGCATAAGTCATGAGACAATGCTCCTGTCGCTGACTTGCCAATGCACAAACAATTTCTGAAGGTTTCGTTCGGTGACAGATTCCCTCCAATTTGAGTCGGTCATGAATGTGCAGTTGGCGCAGAAAGTTGGCCTGTGTGAACGCTGTCTTATCCTTTGTTACCTCTGTTTGTGTGACAGGCAAATGAACATGCGATAGATACATCAAGCGAGCTGAGTAAGATAGCTTTAGACACTGTTCTGTACAAAAAATGTGTAAACTGCAACAAACTGAAAACTTGAAAACATCAGCAGTTGCCAACATAGTTTTGTTTTTAAATATTTTTCACTGAAGGTTCAGAGTGTCGATACGTAAAACAGACCTCCCAAAAGTGTCCCAAGTACAATTTAAATGTTAGAATTTATTAGAATTAATTAGCGAGCATATACAAATGAGCCATTGCCTGCACAGTCCATGGCACCACACTCTCAAGTTTACTGAGGTCTAATCTGCACTAGTGCAACCCAGCCTAAGACATACAGAATTAATTTGCCAGTTTCGATTGAAATACATGTGTCAAGTGTGAACAACACACACTTGTTTCCTGACTGTGGGTCCTTTATGCCCACTCCGAAGAAGAGCCCGATGCAGCGACAGCCAGCCCTCAAAGTCAGTCTCACCCTTGCAAGTGTCAAAGCAATGCTGCTCGATTCCAATCTCTGTCTCTTTATTACAAATGTCCAATCATTACATTATTCTTTATTTGACACAATATCGTTTTCCTTCAATACAAGTCAGGCCACATCTGTCATTCGATTGACTCGCCGGCAAGTTTGTTGCTGTTGTTGATGTTGCAAAACATAACAAAACTTACAAAAATTTCCTAGAGTATAGTAACTATTGGGACCTGTCTAAATCTAAATGTGTGTGCTGACATTTGTAAGTATACTTTTTATCCGTATGGAGATAGCCTGTGTGTTCCTGCCTTCAGTGTATGTCTCAGCCTTTGCATTACACACTCTACAGCAACACATAGCATGACACAGCGTATTGACAGTTCAGTACAGTGGATCAGTTCTACGCACCCTGTTTATACTCACAGCATATTAATTATTAGTGGAGTTTCCTAAATGACAACTGTTTTGACGCAAGAGACTGTTTTGATGTGCTTCGAATGTGGGTTGAGGAACATACTAAATCAGACAGGGAAAGAACGACATTGACATTAACAGTGCGACAGGACATACTGTTCCTTCTGTGACAGTTTCCGAACGTTCAAATTAACAGCTGTTGCCCTCTTGCTTTATATGGCCTAACACATTTTCCGAATGTTTGTCTGGTTTTAACTATAACTTCGTAACGTTCCGTCTCATCTACAGTCCAAGGGGTAGTCAAATTTGACCCACTCTTGCTTGTAATCCAAAAACATAGTAAAGAACTTCAAAATGACGTGCGTGTTCCAACCTAACCTTGTTTTCCGGCACATTTCACCACCCTCCAGCCTTCCCTGTGGGCGATGCGTACAAATTTAGAAATAGCCGCCGTCGGCGTCGGCGTACGTACAGCAAACGCATCGGGTTTTCGGGGTTTTCTGCCGCTGCCGCCGCCGCTCTTCTGTATCGGTCAGGGTTTCGAAATACGCATCCCGTACACGTCAGTGTATAAAAACTTCAGCCCAAGATCCATCACTGCCGATTTCCGCTCGTTCAGTCTGGCCCCGAAGGTTCTGCTGTACTTCTTCAAGCAGTCCAGAGCTTGCTTGACAGCGCCAGGTGAGGGCAGACATACCGTGAGATCATCGGCGTACGCGAACGCTGTTGGCCACCTGTTGCTTCCGTGGACTGGCAGACGTGGTACCGCGGTCTCCTGCGAAAGCATGCGGATCGCCGTTTCGAAGACCAGCACGTACAAGATGGGAGACAGTGGGCAACCCTGCCTGACTCCAGTTTCGACGCTGAATTCTTCCGAGACTCTCCCGTTGACTATCACTTTACTCGCCACGCTTGTGTAGAGGAGCCCGACTAAGCCATGTAGGCGGTCGCCGAAATCCGCCCGCTGCAGGACGAAAAAGAAGAGCTCGTGGCTGACCCGGTCAAAAGCCGCGGCCTGGTCAAATGACACCAACAGAGCTGTGCTCCGGCGGTCTGCCACTCAGTAGAATATGTCATGCAGGGCAAACAGATGATGCTGGATGCTTCTCCCAGGAACCGAACATGTCTGGATGGGAGGGACCGTGTCGATGACTCGGGCAAGGCGTAGCTGCAGGACTTTTGCAAATATCTTACAGTCCACGTAGAGCAGAGTAATGGGCCGCCAAGCTGACAGCTGCTCGGAACGGCGGCGATCTTTGCAGAACAGCTTAATGTGGCCGCAGCGTGAGACGTTGGTAGCATGCCCCGCTTCTCGGCTTCATTGAACACATCAAGTAGGGCCTCTCCGAGCGTGCCCCAGAAGCGCAGGTAAAACTCTACAGAGAGATTGTCCGGTCCAGGCGCCTTCCCCTTCCGCATAGCCTTCAGTGCTTGGAGGACCTCCGGCAAGGTCACGTCAAGGTCTAATTCTGCAGACTGGCCGGCAGTTAGGCTGGGATAGTGAGCGCAGATTTCATTCCACACCGACCTTAACCTCCACTTGCCGATGGGCGAAAAGGGCAGCGTAATGTGCCTCGCAGGTCTTCTAGGGTGTTAGCCGATGAACCGTCCTCCTTCACAAGGCGTTCCATACGGGGCGGCGGTAAGCCCTGAGAATCCTGAACCGCCTCACGCACTGGGCCTTGCGATCGGGGGTATGAACCCGTGACATATTCGGGGGACAAGTTCTTCGCCCTCCGGAACAGGAGAGCTGAAAGCTCTGCCTGAAGTTCCTTGTAAGCTGACCGTTCTTCTTGCGTCGTGAGACCGCCTTCGAGGAGTCCCCGCAGCCCAAACTGCACAAGGCGAAGGTTCCTCCGCCGCTCGGCCGCAAGTGACTTGCCCCACGACCGGAGTAGCTTGCCAGCACCGTCCTTGACACTGTCCCACCATTCGAGAGTTCTCTCTTCGGACATTCGGCTTGTTAAGTACTCCTCGACTTCGTGTGCTATTCTCTCGTCCTCCAAGAGATATACGTTGAGGGGCCAGGGTGCCCGTTGGGCCCCAAATCCGCCGGCGTCACGAGTCTCCAAAACGACCGCCTTGTGGTCAGAAAAAAAAAAGAGCGGACGTGCCAACTTGGAACACAGCACATCTGCCAAGCAGAGAAGAAACAGTCCTTGATACATAAAAGCGGTCGAGCCGGACGTGGCGGGCTCCCGAAGTAAAGGTAAAGCCTGCAGTAGTTCCATATAGATGGTTCCATGCGTCTAACAGGTCGCAGGCTCTTAGGAGATGACGGAGCTCAGCTGATTTCCAGGGCTGGTGTCTGGAAGTGCCCCCTGCATGGTCGTGACAGTCGTCAACGACACAGTTAAAGTCTCCCCCGAGGATCACGTCACATCTTTCTCTCAGATAAGGGTCGAGCCGCCTGAAAAAGTCGTTCCTCTCTTGGTAGTCCGTCGGGGCGTACACAGTAACAAGCCGCGAGTCGCTTCCACGGAGAAACACGTCGACGGAGACGATTCTCCCCTCATAGTCAAAGGAGTGCCGCAGTACCTGCACACGAAATCGTCCAGTCAACAGGATTGCAACTCCCTTCGACCTTGAGGAACCAAAACTGAAGAACCCCTTGAGACCAGTCCTACTCTCAAAATCGTTGGCTTCCCGGAAGCACGCATGGGTTTCCTGAAGGAACGCCACATCCACTTGCAGAGAGTCCAAGAGCGAAGCAAGCATTCGCTGCTTCCGATGTTGTCGCAAACCTCGTACGTTAAGAGAGACCACCTTCATTATTCAGGTTAGGGGAAATGGGGAAGGCAGGATGAATTTCACCCTGCCTAACCTTCTTGCCGACAGTCTTCTTGCGGACCTCTCTTCTACGAACTTTCTGCCAGGGCTCCTCCAGACTCAGCAGAGACGAATCGTGCGACTCGCTTGAAGTGTGTGCACGCTTCGTGGACAAAAAGACCCCGTGACTCATCACTACATCGGAGTCGGGAGGCCTGCCAGGCAACGTCTCCTTCGTGGCCTCTTCATCAATGACCAATGGGACATCGGAGCCCTCGCTAGTGTTGTCCGAAGAATCGGGATCCTGGACGGGATCTTGCGGCGGTCTTCGATGAAAGAAGATAGCTCGGAGAGATGATCCGATGAACAAGTCTCCACCTGGAGCACCGCAATGGCAGGCTCTCCTTCTTGACATACCTCAGAGGACGCTGTGGCGACCTGGCTGTAATGGGGCTCTCCTACTTCAGAGGACACATTGGCGACCCCTTGGATTTCTCGTTCGTGCTGCTGGGACGGCGCTATGGCGACTCCCGCGGGAGACTCTTGAGCCCCTTTTTGTGCGGCTTGCGGTGCAGTATCCTCCTCCGTGGTGAGGGCGACTATCTCACGTGGATCTACTGGTGGCTCTGCCTCGCCGGCCACCATCCATTGCAACTACTCCTGCAATGCTCGCGTAGGTCGTGGTGCGGCATCTGGTGGCCCAATGGTCGGCGCCACACTTGTGACACATCTCCTTGCAGCTGGAGACTTCGTGCCCCCAGCCCCCACAGCGCTGGCATCTCGGTGTACAGCAGTCGGCCACAAAGTGCCACAAAGTCGGCCACAAAGCCTCCTCATGCCGCTATAAAGGCACATTCCCTGGAATCCTCTGACGGAAATGAAATTCGGGACTTCCTTCGTCATGTCCAGGAGGACCTTCCGGGTGCCCGTCTCCACGGAGGGGAAGCCCCGGTACCTCTCGCGGTGTGGCTTCACCACCCGGCCGTACCGTGCCAACACAGCCTCGATCTCTTCGTCCGGCATCTCAGCCGGCAGGTTCAAAACGGAGATGACCTTCATAGATGATGCAAGAGACACCATCGGAAAAGGCTTGTTACCCGCAGAGAGTGAGCCTTTGGCACGTAGCATGTCGACTGCCCGTACAGAGTGAACAGTGATAAAGAAACGTCCACGGCCCGCCGGGGGCACCGTTCGCAGTTCCCGTAGGGAAACTAGATCGGCGGTTGCCGCCAGAACCTGCCTATAGCGGACACTACTATCCGCATACACACAGAGCGTGAAGTCTTGTCGTAGCTGCGTCGCAGGCTCCCTAGGGAACCCTTCGGTGCCCACCTCGGGGTGCAATGACGACACACAGCTGTTAAATTATCGAAAAACCTTAAACCTACTTGGGAGCGTTCGGTAAACACGTCCGCTTCACACGTCCGCCTCAGTACGCGGATTTGAAGGGAGACCAGAGCATATATCCTACATTTTCTCCATTTGTGGAGGCCCTATGTGAGGCAAAGTGGTGAACTTCTGTCCCTCTCTCTCTTTGTTTCTGTTGCCTTTATTTATTATCATTAGTTGTGTGTGGGAGGGGGGGGGGGGGTCAGGATACGTCTGATTTGGACGCATGTTCTCTCATTGAATTGAATAATATAACCTTACCCAAACGGGTTAGGCCTATCAAAATATTTTATAGAAGCTCATTGTACTGTCCCCCTGCACGGTGTTCTTTAGTAAAGCGTATTGTAAGTAATAAACAGTTACATGAAAAACACACACACAAGGTGACTCGCCCTCATTTGGGGCCGATATTATAAGTGCTCCGGAGCAACAAAACAACAGCAACAAAAAGTGCAATCACCCGGACATCACACTAACGACTACCGCCCTCCCCCGTGTGGAAAGGAGTTCACTCAATCCAAGTCTGTCAATAGTTTTTCACACTCCGAAAAAGACAACAAAGAAAAACTAATCACATCTTCACAATCACTTGTCCGTTCACCAGGACGAACAGCTGGTGGTGGCTCTTCCACCGTCGACGAAACTTTACATACCCGAGGATGCGCAGTTCGTCTTGAAGGCGCGTCTTCAGAGCGATTCGACACGAGAGCAGAATTTTCACGAGGCTCTCGCTCTGGCTTCCATGGAGAGCCCTCGTTCTGGAGCAGCACAGCTGGTACACCACTTCAGCCACCAGCAGAAAGAAGGCTGGCTCCTTGCGCTCTGGGACAGGCTTCGGGTCCAGGTGCTGAACCGTTTCGTAGGCCACCGCAGTTAGCCGATACAAGTCGGCGACCTTGCGCCACATGGCAGCCGCATTGATGCAGGTGTAAAACACATGATGGTGGTTTTCCATGTCGGCGCACGTAGGGCAGTCGCTTGTCCTCGCCAACCCGAAGCGCTGAAGCCTCGTGAGGACAGGCAGCACGGCGTGCGAGTGTTGCCAGGCAACGTCGACTCGGGAGCCCTCTAGGATGTTCCACAAGATGCGTCTTCTGTTCGCTGTAGGTGCGGCTACGGGAAGGGGGAACCTGACGTCACACAAGGCCTCGTCGTCCAGGTGGTGAAGTCGGCCTCAGCCAGGCATTCCGCAGCATCACGGAGTACTTCCTCATGGCCTGGTAGATTGTCATGAGGCGAGCTGCATGGGGACGTGTATGGTCGACGGCGCCCCCAAAGTCCCGCACAGCTGTACCAGCGAAGAACAACGCGAGGTCATGGTAGATGTGCTGTCTATCACGAAGCACCTGAAAGAGCAGGTGAAGCCCCAGAGCGGTGCAAAAGAGCAGAATGTCTGGGATTCGCCATCCGCCAAACTCAGGTGGTCGCATCATGACCGCCCGCTTCACTCTCTCTGGCTTTTCGTTCCAGAAGAATTGGAACAGCAGAGGATTGACTCTGCGTGCCGTTACAACAGCAGGTTGGAAAGTTCGCCAATGAAACAGAGTTTACTACAGATGCGCTGTGTGACCACTTCGCTGCGTTCTCTAAAGTCCAGTTCGAGCTCAGCTACCTCCCGCAAATGTTCTTCCATTCGTCTGACTTCCGTGGACCAGCTGCTAGTAAGCGGTCCTCTGCTGTTGAAGACGATGCCGAGGATACGACAGGATTGCCTCACGGGACACCGCAAACGTCAGTGTAGGGGAAGTCCGGTCCAAGTGGCATGACGGCGGACTTTTGGGTGTTCACCGCACAACCTGAGGCATGCTCGTACAACTCGAGGCATCCCAACGCCCGTCGCACTGAAGAGGCCGAAGGTAGACACACGGTCAGGTCGTCCGCATAGGCAAATACGGTTGGGAACCGTTGACTTCTGGGTACCGGTAGGCGAGGTGCGAGGCTTTCTTTGCACAGGTTGCAAATCGCTGTCTCGAATGCCAGAACATACAGGAGCGGAGACAGTGGGCATCCTTGGCGGACGCCTCTTTCCACCTTAAACGCACTCGATGGCCGTCCGTTTACCAGCACTCAGCTTTCCGCCTCCGCATAGAGCACCTGCACGTAGCGCTGGGAGTCCTCGCCGAGCCCAACTCGCCGCAATACGTATCACAAGAAGTCGTGGTTCACTCTGTCGAACGCGTTCCTCTGGTCAATGGTGAGGAAGAACGCCATGGCCTTGCGGTCAGCTGCCCAATAGCAAATATCCCTCAGTGCGAACAGGTGCTGCTGAAATCCGCGTCCAGGCACCGAACAGGCTAGGACAGGAGAGATTAGTAGATTCATTACCCGACTGAGACGTACCTGCATCACCTTGGCGAAGATCTTATAGTCCGTGTTCAATAATGTCACGGGTCGCCAGGCTGATAGCTCTTCTTTCCTGCTGGGGTCTTTGCAGAGGAGCTTTACAAGTCCACCGCGCGTAGAGTGTGGGAGGGCCCCTCTTTTCAGGCTGTCCCTAAAAACCTCACACAAGGTCACGCCAAGGACGTCCCAAAAGCGCAAATAAAACTCTACTGGCAGGCCACCGGATCCAGGGGTCTTCCCCTTAGGTATGACCTTCGCTGCTTGAAGGAGGTCACCAACAGTGACGTCAAAGTCCAGGTCCGCCGGCTGATCTGGAGAGAGTGATGGAAAATCCTGGCACAACTGCTGCCAGACGTCCGGGTCGACGTCTTGCTTTCGGTAAAGGTCCTCCTAATACGTCTTGCACGTGTCTACAAGGTCTTCAATGCGGTGGACCCTTGGGCCATCTGCCTGCACGAGTACTTCGAGCCGAACGGCCGGACAACGCTGGAAGTCAGTAAGGAACCTCCGTGGTGTTGGTGAAAATCCTGGGCGTCGTGTAGACGGAGCAGACGGAGTCCAACCTTGTGATCCTCGCGCAAGCAGTCCTGACAGCTCATCTTGAAGTTCTTTGTAGGCCACTTTCTCGTCCTCTGTAGTCAAGCCCTCCTCCAAGAGGCCCCGAAGTCCCACCTGCAGTAACCGGATTTCCAGCCGGTGGTCAGCAACCAGCTTCTTTCCCCACTTTCGGAAGATGTCCTTCGTTCCGGCTTTCACAGAGTCCTACCAGTCAGGCGGCCTTTCCTGTTCGCCCACTCGCTGCACCAAAAAGCGGCGAACATCGTCCACAACCTCTTGACGCTCCAGCAGTGATATGTTGAGTCGCCACGGAGACGGTTGAGGGCCGAATCCAGTTGGATCCCGTGTTGTGAGAACCACGACCTTGTCGTCCGAAAAGAATTCTGCCGATGTTCCTACTTGGATTACGGCGCAATCAGTGATTGTCCGGGTGGATTACTTTGAAACATAAAAGCGGTCCAAACGAGCCTGACGCTGACCCGCAGAAAATGTGAAGCCTTGTGTGGTTCCATGCAAATGTGTCCAGGCGTCACAAAAGTCGCACGCGTTAATCAAGCGTCACAATTCTTTTCCCTTCCAAGGCTGGTTTCGAGTCGTGCCTCCCATTCTGTCCGCTGCGTCATCCAAGACGCAATTAAAATCCCCCCCTCCCCCCTACAATCAAGTTATTTCTTCCAAGCAGATAAGGGTCGACGGCACGGAAGAAAATGTTGCGTTCTTGATAATCAGTGGGAGCGTAAACAGATGGCAGACGATAAAGCAGACCTTGGAACGACAAGTCTACGGTGACAATCTTTCCTTGAACGTCGAAAGAATGTTTGACAACTGTGTCTTGAAAACGAAATGACAATAAAATTGCCATGCCACAAGACCTGCTCGTTCCGAAGCTGTAGAAGCCCCTCACAGAAATTCTTTCTTCGAATGCCTTAGCCTCTCTCATGCTCCCAAAATGTGTTTCTTGAAGAAACACCACGTCGACTCCTAATGCTTGCAATAATGACCCCAGCATTCTCTGCTTGCGATGCTGGCGAATACCGCGAACATCTAGCGTTAAAATCTTCATAAAGGTGTGCAGGGAGGGAAATTAACCGCACCTAGGGGTCTCCCTTCCGCTTCTTCCGTTCCACGTCGTGACCGGTAAGACGTCCAACCGCACTAAGTCGTCCTGGGAGATGATGGGAGCCAGGTGCAGGCAGAGAATCTTGGGACGTACTTGATGAATGGGGACGTACTTGATGAATGGGGTCGTTTCGCAGTCTGATTAACAATTTCCATAGCCTGAGCAAACGTACTGCCTTTCTTCTCCGTGGAGCCCTTGACGACTTCCTCATCAATGACGAGCGAAGCATTGGAGCCTTCGCTTCTTTGGAGATGGTCGGGTTCAACTACGACTACTTCTGCCTGGTCTTCCATGACCGGGACAATCCTCCGGGACCGGGTCCTCAATAACAGGGTTCTCCTGTCGTTCTTCCGGTTCAGGTATTGGGTCCTGTACTCCGTTCACCGGCTCCGCAATGGCAGGAGCCGTCACACTAACGTGTTCCTCACTCGAGACATCTTCGGGTACGGCTTTGTCATCAGGTAGCTGACGTGCACCTTCGACAAAGTTCGCAAGCCTACGTCTTGCCTCCTCTTGTCCGTCGCCGCCACCCTCCCAAACGTCGCTCATGGTGACGTCGTGGGCGACACTGGCGTAGGTAGTCATGCGACAACGGTTGGTCCAGTGCTCCCCGCCACACCTTTTTCACTTTTCGTCACAGCTTGTTGCCTCATGTCCGTAACTCCCGCACCTCCTGCATCGGGGTGTGGCACAATCGGCTGCAAAGTGGCCCTGGTGCCCACGGCGCGGGCACAGCTTTCTCATGCCGGAGTACAAACACATAGCTTCAAAACCCCGGATAGTGACAAAGTTCGGCACCTCGCTGGTCACTTCCATGTGCACCTTCCGTGTTCCCCGTCTCTACCGTGGGGTACTCCCGGTACGTCTCGTTGTGTACCTTGAGGACGCGACCATACCTCGTGAAGGTCCGGATAACGTCATCCTCCGGGAGCTCGATGGGCAGGTCAAATACTGTCACTACCTTGGTTGTTGACCCCAGGGACACCACCGGATAGGTCTTTCCGGTGAGCATAAGGGCTCCCAGAGCACGCAACGTTTCCACAGCAGCCATCGTCCGCAGCGTAATGTAGGAACGACCACTTCCGGCAGGAGGGACGCCCCGCAAGTTCTTCAGGGTCACAGCAGAAACTGTGGCCTCCAGGACGTGCTTGATCCGCACATCAGATGATCCCTAAACACTAATCGTCAAATCTTGACGTAACTGGTTGGCCAAGTCCCTAGGGTACCCTGCGGCACCCATCCTCGGTCCTGGCGTAACGACGTTGTTGAATACTTCGCAGAAGAAACTCGTATCGACCTTCAAAACCGGCAGACGCGGATTTGAAGGGAGACCAGAGCATATATCCGACATACATTTTCTCCATTTGTGGAGGCCCTATTCGGAACATATGAGAGGCAACGTGGTGAACTTCTGTCTCTCTCTCGTTCTGTTTCTTTTTCATTTATTTATTATTATTTATTTTGTGTGGGGGGGGTTGGGTGGGGGGGGGGGGTCAGGAGACGTCTGATTTGGACGCATGTTCTCTCTTTGAAAAGAATAACGTAACATTTCCCAAACGGGTTAGCCCTATCAAAAATTGTCTAGAAGCTCATTGTACTGTCCCCCTCCACAGTGATCTTTACTAAAAGGCGAAAGAGTAAAATTCTTTCCCGGAACAGCACCGCAAGCGGTACTGCCCCGTCGACCTTATTATCGGCCGTACCAGTCAAAGACACGGCCCACCCAGGGGCGGACCGCGTTATCAAGGGGCCCTTCTCCATATATGAAGGACCGGCTCCCTTTCGCCTCCCTCCACCGCGAAAGATCAATACGTGGATCGATACGCGGAAGGGAGACCAGAGCATATATCCTACATTTTCTCCACTAGTGGAGGCCCTATTCGCAACATATGAGAGGCAAAGTGTCCCAAAATTTTTTTTTTTTTTTTTTGTGGGGGGGGGGGGGGGGTTCAGGAGACGTCTGATTTGGACGCACGTTCTCTCCTTTGAATTGAATAATATAATCTTACCCAAACGGGTTAGGCCTATCAAAAATTGTCTAGAAGCTAATTGTACTGTCCCCCTCCACGGTGATCTTTAGTAAAAGGCGAAAGATCAGTACGCGGATTTGAAGGGAGACCAGAGCATATATCCTACAGTTTCTCCATTTGTGGAGGCCGTATGCGGAATATATGAGAGGTAAAGTGCTGACCTTCTGTCCCTCTCTCTCTGTTTCTGTTTCCTTTATTGATTATTATTATTTTGTTTTTGTTTTGTGTGTGTGTGTGTGGGGGGGGGGGGGGGTCAGGAGACGTCTGATTGTATGAAAAATTGTCTAAAAGCTCATTGTACTGTCCCCGTCCACGGTGATCTTACATACTACCTTCAGGAACCGTCAGGGAAATTATGTCATTTGGGAAGTGCGAATTTACTGAGAAAACTGATTTGCAAGATAGCACACAGCGGTGACGACGTCGCCCCGCAGCTCCTCACGTCTCATGACGTCACATGGCAAGGCGTTTTTCATTGGGTACCGAGAATCATCTGCCAGCGAGAGGACCACTCGAGACACGGGATGGGCGGTGTTGCAAAAAAAGAAAGAAGAAAAAAAGTGCTCGTCTCAGTCTGAGTATTGCCGAGGCACATGGCGTTGCACACAGGCAGCTCGGGGTAGCAGGTCGTCTGACCCGCGAGATAGAAAGCTCTTTGCGCTCCAGGATTGCGCGCTGCACTCTGTTTTTGTGCGAATGTGTGCCCCAGGGCTTGTAATACTAATTTCTAGTTCTCGTGACATGTTTGTTATCGAGTCATTCGAGGCTGCTGCTGCATAATTTGCATAAAAAACAAACATGCCTCAAAGACAGCTTGCGTACTTTTAAAACCATGCATGCAGATCCACATACATGGTTTTTAAGTATTGTAGCCGATTCACAGTTAGTTGTTGCTTCTTGCAAGTTTACTCGTTCCATAAACAAGAATACTACCATTGAAAGCAGAATAGAAATAAGTTGAGGTCTCGGGAGAAAGGTGTTCTTTCCTGGCCAGTGACCGGCTGGATCTTTCCGAAAAAATCACAACAAACTCACTGCAGTGTACTCACGTCGCAATGAATATGACAACATTTTAACTTTTACTTATACCTTTGCCCTAATGAGATACATTCGGCCGAACTGAGAATTATATAATGCGAACACAGAATCTCAAAAGTGTCATAATGGCGATATTTGTTTGTACATTAATACTGCACTCCAGTGTTTCCCAAACTGTGCTACTGAGTGATCTATAAAAATATAAGATACCGCATTACAACCCTTACCCCGGGCTCCTCGCAACGCCACAAGCTTTTCGGCTGCAGAGGATGAATAGTAATATGCAACATTGCCGCTGAAACAATTACATGCCTCAGTTATTATAGTGAAGGTGAATCAGCTGTGCTAGGAACCATCAGAAAGGAAAAAAAAAGAGAAACGTACGCCAGAAGCCGTTCTTGTTCCTGTCCAGTAAAGTGAGCCTATTTGCCACACCACGATGAGAGTGCGGTAGCACATGCTTTTTTTGTGATGCAGAATAATGGACACAGCTGAGCAATACGTGCTGCTCCCTTTCTGAATTCCCGTGCCGTTCCGCTACACGCCGAAGAATCTGTCACGGCATCCATGGGGACCGCGATCCACAGTTTGGGAAACACTAACACCATATAAATTTTCAGAGGAGCAAGCGGCGATTGTCAGAATAGACGGCACTTGAAAAATCGAAGAACATTGGATCAAGCGCATACTTCGCCTTATGAAATGGAGGTATGTGACGTTTTTTTCAACGGATCTGCCCGCTGTAAGGTCATTCTGGAACGACAAAGTAACACATACCTCAATGCTACGTTATGTCCATGTGTTATGTTATGTGCATAATATTGTCGTATAATATTTTTTCATAATAACCAATCTATCATCAATATTCTAGAATCTAGTTTTATTTGTGTGCGGGAACGATTGTCTTCCGCTCCTCCGAGGCTCTGTTTCTTTACAGAACGTATGTTGTGGGTCCGGAAGCACTTTGCCGGCAGAGAATCGACAGAATACAACGTTAAGTTTTCTAGTGTACTGAGTATACTGAGTATGGTCAACAGGCAATCTAGTAAGCTGTTTATGAAGCGTATACGTACATAGACCAAGGTTTTAATTTTTCTTCTCATTCCATGTTACTTATATAGGGCCTCGGTTTAAAAGTACATGTACCCGTTTCCATGCGCTTTAATGGAAGAATACGGCTCGTATAACACAAACAATGCCTCGATGTTGGCGCATGAAGGTCAAAATCGCGAATATACACATCTGATTCTTAGCACTAAACTTTACAGACATGGAGCGTGTCATCCCAGTTAATTTGATCTTACTTGGGTAGTAGGACAAAACAGATTCTGCTTTCCGACGTGGACTTATCATAGATACTTCCTGGTACAACCGACGTTCCTCAAGGAAGCATCCTTGGTCCTATCTTCTTTGTGGCATATATGATGTCGGAGAAATTTCAGGAGTACCACATATCATCTATGCGTATGACTGAAGCATATTTTGATGAGGTTCTGGTGGTCACAGTTTAGCAGAAAGAGGAAACGTCATTCGGGAACGTCTATACAACTGTGCTCGTATAAACCAACTACGAATAAGCCCTAAAAAAGTAAGTCCGTTTCCTTTGGACACAAAAATTAAGGTGTACATGTGACAAGCAGGCTTTAGCTAGGTCCTTTCCGTATTGACGTTTTCAGTGAAGCAGAATTCCTTAGGTTATACTTTCATCGAACACTCTTTTATCTCCTCCAGGCTTGTAAGTCAATCATTTAGAGCTCAGAAACGTTGAGTTGTTATTGTACAGTACACTATTTTTGTCTGTTCTCAGCTATTCATAGCCAGTGTAGGGTACGACTACCATGACAAATCTGGCGTTCTTCCAGAGTCTACAGAAAAGCTTTGTAGAGGAGGTGGTGCCGGTAGAACTGACTGCAGGCTCAGTGGCGCGCGGCAGTAGAGGCCAGTCTTCATCGTCGTCCACGGGCCGCCACAGGTTTATATGTACTTCCAAACGTCCTGTTCACTACTCCATAAATGTAGCTCCTTGGCAACACCAAATTATTTGTATACAAAGCTTCTTTCAAGGTGTCTTGGGCCCTATAGGTGTATAGGCCCATACTAAACGCCATTAAGGAAAAACCTTGTAGGTTTTCTGTATTTCGTAAAGCTATCCTGTGAGGAAAAATGTTATCCCTGTCTGGGAAACGTAAAGGGTTCCGAATACCTAGGAAGCGCACATCGTATGGCGACCAAGGCCTACCGCTTATTTCGTCGGAGACATGAACAGACATGGGTTCCTTGTCAAGCCTCGCTTGTTCACGGAGCGGGAGTTCTAACTGCTGTTGATGTGACGAATGTTCTTATCTGTGTGTTTTGATATTGACAACGGATTTCTTGTGTTTCTGCATTAATGTACATAGTATAATTTTTGTTTCTTTTCTTTTTATGATTTTTTTTTTTCATCTAACTTTTCAGTGCCGAGTGCGTCATTTCTTGATATTACTTTTCTTTTGTGGCACTTTTTGTTCGGATTGTAATTTTTGCTCATATTTCTGGCACCGTAATAATTTTTACGATGGTATAATTTTGCGAGGCTTCGCAGTCGTTTGTACTGGGGAACTTGAGGTCTTTGCCAAGACCTCGTCAGTCTACGTTTTTGCTCCATCTCCACCACTATTGTGGAAATGACAAGAAAATACAAAATACAAATTTGTTTGTAGTGGCTACTGCGCAGCTCACGTCAGCGAAAAGATTGACACTTGCAATAAAAGGACATTAAACTGCAGAGGCCCAGTCCGGAATTGTGCAGTGTGCACTCCAAACGGATTTTTCCGCAGCACGTCCGCTATGGCACATCGCCGCCGGCAACAGACTCAGCAGTCACTGGTGCAGTACATTTAAGATTTTTTCCTTACAGTGTACAGTATCTTAGACTCGGACCTGTAATGGTGCGGCTACCGGCAGCTCCGTATAAAGAAAACGACTTGCCACTGCCATCTGAGAATTGACGTGGCTGTTGCAAGGCGAGCTTTCAGCTTCGGATCATTTGCGTAGACTAACTCAACAGACTCAGCAGTCACTGGTGCAGTACATTTAAGATTTTTTCCTTACAGTGTACAGTATCTTAGACTCGGACCTGTAATGGTGCGGCTACCGGCAGCTCCGTATAAAGAAAACGACTTGCCACTGTCATCTGACAATCGACGTGGCTGTTGCAAGGCGAGCTTTCAGCTTCGGATCATTTGCGTAGACTAACTCGACGATGAAGTTTTCGACGTGCATGTGTCATTTTCCACCTTATTTTTATTTCCAATGATGGCTTTCAACAGTGATTGCAAATTCCGCCATATCCCATTCCCTCAACTCACGTTTGCATGAAAGCCCACACTATAACGTTTATGAATGGATTTTAGATTAGTCATATCGTGGTTACATGCCTCTCCTCCAGAGAATGTCGGCGTGGTCGTATATGTGTGTCCAAAAACCGACATCCATGCTGCTCTGATAGCTATTTTTGGTAAATACATGGTAAATACATTTAGGCGATACAGATATTTCATTAAAAAAAAACTATAACGGCTATAGACATGCTGTTTTTACTTCTATCATCTCTGGGCCGGCGGACGTTCTTGGCCATATGTTGATCAACTGTCAAATCACTAATTATCTAAACATCGTTATAATTAACTGTTTAGTTATAAAAGCTACGAAGTTGTCCCAATGAGAACATGCGTTCCTTTCGGTGGCCTGATATCGTAGCCGTTTTTGGAACAAAAATCCGTTCGGTAGATCTCTGCAGAAAATTCGTGAAGGAACACGATTTTTTTCTTTTGTTCATTGCGAATCTTCCGAGACGCGTCTAGCATTCCGCCACAGTGCCGCCTCATGCGTCCAAGATGAGCTTTAACTTGCGGAAACAGAACAAGAACACATGTATCCGGCTACGCTATCAGAACTGCTCTTATCTTGGCCTGAATTTTACGTTAATCTTTTCCCAGGACGCGAGAGGCGTCAGTGTGCTCTTTCCCCCTCTCTCATTGGGAGTGAAGGAAAGATGGGTCTCCGAAGATGCGCAATGAAGAAAATAAAGTAAAAATGGTATTCCTTCACGAATTTTTTGCAGAGGATCTACTGAACGGATTTTTATTCTGAAAACGGCTACGATATCAGGTCACCAAAAGCAACATATGTTCTAATTGGGACAACTTCGTAGCTTCTATAGTTAAAAAGTTAATTGACGATTTTTAGGTAATTAGTGATTTGACGGTTGAGCAGATGACCAAGAACATCCGACGGCCCATAGATTATAGAAGTAAAAACAGCATTTCTATAGCCCTTATAGTTTTTTTTAATGAAAAATCTGTATAGCCCAAAAAAAGGCACCTTGTATATTGCCGACAAAACAAGCGCCTTGTAGGAGCAATGATCGACCCTTTTTCTACAAACAGACTCTGGGAACGCATACATTATTCATAACCCGCAGTATGAAGGGGTCATAACACCTATAACATTTGTAAAGCGCAGTTGACTGTTCGGTACAGTTCTAGACTGCATACCCACTGAGGAGGTTACAGGCCTACACATCCTTTGTTCACAAGTGCAGGACTAGAAACACACACACACAAAACACGAACATAAGCCATATTTACTAAGGAGTTATTCATCCAATTTCACGTGTCTGGGATCTGGCACGCGTGATACGGCACATGTTGAGCGGAAATTCTACATAATTTTGATGTAAGTTCATGAGTTAGGTATCATATAAGTTCACACCATCACATGACGGTGTATGTCGGGTGCTGCCGAAAGGCGTCATCTATAGGGTCCAACCGCCCTGCCTTGAATTACCCAGGCAGTGTGTAGAATTATGCTCTGAAACATTTGCATGCCCCAACAGGGTACCAGCAAAGGCATAGCACTTCATGCATGTCAGGGCAGTTTGCTCACATTCACATCGTTGGACACGATATGCCCCGTGACAGTAGCAGACAAACGGAGATAGATAAGGGTCCACGCGTTGTCCATGACGATGGGGAAGTACTTGAGCGATATTTTGTTGCTCTACCTGTGCGTGACCACCATAGCCGTGAGGAACTCCCATCCAGTCCCTGATACTTGACGGTTGCCATTTGGGTATGCCTCTACCGGATGCTACGTCGCTCTGAAAACATGGGTTTCGCACTCCCTGGGATTTCGTGCAGCTCCCCTCCTTGCGTATCGTCTCACTGTAGAGACGGGTACCTTGGCAGTCTCTGCGTCGCAGACTTTGAGAATTTGCCGTGGAGGTCCAACCTTTATAGCAGCGTTTCCCACTTGTTTCACTTTTCGGTGTGTCGCTTTCATCTGTCTCCTCTCTCATGAGTGGCATTGTTGCCGTACTGTTCGTAATGGAATTCAATGTAAAGTTATCAATTGGGCCATCTGCTTCAATTAAATCGCTGTGTTCGTTCATTACTGTGACGAGAATATCTTGAGAGTTGTAGGACTGCGGTGTGCCCTCGCTATGCACCACAGGAGTACCTGGATACTTCGGGTACTTGTAAGTCACGGCTCTCCCACACAGCTTTGTCTCTCCTACGCTCGCGAATTCGCTCGTGCCAATGTTAGTGTTCCTTTGTTGGTTCTCATCATCCCCATTGCATTCGTCAGTTAAACCGTTGTGGTTGTTCGTTATCGTCACAAGGAGTACACGGTCGTTGTTGTGGTGTTCCGATGTGCCTTCGAAATAAGTCATATGTGTTCCTGAATATTTCAAGCTTCGATCAGACTTTTCTTTTCCACGTAGCTCTGCCGTGCTACCGCTTGCGGCGCCGTTTGTACAACGGTCGATGTTCGCTGTCTGAAACACTTCGCTTTCCTTACCATCGTCAATAGAAGCGCCGTATTCGTTCGTTGTCGTGACAAGAAGAGTTTCATGGACGTTGCAGTCGGGCCGCGTCCTCTCGCCGTACTCCATGTCCGTACCCGGATAAGTCGGCCACTGATCGGGCTGTCCTCCCGTGTAGAGCTTAATCGCCCGGTCGCTCACAGTACCGTTGGTACGAAGGTTGGTCTCCCCTCCTTGAAACACATTACCTTTCCTGTCATCGTCAACTGGACAGCGGTATTTGTTTGTTATTGTGACACGAATGTCTTCTTTGCTGTTGTAGACCTGCTCCGTCCTCTCAGTATTCCACATATGCGCACCTGAAAATGGTGAACCCGTACGTGCGCTCCCTCTACGAAACCTCGTTGCCCTACCACACACGATAAAGTTTCTACGAATGTTCGCCTTGGGTTTTTGAAGGACATCGTCCCTGCTCTTTGTATCAATTAACATGCGCTTTCTGCCCGTTACTCCGTCACGAAGAACTTCATCGCTGTTGTAGGAATGATATGTGTCCTCACCGTGTCCCATGCGCGTACATGGAGATCTTGGGCTTTCTGGAGACTCATTTCTCCTGCGTACCATTGTCACTCTACGGCGCGAGATACCGCTGGTGGGAATTTTCATCTCTCTTTGTCGAAGTGCATCTTCGCCCATGTCTTGTTCAAGGAAATCTCGATATTCAGCATTCATTGTGATAAGAAGATCTCATCATCGGTGTAAAGCTGTCGGTGCGTGTGTTAATTAAGCGCATGATGCTCTAAAGAGAATGCCGTAACCTCGTTGCAAAAGTCACCGCAGAAAAACAGGGAATGACGACTCATGTCTGCAGGGATGTTCACGCCCAAGTTCAAGCGTGCCGTAATTAAAGTCTTCGGCAAAGGCGAGAGGTGCTGACAAAGCTTCCTAGACACTCTTGACGACGCAAGCTGGTGTGCTTCAATGCCGTGGCATTCCTGTAAAGTAGATGAGTTTCAGCTATTTATGAAGGACGCTGTTCCGTAGACGGGCTTATGACTCTTTTAACAAAGAGTGGTAAACAGGAAAACAACCCAATCTACCAGAACGAAGAGAAAATAAAGAATAATCTGAAACAATAATATGCGAATGTCGTATGTTATGCATACAAATTAATTTGATTCCAGGCAGTGATGGGCAAAGTACCTCAAAATTATACTTCAAGTAAAGTAGCAAGTACCTGACGTCATTAGTACTTCGAGTACAAAGTACCCAATTCCAAACTCTTGACGACGCAAGCTGGTGTGCTTCAATGCCGTGGCATTCCTGTAAAGTAGATGAGTTTCAGCTATTTATGACGGACGCTGCTCCGTAGACGGGCTTATGACTCTTTTAACAAAGAGTGGTAAACACGAAAACAACCCAATCTACCAGAACGAAGAGAAAATAAAGAATAATCTGAAACAATAAAATGCGAATGTCGTATGTTATGCATACAAATTAATTTGATTCCAGGCAGTGATGGGCAAAGTACCTCAAAATTATACTTCAAGTAAAGTAGCAAGTACCTGACGTCATTAGTACTTCGAGTACAAAGTACCCAATACCAAACTCTTGACGACGCAAGCTGGTGTGCTTCAATGCCGTGGCATTCCTGTAAAGTAGATGAGTTTCAGCTATTTATGACGGACGCTGTTCCGTAGACGGGCTTATGACTCTTTTAACAAAGAGTGGTAAACACGAAAACAACCCAATCTACCAGAACGAAGAGAAAATAAAGAATAATCTGAAACAATAAAATGCGAATGTCGTATGTTATGCATACAAATTAATTTGATTCCAGGCAGTGATGGGCAAAGTACCTCAAAATTATACTTCAAGTAAAGTAGCAAGTACCTGACGTCATTAGTACTTCGAGTACAAAGTACCAAATTCCAAATGTACTTCAAGTAAGGTACAAAGTACTCGGCGAAGTACTTTAAGTATTCATCAAGTACATTGCGAATTTAATTTGTATCACTTTGCATTTCACTGTTTAGTATCTGTGTCTTTCTTGTTTGGCAAAACTTTAGCGAGGAGCTTTCTTCACAAACGCTCTAAAGCCATAAAGTCCTAGGTTAAGTGCTAACCCGTGAATACGAACCTATTCAGAAGACATAATTTGCAGTTACATGTAGAGAGGTAATCAGTCAGCTGTGCTGTGATTATGTATTATACCCTGACTGATCCAAGATCACCCGCCTAGTGTGGTGTTCCGGTGCTAATCTTTTGCTATAACAGGCTAGGAAATTTCAAGGGAAAGAAATGTACAAGCCAACGGAGATTATATATTTCTGGGCATTCCATGCTGCTTTTTGATATACAAAAGACTATGAAGAAAGTAAAAAAGGATGAAGCACAATGTAAGCCATCATTTTTATACGACTGTGATCTGCAGCAATGTAATCCATGTGACCAATTAAAAAAAACGTAAAATGTAAAAATGAAAGCATGTGTGTCTTTCAGAGTGTTCATCATGTAATGCAATCACACATTGTGATATAAAATGATTTTTAATTCCCAATGAAGGAAACAATATATAAAAAAGCGTAGAACCCTGCATTGGGACAATTGAAATGACAATTGACCAAATCATTGTGCTGCCGGTGCGTGTCTTTGCATTCCATTCGTTTTACATAACCATAGAACCGTTGATACTTTTTCAACATTTCAAGCCTCTCAACAATAAATTTGTTTCAACAAATATGCTCTTTAACAGCACAAAAATACTTTTGGTATAATGTCAGACTGGGACTGGATTGGATTCGATTAGAAAAAGAAAGACTCTTGGTACTGCATGCCACAAAAAGCGCTAAAATGACGACAAGAAGACGAAAACACATAGATAGCGCTATCTGTGTACAACAACAACTTCACTGCGAGATGATGAATGGGGAGATATCTGTGTGTTTTCGTTTTCTTGTTGCCATTTTAGCACTTTTAGTAGGGTGCATTTTTTATACTTTTTTGTGATTTTTTGTCTGTAGTCCAAGTTTGGGTACTTGAGTACTTGATGGGAAACTACTCGGAAAAAAGTACGGTACAAAGTATACGATTTAAAATGTACTTAAAGTAAAGTACTACTTGAGTACTTGGTACTTCAAGTACTGCCCAACACTGATCCCAGGTTTTTCAAGCTGAACCGCCTTGTTAACTCAGGAGGAAACATGTCCGCAACAGAACCTAGAACAACTGCGGGGGCACTGCTCTGCCCCCCCCCCCCCCCAAGGACATCATCAGGGCACCATAGGATCCAAGAGTGACGTAAACTCCCTGAGGTAACCTAGTCAGCCAGACCTAATCGAATGCTTCTCTTACTTTCACAACATGGCGGCCTTCATACATGGTAGGATTATTAGTACCGTCACTTTGCTGTGGCAGAAATGCCAAATGCGGCATTATAGAAGATGCGCATGCGAACCATCCAGCGCACGTTCTTTGACGATTCTATTTTTCGATTGGGCATGTCACATTCAATTATTTCTCTTTTAAACACACAAACTAATTTTTAAAAGTCATGCAGGTCAACGCAACTACAGCCGTCAGAGGGATGTGATGCACGCGAAATAATTACTTCTGTAATAATAGAGCTGGTATCTGACCTGATGGAATATGCCACAGTCAACGCCAACCGCGTCGACCAAATCACAATAAACATGCAGCGCGCGGGACGAACGGCGATGACGATAGCGGCTGCATGACAACGCCTAATATTGATGGCAATGTTAACATTGGCTCATCCATTTCTTTGTTGCTGAACTGTGGAGCAGTTCTGCTGGCTACCTGCAAGTGTACCCACTTCCAAAACTATATACGGAATAGGTTAGATTTAATTCACCGCCTGCATGTCCAGCTCGTTATGGCACACAGCGGAAAAGAAAGCTCTGCTTCACCACAATATTCCATTGGAACCCGAGGAGGCAGCAGGCTATGACACCAGATTTCCGACCGTTCGTTTTGCGACACAAATTCCCATGCATATGCGTCTCAGAATGCACGATAGCAAAAGTACTCCAAGGATCGCTCAATGCTGACTGACACTTTTATTTTCTTAAATACAATGAAAAATTCGCAAACCAGAAGACCAGGTCAGTTTTCTAGGTATTCACCGCGCGCGTCTGGAAACTACTGACATATCTGTGACTGTGCATTTGGCGTAGAAAAGAGTTGGCGCTGTAGAACGTGTTTCTCCTCCAAGATGGTCTTTAATGGGCACACACAAATCTTAGTCGCTTGGGGCTAAATCTGCCCGGTAAGGGACACTCTACTGAACCTCTAGTTCTCTTAGGCCAGGTTAACTAACGTCAAATTCGCAGTGAGAGGCTGGGCATTGTCATTAAGAAGAATGATCCTTCTGTACAATATCCAAGACATTTTGTTGCGAAATGCGTTTCACACGTCATCTTTATCAATGTGGAGTAGTGATGATGATAAGGGTGACTTAAGTTTTATTGGCGGGAAGGCTACTTGGGCATGGTGCGCAAAACAACAAGGTAATGTGATGAACCCAGTTAAAATTTGAAATGCGCATGTTAAAACAACTGTTGTGTGTGGCGGCTTCATAACATAAACCGATATGAAAACAGCACATTGTATATTCGCAGGTTTTAGGACATCCAATGTAAAAAAAATACTGTAGTAAAAGGAGTGACATCCTCATGACCCTGCAAACGGGCTGGACTAAGTGTAAAGAATATCGATAAAAGTCAATCAAATGACGCTGACGATAAGTTTCATGTATTCGGCTGGGGACGAATATGTGTTGGACAGAGAGGTGCCCCCCACAGTGAACGTACTGAAGTGGTTCCTACCTACCTAGCTAAAATTAGTGTGTCGTATGTGTGTGTCCAACTCTTAATGTGCACGTTAAGACGTCGTGTAACGTGTGTTCAAGACTGTTTTGTCCCGTTTTAGGCTTCACCAAGTGCAGCTTATTCTGCCCGTGTGTGCCCCAGAACTGCTGCCATTTCATGTTGACAGCATTCCTCGGATGTAACCCGCAGTCTCGAAAACAACATCAAACGGTGTTATACAATGTGGAGTAGTACAGGACATCAATTGTGACTTCTTGTTCCAAGAAATCCATAGGGATGACACCCCGCACGTTCGAGAAGACAGACAGTTCCGATGTTCCCAGCATCCCTTGCTTTTGTTCGGGGGCGGGGAGGTCTTATGTCGGCGGTCCATGCTGGTGCCTCTTATCTGATAAATGATGTATCCAGGTTTCCTCACATGTGATAACTGGCTGCCACAATGCGTCCGTCTCCGACTTACATGAGTTCATATCAGCTCAGAGACTGCCACGTGCTAGTCACAAGCGAGGAGTCAAGTAACCCATCACGCACAGGCTTTGCGGTACACAAAGTGCTCTTGGCTGATTGTTACCATACTGTAAACACTAATATACGGTGTGTCCAAGCTAAATGCGAACTTATTTTTTAAATATATATATATATATATATATATATATATATTCAGTTCTGTTGAAGGCAGCGCTGACTGCCGAAACGTCGACCCCTAACTGTAAATATATTCCTAGCGCCCCCTTAATTAGTAATGTAATAAAAGTAGCAAGTGTTTTTAACCCTTATACGGCCTCCCAAGTCTCTTCATTACTTGTAGTCTATTTGTTTTCGCGTCCATCTGTACTCAGTTATACATTCATATATATATATATATATATATATATATTCCGAGATGAAATCAATTGCACTATAGCATATCCTGAAGGGCACTCCTTAGGAGGACATTGGCAAGTTAAGCTTTGAAATTGTCCCAATGAGAACATCTGGTACCTTGGGTAACCTGATACCTGAGTCGTTTTCAGAATAAAAATCCGTTCGATAGATCGTACTCAAAAAAATTGTGAAGAAACACCACATATTTCTATATTTTTTTCATTGCGCATCTTGGGGGATGCGTCTTTCCTTCACCCCCTAATGTGAGAGGGTGAACGAGCACACTATCGGCTCTTGCGTCCTGGAAAAAGATTAAAAGAAAACAGAAAATGCAACCCAAGATAAGGGCAGTTCCGATACAGTCACTGGATACATACATACATCGATAGATCGTCCGCAAAAAATTCGTGAAGGAACACCATTTTTGTTGATTTTGTTCATTGCGCATCTTCGGAGACGCGTCTTTCCTTCACCCCCAATGTGAGAGGATGAAGGAGCACAATGCCGCCTCATGCGTCGAAGATGAGCTTTAACTTGCGGAAACAAAACAAAAGCAAATGTATCTAGTGACTCTATCGGAACTTCTAAGGTCACTGCCATGCTCCTTTAAAATTACAGATTAAGATGGCTTCTATGGCTGCACGCAGAGAAACATATACTCATGGAACGATGCGACAGCACCAGAGGACACGTGTTTCGCCGTGTTTGCGGCTCGCCAGCTCTGGGTTGCCGCGTATCGTTCGGAATTGGCAAACCAAGGGTCGCTCAGCGAGCGATATATACCTGGGAGGGTGACTGGGCACTCCTTAATGCCACAGTGCAAGCCAGTGAATTATAAAGCGGCAAAAAAGCCATTAAAGAAACAAGTAAATGACACTAGACATGTTTGAAATTTAAAGGAGCATGGAAGTGACCCAAAAAATATTTTTAGTTTTTCGCTGCGACGTCTCCTACAACAAATAAAATGAGCTGCTGCGAAAGAACGATGAGCGCAGGTGACCCAGAGAGCACGCGCAAGGCTCTGATCCGCACAGCTCTAAAGAACCCTCTCCACATCCGAAGGGTGCCGAAGCGAAGCGGAAGGCGGCGTGACGTATCACGGGCTACGGCATGTGACCAGTGACGTCCGTCGGCACAGCTGAAACATGTATAAGCGGCACGCGAGCCGAGATGGAAAAACCAAGAAAAAAGCCACCGAGCAGCTTCTACGTCACGCGGGGCTCGTGTCTCTCTCCCGCGACTGCCGTTCTATGACTGTTTTTTGTAAAATTTATTGCGCAGTGACATTATGCCGCAGATCGGAAATATTTTGCATGGTGACTCCTTGTGGACAGCTTTACAGATGAAGCAGGGTTTCGAGTCATGTTAAAGGTCACGTTAATGTGAAGGAAGCTCAAACGTCATCGGAAGAGCCTCCGCATCGACCTGATGTCATCATTCCACCGATAGGTGAAACGTCTGCACCTTCAGAGTCTAAAAGCGATGATGAGACACTCTCCGACTCAGGGTCAGCGCCTATCACATGCTCAAAACTCAGTGGAGCAGACAGCGATGAAGATGTTGACCTAGGTGTGGATACAAATCGCCAGCGAAGCATTTCGGCGCAATCTGCATCGACCGATCCAAGCGCGCGTACGAAGAACAGTCGTGCGCATACACCCACCACCAGCTCAAACAGTGCCGACCAACCGACGGTGCGGAAAAAGTCGAAGTTTGTGTTGTGCAAGGAACTTTTTGGTACGGACAGCGACGAGTCGCACGATAGTCTTCTGTAGTGTGGATGTAAGCGCTTAATGACATTTCAGTTACTCTTGCTTTTGCTTTTCAGTATAATTATGTATTTGAACATATTAACGTTCAACGTTAAGGGATTTCATGATCTCTCGAAACAGTTGACTGTTATCGACCTTGCTCAACGTCAGAAATGCGATATTCTGTTGTTACAAGAAACCCACTTTTATTCTGGTGTTGAAGTTATCCGATCCAAACGCACGTTCGGGCTAACTTGCTTTTTCAGCCTTGGAGAACCCCGCTCTAAAGGAGTCGGCATAGCTCTGTTTAACCGAGTGGTTTTAAGTAGATTTTACACGTTCCACGATGTACATGGCCGTGTAATGTATATAAATTTTTCCATAGGCTCACTCGAATTTGATGTGGTGAATATTTACGTACTTGTTTTATCAGGAGAACGTACACAATTCTTCCGTTGGCGCGACGCTTTCCTGTACACGAGGCCTGATCGCCGCGGGAACTCGTCTCATGCAGTCACAAGTCTGTCCAACCTAGTTCGGCAGTATGATTTGATTGATGCCTGGCCTACTCTGCATCCTTCTATGTGCGGCATGACATGGCATAGGTCTACTTCGGCATCGCGACTAGGCGGTTTTTACCTGAGTTCAGTGCTCAGACCTCAGCTTTCGCGATGTGAAGTGCTCTACTTGCCGCTTACTCATCTCTCTGATCATTCCACCGTGCTCCTGACACTTCAAGTCCCGGGTAACATTCACAAGTCTACCCCACGCTGGTGACTGGACACTACATTGCTGGCCTCACGAGATGTGAGACAGATGATAGCTGATTTCCTCAACGTCCATCTTGACGGAAGTAACGCGTCACTATCTCATTGACTGGGCTTAAAATTTGAGCTACAAAGACTCTTCATTCATTCATGCAAACTACATGCTCGGGAACGTACTGCACAACTTAAATACCGCGCCGAGAAAGCCCTGGTGGTAAGACGCGGTGCTCCTTTGACTCCCCTTATAACAGAGTATCTTTGTTCGTTAAAGACCAGACACCTTGAACTTATGCGTCGTTCGTCTTTGGCGTCTCAAATCGCATTTTCGCATTCTAATGCAGTAGCTGGACGAGAAACACTGCGTTGCCTACACAGTTCGGCAAGATCAGCAGATTATGTCCCACTGTTTTTTACCCGATGGGACTTTAACGTCAGAATCGACGCGCATTCGCCAGATAATGCAGCACCACGTTTTCACCCAGGAGGACACGCGCGCGGTTCCACCGTCCAGTTCCACTGTTTTTAAAAGGACTCTGACCAGAAGTTCGACAAATCTTTCGTTTGCATCTATTACGAAGGTATAATATGCCTCCAAGCCACACGCGAAATATGTTGGCTGTGCGCGGTAGCAAAGTTCGTCATACGGGGAGCTGAAAACCGGTTTCGCTTTTCCTCCTCAACTCGCGCAATCGGCTCCGAAATCTAGCCTCTTTGTAGTGGACATCCTCCGATTTCCGTGTGCGTGGCGAAAGCACGAGGTTCATGTTTCATTGGGCGCCCGGACCGGAAGTTCTGTTCTTATTGAGTTTGTGAGAGCGGCGCCATCCGTCCGGAAAGCGATCTTCAATATGGACGTCGAAGCAAGAAATGCGGAGACTTGGACCCCATAACTTTTTTCTGACCTGTCTGCGATCGAGAAGAAAATTCTGAGTGCTGAACAGCTCGGTAGCCTTGCTTTCGAAACGTCGCCGATGCCGCGAATGCGAGACGAAGTTAGAGCTCTACGAACATCGGTCACAGATGAAGCAAAGAGCATCAGTCGCCTGTCTTCGACTGACAGGTAAGCGATCAGCTTTTTAACGCACACTGTGATCGAACATGTAAACGTTCTCTGAAATTTCGTGTCCTGATATTTAATGCGCACTTGCTGTTTATGGTGCCGGTGCGGCTGGTGTGTCACAATGCCAATGGAGATCGAATGCTTGTGCTGCAAGGAGCTCGAAAACACTGCCCAATGACTGCAGTATGAGTGAATTACAACCCACGTAAGATTTCCAACTTCTATGCTTCAATATGACTGTCCTGAAGGTGGCATATTTTTAACTCCTTGGGCAGCGCGAACCTATGAGCGACTATATGCACAACTAAGCCACATGTGCCCTTGTCGAACGATGTTAAAATTTGGGCGCTCAAAACTGGTTTGGTCCTGCATTAAAGTCGCTAAAAACTACAGTACAGGGCGCAACACATAAAAAGACTATATAATACCCAACTCTGAACTGGGGAAAAGCAATATAGGCAATTTTGTAATTGTCAGTGTGCTGTGTCCTGAGTCACCTTATTATGTGTTGCCCTGTGCATACGGTTTTTAGCGATATTGAGTGTTTTTGATTGTCGATTCAGTGAAAAGTAAAACAATGTTGGTTTCTAAAAGAACACAGCATGTGTAGTAATATACGAGGTAAACTGCAGTTGCTCTGAGGTACATGTGGAAATGACACTGCACACACACACACTGTACTGTAACCGGTTACCTATTTGCCTAAACTATGTTTTTTGTGTACATCTGTGTAGACGATACAGATACACTGCGTATCGCTAGTTTGCAAGGTGAGTATGGCACAAGCTTGGGGAAAACAACAGCATGGTCATCCCAACCTGTGCAGGGAAGAGAGTCTGGCAAGCCTTCCCCACAGAAACTGCCACAGGCTTCAAGTACCTAAGATCCTAACTGGAGGTACCTCTTTGCACAGCTCGTCTATCGCATTTAACATGATTCAGCGTCTGTATTTAGGATGATTTTTAGCTCTCAGGATGATGCATGGTTCATGAGTTCAATATGTTGTGTTGAGACACAACACTAGTCCTTTTTAATGAGTCTTGCGGAACGATACATGAGCACTCCTTTCGTGGCATTGTGTACCGTTGCTACAGTAAACAATTTCTTGAGCAAGACTGATGAACAACCGAAAAACAACGTCTGTCTTCCAAATATCTATGTTCCTTGTAACTTCCGTATTTGATAAATGACCCATGTTGATGTCCCCCCTCATGTAATGCCTGCAAGGGCCTTTGAGGTAAGATGAGAGAGGCGGTACCCGAGACGGGGAGGAAGAGGGACGACACAACAAGAATTCTCGAAACACAGCAAAAAATTTTTATTTACCAAACTCTATATATTCAAAAACCTCCGGAGAGGAGGAAGAGGAAGGAGGGAAGGCTTGCTTACGCAGTTGCCACGTGTACTAATCTCACAGGTCTCCCTGAGCAACCTACGCCAAGTGTTCTTTTCTTTGCACAAAACTTTGGTCTCGGGGAAAACCGGCTTACAGCCTCTGTATTCACGGAGATGCTGCACGAGTTCGCTCGACACAAAGCTCCGTTCATTGTTGCGCCAGTGTTCCCGTAAACGGTCATTGAGGCAGCGTCCCGTTTGCCCTACATAACAAAAGCCGCATTCAAGGGGGATAGAACAACAACGAACGCAACGAACAATGGCGCAACAATGAACGGAGCTTTGTGTCGAGCGAACTCGTGCAGCATCTCCATGAATGCAGAGGCTGTAAGCCGGTTTTCCCCGAGACCAAAGTTTTGTGCAAAGAAAAGAACACTTTGCGTAGGTTGCTCAGGGAGACCTGTGAGATTAGTACACGTGGCAACTGCGTAAGCAAGCCTTCCCTCCTTCCTCTTCCTCCTCTCCGGAGGTTTTTGAATATATAGAGTTTGGTAAATAAAAAATTTTTGCTGTGTTTCGAGAATTCTTGTTGTGTCGTCCCTCTTCCTCCCCGTCTCGGGTACCGCCTCTCTCATCATGCACCAGCTTGTCAGCGCCCTGTCACTTCTTTCGGCCTTTGAGGTATATTCATAAATAAATAAATACCAAACCGGAAAAAGATGTAACATCTATTGTAACACCTATCCTCTCTTTGTGCGAATGATACATAAACATTCTCAGAAGATATGTAGTCACACTTAGCCTCATTGTGCCTAAAGCCTAGTTCCACCTCTTCACCTCCACATCTTCAGTCTCCAAAGCAGTACAAGGCTAAAGTAATGAGCTACTACATAAAAAAGGAGGGGGAGGAAAATAAAAGCTGACTCATATAAAATTCGAAGGAACACTGGTGCTTTCACGGGGCTACTCACGGCTTAGTCCTAGATCAGATACCGATGGGAAACAGCTTTTCTGAGCCTCAGTGATAGATTCCCTTGATTGCCCTGACTGTGAGGCACAACTCGACCCTGTTGAAAAAAACTCATAGAGCTCTCCATGTGTATAGAAATGAGCAATATGAAAAAGGCAATGAGCAATATGAGAAAGGCAATGAGTAGTATGAGCAACGCTATGGGCAGTATGAGCAACGTTATCGGCAGAATGAGCAATTTTATGAGCCGCACCGGAAGGCCAACGACGCGCTATGTGCGCAGATATATATATTCTTTCTTTTTCAACAGATGCCTTCGTCAAATATGCAGATAAAGGTAAACCATCGACATCAAAGGTGCCTGTACAGAACCGGAAAAAGCTTTAAGCTTTGAGGTGTTGTGGAACTTCCACTCTGTGATTGTAATGACAGCGACTACTCCGCTCTGTATAATCGAACCTCTTTATTCCGAGGACAAACGAAGAATAACTAGAACGTTCCTAAAAAAGGATGAAGAACCCAAAAACCTCGTGATGGCAACTGTTCTCTTCCTCTTCGTTGCGCGAAACCATAACATGAGGAACCTACGTCGCGCCAGTACCTGAATAAACCGGTATTTTGTAATCACGTGTTGTCATTTTAGCTTACTCACGTATGTTGCACGTTTGCTCAGACGGTTCCGCGTATTCATATACATGAATACGCTGTATGATATTGCTCATATGGCTCATAGGCTGTATGAGAGCGCTCATATAGCTCATACGCTGTATGAGAGTGCTCATATTAGCTCATACATGCTCATATAGCTCATATAGCTCATGCATGCTCATAGAAGCTATGATTGCTCATATAGCTCATATAGCTCATGCATGCTCATAGAAGCTATGATTGCTCATATAGCTCATATAGCTCATGCATGCTCATAGAAGCTATGATTGCTCATACAATAAACACATATATGAGCTCCATGTGATTGCTCATACCGATTGATCTATGGTTCTTTTTTTCAACAGGGTCATTGCCTTAGTGACACGTGGGCTTGCGTCTGATAGTGCGGTTTGGAATAAAGGGAGCAAGGAAAATCTCTGTACGGTCTTAAGAAGGATGTCAACATTACCTGTCAAGGCGCAGCATTTGGTATCGCTTTCAGTAAGTACAACACTCCTCATAGCAGTTACCATTCGTGTTGGGAAAGCATGCTGAAGTTAGCTCATGCAGTGCATCCAGAACTGTGAGTCAGGTTCATAGGGAGCACCTGGTGAGAGGGACAGCAACAGTGTCCAGTAAAGACTCTCCAGGAATTTTGCGCAGGTTTGGGGGTCACGTCTTTAGTAGTTTTGATGGAAAGCAGGGTGTGTGAAACACTGACCTCTGGTGGACGAATTCTTGTTATTTATAACCAGGTACCCATGTTCTAGTTATATAGCCTTAGCTCTCTAGAACGAAATTACTAATGAATCTCAGTGTCTTTTGTGGAAACAGATCGTAACTGCCTTTTTATCCACCCTTCTTAGCTGCCCTAGCAAAAGCAAATATGTAATGCTGTACACCATATCTAATGCTAGCACACTAATTGCTTTGAGTGTTCTCAGGCTTCTGAAATGGAGCTACCTCGTGCATACGCTGTGTCATGTCGGCAAGAACATAAATCAGATTGCCTCTATTTTTTAAATTGGCCCATCAGTGCTTCATGTGACTGCAAGAATGCTGTCCCCTAAACAATATGCAATAAGAATGATTTCTGCAATGTATTGAGATTTGTAAAACAACTTTGTTTGAGAATATATTCCAAAAGCCAGGTGACGACCTCATAATCTAACGTCCTTTTCAGCAAACATCGGTCAACACAACGATTAAAAAACGGAGCGTAAACGTTTTGCCGCCTATCCGGGTGGCATCATCAGTACAACAGAGGCGAAAGACGAACCCATCAGCCTATCTAAAAGGGCATCATACGCACCCGATAGTTAGTCACGGTTTGTATTACAGGCTGAAGCATCACGCCCCATCGCTAGTCATGTGCAAAGGTTACTGCACCATCAAAATTAAAGACATGTCCCTTAGGCCAGCAATGGTAGACTAATTTGGTCCTGGTTAGTTAAGCTAAGCATTAGTAGCCCTGGCAGCGTCCCTTGTGTGCTCTTTTAGTCTTGTCCCGCGTCCTTTGTCTATCTCGCCAATGTAAGTTCCATCACATTCTATGGATCAACTTGATATGCACAGTCAAAATGCCTGATGGGCACAGTGCCCTCCAAATGGCGTATGAAACACGTTGGATGCACACCTCGGCGAAATCACGCGTGATCGCGATAACCCACAATAACCGCCTTCACGATCACCAAAGGGATAAATGTGTCTGTGAGTGCAATCGTCATTGAAGTGCCCTTGCGATGATCACGGCGCGTTGAAATAACACCAGGAAAACCTGTGGTGATCGCGATCGCGCTCACGGCAGTAATCTGTATTTCGCAATTCCTGTATTGCGATAACGATGCCGCCCCTCTGCAGGCACTCATGGGAATTACAATGTGATTGCGATCAGGCTGTTTGCCCTGAGCGCGATTTTTGCGTGATCGCGCTCATCACCGCGATCATGTTACTCTGCAAAAGCGCAAAGTATAGGGAAGCGCGCACTTTCTGGGGGCGTTCGCAACGCCGTGTGTTCAGTCCCATTCTGATTAGTTTGATATTATGGTTGATGCTCTGCTTCACTGCTGTCTACCCTCAACATGCCCCTGCCCATAAAGTTCAAATATAAGAGGCGATATTTGCATAACGCTCGTCTTTGGATGCTTTCTCAACTGTTGCTATCATGCTCTGACGTCTCTAATCTTTCGTATCTCGTCTTCGCCGATCACTGTGTCGTTGTGAACCTGTTGCCGGGTGACCGGACCAAATGTCTGTTGTCACGATGATAGAATTTTGCAATGTCGGCATGTGGTGGTGTGTGTCGTTTTCTGCTTGCCGCACTTTGTTTCGGCATGTATACATACTGGTCACGAGAGGGCCAATGGCCACGACAGTTAGGAAATCTGTCATAATCGGTAGCCTACATTGTGCTTCTAATACCAATTATTTATTCAGCTGCGTCATAGAATTTATCCCGCTCCCTGCCCTTTTGACCCCTTCACGCTTTCCGCCACGAGGAAGACTTTTTCCACTGTACTCAGGAGAAGTCAGGATTGTCGCGCCCTTTGTATTGCACCGGCCACCGAAAAACGGCGTTCGACGCCGCCGGCAGTGGCCGGTGTGCCAAAGCAGACCTCCGCGAGACGACCCAGCCTATGACATGTGTCGTGTTTCCAAAAGGTACAGGCATCTTGCTCGTCATATTCCTCCGCAAGATACTCATCAAGTTCAGACGTCTGCCGAACTTCAGGCACCAGGAACAGCGTGGTATCAAGAACACCGTGGATGCCGAGGGCTGTTGAATGATCCACAGCGTGCTCTGACCGCTGCTCTTCTCTTTCCAATGTTTCGCGTGTTACAGTGAAGACACATCATAAATGTTTTCTGGCCGTCACTAGAGCTGCCGATATATTTGAAGTAGTCCCGCTGCCAATCGGGGACGGCGAAGTCACCCATGGTGTGGAGATCGTCAACGCGATCAGACATGATTCTTTGATGCAGCAGTGGCACAACACCTGTTGCCTGCACAACCAGTACCCGAAGGACCCACACCCTGGCTCGAACAGCTTTTTATTGACATTGCGATTTTGATTTGCCTATTTTTGGCCCGAAAGCACAATCACAAGAGGCCGACAACAGCAAGCCCTCGCGCCATCACCACCGCCACTACAAGAGGAAATTCACACCATCCCTGCATTTGCTGTGCGCAAGGTGCCATGTGCCAACAGCGCATCTACATGGTGATCGCGTGAGTGCGATAATGTCTTGAATATCACAAGAACGGCCTGCCTGATATCGTGATCGCATTCATGCAATCACCCTCATGATGATCGTTGCATGCGCGATCAACTCATGCGTTCTACATTCTGATTGCGATAAACAGTGGCGCGAGGATGAGTGCGATCCAGTATCGCGCTCATGGTGCACAGCGATCACGCGCCTTATCAGCCTGAGCGTGAGCGTGGGTCGGCTTCACCCTCACACCGCCTTATCAGACGATCGTGATCATGAGTTCTTTCGGGCCGAAATGCCGACCTCTGGTTGGATGAAAGGAATGCGCAACACCGATTTGACTCCTTTAATGTTTTTGGTTGTTCTCTGTTGTAGGGATGATGCCACCTGGATAGGTAACGAAACGTTTACTCTCTTTGTTGTGTTAAGCCGGTGTTCTCAGTAAAGGATTTTAAATTATGAACTTTGTTTGAATGATGATTAGTGGCGAGCTTCATACCCTGGGCCACTACCCTAACAATTGGTTGCGGTAGTGTGGCAAAATGGAATAACGAGCCTTGTAAACAATTTACTTGGCAATATATTTATTTATCTCTCATAGGCTGAAGAACCCAGTGTGGTGTTAGATAACGGAGGGGCATGTAATCATACAAGACCGATCACCAAAAGGCCTTTCTTTTGACTAGATTAAAATGTGAAGCGATTGTAACACAACAAATGCTGCATGGTGGCGATATGATAGGTTCTCCTCACGAGTTGTTGCCACGGTTGCGGTTAGTTGAGAAACTGCATATCTAGTTATTGGCAGCAGGATCAAGTTTTAATTAGCCTAGTTTGGCCAACACACGAGCATAAAGCACACTGTCAGAAGCCCTTACAAAATAAAAAAATACTGCGCCTACGTGGACCCAGAAATCAAGACCGTTTAAAATGCTGTGAACGAATTCCACTACATTAGACTTGCCTGAATACCCTTTTCTAAAACCATGCTTGAATTAAAAAAAAAATAAATTGATGGACTCAACATGGTTGGCAACGTGTTAGTATATGATGTGCTCCATTAGTTTACAGGGAACCCTAAAATGTGGAGCTGGTTAGTAGATAGAAGGAGCATAGTTGTCACATTTTCTGAAGACATGAATTAGCCTGAGACCTATGTCCTCGACTCAGACACATACAACGCAACTTTCACACAGATTAACGCATCTTCGTTCCTGCTCTTTTACCTTCAAATGTTCATCGTTGCTGAGTGGTCTGTCATTCTTGTAATGCAGATTGGAATCAAAATTTTATATTCGAACATTATCAACTTCGATGCCGTGTATTAATCCCAACGACCACCCAAGTAGCAGCACAACATCGCTCACATACACTGGAAACACCGTGTGTCTGCCGACTCACGCTTTCAACCACAAGGTGCATAAATGTTGGAAGAACTTGCGGGTTACTTAACGCGTAATCTGAAGGCACGTCAATCAGCAAGCCAAATCTATCTCTTTCTTTTCACTCATCCCTTCCCATCTGTCCCAACACCACAAAACGTAACACCGCCTACAGCCGCCATCATGTCAGCATTGTTCTGCGCCGCCAAAGCGACGCGTCGGGGTTTCAGGGTTTTCCGCCGCCGCCGCAGCCGCTCTTCTGTATCGGTCAGGGTTGCGAAATACGCGACCGGGGGACAGCGCAATTCGGCAAGGATTCAGATACTAACCAAGTAAGGACGCCTCATCGCCGCCCTCTGAGGAAGAACAGGCTCAAAAGGAAGACATGATATGACATGACATGACAGACAAGTACATGACACGGGTTTCTCGCCAGGTGTGATGCCTTCTTCCTGGCTTCTCATAAATCCACGAATTATTGAGTCCGCGAATTCAACCGCTTATACAATAATTAATCAGATTGGGCTCGCTGCAGTTGAGTCTTCTGATATGCGGTACCGTTAGTAATTCACACATGTGAATACGACACGTACGAGAAGCACATGCGGACAGATCGTAGCTCTGTTTGTCGTGTATGTGTGCGTAACACCTTCTATTGCGCACTAATGTCACATGAACAACACAGAACACTTTAGAGCGATTTCGCAACTAATTTGTCACTGATCATAAATAATCAAAATGTTAGGACCACATGTGGTGAGATGTGCGATATTTCGGTATTTGCAACAAAGGTTCATCTGTCTCCAGGAGCTGGTTTCTGCCCGTCACGGGGAAATTCCGAGCACAATGGGGAGAATGCGCTGACATGCAGGCGCTGACCCTTCCCTTATTCTGCCCCTTTGGTATCTCGGGCCTCCCAAGGAACTGTCCTACTTTTGAACTGCGGCTGACATCAGTGGGTCATTCTTTGTGGTGGGGACCAGGAGTCATTAGGGAAGGCTGCCACGTCGGAGAAGATGGCGTTCGCACCAATTTTTTGTGTGCGATACATCCCACATAAAAAATTTTACCACGGATATCCGGCTCGGTAGCAAGATCAACGTTCGCTGGGAAGGAAGGAAGCACTATCTTGCTACCTTAAAACAACTATCCGGTAAGTGGACTGTACTTTCTTTCTTTTTACTAAACGGTTTGCTAAACGTTGGTTATCTGTGCAATATAATGTAGAGACAGTTGTTCTGATTCGTGCCGCTTTATTAAATGTCGTGTATGTTCTCATTACAGATGACGAGGTCTGGCTGCAGCATGAGATGGACGCCATGATAGAGGAATGCAACCAAAATTTTGTAGTGACACCAGGCCAAGACGTGGCTATCATGCAGGCGCTTGACCTGCTGCAAGAGCTTAATGGAACGTCTGCCGTGGAGGAAGAAAACGCTAGACTGCGAGAACAGTTGCGCCTAACTGAGGAAAAGCTTCGTAATATTGAGGAGGAGCTGCGAATCGTGCAGCAGCAGCTTGTAAGGCATACGGGTACGTATTTCCTTTATATATTTTCCGACCACTAGCTGCTTGGGGATCAGCGCAGAAGATATCTGTCCAACTTGATTAATTCGCTTCCGTTTTGCTCGCTGATCCAGAACTAGACGGACATTTGAAGTCTGCTCGCCGGCTCCTAAAGGCTGTCAACCGCTGCGTCAGCATACAGCCAGAGGCAGTGCCTGCTTCAGCGGAAAAGCCAGCCACAGAAGCCGTGGATAGGCATGAGTCGGAGCTTGAGGTTGACGAGGATAACCCTTACCTTCTTCAAACGAAATACAAGCCAAATAACTACCAGGTACGCTTGCGAAAGTGGTGCGTCGTGAATGTGTGCTATGCTGCTGTTAGGCAACATTAAGCTTAGATGTATATGGACATCCTGTACGCAAGTGGTTGAACTGCTGCCGCGGTACGGCGTGTACATACCAGCGAGGACGTTAGCTGGTGCAAAGCTAGCAAGGTCAGCGACTGCAATTGCGAGGTAACTGATCGTCAGCATCTTTATGGAGGACGCACTCCAGTCATGCTCAGTGAAGGGCCAGAGGTGTAACGGAACCCGTGGCCGCGTTGAGGATGCACGGCGGCCGCTGTATCCGAGGGCGATCGACGCTATTATAGGTAAGCGGCCACTTCGTACGTTGTTGGCATTTCTCAACGCATTTGGCATTTGCAGAGTTCGCCCAGGCACATGGCGGCAACCACGAAGACTGGAAAGCGACTGAGTGAATTGCGCGAACGAAAGCAGGACGATAATAAAGTCGTAGAGTAACGCCAGTACGTTGTGTTTTGTTCCTCTGTACTCTGCATGCATTACCTTTATGGTGCGCTTACTGTGTAAAGTACTCGTATAATGCGCGCCCGCAAAGCGCATTCGCGCCAGTTTTTCGTCGCATATAGATTCAGTGATCATTCAGGATCATATATGGCTACAATCTGTTTTTTCAGGCCATTCAGTAATCATTCAGGATTCAATCTGGATGTAGTCCGATTTTATTCAGTGATCGTTCAGGATCATATTCGGCTGCAATCAGTTTTTATTCAGGCTATTCAGTAAAACTGGAGGATCCTATCCAGCGCATGTCTGCAAATATTCAGGCCCTGTACGCGATTAGTGAACCAAACCTGAACACGACCGGAGTGGTTGTGTTCAGGTTTGGTTCAGTAATTGGTTGCGGAACCGGATTGATTCCTGATGCCCCATTCCTGAATAAATCCTGACTGACATTACCGCCCAATTTTGGATTTAGACCGGAATCAGACCTGATTCAGATAACCTGATTCGTTCCGGATTCCGGAATTTTCGTACGGGTTCAGCCAATTCCATGGCACGAAGTCAAATTCGGGAATGAGCTCGTCCCCTCCGAAAGAGAAGACTTACGACGGCTCCTCCTGAAGTGTCGTAAATGCGTCGCAACAAGCCCGACAGATATCGGCTGCACATCCCTTGCCGTTCATACTATAGACACAGGCCCCAGCGGACCCATTCATCAGCACGCACGGCGCGTAGCCCCGTTAGAAAGAGAAATTATTCGCCCCCATGTTGCCTAGATGTTGGAACAAGGGGTCGTTTCCGAGTCAAGCAGCCCATGGTCGTCCCCATTTGTTCTGGTGCGCAAAAAGGATGGCACTTTACGCTTCTGCGTTGACTGTCGCAAGCTAAAGAATGGTACAAAAATGGACGCCTATCCTTTGCCTCGCCGTGATGACGCCTTGGACAGACTCCAAGAAGCTGACTACTTCAAGACTCTAGATTTGCTGTAGGGATATCGGCAAGTCGAACTCGACCACAACGACGCCGGAAAAACTGCTTTCTCCACTCCAGACGGATTATACCAGTTCAAAAGGCTCTCCTTTGGTCTCTGCAATGCACACGCTACGTTCCATGGCCTAATGGATCACGCTCTCGGTAATTTAAAGTGGACCATGGCTCTGGTTTACTTAGATGACATTGTTGTCTACGCATCCGACTTCAGCGAGCATCAGGGATGCCTCGAACTGGTCCTCCAAGCCTTGTGTAGAGCCGGTCTCAAACTGAAACTCGCAAAGTGTCACTTTGGCATCCGCGAAGTCACGTACCTGGGTCATGTCGTCAACAAATCGGGCATCAGTCCGGATCCAGAAAAGCTCCGAGCTGTATCTGAATACCCAGCCCCTACAACGCTCAAGTAGGTAGAATTTCGTTGGGTTCGCGTCGTACTTCAGGCGCTGTATAGGCGACTTTTCGCGACGACTGCGCCCCCTTTCTAGCCTCCTAAAAAGGGGCCAGTCGTGGTCATCGGACTCTCCCCAGCAAGCGATTTTCGAAGACATCAAGAATGCTTTGTTGACGGCGCCTACACTAGCGTACTTTGACGATAGTGCACCGACAATCCGGAGAAGGACTTGGAGCCGTGTTGCTTCAAAAGAACGAACACGGGGAAGAGCGTGTCGTCTCGTACGCGAGTAGGAAATGAAGTGATGTTCAGGTGCGCTATCATTCTTCGGAATTGAAATGCTTGGCATTGGTATGGGTTATCAATAAATTTCGCCCTTGCCTATAAGGTCGAATTCGTGGTGGTAACGTACAACGTTGCTCTAAAGTAGCTTAACAGCAAAACGGATCTCACTCCGAAACTCTTTCGGTGGGCTACACAGCTTCAGAAATATGACTTTGAAGTGGTACACCACAACGGGTCCACACATCAAGATGTTGACTTCTTGTCCCGTCACCCTAGCAACAGTGTTTCCGTTTTGTCCGATCTCGCAAGGGCACACAGAGCTGACTGCTTTACCAACAACATCAGCACGTCCCTCGAGAACATCCCACCGGATGGAGAACAACGCCGGGTTGTTTCCCGCAAGTGCGTCATCCAAGACAGTGTGCTGTGCCGTATAGTCGGAACCCATTCCCGGTCACGTCCCGTACTGCCACAGACCACAAGGGAGTCCACGATTCACTCGTGCCACGATGATCCTACAGCAGGCCACCTTGGCATAAACAAGACATTACATCGGGTCCAGGAACGTTTCTGGCGGCCCAATATGAAGCGCGACATTAAGGCCTACCTGAGGACACATGATACGTGCCAACTTCGTAAGACGCCACCACACATGCCTACGCCGGGCATTATTCCTATACCGCCTGTACACAGCCCCTTCAAGACGGTTGGCGTTGACCATTTGGGGCCCTCTCCTTCCACTGTTCGTGGAAATCGCTATATTATCGTCGCTGTGGACTATTTCACCAAGTGGGTAGAGGTATGCTCAGTCGCCGACTCTTCGGCCTCTGATATCGTACGGTTCCTCTTGAGCAACATCACTCTGGGGCACGGAACGCCACGCGTCGTGCTTACGGACCGCGCCACTCCTTTCAAGTCTTGCGAGCTGTCTTCATCCCTGCATGATTGGGGAGTACGGCGCGCTTTCGCCTCCCCGTATCACCCACAATGCAACGGACTAGTAGGGCGTACCAACTGCACTATCCTCGACATTCTATATGTCTACGCTGACGACCACCACTCCGAATTGGACGACTACGTTCCTTACACCTCCTTTGCACTCAACACGGTTCGGCGAGACACAACCAACGAGGTTCCCTTCTACTTGGTGTACGGGAGGACCGCTGTTCTTCCTCAGGAGGCGCCCATTGACGTTAACTGGTCCCTTCGTCGCGAAGAACTAGACCCTGGTTTCCAGTCACGCCTACGAGACGCCAGAGACCAGGCCCCCACATGAATTACCCGGTCTCAACAAGTGCTTACAGATAAGCATGGATTTCCGGAGGCCAGGTTTCACACTGGAGATCTTGGCCATGTCCGGCGCCGACCCAGACAGCGTGGAAGAGCCCAGAAACTACTGCCACGTTACATTGGCCCGGTTCGCGTCGAACGGCAACTCTGACCCGCGACCTATGAAGTGCGGAAAACCGAAGAAGACCAAGGACCCGGGGAGAGGCAACACCGGCCATTTCCGACTCACGTCGGCCAGCTGAAGCCGTGTCTGGTGCGGATGTGAACTTTGTATTCTGTCGTACGCATGATCTAAATGTGTCTGACGGTTCTCACCCGGGTGGGTGGAGAGTGATACGGCGTTGGCGATCGCCGTAGAGAGTTTTGAGATTAACGGCAGGGTGAGAATGGCACTATTTTCTTCCTGGAGGGGTTATTAATGCAGTACCGGCACTTTGGCATAATACACTTTGGTAATGCCGTGCTCTCGCCTGTGCGCTTAGTATATGAAAGGTAGACCACTTTCCGTTGTATTCTGACCTACTTCATCGCTACAGAAGGTCCCTATTTTGTCCCCGGTGCAAATTTGTTACATTAACGAACAACTAGTGACCCTAGGAAGAACAGCAGAGGGGGCAAGGGCGGGACCAGCCCCTCGGCGGGTGAATCTGCGGGTGTTTTTCGGCATTTATATGATTTGCCAAATTCTGATATCTTCGGCATTTTAAAAAAATTACGCCAAAAAGAAACACGCACACACAAAAAAAGAAAAACAGGAAGAACAGCAGCTATGTAGCTAGGTAGGAGTGAGGCTGAAGAAACAGCTCTGTCGAGACGTGAACCTTTCCTGACAACAATTTTGAAAATACAGCGTTCCACCACAACTCGGTACACGCCCACTGCACCTGGCGCGCCACATGATATCTCGGTCGCGATAAGCCGCGCATCGATGCTGACGATGACGGGCGCGATGCTGACGCGCTGACGATGACTGGCATCTCTACGTCGCTACAAGGGCTCCCCCTCGCAGAAACAACGGTCACTGTGCGCTGGGGTGATGAGGTGGACGTCGGCGGGGCCCAGTGGACGCTCCGTTGAGGCGCGGCTGGCTGAGGACAATCCAGGGCTTGAGCGGCGATCGGGATGTTGTGGATGGCTGGTCGTGATATCCCATCGGGGGTGGTGTCTAGGCTGGCTTAAGCCTGTCGATGGACACCGTGTCAGGCCCGCGGGGACGATCCAAGCGGAAAAACTTATCCGCTCGGTCTAGGACTTTGTACGGCCCGTCGTAAGGTGGTTGCAACGATGACCGTACGGCGTCATGGCGGATGAAGACGTGGGAGGCTTGGAGGAGGTCGAGGTTGATAAAGACTGTTGTTCTAGAGGCTGTGCGGGGCGGTGTGGGCTTGAGGTCGTTAAACACCAAGCGGAGACGGTCGATGTAGGATGCGAGTCTGGCACAGGCGGTGAAGAGTACGCGAAGAAGGCTCCAGGCAGGCGGAGTGAACAGCCGTACACAAGTTCTGCCGCACTGCACATGTTGTCCATGATAGCTGCAGGGAGGCCAAGCAGGACGAGAGGAAGGCGCTCGATCCAGGACGTACTGTCGTCTGTAGCCCGTAGAGCAACTTTAAGCTGTCGATGCAGACGTTCTACGATCCCGTTAGCGGCCGGGTAGTAGGCGGTGGTCCGAATGTGGAGAGTACCCAGTAGACTGCACATGTGACGGAAAAGGGCGGACTCGAACTGACGTCACCTGTCAGTGGTTACGGTAGTAGGGACGCCAAAACGGGATACCCATGTGGCGAGAAAGGCGTGTGCCACAGTTTCAGCGCTAATGTCCGGTATCGGTACGACGTCTGGCCAACGGGTGTAGCGGTCAATGCAAGAAAGGAGACAACGGTATCCTTTGGTTGGTGGCAGCGGGCCTACAAGATCAATGTGGACCTGGGCGAAGCGGGCATCAGGTGCGAGGAACTTTGCTGGCGCCGTGAGAGTATGGCGATACACCTTTGACCGCTGGCACTGAAGACAGGCTCGTGCCCACGAGCGAACATCTGTGTTCAAGCGGGGCCATATGTAGCGTGCTGCTATCAATCGTTGCGTGCCGCGTATACCGAGTTGGGCCAAGGAGTGAAGGGCGTTGAAAATTTGTCGTCGAAAGTCCTGGGGCACGAACTGCCGAGGGACTTCTGTTGACGTGTCACACCACAGCTTCTTAGACGAGCCGGGAATTGAAACTTGCTGGAAGGATGTTGAAGTAGAAGCTGATCTTAGAAGTTCAGCAAGTTCAAGATCTTTATGTTGTGCAGCGTTCCACCACAACCTGGTAACACAACCATTTTCAAAATACAGCGTTCCACCACAGCTCGGTACACGCCCACTGCACCTGGCGCGCCACATGATATCTCGGTCGCGATAAGCCGCGCATCGATGCTGACGTTGACGGCGCGCTGCTGACGCTCTGACGATGACTGGCATCTCTACGTCGCTACAGCTATAATCACTATGAAGAAGGACCATGGAGGGCGAGCAGGTTGGAATTCTCATTTCGTTTGTTTGAGGATTCCACATGTATTGGAACCCTCTTGAACCACTGATCAATGGGTTACAGAGAAAGGTTTTCCCTGAACTAGACGCTGGCACCTCCGCAGAGCGGCATTTCCCGCATTCCACCTGGAAACGAGGTGAAGGAAATACGAAGGTCACAGCCCAATATGTCTAATCCCAGTTCGCCAAGTGCAGTTAAACGGATTATCTTGGAGGGAAAAAGTCAACCCACTTTCGCCGAGGCTGGGAAATGATATAGGAGCTTTTCGGCGAGTTGGTTATGCTGGAAAATGACCTATAGATAGGAAACGTACGAGAATCATTGAATCCCTCAGTGAACAGTGGCTGGAGAAAAAGATGTGGTGCTGAAAAATGACACCCATGAATCACAATATCATTAACAATATTTATGACGAAAACCCCCCACTAGGGAACGTAGCAGCACATGCAGATAACTCCACAGCTGAAGAGTTTAATAGGAAGACAATAAATGTATCCATGGCCAGAGTAACAAAGGGGGACGTCTCTGTATCGAACTTCCCTTGTGTGTGGCGGCTTCTGTCCTGAGGCAACTCCCTTCCTCCTTCTCTTGTGTGTGATCTTTCTATGTACCCTGGTCTCGGGGATTTTTCGTATTGAATCATTGCCACCACCTCACATGTTTTCTCGACATTCTTTCCTTAACAATATGTGTGCTGTTTAGTAATTTGCTCATTTAGAGTAAGAAAAATGTCTCTTCGACGCACTTCAGTACGTTAAATTTTCTGTACTTTTTATTTAAATATACTTAAGGTATTTTATTACGGCCCCTAGACCTATAAGCAGCAAGGTCTGCGACACTATCGTGAGAGGTCCTATCGTAGTAACGTTGTTGCTGGCAATGAGGATGATTTTGAAGCCCTCTATAATCCCTTATTAACTAATTACAGCGAAAGTGTAATGCTTATCGAGACAATGAAAAGCCCAAAGTTACAGAGCGTTCTGCCTGCCGGTGCGTTGCAAGTTGCCGGCAAGTTGCACTGGGGGGCAGTACCGGCGAGAGGGGAGGGGCGGGAATGGAGCCCCGGGCCCCTTCACGGGCCCGCTCGGCCCAATGCCCGACGGTTGCCAGCACCAGGAGAGGTGAGGAGGGAGCCCGGGCAGGACTCCTCCGTAGTCATACATCCCCGGGGTACATAATTTCTCTCACCGGCGTCCCTGCCGTGCGGACAGTGCGCCCTGGGCCACCTTCATAGGGAACCTTACAAACATATGAGGAGAACCGAGGGAAAACTCCAGACAGCGCGGTCGGGTCACCTCCCAATTTCGATGTGGAGGGCGATGGCCTTAGCTACTAAGTCACGGCGGTAAGGTAAATTCGGCGCATTGAGAAGGCACAAATCGGTCATTCGGCCAGTCCAACCAGCACATTTGGAGGTCAAGGGATTACGGCTGTCTCCCGGCCTTCAATGCATACGGCGAGTTGGGATTCGGCACATTGGGAAAACACGAAAACGAAAATGGAATGGCCCGGAGGTAGAAAATGTGGGATCGGGTGCCGGCATTTTCGGCATGTAGCACCATATACATGTGCATAATTAGGAGCTTCTCGAAACATGCCGAATTTCCTTCAAAATATTCGGCTGGTGTTTTACAGCATCTTCCGGCAAAGTCGAAAACGCGGAACCCTAGTCATTATGTATATATTGTCGTTAGTGCGCGTCACTCTGGACAACGTTCTCCGCTTGGCGAAGAAAATTTTATTCGTATTTCATTTTTGCAATGCTGATAATAACACTGACATACAAAATATGTAACATAAATAAATGGAAATATAAAACCTAGAAAAAAATTTCGTGTCTGTTCCTTATTTCTTTCTTCTTTTTTTTTTTTGTTCAATGTTTTAGGCCTTGAACCAAAGCCATAGGCCATAGACCTTGGTGAAGGCCTCATGCCTTGGGATTATGCCAAGATATTGCATAAGGCCTTGGTCAAGGCCCTAGGCCTTGAACGGTTTGGGGAAAGAAGATAAAAGTTTCGGTGAAGATAGTCAATCAGTCACTCACTCAATCACCGCGTTGCACCGGTGTGTAGCAGGGAAGTTACCTTTACGTGTCAGTTGAACTTTTCTCTGCTCATTTAGACTTAGTAACTGCTTTTGACCTAATTTGTTGAGTTGCTATAATTTTGAGAGCATGGTTGGTACATTATGCGCCCGCGGGTGGAACACCAGTTTTGAAGCGTTATCTCTTGTCATATTAATTATTAAGAAGTCGCTGTTCGATTAATTCGTTTGTGTTAACGTATTTGAGAAATTTTAGCAGTAGACTTTTTGTTTATCGCCAATTGCCGTTCGGTTTTAAGAACATCTCACATCAGTGAATGTTCACGTAATTATATTGCACACACTGATAATAACTTCCCAAAATCATTCCCAGAAGTGCGAGACACAGCTTCTTAAAGTTGGCTTGACCAGGGTACTTGCTGCCCTCCATTGAAGCAATGCATCCTATGTGGTTTTGTTGGAATACCTGTTGAGCCCGAGCTTTATAAAGAAATGCCCACACATGGGTGTTGTTGTGAGGAGCCCTTCGATGGCGTACAAGGGGAATGGAAACGCAAGAGCGTCACAGTTTTGTTCCTGGATGACTTATTTTCGCAGTGTTGGTTTCGTGGCAGAATACATTGGTGCGCTATTTTTCTCGTACTTGGCCAAAACAATGGGTTCTGCACAAAATGCCCATGTCAGACATGAAAGGTGAAGTTGTCTCTTACGCTTTGCAGCTTTGTGCGCAACTGTGGGCCGCACCAATGTTGTTCCCACGACAAAAGAAGTGTTGACAAGCTCAGTGTGACATGCGAAGCGTATCTTCATTCCTGAGGGTGAAAGCAACGGGCGGTGTTGCCAATTAGCGACGATTTTGGTTATAGCTTTCGAGGGCCGTAGTTAGATCCGCGGCATGCTTAGTGTTTTTTTATATTAATATATTCATGTATTTTCTATTTTTTTGTAGAGGGAGTTATGAGAGTAACGGCAGGGCGACAGCGTCAGAGTTTTGGCTTAATACACGTAGTGTCGTACTGGCTCTATGTCATACTGCATGCTGTTCGGTTTGATTTAGTTGCGGTAATGCTCTGCGATTGCCTGTGCACTTAATATGTGAATAGCAGATGCTTGTCCATTCCAGTCCGACTCACTTCACCGTTGCAGGTAACTCCGTTTTGCACAGTGCCGCGCGTGTTTGTTATAATGTAGATGATTGTCAGTCCTCTAAGATGAATTTCGAACTTGCGGCTTAAACGTCCTTTGTTCTCTGTGAAGGCGCAACTCATCAAATTTTCATTCGAGATCGATATGACGACAGAACCAATTATGCGGGTTAACTTTGACGCGCTCTAATGGTAAAGAGAACTAAGGTGAAGAAACTATCACGTGTGTTCCTTTCAGTGTAAATACATGTCAATCATTTAGCATAAATTTCGGACATATGGCTTGAACTTGCTCTATTTCCGAACTCGCCAAAACTTTCGTTCTCATCATTGTGCAAGGCCGTGGTCTCCTTAACTCGTTCTGGGTACCAAAATAATGAATATGTTAAAAATACACGCCTGCTCATCGTTAGATATACAGGGTACGTGACGTAAGACCGACTACACTTTATTAAATCTGCGATTGACTTTTCGCCGAAGTAGTTGGATATATCTATTCCTGACGGGATCTACTCAATGGTTGTAGTGTATCAATAAATAGCGGAGCCGTTAATTAACTTTCGTAATTAATTTTTGTAATTAGTGAAAATACGTTGACTCCGTAATTGCAAAGATGTAGAGAACAACAATGGAGGGTCGATACCCCACAAGAACCGACACCACATCTCCCTTTTGTGCTCTATTAAACATATGCGAGAATACAAAATAATTGAGCACTGTGCTGGTTTTGCGGCCAATTTCTCCTCTCCCCGTCTCGGTGTCACTCCTTTTCAACTGACATCTGGTTGTTCTGAAATCATGGAACAGCCCGCTTTGTCCCCAGAAGTAAGCGTGATGGGAATTATTGGTGCCGTTTCTCAGTCTACGTCATCATAGAACATGCCGTCTTTGATTTTATTTCCGACATTATCTCGTTTGATCTGCTCAACACCTTCCAAGGCAGTTCGCGATTTCATGTAACAAATGTCACATAATAAAACTACCAATGTATTACCTCGGAGATAACAAAAATAAAATCACTGATTCTGCTGTTCGATAAGTGTGTACGTTCTATCAGAAAAGAAAAACGACGGTATCGACCAGGACGCTACGAAGCCACTGATCTCTATGTATAAAGGCTGGATCGCGCATGGGAGAGGGGCTCGTGGGGAGAGGCGTGCCTTCGGGCCGCCATGTTGGTGGGCCCTAATGTGATGTGTGTGCCCATAGAAAACAATGGGAGGCAACAGAGATTGTGAGTATTTATTGCGCTGCAAGCATTGATCGTTGTTTGTCATCACACAATTTTGTAAGGTGCCAGTATACTGATGTATCCTAACAGTGTTTCACAGGTGTCCTGCCGTTCGATTCTTAATTACGTTATGTTTTGCATTCCGAAACTAGACCGTCGCTGCAGTGCAGCGCTGAGGATTGTACTACAGCACGTTTCCCAGTCAATATTTCAATAAGAAATGACGTGAGGTTAACAACAACCATGTATATAATATCCCGTGCTGCGTTCTGGACAAAAATTGTTCCATGAAGAACGGTCCTGGAAAAGATATACTCGCATGGCAGAAAGAGATCGTTCTGTAGAATCACAGCCGTTGTTTTAGCCGTGTATGCGTTTAGTATGATTTATGTCAAGCATCGCCTTAGAAAGAGTCTTTCAGTAAACGACAGCGGTGCTTTGCCTCGCAAATATGGACACACCGAGGCAGCCCAAATAATTACTTCACGCAATTAGATCACACTCGTTAGGACAGTTAATCAGGTAGTGATGTAAGCTTAATCAATTAAGTTACTTAGAAAGTGGTAACACCTCCTTGAGACACAGGACTTATCTCTTTTTGAAGTACAGCTCTTCTATGTTTGTTTGTTTCTTCCTTCATTTGTTCTGAATATTTGCAGGCGCGGTTGTGCCAAATTGAATGTCCTTCTCCAGCACTCACATCCTTTTGCTGAATACAACTGCAGCGTGAGCAAAGCTACTTGGGGACGGGGACCTGCTATCCAGTGCTGACTTTGTCATGCTTGTTATGTGGAGCATGTTCCAAAAAATGCAGCTCCCCGTTTGGTTTTCAAATTGCAACAGGACTATTTGGAGCTTGGAACAGTTGTGATTTTGTCATTTTGGCCCTCGTTTACCCCGTCTGTGAAATGTAAACAAAAAAGTCTAACATGATATGCTTTTGTAATGAAGATCACTGATGATGAGTAAAGAGAATATACAAGTTCAAGTTTATTCAATATTTTATATCATTCATTTTATTATTCAACATTTTATGTCAAGTTTATTCAAGTTCAAGATTTATTTCTTGCACTTATGCGTTTCAGTATACAATGAACGTGCAGGGAGGTCGCAAAAGTCTACATTTATTGTTTTGTGACCTTGCTACAATGACAATATATATTTTAGGAATGACAGTGGTCAGGTACGCTCTCTAAATTTGTAGCACTCAATTTTAGGTTTGAATGAGCAATCAATAGCAACTTCCCTCCTGATATTTTCTCATATATGCTAAATTTTAAATTTAATGTGATCGAATATGTGATAATATAGTAATAATATATAAGAATATAATATGTGATAAATGAATCTGATCAACAGTAGATGTAAACAACATGAGTAGCCAGAGAAGTGCATTCTCAATAAATAATTTTCTTCTTATAGCGCATATGTGCATACCTATTAACTGAAACAATTATCACACTTTCCTGACAAGTTTTAATTTCTGAGAGTGTACTGTAGAGGCTGCTTAGATCTACAACAGTTCATACAAAGTATTATATACTGTGAATGCCTTTAAAAGTCCCATGTGACACATATGCCTTTACTTTCTGGAGGTGCTGTGGTAGTCAAAGTTTGTGGGCATTACGCAGGTTCCGCACCCATTTCTTCAGTATGTCGAGGCAGCGGTGAAGTAACCTGTATTGATGATTATTATTCCAATTTTTATGGAGCATCGACAGCAAAAGGAAATAATACATCAGAACATTGGTTTGGGTGCAACCAGTTAAAAATGAATATGTTGTTTAATAAATGTATTGGACAAATGTTAAAACATCAGTTTAAAACATGGTTTACAATCCCTGTATCTTCTAAAAATTGAAAAGATTAAAAACTATTCTAAAAATAATATGGAGAACTCTTCTAAAAAGAATTATAATTATTATATTGCTGGGTGAAGGAGCCTAAAGTGTAGGGTGTGTTTCTGATGTGAACATGTAAGAAAATACGCAAAATTGAGAGAGGCTAACCACTGTGCGTGCACTGAGGTGGTTCCTTCCTGTAAAGTAGAAACCAGTGGATGAGGGACGTGATACTTAATTACCTGTACACCCAGCCGTATCACACTGCACAGATTATTCACTGGGTAGCCCTCATGACGAAACCTGTATTGAGAGACCACTTTTGCCTTAAAGGGACTGTCGCATCCGGAACCGTGGTTACGAATCCAATACCAACGTGTTCGGTACACTACCACGAGCTATTTGCCAAATTTTCTCCTTCCAAAACGGATCGGGCGATCATGAATCGAATTTAAAAGATCCGGTTTCGTTTTGATCCTCGATAGCGCCAGCGCCAACAACATCGCGTGACGCAAGGTGGAATCTGGCTAATCCGCTTTGAAGGACGCTGTCGTCTGCCGCCAAGTCTCGGGCTGCTTTGTTTTTTTCCGGCACGTCGCCCGTATTCACATGTGACACTTTCTAGTGACGCGGATACTACGCTTGCATCCTTCGCGTGAGATGTCGTTTGGAAACCGACGCAGCGTTCCTGACTCCAGGAAAACTTCCTTCGAAAACCTCGATGTTTGATTTCGCACGCCAAGAATACAGCTACAGCCAGACCCCAGACGAAGCGAAAGTTGGAAGCAGCTACATCACTAGCGGGTATCCAGATGAAGCAAGGAGTGTTCATGCTGTCCATGTATGCTCCTCGCATTTCACCGATAAAGTGTACCTGGATGAGAACATCGTGCAAGTGCAGCTTGGATTGACACAAAAAAGGAACGAATTGAAACTTGACGCCGTTTCGACAGTGTTCCACGAACAAAGCGAGCCAGCAACTTCGACAGTAAGTCACAATGTCTATGTAGTTTCCCAATCGGATCTGTCACTCTTGCGCGTGAGTAACTTAGCAGCAAAAGACGAAATCGGTACAACGTAAGGTAGCCCCTAACCTATGATTAATAACTACATAAATAAAACACAATAAACAAGTAAAAGAACATGATGTCATTCATATGAACGTGTTGGCTTTTCTCGTTGTCGGACGCGTTATCATGAAACTTTCCCTGTTACTGAACCTGTGACTTTTGTGGAATGTGGTAGACATGATTGGTTTTCATGTGTATTACAGCTGCAGGCAGCTCGACAGGGTCAAGCGCAAGTGGTACGTATATTACTTAAATACATATAATGTTTTTACAATTTTTGGACACAGAACAATTCGCAAACGATGAACCCCGATCACTAAAAGGAAGAACTGACGCTGTTTGTGTGCTGGTGTTAGAAACAGGCACTATATACAAACAGTACCTCTGTCCGTAACATAAGCGCCATAAACCACTTCCCAGTTTCCTTTTATCTCTCTGTTTGTGTGCTGTAGGGCGACGGTTTTTGCGGTTGTCGTAGCCAACTTGAGATGCACTTTTGACATTCTGTGTTATAGAAGGACCAGGTGCTGCTGATCCAAGTCCCATCCATCCATGAAACGGCGTCAAACAATGTACGTGTGTGCACGGCAATTTTGCTGAGAGACCTGGTTTTTACACTAACGCCTTTACGACGCCTCTGACAAATTAGGATCTTCCAGAACAGTGCTTTCTTCATCCAAGTTCAAGAAGTAAAGAGAATGACTTCGTGGCTTCTACTGACATCTCACAGCTACATGCCAAGACAAAATAACTTGAAAACAGGAAATGAAAAGAAAAAAAAAAGTCTGTTTCAGGTCCACCCAAATCTTTGTGCAGAGGCTGACAACAACAACGTTATTGTGAGATGATGAATGATGCTGATGCAGCGTTGAGATTAAGCCCTTGTTTGCTTTTTTGCAATGCTATACATTACTGCTGGTTAAATGTAAAATGATGCACCTACCTCCAGACATTAAAGGGGCTACCAGAGATGTAGTGTGAATTCAACAGAAAAGCTGCATGTTCTTCGAGGCACTGTCACATAAGCATTGGCCAAATTTGCTGTCCTGTGAGCTTTGATAGGATATGCCGTAGATAGTAAGAGGCCTCTTACTGTAAAAGGGAGGTGCATTATTCGAGTAGTGGGGTCTGAGGCATGAGGGTCATTTCAGGATGTACTAGCCCTTCCAAAATTTTACACTTGGTTGTGCCCAGGGTTACATCCCACTTCGCCTATTCCCATTTCGCCTAATCCGGATTATCGGATTAAAAAGGTCGGGGGGTGACAGATCGATCCAGATCCCCCCCAACACCCCGAGTTTTTTTCCTGTGCACCACTGTTATAATGAAACCGTCCAATTTACTGTCCAACCGTCCCGTTTTTATTGCAATTGAAGTACTTACGAAACTGTTTATTTTATTTTTTTATTTTTGTGAGTCCCCGCTTCAGATCCCAAGGGACATTGCCAGTGTGGTGCACGCTGATAACTGTCTGTGCATAGCAAATAATAAATATCTGTACGTGAAGAGTTGGATGTGGACTTGTGCGATGGCTCTTGAATGGACAACACTCAGTCAACACAAAGATTTATTCACATTTGCGCAACTTATTGCCTGTCATTATAATAATTATTATAATACATAGACAAGAGGTAATGCTCTGCCAAGGATCTCTGAAGTTACAGTCTTGAAAGCTGTTTTCAAAACAGTGGTGCTAAAAAAATTGGATCAATGGCAGAACAATCTTCCGTGGGAATGACAAATTGTGGACATTCCCAGACAGATGTATCACTTACTATGATAATGAGGTGTAAGTGTACCATTAGTGAGTTATGAAACGTTACCTGAAAGTATTTGACGTGTTATATCCCTCACATGCTATAATACTGCCTACGATAAGAAGCATTACACTACTATTAAAAGTGTAACTGTCACTTATTGCTCCTGCCTATTCCCCTGCACTTCTCGGGATTACTGTGGTAACACAGATTCTGTTTCACACTTCTCAATTGGAAACTACGCAAGTCTATTATGGTGTAGGTGTGAACAGGAAATGAGGCACACAAAAGATGATAGTCCTGAGAGGACCAGGATGGAAAAACGTTGGCGAATCATGCGGACGACACACCCAGGTATCTGTCGTCTGTTTCTCTGTCCAAGGAATCTCCAAACTCAGCTTGTAAACACACAATAAGCAGTGAACGTGACGTAGCTGTAAAAAGAAAGGACACTTTCCTAAACACGTAGCACAGTAATTTCCTGACAATCATTCTAATTCTAACCCGGCCCTTGAGTTGCACAGTTGGTTAGAGCCTTCGTAACTTTCATAGGGCATTCGTCGTGTGTGCAAAAACGACGACAACTACGAAAATAAGGATTGCTCGACGTGCCTATCTATCGTGGGCACAGTAGGCGAAGACTGTGATCGTCGCTGCAGTACTGCAGTGGATACACCACCAGAAGTTCTGGCCGATGACAGAGAGCTGGGAACAAATTGTGATGCGTGCGTGTGGTGCGTGCCGTCATTGCACAACTCTGCCACTTCACCAGCACTGCAGCATATAGGCACTCATCCGGTTCCTGGGGAGCACAGACGCCGCACAAACACTTGGATTGTTTCCTGCGTCGTAGTGTGAATGTCACGGGATTAAGTATTGAGCACTCCGATCATGAACGTATACCTAAAGCAGTGGTCCTGAGGCTCGTTATGTTGCGCTAACGCAGCAGTGGCACGTACATCACCAGCGACTTGTAGAAGAAGCGGATCCGTCGAATATGGGCCGTCATCAAACATGTATATTCGTCACGGGAGCTATTACTAAAGGCACTTGAACAGCATGATTCGCCACTTCCGCGTTCCGAGTCCGCCATCTCCGTATGTGCCTTCGCCTTCGTCTCCCTGACCTTGCTCATGCAGGCTGCACGCCGCGGGGACTCCTCTGGCTCGCCGCGTTCTTATTGGTCAGATTCCTTGCGACGTTGCTAAAGATTCTCAGCAGGGAGTTCCGCTTGACGACCGCATCCGTCTTTTGCGACAACCGCAAAATATTCGTCTGCTGTAGCGCCGCTTACACACGAATTATGCAAAAAGTATTCCGTCGATCGGAATGGGACTTTCGGAGTCATGGTCAGTGAAGGACGGGGAATCTCATTTCACTGTGGTTTCGGAATCGATCTGTGGTCGATGCGACTGTCCCTTTAAAAACTGCTACAAATAGCACGACACGCTACAAATTATTACTATCGTAACGAGCTGACGATACAGCTCAGACACAAAGGCGTTATTCAAGTCGCGCCACACCACCGTTACGTAGGATTCCTTGTCACAAATCAAACCAAAGGCACAAAACAATACCAATACATGAAAAAGGGTGACAATCTTGGTCTCATTATGACGCAATACCGAACTTGTGCGCGAAGGTAATTCAAAGAAATGAATGTGCACTTGCTTCCGTAGAGAATACGGTGTACCATGCTAGCAATCCATGAAAAAAGCGCTCGAGTGCTCGCACATATATTGATGACAATACTACCTGTGTAGTGTAACATGTTCTTTCAAGCATATTATGCACTCAAACTGTATTTGGCGCCAGGTAAAATGCAAGTGTGCTCGATTGAACGTCCGAAGAGCGATCAAGCAACCTGCATCCAGCGTTCGTTTTGGGCAAAAAAACACTTCATAATGGTCAACTAAATATACAGAATGGACGCCTATTTATTCCTTGATAAGGAGTGACTCACCTGTAGAAATTTCGACCCTGTATCCTTGCCAGTACGGTTGGTACGACCCTAATTGCAAGAAATTGCCATGATCGCTGCGGCGACTGTTGTGGGTACAGTAAGATGGCGGCCGGTTTCTTCACGCTCGCGCTCCCTATCCGCGATCCAGCCTTTTACAATCGAGATCAGTGCATGAAGCGGGGGTGCCCCATGTTTTGAGGAACAGCGTGATGCAAGTGTTGTCAAAGGCTGAGAATGAGAGAACGCTAGGGAAACGCGGTCGTCGAACTCGCCCAACGCTCGTCGATAGTGCATTTTCGCATATTCTTTAAGGGCACAGAAACGTACTACTGTTTCGATTCTTGGTGACTCGACTCAGGGCTCTGCTCTACAACTCTGGAATTGCGCGTTCATCTTGTTTTCAGGAATTGTGAAGATTCATTACCAAACTAATTTTCTTTTTTTTTTCTTTTTTTTACACGACGAAAGAAGTAACGGCTGCTAAGTGTGCGTTCCAAAGCGGTTGCGTCTCGGTCCCTCACGATGAAAACATTCTGGGCTGGTGGTTCAGTGATGTAGATGTCGATTCTAGCTTTCATGTTCCCTGGTTCCATCTGAGGGTCGTGCTTTTCTTCTTTTTTATGAAGATAGTTTTAATATTACGGCAAGGCAAGATGTCACAGAAACCCGGTGAGCCCCGGCTTAGATTTCCGCTGAACCCGACTGTGGCTGTTTGGCGATCGCACCAAGTGGTCCTTCAGCCGACAGAATTCGTGGAGGGATGACATTTAATCCACTGGCAATCTCCACGCAGCTCCACAGTCACAAATACCACCGATTCATACAAACTCAGAAGAAATGGGCGGACTGTCCTAGGTCGGTCGACCTATGCGCATGGGCAACACACAAAGATACAACCAAGTCTAGGTGCTGGTAACGATAACACAGTTGCATTCAACAGTACGTAAGACATGTACATTACGGGACAACTGCATTACATATTACAGCCTTCAAATTGATTTCTAGCATAAGTCCGGATGGGGGTGGTTAGAATTAACAGTTCCAATTACCAGGAATAACAAAATCAAAGTCTTATCTGTCATACTGAAGGCTTCGGTGACGTTGTCTTCAATCTTGCGGCGGTGTTCCAGGCCGAGGATCTCAGGCACTTCCCTTCACTTCACTTCACATCACATCACTTCACATCGCTTCACATAGGCGCAAATGTGGATCGGGGTAAGATACTTTTTCAACTTACAACTTTGTAGAATATTTCCGGGAGCTGCATGGTTCGAGCACGTCCGTCTCAGTTTACATTTCTCCACCCACCGCCACTCATGCGTGAATATCTCTGGTTTTATTGGGCAGCCGAATCTTTGTTCTCAAACCATTTCATTTTCGTTCCCTTGAGGTGATTTTTGGGTGGACACTTAGCTCCAAGGACGGCTCAGTCTGAGTGCATCAGTTGCAGGTGCTTAAAAAGAGGGGTTACTTCCGCATTTCCCTCATATCCAGAAGTTTTGCTAGTTGAACTAGGAGTTGGTTTGCTGCACGTGCTTTGTCGTGTCGAATGCCGTCGCCTCTTAGTTATTTAAGGTGGGGGATGGCTTTATTGAAAAAAAAAAAAAAAGGAATGCACTCTCGCAGCTGTCTCCACTTTGCTGCCATTCGTCATGCCACCCGGCAGACTTCGTAGGTTCACTGGTGCACTCTGTGCCGTGTTCGATTGGGATCACCACCCTCTTCGCCATCTCGAAGGGGTGAAACTGAAGGATTAGCGCTCGCAGGCGAAAGTCGGGAATTCGAGGACGTTAGACAAAAGGCTCCATTTTGCCCGTTGGGGCGTCGTACAAGGTCGGGGGCCGCATAACCGAAAACAAAATGTATGATTCAGTCACACAAGAGCATCACAGTTTGCATCCTGGCTGACCTATCATTAGGCACTATGACATAGCATGACTAATATGCGAAAGGTCGTCGACTTTTCATTGCATCCGAACCTACTACATCGTTAAATAAAGTCCCCTCATGAACAAATTATGAATTGACCTTTCATGTCATCTACACTTCACCCCACCCTCGTTATCTTATATTCGGTCTTGCCTCATCTTTGTGCTATATCTTTGTTTTAGGAATAGCACGCCGACGTTCGCTCGGGATGACCTTTCCGAACGTATACCCCCCATGAAAGAACTGATGTTCTGAGGCTAGAACAACATAGAAGGGACAAATACATACAAAGCCTCAATTTGCCTAAGAAGACTTCTTAGGCAAATGTATTTGTCCCTTCTATGTTGTTCCAGCCTCAGAACATCAGTTCTTTCATGTTCATCAGTTGCCACCTGGATCGATCCCGTCGTATGAATGTGTGTGTGAGTGAGCAAAAATGTAAGAGTGAAAGGAGGATGAGGGAGAGAGAGTGGCTGGTTTGTCCCTTCAGATGACGCACCCTGGAAGTCGCTGAGATGGCGTGTTAGCTTAACTCAATTGGTAGAGCCCTGGACCGGCAATCGAGAAGATGTGGGTTCGAGTCCTACAGCTGGCTAACCTTTTCAGTGACTTTCAACTTTCATCTTTATACCCCCCGCTTTGCAGAATGCCAAGACGTTCACATTGTAGAACAACAACAGACAGATCATCTTTAACCGCGTCGTTACAACAGCAAGGCGCGTGGGGTCTAAATTCTTGTTTCTCTGCTTGTCTGTGCCAATTTGCAGTAATGTAAGACTCAGAATCTTATCGACTGGCAAGCCACGTTATGAACGGTTTGCTAAAATTTTCTATCATGTTCACCCCATTTCACAATAAAGCGAATTAGACGTCTGCAAAAATTCCAGAAGAATGATGACTATCTGCGGGAAACAGCACGGACGTTTGCGCGACTCTGCTCTTGGTGCGATGAAAGGAAACTTTGATGTGATGTCCGTTGCTCCCTACCATCTTATCACCAAAGTTTGCGATTGCACGTTTCTTCGTTTTGTTTTTCTCGGTTTCTCGGATTTATATGACCAGAGTTTACCCAACACTCCCAAGATAAGGAGAAGGCCCGCGCCCTACGTCACACAGGAAAGCCCGCTGTTACTATTGTGGATGCTGCTATGAAGTAAATGAAAGAGCGAACTAGAAGAAAGCTCGAACGAGATCGCGAAGCAGGAAAGGCCTCCATAGGTGACGTAAGCGCGCGAGCCCGACGCTATCTAGGAGGTGTTGGTTCACCAATCACTTTTTGTGCCGAACGTGCCTCTGCTGCCACTGCCACATATAGATGTGCTGAAAAGAAGCACTCTTCCGCTTGTTTGTTTGTTTATTTTCATTTTTGGGGGGAGTGTGTCTGTAACCGACAAACCTTCTTGATGATGACGGGAAGAGACTGTAACACGCAAAATTTGGAATTAAGCATTGAAATGCTTAAGGCCAAGGACAAACTGAAGTGTATGATGCAGTGATAACGGAGTAACAAGCTACAAGTAACAAAGTGAAGTGCAGTTACTGAATTCGTCTTTGTAGCCTATAGAGTATTTTTTTTTTCATCATAATGTAGGGTAATTTCTGAGGTTTCTTCCGACGCTGTCACACATACACCAGTACAGTCCCCTTAGAAGTCGCCCCAGGACGCACATTTCGCACAGAGATAACAAAAATGAATATTAACCAGCCTTACGAGTGCCGGTCATCCCATTCCACACGCTACGAGTAGCAGCCCAGAATTCTGAGCAGTACAGAAACGAAAGGCTTGGCAAAAGTTATGAGAGCTGATTATCACGTTTTCATTCTGCGTTAGGCAATATTGCTGAGCTGATAGCCAGGCTCCGCGCGTGATGTCTTACGTACAAATTCCCTTTCTGGTCTGCCCACGCCTCTTTCCTACTTCCTTCCTCCTCACCTCATACTTTTCTTTCAAGTTGGCTTCCCTACATGTTCTTCTGCTATCAGGCAGAGCCTGCATCAAAGAGGGTGCCCCTGAATTCTGGTACGCCCTGGTCGACGAAGGAGGAGACAACCACAGCCACAAGTTGCACAGAATGCTCGGTATAGCTCACATAACAGAATCTTATTTCAACATCACAAATTCGTTTGCAACTTTGATTTCGGACATAAATCGCTTAGCAAGGTCCAAGGAATTAATATTCAACAATACCCTGTGAACGTGTGTCTTGGGACAGACTTGAAGCTCCTCCTTACAGTCCTTGGTCTGGAATCGGATTCGTCAAGTTTTCCTTGCCCGTGTGTACCGCCAATGTGGACCAACGATCTGATCCCGAAATACCACATGAAATCTTCAATTCCCCACCAATCACAAGGACGCTAAATCCTCTTAGAAAAGACTGCGACGAGCTCAAGAGAGGTGTGCACTACCTGCCACTGTCTGACATAGAGCCGATAATGATAATACCGATCATGATAATACGTTACACATGATGATGCGGGTATTTGGGAAACTTTTTGAAAACGTTATCCGCGAGTTCCATGACATGGATAAGTCTAAAATGTCCTAGTTCGCCAAACAAGCACATTGAGGAATTAGCTGACTTAGTTTCGTAGTGCTGCGACAAAACGACATTGTGCAGAGAAGACGAAGGACCACGAGGAAGTTGCTTTCATCATTGTCTGGAGCGGACTGCAAAAAATCTGCTGCGCATGTTGTCCGAGAAACTCCGTGGGAAGTTGCACGCAGACACAGAAAGGATGGTGCTGAACCTGTGGGGTATGTTTGAAGAAGTTATAGAAGCACTTACGTGGGAATCCCTTCCTGATCGTGTACAGGAATTGGCGTCTCAATTTTTGAAACTGTTTGTACAGCTCGGCCAAACTCAGCGAAAGGGCTACGGAAGAGCTAGCGTTACCCCTTACATTCACATCCTCAGCCATCACCTTGCCTTCAAGCAATCCGCGTTTCGCTGCTTGGGCTGGTTTTCCAGCAAAGGATTAGAGAGAAAAGCGACGTTTTGAAGAAAATATATCACTCAAAAACCACTAAATGGGATGCATCCAGTGGACACTCTAAAGTTGGCGTACAGACGTGAGACGTTGGAAGGTACTCGCGCGCGAGGATATTATAAAAAAAGCCGATGAAGAATATTGGCGGTGCGGAGGAAAGCAGGAGAATCGAAAAGAACGTGCAAAGTCTTTCGTATAGCCAACAGCGTGTCAGTTGCGAAGTGACGTGAATGACTTGAGCGCCGGCGCACTTCGTACGGAGCTCCCCGCACTAGGAAAGCACACAACAGTGAAATCCCCCCGAAAGCCGCGAAAAATGCTATTGGATTTCCATTTCCTAATTTCTATAATACTTTTCATTTTGTTACAATATACGTTGTCTCGTGAATTTTCTTGTACCGTGCACGGCTGCACCAATCCGTCAGTGTCGATTTCCACATGTTCTGCACTGTTTGTGCAAGTGTGAGTTATTGAAGAATTGAACTAGTTGAAGGAAAAATTTTCACGTTGCGGCCGTACCGGGGCACGGCTGACTTTCAAAAAGTACGCGTTTCGAAATTTCTCTTTCGCTTTTTAGTTGTTTTGTTAAGAATGTGTTCTTGTTGGCACCTACAGGCCTTCCCACTCATTTTAATCCAAACGTCATAAGAAGTAATGCACCTGCCACAGAGACTGCTTCGCACATGGATTAATCATTACAACGCTTAGGACGAGTGGGAAACCCTGTAGTTGCATCTGTGTTTTTTTTTTCTGCGAGGACAGTTGTTGCGGCTACGTTGAAGTATCTTATTTCATGTCATCCATATCAAGCGCATATTATGTTCACCCCATTTCGTAATAAAACGCATCAAACGACCGCGAAAATTCCGGTAGAATGCAATATCCAGTGCATTTGCGAGAAACATAACCGACGATTGCGCGACTTTACTCTTGGTGCGATGAAAGGAAACTTTGATATGACGTCCGTTGATCCCTACCACACATCTTATCACCACCCTATGGGATTGCATCTTTCTTCCTTTTTCTTTTTCTCGTGCTTATTTGAGCAGAGTTTACCCAAGCACCTTCAAGATAACGAGAAGACCTGCGCCCTGCGTCACAGAGCAAGCCTGCTGTTGCAATTGTGGGATATATCGTTTAATACCATGTAGACTAATGTCGAATTGCAAAAGCAAATCAAAGACATGAAGAGTCAAATAATGAGTGCTATACATGAAATGTCGCAGGAGTTCAGATCATACAGCTCTGCCATGTCCGCACAAATTGAAGAAGTGAACAAAAGCATGTCTTGCATAAATGAAAAATTTTGTGAAACGCAAATAAAGTTGGAAGCTGTTCTTGTTGAAAATATTAAGCTGCGAAAAGCTAACGAGGAGCTAGCAGAAAGAGTGAGTAACTTCGAACTAAACCTCTAGACAACATTGAGATCAAGGGATTACCTGAAAACCAGGGAGAAGACTGCGTGAAGTGTATTCAACTTCAACTTCAACCTCAATTTTCCTTTATTGAAAGTCAAGAAATAGTGAAACATAGAAATCGGAACCGCAGGGCAAGCCCGTTCAGGCCACTGATGCTAAAATCGATATGGACATCGACGAAACTGATATTGATATTGTGCATCGTGTATCAACTTATGACAAATCTGGGAAAAATATTATTCTCCGCTTTGTTTCAAGGAGTAAAAAGAACGCGTTCCAGCCGAAGGATAAGAGAGCACGCATTTGCGCTGTAGACTTGGGTTTTAAAAACGACACTAGGTCCATTTGCTTTAATGACCATCTTCTGCCTGTCAACAAGAAACTGCTTGCAAAAACGCGAACCGTTGCAAAATCTAGTAACTGGAAATTTGTTTGGACCGACCATGGCAAGATCAGAGCACGATTTTCGACGGAGAGTTCGGTCCTCCGAATCAGACGCGAAGCAGACATTGCAAAGGTAGGCTCACCGATAGTGACTAAGACAGTGTTCTGTTTTGTTCCCCTTTGCGTTGATGGAATTATCTTTAACTCACTTTAATGCCAGAAGTTTAAGACGGCACTTTCATGACAGAGACGATTTTTTGTGCGCAGGCTATTACCTTACCCTCCTGTTGCAATCAGCGAAACTTGCTCAAAAAGCGATGAGACGTCCCTTCACCAGTACAAAAATTATGTTTCTAAGCATGTTTGGCGTGATCAATCTCGCAATAATGATGTTCGATGGTGGGGTAAGCATCTCTCTTGCTTCACAAATACGGTACATTATCCGCAATGATATTGTCTTAGATATTCCATGTTGTGAAAGCTTGTGGGTTGAAGTTTATAAGAGCTGTTTGACCGGTGCGCATAGAAATGTTGTCGTTGGCGTGTTATATCGTTCCCCACCTGTAAATGTCACCCAATTAATTCGTTCTTTAGATATGTTGTTACACAAGTTGAGTTTCGAAAATAAGTGTGTTGTACTTACTGGGGATATTAATATAGACTTGTTAGATATTATGCCACCTACTACTCTAGCCTTTTCTAGTTGCCTTACTAGTTATGGTTTTACATGTCCGATTATGTCCCCTACCAGAGTAACATGCAGTACATCTACTCTAATAGATCACATATGGGTCAAAGACTGTTTAATATCATATCCTGAGGTTATTGAAATTGACATCACAGATCATTATGCCGTATCTGCCACTTTCCAGTCCAGACTCTGTGGCAATAATAGGGGATCTTTCGTGCGTTTTAATTCGGAGCGCTTTGTTAGTGACGTAGCCGGCATTCATTGGACATCCGTCTATAAGTGTGAGCACATTGATGAAGCATATAACTTTTTCTGCTCGTCTTATTCACGTTATTGATCGTAACAAAATCACGGCTTCGTCTAGGAATAAGTGCTTGCGTGGCCTAAATCCGTGGATTACCCGTTGCATCCTTATATCAATTCGGAAGAAGCATAATCTCAGTAGGAAGCTTAAGAGTAACCCATTTAATGTTAACTTGCGAGCGAGATATATGCTGTATTCCAAACATTTATCCAGAGTACTATACAGTGCTAAGAGACAGTATTTTCATTCAAAAACTGCGTCTTGCACAAACGTCAAAGATCAGTTGAAAATTGTCACGTCCTTCCTTAATAGACATAGCTGTCAGGCATTTCTTGATAAGATTACTTCAAATGGTGTAATTTATCATTTTTCACATGACATCGCATCCGCTTTCGGTAACCACTTCATTTCTACACTTAAAAATTTGACAGAGATATCACAATCACCTCAGTCACATTTCGCTCCCGTTCTACCGCGTCCCAAGCAGCACAATGTACCGAAAGTCGAGTGCAATCGGGGTGGACGGTATATGTCTTATCAATGCTCTTACGTTTCACGAGTCTGTTCAAGGTCGTTCCACCTACCCGTCCACCCCTATTGCAATCGACTTTCAGTACATTGTGCTGCTTGGGATGTATCTCAGTCTTTCTTCCTACCACCCACGTGCCCGTTGGAAGTATCGCGCGTGATATCATCACTCCGTAACGTTTCCGCAGGTTACGATCACATAACTGTGGCAAATTTGAAACTTGTTCGTGACGCTATCTCCCTTGTCCTCGCACACATTATCAGTCTTCATTTCAAACACGGCACATTTCTTAGGGCTCTGAAACACGCCGTAATTATTCCCCTATTTAAAATGGGTAACGCCTCTGATGTAAATAACTATCGGCCGATTTCTATCTTGCCGGCGATTAGTAAGATTTTCGAACGGCTACTCACAGCCGCCTTGTTAAGTATCTTGGAAATTTTAATACACTATGCAGGAATCAACACGGATTTCTTAACAAGTGCTCGATTGAAACTGCCCTGATTAATTTTTGCGATAGAATTCAGTATGCGTTGGACAGCGGAGGCGTAGTTCTCTCTGTTTTTATTGATTTTCTAAAGTATTTGATTGCGTGCATCACAAAATACTCCTTTCCAAATTAACAGCTGATGGAATTTGTGGTCCAGCTCCAACACTTATGCAAAGATCGCAATACATACATACATATAGATTGCATATATTTATAGATTCATATATAGATTGCGATCTTGAAACCCTGTGGCTAACTGCTGATTGTTTACACAAGCCCGAAATTCTTGGCATTTGTTATGGTCCTTCTTCGGAGAATACGGTTTTCGTTAACGAGCTGTGTGACGCATTAAACCTTATAAACGTACGATTTCGTAATACACCCTTGTTCTTGCTGCGCGACTTCAACTTTATAGCTATAGTTTGGAGCTCGCCTTCTCCTCACGTATGTGTTACCTGTAGTGACGCTGCTGATTTCATTAATCTATGTCACGACTTTAACTTGACACAGGTAGTTACTGCACGAACTCGGATAGTTGGAGATACTGCAAATGTTCTTGACCTTGCCCTCACATCCCACCCCGCTTTGGTGTCTGATATTTTGTACCTGCCTGCCTTAAGAGACCATGTTGTTATGCATTTTTTCATCAACCTGCCATGCGTTTCCAGAGTCAGGCCTAACAAAATCATCCGCAATTACAAGAGGGCTAATTTCGACATTATCAATCCCGAATTAGGTAGGTTTTTAGACAGTTTCATCGATGAGTTCTGTGATCGCCTACTTCAAGAGAACTGGACCTTATTTACAAATATGGTTAATGAGCTTGTTGATCAATTCATCCCTCTCACCACAATTGTAACCATACCTGAATCTCCTTGGTTCAAGCGCACCATCAGGCGACTACGAAATCGAAAGAGGAGCCTTTTCAAAACTTCACGGCGTTCGCCAACTCAACCCAACTGGTTGCGCTACAAGGTAGCCCCTAGCCAATACAAAACTACCATCAAGGACACAGCGGAATTCACTTTCAATCTAGGACAAGAGCATTGCTATGTAGATACACTGTGCCCAGGGTTCGAACAAAGCATAGTTTCAGCGCTGAAAGAAAGATTAATCAGCGTACGGTCGTGATATTTTGCTTCGCCCCAGCTCACCAATTCCCCGTAGGTCCTATTCGAGTACTTTCTTCACGTAACTGGCAAGTCTCACAGTCAGAGCTTCACCATCACGTCCCCATTCACAAGCACAAATAGGTTGTGATGGTGTTTCCACCGCCGACGGAACTGCGTGAGACCGAGCAGCCGAAGATCTTGCTGCAGCCGGGTCTTCAGGGCCACTCTGCAAGCCCACATGACTTTCAGTAGGTTTTCGTTTCGGCTCCCATACACTGCTCGCGTCCGGGAGCACCACAGATGATAGATGATCTCTGTGATCAAGAGTACGAAAGCTGGCTCCTCGCGAGCGGGCACAGGCAACGGGTCCAAGAACTGCACTGTTGCGTAAGATACACCTGCGAGCTGGTAGATATCAGCCACCCTCCTCCACATCGCTGCAGCGTTGAGGCACCCGTAAAATACATGATGGTGGTTTTCTACCGCCAAACAGGTCACACAGTGCATGGAGCGCGTAAGGCCAAATCGTCGTAACCTTGACCTCACAGGCAGTACATTGTGGGAGAGCTGCCACGCAGCGTCGACATGGGAGCCGTCCACGATGTCCCACGAGATGCGCCTTCGGTTGCGCCCTGTTATGCCTGACGGAAGCGGATCCCAGATGTCACAGAGCGCTCTGTATAACTCCCTTGAGGTCCAAGTCGGGAAGTCGACCTCAGGTTGCGATCTTCGTATGGAAGCCGCGTACTTGCGCATAACCTTGTAGAAAGGCCAGAGGCGTTCCGCATGCGGTCGCGTGTGATCTACCGCGCCCCCAAAGTCCGCAATAGACGTCCCCGCAAAGAATAGTGTCAAGTCGTGCGCTATGTGGGAACGGTCCCGCAATATCTTGAAAAGCATGGCCAGGCCGAGCGCCGCACAGAAGAGCAGTACGTTAGGTATGCTCCATCCACCCTGTTCTGGTTCTCTAGTAGCGACGGACCTCGACACTCGCTCGGGCAATCCACTCCAGAAGAAAGAATACATCAAGCGATGTGCTCTTCGCGCCGTCCCGTGGCCAGGCTGGAAAGCAGTGCCAAAGTACCACAGGCGACTGCACACGTGGCGTGTAAGAATCTCACTGCGCTGCCTGAAATCCAACTCTGCGCCGCCCGTAAAACGGTCGTCGGGGCAGCATCGCTTGCGGTGTTGTTTCCGGGAAGATTTTTTCTAAAGATCTTTGACAGCAGCTCTCCGACAGCTATCTGCAGGGAAAAGCCCGGGGTCTGACGGGTTGCCGTCGGAATTTTGCAAAAGGAAAACCTGATGGCCACAGTTTGGGAAAGTTTTCAGCGAGATACTGAACGCGAGTCTAGAGAATGGTGTTTTCCCTTCGACAATGAGGCTCGGAATAGTGAAGTTGCTGTGCAAGAACGTGAGTCGAGCAAAGGACTTAAAGGCATGGCGACCGCTCACGATAATGAATACCGACCACAAAATTGTTGCGAAGGTTCTGCAGATGCGACTGGCGCAGGCCATGCAAGCTTTAGTGTCCCCGGTGCAGGCATGTGCGGTTCCAGGGAGGGGAATTCAGACGCACCTGAGCGCCCTGCGAGACTTGTGTGCTGCAACAAAAGAGAAAGTCCTCGCCATGTTATTGATGAACTTTGACCAGGAAAAGGCTTTTGACCTCGTAAGCCACCGGTACATGTTGTTTATTTTAACAAGAATGGGACTCCCAGAAAAGTTTCTTAGATACGTCGAACTGCTGTACAGAGAAGGCATTAGTGCCATCGAAGTGAATGGGAAGACCACGCAAGTTTTCCACGTGAGGTCAGGCGTTCGTCAGGGATGCCCGCTATCACCGCTGTTGTACGTGCTGTGCATTGAGCCTTTGTTGCTGAAGCTGGTGTCAAGTCCGAGGATAGCACGGGTACCGCTTCCAGGCATCTTGGGAAGACCGACAATCTTTCACTACGCTGATGATGTGACCATTTGTACAACGGAAGAATGCGCAGTCCAAGAGGCGCTACCGATCATGGAGCTCTACACGAAAGCATCAGGGGCAAGACTCAACAAAGAAATGTCAACCATCCTACCAGTACATCGTCAGACACTGTAGCAAGAGATAGCCGGAGTACCAGTTGTCCAAGTAGCGAAGCTGTTAGGAGTCCAGTTCGACATGCGAGGACCGTCCGACGAAACATGCGTCCAGATCAGACGTGTCCTCCACACCCCGACCCCCAAAACAAATAAAACAAGTAAAGGAAAAGAAAGAAAGAGAGAGACAGGACTTCACCACTTTGCCTCTCATATGTTTTAAATAGGGCATCGACGAGCGTTGAAAATTCAGGATATATGCTCTGGTCTCCCTTCAAATCCGCGTATTGATCTTTCGATCTTTCGCGGTGGAGGGAGGCGAAAGGGAGCCGGTCCTTCATATATGGAGAAGAGCCCCTTGATAACGCGTTCTACTACCACCCAACGAGAAGACCACCGAGTCTTCTGTTTTTCAACAGCTATCCAGCGAGGTCGCCATTGCGTCCTCTGAAGTACGCGAAGGAGAAATGTCTGCAGAAGCACGCCCGGGGAGGGAGGAAAATGCACCTGTAGAACCTCTCCTTGAGGAGGTGAGCTCGTACGCAGCAAGCAATGGATCTGACGTCCCACTGGTCATTGACGAAGAGTGGCGGACATTTACAGGCTACCAGGAGTATGTTTCGACACGGTGCGGTTCCTGGATCCTATACCTGTACCCAGCAGGAAGGAACCGGCCTTCGTGCTCCGAGATCTGCTACCAGCTCTGGTGTGCCAGGACCACGACCTACTAGATTATAACGACCATGTCAGGCGCACCCCTTCTATGCGCCGCGTTTTTGGAAGGTAGCGGTGGCGCTACTAATCGTCCTTGTTATTGCGCGTTTAATTGTTATAATCTTTTGTACTTAACCTTATATTAGGATTGATGTACGAACAGTGCATGTCCCACGGAAGATTTGTTTGCGCATAAATTTATGAATGATGGTTATCGTTACACGCGTCTTGCCCGTGTTACCGCGCGTTGTCGTCTGCTATACGACAGTGTGCTTGCCGTTTCCCCGCCCCGCGTTGGTGTGAATTTTTCATTCTGTCACCTGAACATTGGAACACTGCGCAAATATGGTGCAGTGCGTTGTGCCGTTGTGCAAACAAAAACGGAAAAAGAGGTCAACTGTGTCGTTCCATGAATTTCCTGCGAACTTTGAGTTACGCGAAAAATGGATTTCGCTCATACGTCGCGCTCCTCGACCAGGTGCGTCAGAAAAGAAGTAGCACAAAGCTTAACTTTCATGTCAAATACTAGTAGAGTCTTGAGCAATTGTTTGATTACACTTTACGAAGAAAAGTCAGCGTCAAAGGTAGGCCCAGCATCTTACTGGAAACTGGGTCCGGAACAACATCCGTGCTGCTACGTGCTACAATTAAAATATGCGTCATACGATAGGTTTAACCACAATATTCATAGGGCACTTCTGGGTGCAGTTTGTTCCACACTGAAAAATAACACAATTATTTTACAGTACTATGTATATTCCTCTCTTTTGGACTTTCTTGGTTCGGTATTTCTGTTAGCAGGGTGTTACACCTAAGCTCACTAACTCCAAAGACAAAAAATCGGGAATCATACTGTACTTTTCACATGCTAAGCACAAGGGCTACAACGCTACAAATAATCCACTTGAAGCTTGAAATTTCATTGAACGAATTTCTTTATTTCTATTAGGCATCACTTTAATTAGATTTACATTTCATTAGATCATTCACAATTTCATTGCATATGCATATGCAAACAGCTAGAGAATACCACAAACACTTCGTACGCAGGTGGGTCAGAACCATGGCAGCCACGAGATAGGTCGGCAGTGTGTTCTCTACACTTCTTGCCTACGGACTTCAGGGAAAGTGCGAAGAAACGCATGCTGAGACCATATGCATGCCCAACTGTCTTTCCCCAAGATGCTCTCCGGAACAGCCTACAGTTGACTAGAGGGACCATCACATCCACAGCAACTCTTTGTCTAGCTGGTGGACAACAGCTCCAGGATGCCTTGCCTATTGAGAGATCTCGTAAGCACATTGGCTGTCACATTTTTGTGTCATCACATGTATACAATTTGGGTTGATACTGCTTACACCTAGCAAATGCTGAGTAGAACATGGATAAGGAAATGCACATCACAAGTACATGACATAATTAATATGAAACTACCACCATTCACATAGCTTACCGGTCATTTTCTATGCTGGCACACTGCATAACACATGATAGCAGCCTGTGCACTGAGGGCATCCCCTCACATGAGCTGGCTCACGGTGACATTCCTGCAACGCTGAGTACAGAGGCGTATTCAGGTGCTAATCCGTGCAAGGAACAGGCGAGCACTACAGCAAATGAACAGCTACTACCGTCTGCAACAAGTGAAAGAAATGATGAGACAGACAACAACAGTGGACTGATGCTGTTGTGCACAGCAGCTGCAGCGATGGCACACAATGGGCATCCCACAATAGTAATATATACTGCCTATAGCATACTTTCATGAATAAGAATTATGCAAGAAAACATTTAGTATAAGTTGTGATACATAATACAACATAAATAAGTGTACACATGTAGTCTGTTATAATATTTCGCTTTACATACTTATCGCATAAAATCTGTCTCCAATACTGCTAAGATTTGGAATTACTTCGATGTTTTCAGGCATTAGGTGAGAATTGAGAATTGAATTAGTTTTTTCTGCGACAGTACACAAAAATTTCATAGTATCAAACACAACTACCTGCACACTAACAGTATTATGATTATGTACTCTGACATAGGGCAGGATGTCTGTAAAATGTCAAAGTTCAATGCACACACTGCAAGAAGAACAAACAAAAAGTTGGCAACAAAGGAGCGGATGTGCAGACGGCAAAAACAGAAAATCAAGAACCTTCAGAAGAAGCTGGCTGACGTCATTGAGAGGTTGCAAGAGGCAAGGGCCAAACTTGAAGCGTACAACATCCCTCTTCTGGAAGAGCAAATAGAAGTTGAAGCAGCATCCGCAGTCTTCCTAAAAGACCAACTGATGTGCTTGGGAAAAGTATGGCATCATTGGACAGAGGAAACAGTGCGGCAGTGCATTTTGTGGCAGGTGAGGTGCATTTCTTCATATCAGTCGGACACAATAATCTTGTCCTTCACATTCTCCTGTAGGCCCGCTCTGCTGCAGCCTATCGCTTTGTGCGCGAGTCGAAACTCTTGACGCTTCCGTCTACATCTACGCTGAAGCGATATGTAGGGCCTTGGACTGGTGCAGCTGTGTCATCACTCATCAAGCAGACACTGGTCCAAGAAGCAGGGAGACACGAATCTGAAGCATTACGTGGATCTTTGATCTTAGATGAAATGGCGATAGAACAATGTGCAATCTATCAGCGGCAAGGAGATATCCTTCATGGCCTTGTAGATCTTGGTGGACGAGAGAAGGACTATGGCGTGGAGAATGCCCTGGCAACGCACCTGCTCTGTTTTGCCTTCATTGGCCTTTCAACACAATGCCGGTGAGTATAACATGGCAACTTGTCATTTAGCTCACAGTATTTTGTATAGTCTCATGGCCAATGATAGCTAAATGCATCATACTGCATTTGCAGCAAGGCAAGCAGTATAGATACATGTAATGACAATACAACACAACGTTACAATCTAACATGCAATAATACAATACAACATGTAATAACAATACAACACAACAATACAATTTAACATGTAAAAATAACTAAAGTTTTTAACATGTCTATTCCAGTAATGTATGTTCATACTATATTTTTGTTTTTCTATCCAATCGAGCCCATTTCACTTGATGAACACCACACAATACAAGGCAGCTAGTGTGACGAGGAAGGAAACAAAACTGGTCAGGAGGAGGCCCATAATCAGCATTTATGAGCCTCATCCTATCCTCTGTTCACATCCTCGTCCCTCTACTATCCCCAAGGTCAAGGAGCTTGCTTTCAATTGCTTTAAAGTGTGTGAGCTCACAATGAGCACGGCTCCTGTACAATGAAGTACACGCACTTCTCTGTGTAAAAAAATCATCTTTTTTTTATAGCATTCCAGTCAGCTACTACTTCACCAAGGCGCTGACTGGAGACCAGGCATATCACCTACTTCTCGAAGTCATGATGGCAGTGCATGAGGCTGGATTTTTTGTGTGCAGAGTTGTAGCCGACAATGACTCTGCCAACTGCAGTGCTTTCGCTCGTCTTAGTGGTGGGCAAATCTGTCCTGTAATTGAGCACCCACTGGACACTGAGGCACCCAGAAGACCCCTGTTCCTATCCTTCGATTACTGTCACATACTAAAGAACATTCGTTCTCAGGTAATTGGAACACAGTAAGTTATTTAGGTAATGATATGTTGCTACACTTAGATTATACTTACCTCAGTAGTATTACGTAGGTGTTTTAGAGTGCTGCACAGGCTCTGGCTTACCCGAGCCCGATATAGCCCATTGGCTGGGCTGGGTAAAGCAATGTTTTTGCAGGCCTGGGTTTCACAATATGGGCCCAGGCCCATACATTGCTCATCCTAGACCGGGCATGGGCCTGTGCTATCCCATTGTTCAGCCTGCTACACTGTCACAGTCAGCTTTTACGGTCGTCTACACTGGGCCGGCTAACATAGGAATTTCTCCCAAGCCCAGGCTGGGATATCTAGAGAATGTTCAGGCCAGGCCCTGGTCATTATCAGGTCACTACTACGACATCTGGAGGAGGAGTCCACCCACAAAGTCCACCTTCCTCACAGCTGCTACCTACGAGGCATCGTCTGTTGCATCGTCTGTTGGTCGTCACCACCCGTTCTACAGTGCTATGCACGCGACATTTACTAGACAGTGGCTTTCACTACGTGCTCACTGGCAAATTTTCAAGCGTTGCTGTGGAATCTCTGTTCTCAAGCATTCGCCAGCTAAATGGGTATAACGACCGCACAGATGCCAAAGCAGCCCTATCAGCTGTCCATAAGCTTCTTGTGACTGGTGTGGTACAGGGGTCCAGTAGCTCTAATGTTACAGAGGGAAGAAACCTTATTGGAGAGCAGTGTGGGCCACTACTCAACAGAAGGCCAGCTCTGTCTGATGATGCAGGCATTGAACAACTGAAGCTTCAACTGCAGCCGCATATCCATACACTGACTTCAGAGGGTAATGCTGTTTCAATGCCTTTTAGCAGAACCGAGCATATGTATATTTTTCCCCTGCATCCGCTACATTGCAAGTTTATAAGCACACAGATATCTAGTGTGACCTCTTTAAACAGAACCTCATTGGTGGTGATGTATTAGCTGGTTAGTGGTGTATTAGTTTTTAGCTCCGTTTCAGGGGAACAGTTTTCCATTGCACAAGTATGAACCCGAACAACCTTACAGCTGTTGTTCCGTTAAAGCAGTAACTCCGCTATTTCCATTTAGTGAGATTCCAGTGTATCTGACTGTCTTCCATCAGTCACTCCACCTCGTGGCATGAAGACTGCAACACTTGCTCTGGTGGCTGGATTCTTGGCCCAAGTGGTGAAAGAGAGGACAGATTGTAGTGGGTGCCTCAGGGGAATACAAGGGCCATCAACTGCTTCCCCTAACTTGGGACTTGTACATAACCTGGACAGGGGAGGATAAAGTTACCCTACTGCTCACTTCCTTGGATTTGTGTGTACACTGAAAGAAACAGCCCAGGCACTGCTACCAACACTGCTAACCTTGAATAAGCCTTTGCAGGGTTTCATGAGGTAGCTTTGCATGTGCTATGACTATGTTTTTATATGGGAAGTCTGAACAACACACTAAATTCGTATTTTTTATAGGGCAGGGCAGCCCTGCCGGAAGTAATGTTAAATCCACTCTTCCATTGCTATAAGAACCCTCTTCACTGCAACACAGTTGCACAGTTTATCTTGATGAAATTTTTAAGACCTTTTATCGACAATCCATGCAGAGACCACACACAGAGGCAAGCGCGAACGAAACTGATACAGAACAAGCCAAAATCAAGAAAAACCCTCAAAGTTTAAGGTATTGTAACTTTAACTATGTATGGCATGCTGCAGCACACACTCAGTGATTATATCATTTTGCTGCTAATTAGTTCATATTCATATCACTTTAGGTGCTGCTCTCTTTGTTGGTCAGCATGTCTGCCTTCGCTTTCTGTCACCTGTAACCTGACAATGCTGTTAGCCTACTGGCCATACTCAAGCCATTACTACTATCAAGCTTTATTCCATTCATCTTCTCCTTGACAATGCTGTTAGTCTGCTGGCCATACTCAAGACATTACTACTGGCAACCCTTATTCCCTTCATCTTTCCCTGACCATTAATGTCATCTGCATGGTGCCCCCTATTTTTGACACTTCTTTGTACAAAACGGTCCTTCTCAGGACCACAAATTTTTGCACAAAGACAACGTCTGCCTAATCTAAAACCAAGTGTCAGAGTTCATACGAGTTCGGAAGCAAAGTCCTTCTCCCAGCGTATTGGCACGAACGGTTTTTACAGTTTCGGCAACCCGCGGTCTCGGGGCGTTGCCATCTTGCTTACAAGTCGTTTTCGTGGCACAGTTCTACGTCACAGTTATGATTTTGAAGGCCGAGTGGTCTGAGTAGACATATCAGTTCAAGGACGCGACAATCACCTGATATCAGTGTACGCGCCCACTGACTATCAGGAAAGGAACGAGTTCTTCAGAAACATGGATCCGTACCTGATGGGGAAGAGGGGTGTGCTCCTTGCTGGTGACTTTAACTGCGTCCTTGACGATGTCCACGACAGAGCCGGAGGAACAGCAAGAAACCAGCCCTGGAAGGCCAAGGAACTGCGGCGTCTAGTCAGGGCATGTGACTTGACGGACGCGTGGAATCACCTACACGGAGACACTCCAGGTTTTACGTACTCATTTCAGGATCGTCACGCGGGACTGGACAGATTCTACGCGACCAAGACGGCGGTACCGGCTCTGGTGGACTGTGCGGTGGTGCAAGTGGGGACGTCAGCACAGTACTTCTCCGACCATCGGGCATTGGTTTTGGACACGCAGGACCCCTCAGGCCTTGGACTACAACGTGCCCCTTGGCGTCTTAACGTATCACTCTTGGAAGATGACAGGGTGGTGGCGGACTTAACGGCATACCTTCGCTTAAAAACGGCTGAAGACCGGTCACTTGAGTGGTGGGATAGCTTGAAGCAGGGAGTGCGACATCCTGCAGATCTGGGGAAAACAGCTAGCTGCGGAGAAACGCCGTGAGGTACGCGTCCTGCAAGTCGGTCTCAGAGGTCTCTTGGAAGCTGGTCTGGAGACCCAGGAGGAGGTTTCCGCGTACAAGGAGCTCCTGGCGGAACTATCGGCCTTGCTACACAGCAAGTCTCAAGGATGGGCACCGTCCACAGGCCGACGTCGAGGGTCTCCATATCAGACAGAGGCAACACGGTCTACCCTTGCTGCAACCTAGCGTTCTTCCCCGGTACGTCTGGAATGTCTCGTGCAGGAGGACGGCACAGTGGCCACCTCGTTGGAACACATTCTCAGCACCTGTCTTGCACATCGTTACGTATCCTTGGGGTGCGCTTTGACCAAAGAGGAGTGCAGACCTCCAACTGGGACGACGTTGTCCTAGCAGCGAAAGCTGCCATCCAGTCGGCACAGGGCTTTTCTTTTTCTTTCGCGGAGCGCAGCTACTTCATTCGGTCGTTCCTCTGTTCCCGTTTGTGGCACCTGGGTCAGGTTCTTCCCCCGCCAGCGAGGATTGTCGCCCGGCTGGATGCTATCCTGTTCACTTTCTTTTGGACGGGGAAACAAGCTGTCATCAATCGCCCTACATTGCAGCTCCCCGTAAGTCTTGGTGGCTGGAGCATTCCCGACATATCAATCATCTGTCACTCCCTGGCACTCAAGGTCTTGTTGAGAGTGCTTAGGGACTCCGACTCGCCTGCACACGGTCTAGCGGTTTACTTTTCTTCTTTGTCGTCCCGTTTTATTCCCAACATTCCAAGTCTGGGGAATCTTGCCCGAGCTGAACAGCCGCACCAGCTACACGGTTCGCTCATCATTTTCTATCGTCGTATCGAGCCTCACCTTAGAGGAAGGGACGTTCTTGAGGTTCCAGCAGTTCGCGTATCAGAACGCCTAGTCTTGGAAAACCGAGATGGTCGTCACCGGCTCCAGAACATTCGTTTGCCGTTCCGAAGACGTATGTTCATCGAGGTTCCGGCTTCGACTCGCGACTTCATGTGGCTGGCGTGGTGGGATGCTCTCCCCACCCAGGACAGGCTCTCCAGAATGCGTATCACTGCCAGCGCTGCTTGTTGTTTCTGTAGAGCACAGGAGACGTTGCACCACACCCTGTACGAGTCTCCTGCTTCAAGAATGTTCTGGGCACGCGTCTCTCGTTGCCTTTCACTTAGGTGTCCGCTGCAGTGGCAGGAGCTTCGTTGGCAATCGCGGTCAGCTACCCACCGTCTGACCAAACTCGTCACAGTCATCGGATTCCAAGTGTTGTGGAGCGCACGCACTAGATCTGTCTTTGGACGCAGGAGGTTCTTGCCTGTATTGGCTGCCGTCGCTTCCTTTCGCTGTCGATTGCGCACGTACTTGGTCGAGGAGCTCCACAGTGGCGATACCAATGCATTCTGCAACAGGTGGCTTGTTCCCCACGTCTTCACACTTTCACGCACTCTCCTTATGTTCCACAATCACTGAACATCTCGAAGCATTGCTGAAATGGCGAAGGAGAACTCTTTCTGTAATATGATAAAATAGTTTACCTGTACTGCAGTGATAAGTTTTCATTGTTGCTTTGCTCAGGTTGTAGATATTGTTCATATTTTCATTGTACATAACTCATTGTTATCCTGCATTGTACGTTTTCATTGGTGTTTGAGAAATAAAGTTTCTTTCGCCTTTTGGCAGCGCGTTGTGGCGGAAAATCGCCACCGCGTTTCGTGTACCTCGGATAGAATACGACACTGTGCTTTATTCAGACCCTCTGCCAGTGGCTGCTAATCGATTTCCATCTTTCGCACTTCTCATGGGTGAGGTCAAACATGAGATCTGGCGCTCCCGAAACAGGCGAGTGTACGGTGGTCGTGATGTGTGCCTGAGGACCTCACTCTTTAACATCCGGTTACACTTGAAGGAGAAAATACAGCGAGAACTGGACTCTATGGAAGTGAGTGCTTTCAAGAAAAGGTGGAAGGGCCATTGGCTATTGTTTGTGAGATCAAACGGCAGAATAGTGGTCAAGTTTTAAATCTCTCAAGTGTTAGCAATTGGAAATTTACATGAATTGTGAGAATTAGAGTGTGCGCCGTTGAGTAGGAGCTGCTCCTGAGCCGGTCAAGTGTGGTGTATATGTAAATATGATGTAAATAAGATGTACATGTGTTGTAAATAGGATGTAAATTTGATGCACTTTTCCCAATAAACTCTCGCCTTTTACTAAAGATCACCGTGGAGGGGGACAGCACAATGAGCTTCTAGACAATTTTTGATAGGCCTAAACAACAGCAACTTTATTTTCGACCTCGGAGGGTGGGGAGTTTCATCGCCACTAGCGATACTCTACCCCTGATCATGATAGCGGAAGGGGGTGACAAGTGCGTCAGCAGCGCTTCCATTGGGTTGACGACGAAAGAAAGGGAATTTGTGAGCTCTTTTAAGGAACGGTTGTTGTCAAAAAATAAATGTTGTAAGTGCGCTAACTGTGTGTCCGTCGTCCTTGTGTTTTTAGCGCTTTTATTCCGCCATGCCTTACCAACAGGCCCAGTCTGAAGTTTTAAGTGTATAGCCCTAGGCATCAGCCAGACGTGCAATGTTCTGGAAGAGGAAAATCACGTCGCGAAGCCCTTAGCCCTGTACTGCATGGGCACGTTGTGTACGAGTTTTGACGAGCCGGTCAATCACCTGCGTCCTAAAGCGGAGACCCCGACACCGTTTTATGTTGAACTGGCGCGGTACGTCCGACTGCTTCGGGATGCACTGACTGGGGAGAGTGTGAGACACCTGACGGTGAAGAAAATGTACGAGACTTTATTCTATGTATGCAAACGTGAGGTAGTGAACACTCACGTGGCAGATACGAGAGAGTTGATCCTTTCTCCTGTCATCGAAGATGATACGGCAGACCTGGCATGGGAGTTGTCGCATAACGTTTTGCCAGTGGCAACAAGGTTTGTATAGATTCCGGTTTGTGGCTTCCAACAAGTGTGTGATGTGTGAAGGTGTAGAAAATCACAAACACATCTTTTACGACTGCGTGATTGCTGATGCGCTGAGGCGGAAAGTTGCGGCACAGTTTTCTCTGTCGCAAATAGAATATACAACTGTACATGTAAATGACCCTATCCCTGTGGGAAGGAGGATGGTGCCCTCCTTTTGCCTTTTAATGAGTGAGACCTAATTTCAGTTATGGGCGTCGAGAAATCGCAAAATGTGTGGAGGGACAAATGAGTCCTTAAGGACAGTGATATTTTATGTCAGGCTTTCTCTACAACGAAAGCTTCAGCATGAACTGGATGTAATCGGGTTGCATGATTTTAAAAGGCGATGGGCAAACCACTGGAAGGTATTTGTGAGACAAAATGGGAAAATTTGTGTGAAATTTTAAAGTGGAATCACTTCGAGTTAATGTAGATGGTGTTGAATAGATAGTGCTAAGGGTGCGCAACTGTTTCGCTGTACAAAGTGTATGTGTGTATATATATATATACTGCTGATGAGGTCCAAGAAGGCCGAAACAGCTGTCCAGTACTGGCACGGCGATGTTTGAGTTACAGACATATGCTATACGTGCAGCCAAAGAGCTCCGGCTATTTTTTACTAGTATATATATATATATATATATTTAGTATATAGGTTAATATATCAGACGGCTACGAAGTTGAATAAAAGTGAAATAATAAGACTTGGACTACATATTACAGGAACGTTAACAAAAACTAATTTATTTAATGGGCAATTTAACACATAGATTTAAAAAAATTCTTTTTTTAAATCTATGTGCCCATTCTTTTTTTATCTATGTGTCCATTCTTTTTTTTTAATCTATGTGGCCATTCTTTTTTTTTAATCTGTGTTAAATTGCCCATTAAATAAATTAGTTTTTGTTAACGTTCCTGTAATCTGTAGTCCAAGTCTTATTATTTCACTTTTATATATATATTGTGTGTGTATGATAGAGAAATGATTGTGTGTATGATAGAGCATGAATGTACCGGTGTGTGGAGATGGAAATTTTTGCCAATAAAGTTTCGTCTTTTACTAAAGATCACCGTGGACTATAAAGACGACGATCGTTCGATCAGGTGTACTTTCACAGAGCTCTCTTCAAAGTTACGATTTTTGCCAAATCCTTGGCTCTTTGACCGCCAGTCTTCGTTGCAACGCCCCGCCATGAGTTCCGGTGGGTTCCCTCAGGAGGTGGCGGAGCAGCTCCGTCAAGACATGACCTTCTTCCTGCATACCGAACCATCGGTGAGAATAAGCAAGTCCTGGATGCGATTCTTGCGATCATTCTTCTTCTCGAATTTCGCGGTGTTCGTACCCCGAGTCCCGGGAAGTATTATATGACGGTCCACGCGATGCGGGCCGTGGATGTTGTACGCGCCCAAGGTTCTGTGGTCATTGGGAGCAAGAACTACCCGTTGGTGTCATTGGCATCTTCAATGAAGGTCATCACGGTACTTCATCTTCCAATGGAGCTACCCGACGAGGACGTAGACTATGGCGGGCTAGAAGGACTGGTGTGGTGAGCGCCTAATCTAATGCATGGGGAGCGCGTAGTCATGGCCGTGGACAAGATGGCGGCGAATTGCACGAGCTTTTGCGCTGTCGCTCGCAGCGCGCCACGCGGAAAGGCACATTTTTGTGGGGCTCACAAACGCTCTTCTGTTGCGAGCCGACCACGTGCTGTTCCTGCAGCACAGATTCACGCCGGCTGAAAAGTACAGCACATCTGCGCCAAAAGTCGCGAGCGCTCGCGCAAGGTCTTCTCTCAGGTTGTTTCTTTAGTTTTCATGTGCAAATATAGCTCGTCAGGGACGTTGAACGATTGCTGCGTAAGGCATTCTGTGAGATGAGACACATTAAAGCAGGTATTCCCTTGCCGCAATAACAACACTGTGAAACGTAAAATTTTTGGGAATGCCCAATACGGGTCGGCTAGCTACCAATGCATACACCCATAGACATTGATTAATAAACACCCCTTGGCATGGGCGCCGCTAGGATTTTCTCCAGGGGGGAGGGGGGAAACCAATGCTGACCGAGGTGGCGGGGGAGGGGGTCGTTATGGGTGCTGCGAGTGCAGGGCGGGTGCAGAGGTGTTCGGGCTGGTGCTCAAGGTACGGGGTATTCCTCTAGTTCTGGGTGTCGAATGCGCCCGCAACTATATTGTTTTGGCTGAGTAACCCTATGCTTCGGAATGTTTACGTTTTGCCGTGTATCCCTTGTCCGTGCAAAGGCTCGCTCCTGATTTTCTGTTTCATACTACGTTTGCCATCGCCACTCCTGCTGCCCTTTCCGTCAGCGATTCTCTCATTTCTGTTGATTGCGCAAAAACGAGAACACACGGTGAAACAGCCGTGTCTACTTGTGACAAGTTGACAATATCAAGTGGTGGTTTATTTTCAGCAGATATGGACATCAGTATTAGTATAGACGATAATTCTCTACCTTCACTCCCTAAGTCCCTCACTCTTTAAACAGAAACTGTAGGCGCTTTTGCTTTTCTCGCGCAAAAGAGTTGACAGCTTTTTCCACAAATGTGTTGTCGCCACCCACTTTTTCGCGATGAACCGTTCATCATACACAGCGCGTTTAGCCGGTCCTCAGTCATTGTGGAACGAAGCCAGGTTCTTACCCTCCGCAGCGTGCTGAAAAACTGTTCCACGGTACATGCTGTAGCAGGCAAACACCATGAAAGAAACGTGTGCTGCTCCCAATACCAGCTGACCCCAGAGGGACATTGTTCATCGTCGTTGGGGAATAAGGGATATAATGCTTAGATTGCAAGGTGTTGACCGGTGTTTACGCTGTCTGGCGAATTAGATATCGACGTTCCCACGACAGGATTTATCTGGTGTGTCCTTGGAAGCCGGAATCGTCATAACAATCCGAGACGGACATAGCGTCTGAAGAGACTGTAGACAAGGAGGCTAAACCTTGTACTAATTGGATAGGAATACTCGATAATGCGTACTCAGGAAAGTAAATATCCTCAGTCAGCATTATGTACAGCAGGCCGTGCCAGTCACCTGTAACTGCGTACATGAAAAGCCAGTTATATTAACGATGAACAGGAAGTTCGTTACGCACTACACCAAGCTAACCATGTAAAAACAGGTCTCCACGGGTCGTCCTCAAGGGTCCCTGGGCAACGGGCACCCTTAGGGCGAAGTTGCGGGTGGTTTGGGAATACGGCCCATAGAGCAGCTATGTGCGATCATTTTTTCGGTCCTCATAAACTGTCTTTCGTAAGCGTCGCATAATACTTCAAAGGTTCCTCAACTTTGAATTGCCACTCATCCATGACTCCCAAACGCTGGTGAACGTTGAGGAGTTTATGCTACATCACTGATATCAAAATGATATCAAAAATGCCTCAAGTATGTATATGTAAAATGATCACAGGGTTTCAGCCCCGTACCACTTTCCCCTGTTGCACTCGAAGAGGTTGCGTTTGACAATATCGTTTCCGAAACCGCACTTGTCAGGGCACATACAGCCTAACCATGCTGTTTAACCATGAAACCGTAGAGGTGCAGCTTATTTCATTGCACTGTGGTTAAAGGCCACAGGCAGTTCGTGTAGCTTTTCGCAGTCAACTGCTATTAAAAGTGTTCGTCGCGGAGAGAAGAAGCTCTCTTCCGTAACTTTTAATATGCTACTGAATATACTAAAACAATATCTGAAACAGTGCAGTAACATGTATGAGTAACACACACACGATCTGTACTGTCACTGGGCGCATTAGGCCAGGACACAATGCTTGTTATTCTTCGTCACCCTCAATCTCCTTTGATGGGGAAATCAGATCGTGCCTTTTTGTGACAGCTCTACACGAACCGTTTCGTACGCTTTGAGATGTACTGCATAGGACACATTTCATTACCCAGTAGTTTGACAGCTCGCGTTGGTTTCGTCATCCACCGATATGCTCTACCAAAACTGTGTTCGAAACAGGCAATAATATGCCTCATGATGACGTTTTATTTGGGCACCTTTGCCTCAGCTGCAAATGCAAGACCGCCCATCACAGTACACATCGATACTAACTCACTTAATTGACACTCCGGAGCGCGCTCAGATGCTGTTCACATACCCTATCACGTGAGGGAGATGGCGCCGGAAACGACAGCGAGCGCAGCCCGTGGTAGCCACCTGTCGGCAGGCCCGTCGTCCCGACCCGACTTCATCCTTCGCTCAGCACACCATTCATTCTAGCCCGCCATACCTAGACCAAGTAATGTCGAGGTTCGGCAGGGTCATCAAGTCTCACCGCGAGAAGATCAGGGAATTGCTCACTCTGGATACCGGGGTACGGAAGGTGCTCCTCGAAATGTCGAAAGAAGTTCCCAACTTCATCACCGTTCGGGCCTACCAGGCGATGTGCCTCTACTCGGGTATGCGTCGGCTGTACCGCCGCTGCAGCCAGGAAGGCCATTTAGCCACCGATTGTGCAACACCCCGGTGCAGACGGTGCGGTGCCTACGGTCATGAGGCTGCTTCTTGCGAAGAACGGTGCCGGAAGTGCGGCGCAGATCATTGGACAAGCCGCTGCCGAGTTACGACATATGCTAGTGTGACGAATGACACCGCTATGCTCGTTGAGGACGAAGGATCCGGTGTTCCTCTTGATCTACGACAGGAGCTCCGTCAGCATTCGTGTCTGCTTGAGGGGGAGGACGAGGCTCGTCAAGTGCCTGAGAATGTGAGAAAGGTGGCCGCCACTGCGGCCCCCTGTGAGACCCAAGCTGTAGTCGGTGCCAAGACATTGGTTGAAGAGGAAGTCGAGGCCTCCGCCACTGTGGAGTGCCCGGTTGTGCGCGCTACGCCTGTCACTGTTCCTGTGGAACGTCTGAACGTCATCGGTTCGCAGAGTGTCAGCGAAATTTCTGATGCACCTTTGATTATTGACTTCGACGTCGAGGATGTTCCAGCTCCGCTGTCACCACTTTCCGAGGGAGCAGAGAGTTCCTCGGCAGTTAATCCCGCCAAGAGACCTCACATAACCAGTGAGTCGCAAGAATACGGCGCAGTGTCCACTAAGGGCGAGGAGGAATGGGAGACAGTCAAAGGCGCCAGGTCCCGTAGGTGAGCGGATCACAAGAAGACAAGGAACAGCGACAGGCAGTCTGTGTCCCCACTCCGTAGCGAAGATAATGAAGATACTCACGCTTGATGTAAGAGAACTGCGTCAGCACGCGAAGCAGAGGATGTTGGGTTCGCTCCTGGACTCCTTAGAAGTCGACGTAGCACTCCTTCAGGAAACACATTTCTCTGGCCTTCCTGAAACAAGGGACTTCGAAAACAGGATCGAGGTGAAGGGCTACTACAGCTTCGGCAACACAAGGTCGAGAGGAGTTGCCATCATGATGACCAAACGGTTCCGGGCACAGTGCTGAGGAAGTCTTTCCATCTCGAAGGATGACTAAGTTCAGTTGATGTGTCAGTTAGGGGTCGTAATCAGCGTATTCTATCTGTGTATGCCCCGACTGACTATCAAGACAGGAACGAATCAAGCTGTGACCGCGCCCCTACACAGCGCCGAGGACGTGTTTTCGTTGCGTTTGACCCAAACGGCGTTAATTAGTTTTTTTTTTTTCTGTACAGTTTGTTTTGTATATTATATTTGTATGTATATTTGTATATTATCGCCTTTGTATATGAATTGTCCTCCCATGTAATACTGTATGGTTCTGCGCATTTTAGGTGAGTGGGCCCACTCAGTTGCTAGGTTCATTTGTTGTGTGCCTCCTCTTTTATGTATTCTCTCTTCTGGCTTTAGTGCCACTCTGTAGTCAGAGTGTTTGTAGAATGACTTGAGTGTTTGTTTTGTCTGTTTACGCTTATAAATACACATTTACTAAAGATCACCGTGAAGGGGGATAGCAGAATGACCTTCTAGACAATTTTGATAGGCCTAACCCGTTTGGGTAAGGCTATACTATCCAATTCAAAGAGAGAACATGCGTCCAGATTAGACGTGTCCTCCACACCCCGACCCCCAAAACATATAAAACAAGTAAAGGAAAAGAAACAGAGAGATACAGGACTTCACCACTTTGCCTCTCATATGTTTTAAATAGGGCCTCGATTAATGTAGAAAATCCAGGATAAAATCCAGGAGTCGTTAGTACCACACAGAAGTCCGTCGCAAGCGTGTTTTCGTCTACACGCTGAAAGATAGCCAAGGCCGCGAGAGGATTCTTTTGAGGGGGCGCCTCCTTCAGAGATCGGATTGTCCGCCAGATCTTCGTGGCCGGATCAAACGGTGAAAGGTGGTGGCAAAACTTACGCCAACGCTTCCTGTCCTCGTTTTTAAGTTCTCGTGTTACTTTAGCTTTCATCCGGCGGTATTCCAGAATGTCCGTAAGTTGCCCTGTCAGACGAGCCGTTCTTTCTGCTCGGCGACGTAATGCTCTAAGGTGATTAATTGCTGGGGAATGGCCGACATGGCCTGTTACCCTTTTAGACATGACCACCGCGTCCTGAATACCGCGGGTGATTGCTTGAGAGAGAGCCTCTGGGGACATACCGGTGTGCACAGATGTTCTGAGGCCCGCACGAAAACGTCTCCAGTTTTTGAAAGAAATCAGTCCAGCAGTGGCTGAGAGGGGCAGTCTGTCTTGCGAAATATATAGAGGAAAATGATCGCTACCTCTAGTGTCGACGTCCGTAGCGCACGACAAGTGGCGAATTATGTCGGTTGAGCACCACGAGAGGTCCAATACATCAAGTGACGTTGGGGATCGCATGTAAGTGGGCTCGCGGTTGTTCAGCAGGCACATGTTATTATCCTCCATTGCCTCCAACAACCTCCTTCCCCTACTGTCCGTCCTTCGGCTTTCCCAGGTCGAGTGATGTGCATTGAAGTCCCCCAGCACAAGCGCCGGGGGTTCCAGAGAACCAAGTAAGCGTTCGAGGTCACTCCACGGGACCTGTACCGCGGGACTGATATAGATACTGACGACCGTTAAGAGCATGGGGCCAAGGCGGATCCTGCAGGTGACGTAATCATAAGAGCGATGACAAACTCACCCGATGGGTGCAGCAACGAGGTCATTGCGAACGTAGCGCTGTTCTGCTCTCAGGGGAATGATGAGAGCGATAGATTGTGTATCCATTAACACGATGTGTAAAATCCATGCCGTGTTCGCACATAGCTATGACAGGGAACTTGTACTGTTGTAAATATGGGAGCTTGTTACGCAGGCTTCGAGGATTCCACTGCATAGGCAGGGCCTTTTTATACAATTCCGTCATGCTGATGCGAAGATAATGCCTCCAGTGCCAGAAGCGCTTGAACAACCTCGGGCAGTTGCGACGCACCAGGAAAAGCAGAGACAATGACCTTAAGGGCAGCGAGTACCGCTGAGAAGATCCAGAAAATCCAGGATATACGCTCTGGTCTCCCTTCAAATCTGCGTACTGATCTTTCGCCTTTCTTTCATCGTCATCGTCAAGCGAAGAAGACGTGTGTTGTTCGAAGCTCCGCTGCGATTCTAGGATTTTTCCTGATTTAGCTGAAGTTGTGGATTATCTGTAAGTTTTCACGACCTTCTGACCGCCCGGATTCTGGCTGTGTGCCGGGGCCCTTGTTTTTTCTGCACCATCTAGATTTGGAAGCTTCGAGCTCCCACTTCGTTTCTAAGATGGCTGTGCGAAAGGTCAACAGAGACTTCAGCTTTGAGCTGGAGACAGAAAGGGACGTTAGGATGTCCCAGGTCCTCCAAGGTCTAATGAGAGAAGTGGGTACCTCGGCGCGAGCCGTGAACCCTTTCGGAAATGGGCGTTTTGTCGTCACGACGAAAACTCTACAGGCGGCGGAGACCCTTTTGAACAAGGGGACACTTGAGGTTGCTGGACGGGAATATCCGTTAATACCTTTGGGTTGCACTACGGTGCTCGTGACATTGCACTTCTTGCCGGTCGAAGTGGCCAACGACGGCATTAGGGAAGTCTTTGCAAAATATGGCAAAGTGTTATCTGTCAAGCGAGACTTCTTCAGGGAAGCTCCGTCAGTGGAGAAACGGTCTAGAAGGGTTGTCATCCAGCCACGAATGGAAATCCCCAACTACGTGGACATCGACGGCTTCCAAGCCATGTGTATCTACACTGGCATGAAGAAGTCGTGTCGGCGCTGTGGCATGAAGGGGCACATGTCCTTCCACTGCAAGACGGAGCAGTGCAAAATATGTGGAGATTTTGGGCACTCGGCAGCTGGGTGTAAAGCTCCATGCAACAAGTGTGGACAGGATCACGCCACTCCGACGTGTGGGGTGAGCACCTATGCAAGTGTGACATCTCCAGCTAAGGACATCGAACACCAGTCTGGCCAAACAATGGAGGAGATCCATCAGGAAGATGACTCAGCAGCAGAGATAAGCACCGAAGCTAACACCAGTGAGGCAGAAGAGGGGTCCGACCAAGTGTTTGAGGGTATCAGTGAAACCACCTCGGACGAAATCTCAGCGAAACCCGTCGATGAGTCTGAACCTACATCACAAGATCCAGACCTGAGCATGGCGGCATCCACCACCAGCGAAGAAAGCAAGACGGATGTCCAGATGCCGGGTACACTCCCGGCGGGAGCTGACCTGAGTACTGCAGACGAGAAAGAACCTTCTGCGGGATCATCCTCGACATTTCCATCGTCATCGTTAACCTCGGCTGAGGGCAACGACAAAGGAGAAGAGGACGCTGAGGCTTCGGTCGAAATGATGGAAGTCTCTCAGGATGTGCGGGGCAAGAGCCCTCTCTCGTCGTCGGACGGCGACTCGTTGAGCAGAAGAGCGGCGGCGCTACGCATCGTCTACCAGCGCTTCTGGCAGCAGGTCCCTCCCAGGCAAGGGGCAAGGGTGGAAACGTGGCCAAAAAGAAAATGACGCTTAATGGAGATATACTTCCAATACCGTACGGTGAGGCAGTGCAGAGGTGTCTTCATCTTCTTGTTAATGCTTAAAATTGCTACACTTAAAGGTCAGCTACGCCGATTTCCCGATGTGTTGAAACGGTTGTGATATTCAGAACGAGCACATCCAACTGCCCCCGAAACGCACCTTCGTTTCTAATACCCCTGTCACACGGGCATTTTCGATCCTGCTCGACCGAACCTGCTTGAACCCAATGCAGATCGGATGGTGCTACACGGCCGCTTCCAAGCAGGATCGAACTTTGATCCTGCTTGACTCAAGACAGTTCCCATAACAGGATTGAGAATTTCAAGACGGCTCGACGGCCGCCATTTGCATCCTCGACCCCGGTGAACTGTCATAACTTAAGACGGACATGCGCGCTAAGCTACAAGTGATGCTTACATCGGTATACGATAAATTACCACTAATATCGCTGTTATATAGGAAACACGAAATTAATGAGTTCCATTTATTCATTTGCCTATATTCTCGACACCGCGCGACAACAGCCGGAACAGCTAATCGGCCACGCCGGATCAGTCTGTTTGGTTCGCGTATACGTTCGTTCGCAATGACTTCAAGCGGTGCTGCCTCGTCCGCACGGAATTTGTGGACTGACCAGGAGACTTCAGTTCTCATAGACATCTGGGAAGATCGGCTCGACGATCTCAGACGTCAAAAACGCAATGGCAGCGTGTACGAGGAGATGGCGGACGCAATGAGAGCTGCAGGCTTCGAACGGTCCGCGACAGAGGTTCGACATAAAATTAGGAACCTTCAGCAGCTGTACCGGTACGTACTACATGATTTCTTGTTATTTATGCTGAGTGGTTTCTGTTTTTTTTTTAAATTCCGTGTTAGCGCCGCGAAGCAACTGTGGCTATGAGCGGCGTATAGACGTGGACAGATGGAGAGGACAGCAGGAAGGAGTGGGGGACAGGGGGGTTAGTATGCGTCCTGGGCCGACTTCAAGGGGAACTGTGCCGACATTCGTCTGGAAAGTCTTCGGAAAACCCAGGGAAAACATCAGACAGCACAGCCGGTGACAGGATTCGAACCCGTGTCACCTCCCAGTCTCGACGTGGAAAGTGATCACTCTAACCACTATGCCACGGGAGCTGGTAGTGGTTTCTGTCACGTGTGCGTTTGTCGCTCGAGTACCCCGCACGAAGGGTCCGATTTGTCTATAGTCGCCGCTCCTACAGAAAGTGTAATCGGAAATCTGTTCAATGCTCCCTCGTTGACCCTTCTTTCTCTTTCTTCTTTTTCGCTGTTTGTTACGCGCGTAGCACTAGTTCTGCTGCATGCATGCTGCACGTGGATTTACACCGTTTTCTTAACGCAAATTTGGAATTTTCAATGCCACAATATTTTTTGTAAGTGCTGAGTTCAAGCCCGAGAATATGCATTATGTGTGTGATGCCTATGTCGATTTTTTACTCTTTGTCTACATACTGCAAACTGCACTTCACACAAACGATTTTTGAATGCAGGAAGTACACAAAGACAGGGCAGACTACGGGGTCAGGTGCAGTTGCATGGCCCCATTTTTCAAGACTGCATCGTTTCCTGAGGACGCTGCCCATAAACGACCAGTCCCTTGTACAAGAGGCAGGCTGTGGTGAAGGGACAACTGTGCAAATGGTACGTAGCTCACATGTAACTTTATCACTGGAACCCAAATACGTGAATTTGTAATGCATACATTATATTTACAGCACATCAATGACATGGTTCACGGCAGTACGAGTGGAAGTTCGAGCAGTAGCCCTAATGTGCGAGTATCCTCCCCTTCGTACAGCGGGGAAACAGTAGACGAGGGTGGTGATAGCTCAGGAGGCAATACAGAGTGTGCCGCAGGAGGCTTGGAGATTGCCGAAGGTGGTCCTGCTGGCCAGTCCACTCCACAGATACGTCAAAGGAAACGTAGGCGGACCACTCCTCCGTCCGAATTCCAGCAGTCCTTACTCGCTGAACAAAGGCTCTCGCGAGAATGTTTTGCAGAAACTCATGCCAGGGAGATGGAACTGTGGGAGTGGCACCTGCAGCAACATGAAAAATTGGTTTCTGCTATTACAAGGTTCTTTGAATCGTCGTAAATAAAGTGTGTTACTTCATATCTTACCTCACTGATGTTCTCGCTGTTTGTAGTAGCCAACAATTGCATCCCGCACACATGTCCCACTTGCACTTCTGGTATCTGCGGCACCATTTGGCTGCTGGTACACAGAGCTTGCAACCTCGGAGTCAGAAGCCCATTGCTGCATCAGCGGATCACTGAATACCTCGCAGGTGTTATTCACCACGCAACAAGTGCGAATGGCAAGTGGAGCGTTGTCTAGGTCACACTCTAACCTTTTCATTGTGTATTTGAACCTCGCCTTCATTCTGCCAAATGCATTTTCTACTATCCTCCTGGCTTTTGACAGGTGGTAGTAAAACCGCCTCATGTCATCGTCAAGACGAGCCCGATGACTGAATGGCTTCACCAGGTGTGCTGTCACAGGGAATGCCTGATCGCACAGGATGAGAGGCGGCACTGCTACGCCGTTGATGGTGGCTACTGGAGCTTGGAACAGCGGCCCCTCAACACACTGTGCCAGGCTTGATCGTTGATATACGTATGTGTCATGGCAGCGTCCGGGCGATCCAACATTGATGTAAGGAAAGCGGTACCGGTGGTCCACCAGAGCAAGCAAGACGATGCTGTGCCTGTAAGCGGATGCAGTAAAATTTAGTCATGTGGCCATAACAAAGGTGCTGCTTTGCCAGAAGCAGGACGTGCGAGATTTTTGCAACATGCAACGACAGATCATGTCAACGTACCAGCCCTTGTAGTTGTAATAATCGGTCGCACTCTGCTTCGGTGGAGAAATAAGGAAATGGCAACCATCTAAAGCTCCCACCGCCTGCGGGAAGTCGCAGACAGCGCTGCACTCTTTGATATGGTCGGCCATTGTTTCAGCTGAAGGCATCTTTACCCATTCAGGCTCAAGTGTGGTGATGACCGCCTCGCAGAACTCTCTGTAGAGAGTGTTGACCGTTGACCGTCCGATGCCAAAAAGGTGTGCGATGGACCTGTCCTCGGCAGAGGAGCACAGTTTGTACAGGCTCACCGCCACTCGCTTTTCAACCGAGATTGCCTGGCGCATGACGGTGTCCTCTCGCCGCAGGAGCGGTCCGCACATTTCCACGATATACCAGAACGTAGTGGGTGAAACGCGGAGTGACTGTCGGAAAAACTGTTCACCAAGGTACGGCAATGTGTCCTCAAACCAGCGTTCGTTTCGGTCGAACTTCCACCTCTGCCGTTGTATAGTCGGAGAATCAGCAACAGCGGCTGCAACACACAGCCCGTTGGCAAAAAGCAACTGTCTTCTGATGTGGTCCGTCCTTGCTTTTGCTGCCTCGATTTCAGTTTCCAAGTCAGCTAACGCAGCCAGCATAAATGCAATTTCCTGTTTCTGCTCGGCACACATGGCGGGCATAACCGTACAACAACACGTAAACACCGCTGGGCGGGAGCGACTAATCTTGGCTTTTTAAACGGATACGTACTCAGACGGCGACGGTTGCGCCGCCTCTCGCGCCACAGGTCAACCATTCAATGCGCATTGAAAGTCAAAACTCGAGCGTGCTCGGGAAGTTCGATGGAGATCGGATTCGAGAAGGATCGAAATGCCCGTGTGACAGGGGTATTAAGTTTGTCTTCCTATTACGAAAATTAATTCATCAAAGAAACCAAAACGAGCCATGGGCGCAGCCATTTTTGTGACGTAGATGGGATAAACCATCTACGTAGGGACCATCTGGGACCATCTACGTAGATAGAGAATCGTGCTTCTGATTGGATGAAAGCTGAGGCTTTCTCTGACTTCCCTGGCGTCTCCCGTTTCCGAGGAAATCCAGTTATGGCCGCCGGCTACGATGAGCGTTTCGTCCGAGGTAATCCCGAGAACTATTGAACGATGGAAACAACAACCGCGAACTCACCTCAACAACATTTTCGGCGTGAAATTGTGTGAAATGTGCTCGAGAACTTCGCAGTTCAACCGTTCAGCTGCCATTCACGTGAACCCGTCTGCTGCTTTTACTACAAGTGCAGGAATGGGAGCGATTGAGCAACAACGTGAGACTTGATCGTTTGAGCATATACCTGCAGAGAACTGGTCTTCAAAGAAAGAAGACCGTATTTCTGCGCATGCACATCGCGCGATTACCAGGCTTGTTACACGAGATACATATATTGTGCAGCATCATAGCGCGACTGCAATGAACGACGTAGGAATGTATCGTGACCACTCGAACTGCATTCGTTGAACCATTTGTCGGTTATATGAAAGTGCTCATTAGAGTTGCCCCGCACAAAAAGTGTTGGATGTAGTTTTGTAGTGTGTTGTTTATCTCGTAGAGCGCATCGTGGCATGTAGATTGAGAGCCCTTATACGTATTTTTTGCATGTTTACTTGAGTGTGCGCATTGTTCTATACCACACAGGCCATATTTCATTCATAATAGTTTCGCAAATAAACACGTACAGGTCGATCTCATATTGCTTTTGAGTTAGGCATAGTGTCTTCAGATCAGGGTATGTGTATCCTGTTCGCTGGGCCCAACAGATGTTATTAAGGGTAGTGCAACATTTCCCACTTCTTGAGCCATGCTAACATTGCCACAATAAGGAACATTACACTGCGCTGTGTATTCCACACTCAGCTGTCTCGCGACGTAAACCCCCAATTATTATATTGGGTACTCCACATGTTCAACCAGGCAGCACTTCCCATATCCTGTTTTTTTTAAACATGAGCTTAAAATTGCACAACTGCCACTCAAGTAACTTTGCCACCAAATTAGTCAGTGACAAAAGGTATATGTATTTATCACAAATTTAATAACCTTGGTGGAAATGGTTGATGGTGTCCTCTGCCTTGTATGGTGCACTTCATAGTAAGATACACAAGAGTCCAAATGTTTTCCTTGTCCACAAATGCCCTGTCAAAGCTGAAAGACCCTTATCAAAATGAGGAAGCGGGCTTGCTTGTCCAGAGAAACAAATATGAAACTGCAGCGCTCAACGTAAATAACTGCATGCTCAGCAACTAAGGCTGCTGATGCCGAAGACCTAATATTTCTAGGTTAAAAGGAACAAAGGAGAAAAGACCACTGCGGCGTATTAATGCTGTTTCAAAAGTATAACACCACAAAATTTGTGAGAGTCAGTTGGTGTATTTAGTTATGTTGGTCACCTCCT